>NC_057861.1:563246404-564446404 GCF_019393635.1 Dromiciops gliroides | reverse complement strand
ACAATTAACAACTTTAGCAAAGTAGCAGGATATAAAATAAATCCACATATATCATCAGCATTTCTATACATGACCAACAAAGTCCAGCAGCAAGAGATAGAAAGAGAAATTCCATTTACAGTAACAGTAGATAATATAAAATACTTGGTAGGCTACTTGCCAAGACAAACCCAGGAACTCTAAGATCACAATTACCAAACACTTTTCACATAAATATAATCAGATCTAAATAATTGGAAAGATATCAATAGCTCATGGACAGCAGAGCTAATATAGTAAAAATGACAATTCTACCTAAATTAATTTACTTATTCAGCACCATACCAATCAGGCTACCTAAAAATTATTTTATAGAGCTAGAAAAAATAATAACAAAATTCATCTGGAAAAACAAAAAGTCAAGAATATCAAGAGAGATAATGAAAAAAACATGCTCAGGAAGGTGGGTTAGCTGTACCAAGTCTGGAGCTTTACTATAAAGTGGAAGTTATCAAAACTATCTTGTACTGGCTAAGAAATAGAGTAGAGGATCAATGGAATAGGCTAGGCACAGGAGACACAGTAGAACTGGTTATGATTAATGGAAATAGAAAAGTTATGAGGAGAGTTGGTATTTTTTTTCTATTCTTTTTTTTTTTTGCAAGGAAATGAAGGTTAAGTGACTTGCCCAATGTCACACAGCTAGTAAATGTCAAGTGTCTGAGGCTGGATTTCAACTCATGTCCTCCTAAATTCAGGGCTGGTGCTTTAGCCAATGTGCCACCTAGCTGTCCCAGATAGTTGGGTTTTGAGGGAAAGAAGATAAATTCAGTGGGGAGATTTTTATATCAGTGAAATGACAGGGCATACAAATAGAGATGTTCAGTCAGAAGTTTGAAATTATGTAAGTAAATACATGTGCTTCTGTAAGAACTGGAAAAAGAGATTTGGGAAAGATTTGCCTGAAGTCATAGGGGCGAATACATTTGCAAGTTGTAAAGATAGAAAGAGAATAGGACTGAAGCTAGAGCCTTGGGAAAACCCACATTTAGAGATAGGAAAGGGGAAAAGATGTAGTCAAAAAACTTAAAATGACTGATTAGAAAAGAAAAGAAAACAATGAGAATAGAGTATGAGAGGACCTAAAAGAGGAAAGGAGATCAAAGAAGAAGGATTCAGGGATGACTTTTTCTACAATTCTCTATATGAAGAAAAATGATGCTGTTTTGTTGTTGTTTTAAAGGCCATTATATTTGATTATAATGATACTGAGTTATTTTGGTTGAAGGAATATCAAAAAAGTTGTGAAAGCACTCAATTGATCAATGAATATTCTTTAAACAAGTATTATAGGCCAATTTTGGGGGTATATAAAGAAAAAATATGCAATGATCCTTAACCTCAAGAAGCCTACCTTTTTACCTTCTGTATAAAAATAGAAAGAAAGTATATATGAAGTAAATAGAAAATAATTTAAGGGTAAATGTACTAGTAGCTATAGGGATCAGGAAATGTATGATGTAGGAAGTGGAATATGAAATGAAATTTTACGGTAATATATTCCAAGCCAAGTTTGCAAGGGATTGAGTTGTGAGGGAATAGATTATTCTTTAGACACCTAGATGGCTTAGTGGACAGAGTGCTGGGCCTAAAGTCAGGAAGACCTGAATTCAAATCTGGCTTCAAACATTTGCTAGCTATATGACCCTGAATCACTTAACCTCTATTTGCTTTAATCAAATTGAGAAGGAAATGGCAAACCACTCCAGTATTTTTGGCAAGAAAAATCATATGAACAGCATGGTCCATATGGTCATGAAGAGTCAGACATGACTGAACAACAAGAAGATTATTCTTTCTAGAAGTTTAGCAATAAAAGGAAGGAGGCAGATAGAATTATGTGTGAAAATAAGGAAAGCTTTTCATTTTTGTTTTAGGGTGAAGATAATAGAGAAAATTGGTTTATGGAATGAAAGGAACCAAAGTGAAGATGGGAAAAAGAGATCAAATGATTAAAAGTCAGAGGGGAATGAAGGGATTAGGATCCAGAGCACGGGTTTGACTTTGGAAAGGATGAGGACTTCCTTTATTCTATGAAATAGGCAGAAAGAGTTAGAGAATAGATAGAGATTTCAATGATATAGTAGGTAAGGAACATTTAGGATGATAAGTCAAATGATCACAATATGTGAGGTCTACTCCTGAAAGAGAAATACATGTGTATGGAGAAATGGGCATATATAATAATTATGGATGATAAAGTAAAATAATAAAATATCTTGGTAGTCTTTGACCATAAATGAACTCATTGATTCCATCATATGCACTGTGTGGATTTCATTTTTCTCAACCAACAGGACTTTATGTTTCAATGTAAAAGTCTTACCCTGATGGCAAACGTGTCACAAAGTGAGCTTTAGGTTCTCAAAGGCCTTCTGAGCAAAATTCAAGCTTTCACAGGATTTCTCAAGTCATAAAGGTATAGGTCTAGCAATGGAATGTGTGCTTATTATTGGGTGGGGTAGAGTGTAAATATTTTAACTTTCACAGATATTACAAACCATTTACTAATTTACAGAATTACTGTGATCTGTGTCAATGAGGGAATGCCCACAGTGGAGAGATAAGAGATATTCCAAGTACTGAATTCATAGACTATGCTACCCTGTATTGCAGGGGTTATTCCATGCATTATCTGTTGTGCCTAAGATTAAGCTTTAAAGAACAGATGGAAGGAGAGCAGGAGGAATAAAGAAATCTTTTTCCCATTCCTGGGAGACTCTCCTTACAAGGAAAAGGATGAAACTGAATGAATTCAAAACATCAATTTCAATTCCTCTTTTATATAGTCTTGTAATTAAAAACTAAGGAACATATGTTAATAGTATAATCAATTTAAAAAACACTCCCTAAGTTGTAAAGGAGAATTCAATGGAGGGGAAGAGAAGAGAAGAGATGGTAACTAACATTTTAAGCTATTAACAGCTTCTTAATAGGAAAGTGTTTTATAAGCAAATAGAAAATGAAGTTATTTGAAAATGACACAAAGAAATTTTAGACCCAAGAATATCTGGCGTAGTGGCCATAATGCTGGGTGGGGAGCATGAGAATATAACTTCAGATCATAGTTTTATGTTGGCTACCTACCTACCTGTGTGACTTTGGGCAAGGTACTTAAATTCTCTGGGTTTCAACTCTAAAATAAGGATCCTGAATAGATTACCTGGATATAACAGGTTTTTTCCAGTTCAAAATTTATGATCCTGTGATTTTGGAAGCATTTTACTCATTTCAAACCAAACCATTGTTATTAGCATACAGATTTAGAAAAATGTGTTGGTAAATGGAACTTGAGATTTCATACAATGTACTCAGATCACAGAATCAAAATACAATAAAAACAGCAAAATAAACAGGACATGAAGAAAGAAAAAAACAGCTATATTTTGGATTAGATTAGTTTAGATTTCCAAACAGAAAAATCAAAGACCAAATGCGCCCACAGAAATCTAGCTACCTAGGAAGTTACCTAGGTAGCTATAGAAAGACAAAGAGAAGTAAATAGATGACAAATATAATTAGCTATACTTTGTTGATATACAGATATTGATATTTCTCCAAATTACCTGATTTTAATCTGGAATGTGGCACTAAAGCCTGCACCCAGAAAATAGTGTTAAAGTGGTAGAGTGCACTATTTGTTCCCTCCTTGCTTCCCAAGCATCCCCATTTCTCTGTATAAAATTGAAGGACATTTGAAGGACATGAGGCTATGTGCAGAAGTAAAGCATGCCATTAACTGTGCACTACTTGAGTAGCAAGCAGGGGAATAGAAGAGTTTATTCTGCGGGGTTGTCTGTCTAGCACTTCACCAAAACTGAATTGCTTTTTCATAAAAATAGTTTGGAATATATTTCAATTTCTAAATGCAGAACTTCATCAGATATTCCCTTACCAAGACATAATATCAGGGCAAATGAAATACTTCCAGGTGAACTGTATCTCCCTACCTTAAAAGGCCATTTTGTAGAAATCACTTTTAAAACCTCCAAATGATCTAAATTTGATTTATGTGAGCTATTTAAAGGCATAGATTGGACTTGTTTCAAATGGGCCACTCTGTAGCAATTTGGTGTCCCCAAATTGAATTGTGTGCTTTAGCATTCCTTTTCCTGTGGATATTCATTTTGGTATATCTGACATTAGTCAGAATGAAAGCAATTAAGATGTACATTAAAATTTTAAAACCTCTGCAGTATGGTATATTTGCATATTTAAACAAAAGCACACTCATCTGCAGTCATCCCAGGCTGGCCCATTGGGTTCCATTAGAAAATCCAGTTGCTAATTTCATAACCAGGATGAGAAACCAGGAAAGGTAGAAAATGTAAAGTTAAATATCAAGCATTCCTGGATCATTTATGACATCTGAAAAGGGTAGAGAAAACTAAGTAAGTATTGAGGGCAATTCTGCCATTTAGCATGTCTCTTGCCATGTCAGAGATAGAAAGGCAGTTCATCTCTTTCAGGATAGGCTTTGATGGTCTGTGCAGGAGTGGAAAAGTGATCACCTAGACAAAATTTAGAAATTTATATCTAATATGAGCACAGCCATAGTTAGCAATTTTGGTGCTTGCTACCACAAAATGCAACTGCAGGAAGAAATACAAAGGATATTCTCAAATCAACTTTTTAATGAAAAAATCCACTTGGGTGATACAATATGACAAAATCTCCATTCAGGGACAGAGTTTGGGATACCAACTTTTTAGAGGGAAACAGTAACCCCAGAATACAGAAAGATCATTGCTAGGAAAGCATGGTGAGAACAGAGAAGAGATAAGCTGAAGAAGAGTATTACCTAAATGAGATGGCTCAAGAGAGAAAGTATACTATCTGCTACCTTCATGTACTTTATTAATGCCTTTTGTTTTAACATGACAGTTATCTTTTTCCATATTCCTCCCCATATACTCCATGAACATTTTCTTGCAATATATATATTAAAAGAAAAAGAAAAAACATCAAGCAAATCTAGCATTATATATCCTATTCATCAACTGCAGGATCCCTCCAATAAAACGAAGATTTATTTCTTTGAGTTGTTATTGCTACTGTTCACCATATTGATATTGTTTATATTAGTAATGCAATACTAACAGAGTAAAACAATATATGCCTCCTTGAAGTAAGCTGCTTATCTTCTATTATTTTGGGATATATATATATACACACACATGTAGAAGAAATAATTGACACCTGAGGGTACTGTGGCATGGAGAAAAAAAATGCAGTGCCTTAAGAAGTAAGAAGCCTGGGCAGAGCCAAGATAGCAGAAAGTAGCCAGCAAATCGCTTAAGCTCTCCTTCTGTTGCCTCAAAAAGAACATTAAATCAAGCCTATAGATGCATTCTAAAACTATAGAACATGCAAAGAGACAGAGAGACACAGTCTTCCAACCAGAGATGATTTAGAAGACTTCAGGAAAGGTCGATATCATTGGGGCAAAAGGGAGGTGTGGCACAGCACAGAGGGGGCCAGGGCAAGTCAGCAGGAAGCTGTGGGTCACAGCCAAGCAACCGAGCCCCCTTGATTCTGGCTCAACAAGCTGGTGGCACAGCAGGACAGTGGCAAAACCCACTAGCACCAGCTGGGAGGGCAGGTTGCCAGCTGAACAGCCATCCATAGGACAGGTGCCCAGGCCTACCAATCCCAGTGCTCAGCTAGCAGGGCTAGGGCAGGGATAAATCCATAAGCCATAGAGCCCTCAGTGTAGAAAGCGAGTGACACAGCCATTATACCCCAGCACAAGAAGCTTGAAACAGGGACCCTGGTGCCCCCAGAGCAGACCTCAATTAAAAAAAAAAAAAAGAACTGCAGTATGAGTAAGAATCAAAAAAGAGCTCTCACCATTGAGAGCTTCTGTATCAACAGGGAAGAGACAAACACAAACCCAGATGAGGACAATACTCCCAAATGGCAAAATTCATTTGGCCAAATGGAAAAAAAAAGTGCATAATCTCATTGAAGAAAACAGTGCCTTAAAAAATTCATTGGGCCAAATGGAAAAAAGGTGCATAATCTCATTGAATAAAACAGTGCCTTAAAAATTAAAATTGGACAGTTGGAAGGGAATGAATCCATGAGACACCAGGAATCAGTCAAGCAGAATCAAAAGAATGAAAAAATAGAAGAAAATGAGAAATACCTCATTGGAAAGACAACTGACCTGGAAAACAGATTGAGGAGAGACAATTTATGAATCAATGGACTGCCTGAAAGCCATGATCAGAAAAAGAGTCTAGACACCATATTCTAGGAAATTATTGAGGAGAACTGCCCTGATATTATAGAATCAGAGAATAAAGTTGTCTTTGAAAGAATCCACCAATCACCTCCTGAAAGAGACCCCAAAAGGAAAACTCCAAGTAATTTTGTAACCAAATTCCAGAATTATCAGGTGAAGGAGAAAATACTCCAAGTAGCCAGAAAGAAGCAATTTAAGTATCATTTAAGTCAGGATTGCGCAGGACCTGGCAGCTTCAACTTTAAAGGACCGCAGGGCTTGGAATACGATATTCCGGAAGGCAAAGGAGCTTGGATTGCAGCCAAGAATCTATTACCCAGCAAAACTGTGCATTCTCTTTCAGGGGAAAAGATGGACATTCAATGACATTGGGGACTTTCAAGGTTTCCTGATGAAAAGACCAGATCTGAATAGACAATTCTATCTTAACATACAAGACTCAAGAGAAGTTTAAAAAGGTAAACATGGGGGAAAAGAAGTTACTCAATTAGGTTAAACTGTTTACATCCCTACACGGGAAGATAATACTTATAAATCCTGAGAACACTATATGTATTTGGCCAGACAGAAGGTTTATACATGGAGGGTATAAAGATAAACTGTCTTTGATGTGGTAATATCAAGAAAATTAAGGGCTTAAAAAGGGCATTTATAGGGAGAAGAGGAAAGGAAAGGTGGAATGAGGTGAATTACATCAAATGAAGAGGGAAATAGAGGGAAAGAAGGGAGGGGTGAACATTGTTTCAACCCTACCCTCACAAGATTTGAATCAAAGAGGGAATAACATATATGTTCATTTGAATAAATCAACTTAGCTTATTCTGTAGGGAAGTAAAAGCCTAAAGGGAAAGGGGTGACTAATAGAAGGGAGGATAAAAGCAAGGAAGAAAAGGGTAGAGAAAAGGGAGGGGTGATAAAAAGGGAGGGAATATTGGGGGAGGCAGGGGCAAGAAGCAAGACATTGGAGAGAAGGAATAGGATGAAAAAAGGAGGGAACATAAAAAGGGGGTAAATAGAATGGATTGGAATAGACAGCTAGTAATCAAAACTGTAAATGTGAATTGGACGAACTCTGCCATAAAACAGAAGTGAATTGCAAAAGTAGATTAAAAGCCAGAATCCTACAATATGCTGTTTACGAGTGTGAGATTTAAAATTGGATATAAGAGCATTAAACTCCCCTTTGAAATTTTCCCTTATATATCTCCCAGACTGGTAAGAAAAAAAGGCCTCTGCGCTTTAATCAGTGAGAGATTAGCCTTTATTGTTTAGACAACAAACAGGTGATATTGATTAGGGAAATAGGAAAGTAGAAATACAAATGAATAGTCTTAGATCTAAGCTTAGTCTGTATTCTTTTATAAAACTCACTGAGTTTGGTCAATGAAACAGCCAAAAATAATATCCTATACTAGCTAATAATATGTTAATATCAATATAGAAAAAGGAGAGAGAAAAGTTTTGTCCAGAGGGGCAATCCCTCATGAACGCGACACTTTGACATTGGTCTTGCAGAGGAAGGGCCTCTGCAAAGAGTGCATGTTACAAATGGTATATAATAACAGAAGGAGACAACAAAAACTAACAAAACAAAACTGTTCATATAAAATCTCTGAGTTCTCTTGTCTTCTTGAAGTGGTAAGTTGTCATCAGGATGAAGCTGAATTCTGGTCTGGAAAACTAGGCTCTGGATTCTGGACTCTGATCTGGAAAACTGAATTCTGGACTCTGGTCTGGAAAGCTGGATTCTCTTCTTTAATTGTTTGAATTGCTGGATTTTTACTAAACCTTAGCATAGCATTGTCAATGATCAAATTAATAAATTCCATTACATTCCCTCCTTTATATAATAGGGGGTTGAGGTAGTTATGCAATCTATAACACTTTTTACCACCATGTGTCTGGATCAAAGTCAAATTTAGTATGTGTTCATGACACCTGTAAAATGTTATGGAAAGATAATCATACCATATTTCATGGTTTCGAGATAGCCAGTGATTGTGCTAGGCCACAGGTGATTAGACTGAGTTAGACAAAAAGAAAACAAATCCATTTAAGTTAGGTTATATTAGGAGGGAGGGAGGACAAAATGGGACTGTGTCTAGCAATTGTGCTCTATATAGTCGCCATCATAAGCAAACCATGGACTTACGTATACCTGTATCTCCTTTTGTTGCACATATATTCTCTCCAGGGCCTGCATTAAAGTTCACAGTAAGTTAGGCTCTGAAATGATAAGTTTCCATACTTCATAAATCTCATATTGATTTCACCAAAGACAGTATGATGGTAAAAATGTGTGTTATACTGCATAACTGAGGATATACTAGTGATATATACAATAATTCCAAACCATACCCATAGTATGGGAGCACAATACTCCTAGAATTAACATTGTATTATGAAATCAAACCTATAGGTTATTATATTCTGTTATTTTTGACTGTTTCATCAAGGAAATGCCCTGTTTCTTGAAGAAACAAAGCAGGGACTGTAACGATTGGAATGATGCCACCTGCTGGAGACTTACTGTAGAAAAGCACTGCCATGAGGTGAAGGTCTTTGAGGGCAAGACCATGCGTCTTTTCTTTGGTGTCAGGAAGTGATGTTTCCTTGTGGGAGGAAGAAGGGGGAACCTGGCGCTCTGACTGGGGCTCTTTTCCTGAGGACGCTGGTTCAGAAGGGAGCTAGAAATATGCTCTCCCTTTAATAGATAGGAATCTAGGCCTTTCTCTATTTACCAAATTCTTATTCTCCTTAATAAATGCTTAAAAGTTTAACTCTTGCTAAAGCTTATAATTTATTGGCGACCACTCATTAGATATTTTAGATAGTTTAGCTAGAATTTTAGCCTTAACATAAGAAACACATTTGAAGCAGAGAGATACACACAGAGTAAAGGTAAAAGGCTGGCACAGAATATATTATGTTTCAGCTAAAGTAAAAAAAAAAAAACAGGGGTAGGAATCCTTATCTCAGACAAAACACAGGCAAAAATAGATCTCATTAAAAGAGATAAGGAAGGAAACTAGCTCTTGCTAAAAGGTACTATAGATAATGAAGTAATATCATTGTGCTTTAGACATAAGAGGTAATATCATAGGTAAATAATGAGAAGGAATAGTTTACCTTTCAGATCTTTGGAAAGGAAAACAGTTTATGACCAAACGAGATAGAGAATATTATGAAATGCAAAATGGATGATTTTGATTACAATAAATTAAAAAGCTTTTGTACAAACAGTAGCAATACATCCAAAATTAGAAGGGATGCAAAATGCTGGGAAGCAATTTTTATGTCTGGTTCTTCTGATAAAGACCTCATTTCTAAAATATATAGGGAACTAAATCAAATTTATAAGAATCCAAGTCATTCCCCAATTGAGAAATTGTCAAAGGATATGAACAAAGAGTTTCTGTTGAAGAAATCAAAGCTATCTATTCCCATATGAAAAAATGCTCTAAATCACTATTTTTTTAAAATTAATAAAGTATTTTCTTTTTTCCCATTACATGTAAAGATAGTTCTCAAGTTTTGTTTATACAAGCTTTCCAATTTCAGATTTTTCTCCCTCCCTCCCCTCCTTCCTCCCTCCCCTATACAGCAGTTAATCTGATATACGTGATATATATATGTATATATATATATATATATATATATATATATACATACACACACATATATATACACACGCACACATAATAACATTAAACATATTTCTGCATTAGTCATGTTATAAGAGAAAAATCAGAGCAATGACGACAAACGTCAAAATAGAAAAACAGCAGCACCAAAACCAAAAGAAATAGCATGGTTCATTCAGCATCTACTCCACAGTTCTTTTTTTTGCTTTTTTGTTTTTCCTGGGTTTGGAGATCCTCTTCTATCATGAGTTCCCTGGAACTCTTCTCTACCATTGCATTGGTGAGAAGAATATAGTCCAGCACAGTAGATCAACACACAATGTTGATGATACTGTGTACAAAGTTCTTCTGGTTATGCTCATCTCACTCATCATCAGCCCACGCAAGACCCTCCAGGTTTCTCTGAATTCTTCCTGCTCATCATTTCTTACAGCACAATAGTATTCCATTGTATTCATATACCACAACTTGTCCAGCCATTCCCCAATTGATGGGCATCCCCTCAACTTCCAATTCCTTGCCACCACATAAAGAGCAGTTATAAATATTTTTGTACATGTGGGTCCCTTTCCCCTTTCCATGATTTCTTTAGACAAAAGACCCAAAAGTGGTATTGCTGGGTCAAAGGGTATGCACGGCTTTATAGCCCTTTGGGCATAATTCCAAATTGGTCTCTAGAATGGTTGGATCAGTTCACAGCTCCACCAACAATGCATTACTGTTCCAATTATTCCACAGCTTCTCCAACATTTATTATTTTCCATTTTTGTCATTTTATCCAATCTGATAGGTGTCAGGTGGTAACTCAGAGTTGTTTTACTTTGTATCTCCCTAATCATTAGTGATTTAGAGCATTTCTTCATATGGGAAGAGATAGCTTTGGTTTCTTCATGAGAAAACTGCCTGTTCATACCCTTTGCACATTTCTCAATTGGGGAATGACTTGGATTCTTATAAATTTGATTTAGTTCCCTATATATTTTAGAAAAGAGACCTTTATCAGAAGTACTGGCCATAAAAATTATTTCCCAGATTTCTGCCTCCCTTCTAATTTTGGATGCATTGTTTCTGTTTGAACAAAATTTTTTAAATTTAATATAATCAAAATCT
The DNA here is from genome assembly GCF_019393635.1 of Dromiciops gliroides. NCBI lineage: Eukaryota > Metazoa > Chordata > Mammalia > Microbiotheria > Microbiotheriidae > Dromiciops > Dromiciops gliroides. Next base: position 564,435,364 of record NC_057861.1, on the reverse strand, counting down.
TCCATTTTGCATTTTATAATATACTCTATCTCTTGTTTGGTCAAAAACTGTTTTCCTTTCCAAAGATCTGATGGGTATACTATTTCTTTCTCTCCTAATTTACCTCTGGTATCACCTCTTATATCTAAATCATTTTGACCTTATTTTAGTAAAAGGTGTAAGATGTTGGTCTATGCTTAATTACTGCCGTACTATCTTCCAGTTTTCCCAGCAATTTTTGTCAAATACTAAATTCCTCTCCCAGAAGCTGGAGTCTTTGGGTTTATCAAACACTACATTACTAGTGTAATTTACTACTGTGTTTCCTGTGCCTAACCTACTCCATTGATCCTCCACTCTATTTCTTAGCCAGTACCAGATAGTTCTGATGACTGCTGCTTTATAGTAAAGCTCCAGGTTTGGTACCGCTAACCTCCCTTCCTGTGAATTTTTTTTTCATTATTTCCCTGGATATTCTTGATTTTTTTGTTTTTCCAGATGAATTTTGTTATTATTTTTTCTAGCCCTATAAAATAATTTTTAGGTAGTCTGATTGGTATGGCACTGAATAAGTAAATTAATTTAGGTAGTATTGTCATTTTTACTGTATTAGCTCTGCCTATCCATGATCAATTGATATCTTTCCAATTATTTAGATCTGATTTGTGTGAAGAGTGTTTGGTAGTTGTGTTTATAGAGTTCCTGGCTTTGTCTTGGCAAGTAGACTCCCAAGTACTTTATATTATCTACTGTTACTTTAAATGGAATTTCTCTTTCTATCTCTTGCTGCTGGACTTTGTTGGTCATGTATAGAAATGCTGATGATATATGTGGATTTATTTTATATCCTGCTACTTTGCTAAAGTTGTTCATTGTTTGAAGTAATTTTTGAGTTGATTCTCTATGATTCTTTAAGTATACTATCATATCATCTGCAAAGAGTGATAGTTTTGTTTCCTCCTTGCCTATTCTAATTCCTTTAATTCCTTTTTCTTCTCTGATTGCTAAAGCTAACATTTCTAGGACAATATTAAATAATAGGGGTGATAATGGACATCCCTGTTTCACCCCTGATCTTACTGGTAAGGCCTCTAATTTATCTCCATTGCATATAATGCTTGCTGATGGCTTTAGGTAGATACTGTTTATTATTCTAAGGAAAGCTCCCCCTATTCCTAAACTGTTTAGTGTTTTTATTAGGAATGGGTGCTGTACTTTGTCAAAAGCTTTCTCTGCATCTATTGAGATAATCATATGATTTTGGTTGGTTTTCTTATTGATGTGGTTGATTATGTTAATAGTTTTCCTAATGTTGAACCAGCCCTGCATTCCTGGTATAAATCCCACCTGGTCATAGTGTATTACCCTGGTGATCACTTGCTGTAATCTCCTTGCTAATATCTTATTTAAGATTTTAGCATCAATATTCATTAGGGAAATTGGTCTATAATTTTCTTTCTCTGTTTTTCTTTGCCTGGTTTTGGTATTACCATCATATTTGTGTCATAAAACGAATTTGGTAGAACTACTTCTTCCCCTATTTTTCCATATAATTTGTATAATATTGGAATTAATTGTCCTTTAAATGTTTGGTAAAATTCACACGTAAACCCATTTGGCCCTGGGGATTTTTTCTTAGGGAGTTCTTTAATGACTTGTTCAATTTCTTTTTCTAATATGGATTTATTTAAGGATTTTATTTCCTCTTCAGTTAACCTGGGCAGTTTGTATTTTTGTAAATATTCATCCATTTCATTTACATTGTCAAATTTATTGGCATGCAGTTGGGCAAAATAATTCCTAATTATTGATTTAATTTCCATTTCATTGGTGGTAACATCACCCTTTTCATTTTTGATACTGGTAATTTGGTTTTCTTCTTTTTTTAATCAAATTAACCAATATTTTATCTACTTTATTGGGTTTTTTCATAAAACCAGCTCTTAGTTTTATCGATTAATCCTATAGTTTTCTTGCTTTTAATCTTATTAATTTCTCCTTTAATTTTCAGGATCTCTAGTTTAGTATCTAATAGGAGATTTCTAATTTGTTCTTTTTCTAGCTTTTTAAGTTGCATGCACAATTCATTAATCTCCTCTTTCTCTTTTTTATTCATGTAAACATTTAGAGCTATAAATTTTCCCCTAAGCACTGCCTTGGCTGCATCCCATAGATTTTGGTATGTTGTCTCATTATTGTCATTCTCTTGGATATAGTTATTGATTGTTTCTATGATTTGTTGTTTGGCCCATTCATTCTTTAGAATGATATTATTTAGTTTCCAATGGATTTTCATTCTACTTTTCCTTGGCTCTTTCTTACATGTAATTTTTATTGCATCATGATCTGAGAAGGATGCATTTACTATTTCTGCCTTTCTACATTTCACTATGATGTTTTTGTGCCCTAATACATGGTCAATTTTTGAAAATGTGCCATGTACTGCTGAGAAAAAGGTATATTCCTTTCTATCCCCATTCACTTTTTCCAGACATCTATCATGTGTAACTTTTCTAGTAATCTATTCACCTCTTTCACTTCTTTCTTATTTATTTTTTGGCTAGATTTATCTAATTATAAGTGGGGAAGATTCAGGTCCCCCAGTAGTATAGTATTACTGTCTAATTCCTCTTATAATTCATTTAACTTCTCCTCGAAGAAATTGGATGCTATACCACTTGGTGCATACATATTTAATATTGATATTACTTCATTATCTATAGTACCTTTAAGCAAGATTTAATTTCCTCCCTTATATTGTTTTTGTGGGCCAATGGGGGTGACTTGCCCAGGGTCACACAGCTGGTAAGTGTAAAGTGTCTGGGGCCGGATTTGAACTCAGCTACTCCTGAATCCAGGGCCAGTGCTTTATCCACTGTGCCACCTAGCCGCCCCTTCCTTATCTCTTTTAATGAGATCTATTTTTGCCTGTGCTTTGTCTGAGATAAGGATTGCTACCCCTGCTTTTTTTACTTTAGCTGAAGCATAATATATTCTGCTCCAGCCTTTTACCTTTACCCTGTCTGTATCTCCCTGCTCCAAATGTGTTTCTTATAAAAAGCATATTGTAGGATTCTGGTTTTTAATCCACTCTGCAATTTGCTTCCGTTTTATAGCAGCGTTCATCCCATTAACATTCAGTTATTATTACTGACTGTCTCTTCCCCTCCATTCTATTTACCCCCTTTGTACTTTTCCCCCCTTCTTTCACCCTATTCCTCCTCACCGACATTTTACTTCTTACCCCTGCCTCCCCCAATCTGCCCTCCCTTTATATCACCCCCCTCTCTTTTCTTTACCATTTTCTCCCTTGCTTTTGTCCTCCCTTCTATCAGTCCCCCCCCCTTTCCCTTCCCCTTTTGCTTCCCTAAAGAATGAGCTAAGTTTCTTTATTCCAATGAACGTATATGTTATTCCCTCTTTGAATCAAATCTAATGAGAGTAGGGTTGAAACAAGGTTCACCCTTCCTTTCTTTCCCTCTATTGTAATAGGTTTTTTTTTTTCACCTCTTCATACAATATAATTCATCCCATTCCACCTCCCCTTTCTTCTCCTCCCCATAGACTCCCTTTTTAACACCTTAATTTTTTTTTGTATCATCACATCAAAGACAATTTATATTTATACACTCTGTGTAAACTCCTTCTCTCTGCCCAAATACATTTACAATTCTTAAGAGTTATTAATATTATCTTCCCATATAGGGATATACACAGTTTAACCTAATTGGGTAACCTTTTTTTTTTTCCTTCTTTTTACCTTTTTAAACTTCTCTTGAGTCTTATATATCAAGATCGAATTTTCTATTCAGTTCTGGTCTTTTCACCAGGAAAGATTGAAAGTCTCCAATGTCATTAAATGTCCATCTTTTCCCCTGAAAGAAAATGCACATTTTTGCTGGGTAATAGATTCTCAGCTGCAATCCAAGCTCCTTTGCCTTCCAGAATATCATATTCCAAGCCCTGCGGTCCTTTAATATTGAAGCTGCCAGGTCCTAAGCAATCCTGACTGTGGCTCCATGATATTTAAATTACTTCTTTCTGGCTGCTTGGAGTATTTTCTCCTTCACCTGATAATTCTGGAATTTGGATACAATATTCCTTGGACTTTTCCTTTTGGGGTCTCTTTCAGGAGGTGATCGGTGGATTCTTTCAATGATGATTTTATCCTCTGATTCTATGATATCAGGGCAGTTCTCCTTAATAATTTCCTGGAATATGGTGTCTAGATTCTTTTTCTGATAATGGCTTTCAGGCAGTCCAATGATTCTCAAATTGTCTCTCCTCGATCTGTTTTCCAGATCAGTTGTCTTTCCAATGAGGTATTTCACATTTTCTTCTATTTTTTCATTCTTTTGATTCTGCTTGACTGATTCCTGGTGTCTCATGGATTCCTTATCTTCCAACAGTCCCATTTGAATTTTTAAGGCATTGTTTTCTTCAGTGAGATTATGCACTTTTTTTTTTCCATTTGGCCAGATGAATTCTTTAAGGCATTGTTTTCTTCAGTGAAATTATGTGCTTCCTCTTGCAAGCTGCTGATTCTTTTTCATAGTTTTCTTGTTTTGCTTTCATTTCTCTCCCCATTTTTTTTCTACCTCTCTCAATTGACTTTTAAAATCTTTTTTGAGCTCTTCCAGGAAGGCATTTTGTTCTTGAGACCAATTCACCTTCCCCTTTGAAGTTTCACAGGTAGGCAATTTGAGGCTATTGTCCTCATCTGCATTTGTGTTGGCTTCTTCCCTATTGATACAGAAGCTCTCAATGGAGAAGGCTCTTTTTTGCTTCTTACTCATTATTGCAGCTTGTTTATTTATTTTTTAAGTTGAGGTCTGCTCTGGGGGCACCAGGGTCCCTGATTTGGGTTTCTTGTGCAGGGGTATAGTTGCTGTGTGACCGGCTTTTTACTCTGAGGCCTTTATAGTGTGTACAGTTCAATCCCCTGCATGTCTTCTCTGAGGGTGCTCGCAAGGTGCCCAATCCCACCTGTTCCGTTTGTGGCCCTCCCAGCTGGTGCAGGTATGTTTTTCCACTGTCCTTGGCTACCAGAATTTTGAGCCAGGTTCCAGGGTCCTCAGTTGTTCAGCTGTGGCCCGCAGCTCCTGCTGACTTTCCCCGACCCCCTCGGCACTGGGCTGCTGCCCTGCCCTGGGCCTCCCTTTTGCCCGAGTCATACCGACCTTTTCCTGAAGTCTTCTAAATGATCTCTGGTTGGAAGACTGTGTCTCTCTGTCTCTTTTCAGGTTCTGTAATTTCAGAATTTGTCCAGAGGCTTGATTTAATGTTCTTTTTGAGGGAACAGAAGGAGAGCTCAGGCAGCTTGCTGCTTCCTCTCCGCCATCTTGGTTTTGCCCCCTCTTAATCACTATTGATTAGAGAGATGCAAATTAAAATAACTCTGTGGTACCACCTGACACCTATCAGATTGGGTAATATGACAAAAAAGGAAAATAATAAATGTTGGAGAAGCTGTGGAAAAATTGGAACACTAATGCATTGTTGTTGGAGCTGTGAACTGATCCAACCATTCTGGAGAGCAATTTGGAACTATGCCCACAGGGCTATAAAGCTGTTCATACCCTTTGACCCAGCAATACTATTTTTGGGTCTTTTTCACAAAGAGATCATGAAAAAGGGAAAAGGATCCACATGTAGAAAAATATTTGTAGCTGCTCTTTCTGTGGTGGGAGGAATTGGAAGTTGAGGGGATGCCCATCAATTGGGGATTGGCTGAACAAGTTGTGGTATATGAATGTAATGGAATATTATGGTGTTGTAAGAAACCATGAGCAGAAGGAGTTCAGAGAAACCTGGAGGGTGTTACATGGGTTGGTGATGAGTGAGATGAGCAGAACCAGGAGAACCTTGTTCATAGTATCATAAACACTGTGTGTTGATCAGCTGTGATGGACTAGATTCTTCTCACCAATCCAGTGGTACAAGAAAGTTCCAAAGGACTCATGATGGAAAAGGCTCTCCAAATCCAGAAAAAAAGGAGGAACTGTGGAATATGGATGATGATTGGACCATACTATTTCTTTTGCTTTTGGTGCTGTTTTTTTTTTTCCTTTTTGAGGTTTTTCCTTTTTGTTTTGATTCTTCTTGTACAACATGACTAATAAAGGAATATGTTTAAAGTTATTATTCATACATACATATCTCTATCTATATGTCTATCTCTATGTCTATCTCTCTCTCTCTATCTATCTCTATGTCTATCTCTATGTCTATGTCTATCTCTATCTCTATCTCTCTCTCTATATATATATATATAACCTATATCAGATTTCCTGCTGTCAGGGGGTGGGGAGGAGGGAGGGAGAAAAATTTGAAATTGGAAATCTTATTTAAACAAATATTGAAAACTTAATTTAATTTATTAATTAACTGATTGATTTTTTTTAAAAGGAAGTAGGAAGCCTGGTGGTAGTTATAACTAAACAAAAAAACAAAACAAAACAATTTTATTCCAGGAAAATAGCATGAAAAATTATCTAGGGAAGATACCTTGGGAAGCTGTAGGTTAAGAGGTAGTCTTCCATCTGCAGAGGGGCCTCTTTAGGGCTGTGCCCACCAGGGGAGGAACTGTGCCAATGTTGTTTTACAGTAATTTCAGCTCATTTTACAGATGAGGAAACTGAGGCAAACAGAATTAATTGATTTGCCCAGGATTTCACAGCTAGCAAATATCTGGGGGCATATTTGAACTCAGGTCTTTTTTGACTTCAGGCTTAGAATTCTACCATACCAACTAACTTTCTCTGCTGAAGTATTACTCTCTCAGAGCCATCAAAATTTTAGTGCCCTGGGACTCAATTCTATTTGACCTAGCTATTGCTTTTGACTTGGGTTCTAGTCTTGTCTCTACCACTAATTAATAACTAGTTTTAATGAGCTTAGCAATGCTGCTTTATTTCTATAGGCACTGCAAAATGATGAGGTGTCTGGATGGTAAGGGTAGAGGGGGATTATAAATAACCTGTAAGATTTTATGATCCTAATACTGATTTGGAATTTGGTGTTAAATTCCTGCAGGCTGGAAGAATGCTGTGGTATATAAACTTGGGAAATTTATTAAATTGTCTAACAGTGACTTTTGGACACAAACCTCAAATGATGGATTTCTATTTGGAAAGCAGTATGTATATTTTCAGGTATAAATTTGGAATAGAAAACATGGAAAACTGCCAGATCATTTGTCCAGCTTCCTTATCATTCTTTTTTGACTCCACTAGCCTAATTTTTGCTAAGTCTCCCTTCTTAAGTTCTTCCTTAGTTATTTTCCTTCTGGAGAAGGAACAACCACCTAAATGTCCTTTGGAGATCTCACTCCTCACAATGATTCTTTTACCTGTTTTAAAGGCAGCAGCTGCTATGGATAGTGCTTTTACCTCCACTGTGACTGAAGAAGCCAGAGAGACATTTTCCTTTTCTTTTTTCTTTTTTTTTCTTTTTTGTGTGTATGTGTTTGGTGAGGCAATTGGGGTTAAGTGACTTGCCTAGGGTCACACAACTAGTAAGTGATTTGTGTTTTCTTTTACAGATATCCAGGGATTGCTTCCTACATGGCTCCAATGAACTAAACAAGTACCAATCATCTCTTGCCTTTTATAAGTCAAGCCAGCATTTCCACTCTCTTGAATGTTTTGGTTTATTTCATCATGTATACTTTATATTAACATATAGTATGTACAGTATTTGATTTGAATTAAAAGGTTTATTATGAATTCTGTATAATCTTGAGTATCCATTTAAACTTTTTAAATCATCATATCTTGCCTGTAAGACGAAGGAGATGGAATAATTTTCAGATAAAGAAATTAAGGCTATCAATAATCATATGAAAAAGGATCTAGATCATTATTGATCAGGGAAATGCAAAAGTGGTAAATATAACACAAATGGGAAATATTGGTTGTTGGAGGGGATGTGGGAAAGCTGGGATGTTAAACCACTGTTGTTGGAGTTGTGAAAAGATCAAACCATCCTAGAGAGCAATTTGGAATTATGCCCAAAAGGCTATAGAATTGTGCATACCCTTTGATCCTGCAACACCACTATTAGGTTTATATAACAAAGACATCTAATAAAGAGAAAAATACCTATTTGCACAAAAATATTTATAGCACCTCTTTGTGTAGTGGCTAAGAATTGGAAATCATAGGAATGCCCATCAGTTGGGGAATGGATAAACCAATTGTGGTATATAATGGTGATAGAATACTATTGTACAATAATAAATAACAAGCAGGATGACTTTAGAAATGCTTGGAAAGACATGTATGAAATTATGTATTGGAAAGTGAGCATAACTAAAAGAACACTGTACACAGAGAACACAATATTGTTTGATGAAGAACTGTGAATATCTTGACTACTCTCAGCAATACAATGATCCAAGGCAATGCCAAAGAACTATTGATGAAACATACTATCCACCTCCAAAGAAAGAACTGATATTGATGGAATAGACTTAAGCATGCTATTTTTCACATTCTCACATTTTTTACATTTTTGTGATTTAATTTGCTTGTAAAAAGTAACAAATACAGTGATGTTTTGTATGATCATGTATGTATAAACCATATCAGATTGTTTTACACCTTGGGAAGGAGGGGAGGAGAGGGAGGAAAGAAGGGGTGGAGATTGGAACCCAAAACTATAAATTAAATAACTAAAAATAAATAAAAAGCAAACAAAAACAAACAAACAAAAAAAAGTTGAATCATTGGTTCCCTGGGGGAATTGGGGCATCAAAATGCTAAAAAGGCAACATCTGGACTTCAACTGGCATTTTATCAACAAACCAGAGTGGGGAAATATGAGTCCTACTCCTTATATTCCAAGGATGGTCTCCAGCACAACCATATTTTCCCTTATACCCTAATACTCCCCTACTCCATTTCCCCCCTCTCCTGTGCAAGTTCCTAACCTCCCCTTTATGACCTGGGTGCGGATCCCTAAGGATAGTCAGACCCAATTGCTAACCAGGATCCCACAGTCTGAGTTGTGTAGATGCAATTTAGAAAATTTCTCCATCATCAGCATATGGACCCCCTTACTCCCCCTCCCCCCTTCCTCCAGATTACATTGTGACTTGATCATCAGGTTGGCTCTATGCTCTGGGACAGTGATTGTAAAATAAGAGTCTTCTCACAACCTTTTGGCTTTTAGACAGGATGGAGTCAATCATTAAAGATGAACAAATATGAGTAGATTGTATATACATTACAAATTCTATTACATTATTTCCTTCCCCAAACCTGCACCTCTTCAGAATGCCCCCATTACTCTACAAGACACCACCATTCATCCAGTAATCCTTCTATGAACCCTGGTTTACAACTTGGCCATCAGCATTAAATCTTCACACTCATTTGCCCCACATGTTCTTTTTTGTTTCTGCCTCTGAAACATCTGTTTCATTTGTCTTCTTTCTACTCATACAACCACAATACTAGTTTAATCCCTTTTCACTTATCCCTTAGGCTATTTAAATAGACTATATATATATATATATAATTAAGTATTTCACAATTACTTTTTTTAATTAAACATTATATATATATAATTAAACATATATATATATATATATATATATATAATTAAGTATTTCACAATTACTTTTTTTTAATTAAACATTCATTAAAATGTAGTTCCAAGATTTTCCATCCCAACCACTTCTCCCAACCCCTTGGTAAGGCAGGCAATATTATATTGATGATACATGTGATGTCATGTAAAACATCTCAATATTAGTCAAAATGGATTCTTAACTGGTCATCCTGCCTCAAGGCTCTCCCTTTTCTAATCCATGTTCCACAAAACTACCAACAGCATTTTTCTAAAAAGCAAATGTCTGATCACGATGTTCCTCTATTCAATAAAACTCCCCTGACTTCCTATTGATGTTAGAATCAAATATTTGAAATTAACTTTTCCTTTTAAAATATTTTTGTATGTTTTATAATGAATGTGATTATTGATATAGTAATACATATATATATATATAATTTATAAGGAAATATATTTATATCAGGTGCATGTCTGTTGTTTTTTTTTTTCCCTGATAGAGGAGAATGATCAAAAAAGTTTGGAGATTAAAAAACTAGAAGCCCCTTTAAGGCTGTTCCAACTGAATCACCCTATTATTAAAGGTACAATTATGGTTATACACTGGTAAGCAGACATGAAATAATTTGTTGTTCCTATACAGATATAGCTGATTAAAACTGTTCCAAGGTCAATGAGACTATTATTCTCATAATTATTAGTGATTGTGAATGAGACAATATTTCAGATCTAAACTGACATATCCATCATAACATTAACTTGACCAAATGCTGTTTCTCAGTAACACCCTTCTTGGATTTAGTTTAATTCAAGAAATATTTGTTGGGCATCTACTTTACTCAAGGCATTATGCAAAGTTTTGTATGTACAAAGACAAAAGCAAACTATCCCTTATTTTCAAATAATTTTAGCTCTAATGAAAGAAGAGATCCAACATTTTCACAAATAAGCACAGGATAGCCAGACCCAAGTTGTACCACCTGGAGAGAAACAATTATTAAATTTTCACTCTGATCATTTATATCTTAGAAATCAGCAAAGCACACAAATCAGGGCTTGATTTATTGTTTGGTTGATTGTTAAGACTTTTAAAAAATAGAGAGAAATTGTCAATAGTAAGTTAAAAGTATGTTGTATTTTTTTTTCTGAGTCAGTTAAATATTTACCAGCACACCACCGAGTATAAGGGAAATTGAAGAAGAAGAAGAGGTACTAACAAATGGAAAGGAAGAAGATCCTGAAGGGATTCATAGAGACAGCTGAGCTTTGAAGGAAGGGATATTTTCTAAGAGGCAGAGATACAAAAGGAGGATTTTCAGGCATAGGAGACAGCTTGGGAAAATGCAAGGAGGTAGGAAATGGGCTGGGTAAAGTTTGGGAACAAGAAAACCAATTTGGAAGAGATTACAGGAGTCTCAGAGACACTAATGATCTTATGTCATTATTTGAAAATCAGGCATATGAGTGCAGATGAGAAAACAGATGCAAAAGATTTTTGTAGATCTAGAATTGACAATACTGACAACTGATTGGATATATAGAGAAGGAAGAGTCAAAGATGACTATGAAATTGTGGACCTGAGTGCCTGGGAGCATGTGCACTTCAATAGTTAAGAGAAACATTTGAAAAAGGGAGAGGTTTGAGATAAATTGGAATCCATTAATAAATTATATTCAGACCACAGTGCAATCAATACTATTTTTATTTTAAACAATTGGGATTATATCTCAGTAACAAATTCCTCTGCTCATACTCCAAATTCCCATGTAAAATACAACTATTACTAATAATCTACTAAATTCTACTTATTTTTGTGTCCTGAAAGTCCTAGTGCAAGTTTTTTATGCTATTAAAGGTTAAAAACCTACACTGGGACTTTTGGGACACATTGAATAACACTTTAAGATTAGCAATGTACTTTGCTCACAATGACAAGTATTAAAATGAGGAAAGTTGGGTTAAATTGATTTGCTATTATCTTATACCTAGTTAGTGTCTGATCTCAGGTTTACTGGATCCAAGTCTAGTGTTCTTTTGATTATACCACAGCTGTTGCATAACCCAGCTATAATGTAATTTTGCTGATTGCTTGAGACAATCAGAGCTTCAGAGGAAACAGTCCGCTCTCCTGAATGCCAGACTGCTTACTGGTCTATTTAAAATTTTGTTCCTATGGCAAAGTAATGCTATAGCATGCTATAATAGTAATACTATAATGTGAAACTGAAGTATCAGCTTGTCTCATGTCATACTAACACAGGATCAAATAATGATATTACATAGGTGATGCCTTTGTAGATAAAGTCTAAGTCTTTGGGTGGAAGCTGAAATGGGGCAGATAATGACAATTGACTAAAAAGAATAAATGCAAGTGAAATTATGATACCTATATTTTCACTAAGGTACAAATATAAAATTATATAGTTTAGAGAGATTTCTTTAAAAATTCAAATAAGAGGGGGCAGCTAGGTGGCGCAATGGATAGAGCACCGGCCCTGGAATCAGGAGTACCTGAGTTCAAATCCGGCCTCAGATACTTAACACTTACTAGCTGTGTGACCCTAGGCAAGTTACTTAACCCCAATTGCCTCACTAAAAAAAAAAATTCAAATAAGAGGCTTCCACTGTTCTCAAGTTAATCAGAAAATTGAATTAATTCAAATATAGATTTAGTTAGGGCTTATACTATTTGGTTTTCAAGATGAAGTAGTGAAGGAACAATTCAAGTCAATATCATAAGGAACTGTGGAGAACTCATACTAGACATGGTTGGGAATAAAAAGGAGAAGAAATTCTTATCCCTTCCCTCAAGGAGATCACTATTTATTAAGGGAAATAAGACATATGCATGAATAATCATAATACATATTGGAATATGATAGAATAAAAAAGATCCAAACAAATAGGGATGAGACTTTACTTCCAACTAGGGAAATTAGGAACAACTTGACAGAGAATATGATATTTGAATTGGGATTTGAATGCTGGGAAGGCTTTTGGTAAGCATAAATAGGGGTTAAAGATCTTTTAAGGCAAATGCAACATGTTGAACAAAGAAAAAAGCCAGTTTTGGAGTGAGCAAGTAGCCTAGATAGATATGTGTAGGGCAGAAGGGGGATATAAGCCTGGAGAGATAGGCTGGAATCAGTAGATATAGGACATGGATGAGAGAATAAGGAGATTGAACTCTATTTTGAAAGTAATGAGGCTTCATTGGAAGTTTAAGGGCAAGAGAGTGAACAATTGTAACTGAATGAGAATCTTGAGAATACATACAAGCTGTGGGAAAGTTTAAAAAGCTAAGAAAGTGTTTATTAGATTTATGAAGTAGTACAGGAAAGGAGCATTAAAGAAAAAATAAGGGGGAAAAGCTGTGAATTTTTTTAAAAGCAAATAAGAGACATATAAATTTAATGGAGGATAGATTTAATAATCTATGAGAGATGTGGACAAAGGAAGATTAGCTATAGAAGTAGAAAAAAGTTGGGGAATGTGAATTTTTGCATTGTAGAGAAGAAAAACAGGAGAACATCTAAACCCTAAAATAAGTAGCTTGCATCGTGTTCTGGCTATTGCTAAATGAACCAAGGAGCTAAAAACACAACCAAGCAATCCGTGATAGATGAGAACACCAGTAGGAAAATTATAAGGATAATTATTAAGTTATAGAAGAAGTCCAATACAATTGTGGGAAAGAGAATTTTCGAGTTTAGACTTTTTGGTATCCTCAAGAGCAGAGGGAAAGTTTCCATTAATGAGATAGATAGATAGATAGAAATGTAAATGTTAACTTTATGGATAATAGAGATAAGCTTAGTATGATAAATGTAGATACTGATGTAGATCTAGATACAGGAATAGACATAGACATAAGCATAGAATATGGATATAGATATATGGATATACAAATACATATAGACATATAGACATTGATATATATATATATATAGACATAGACATAGACATAGACATGCATATATAAATATATACATATTCATAGATACAGATATGTAATCTATTAAAAGGAAACCTAGAAATAAATGTTCTTCAGGTGTATTAGTTTCATATTGTAAGCTTGATAATGATAATCCTTTAACGTCTCTGTGGTTATATTCAATACCAAAAGTACATTACATGTAATATTCATTTATTCAACAAATATGTATTAAGCACCAATTGTACTTAGAATACTACTAGGTTCAGAAAGGAATAAAGTTTCTACCAGTTCTAGATCTAGTAAGATTGAATATTAACTATAGATCTTCTTTGTCTTATTATTTTAAAGATTGCCTTCTTATTTGAAGACTTCGTTTTAGAAACAAAAGGAGGGAGGCCATTTTAGATGGAGAATAATAATTTGATTAAAACAGAGACATAGGAGAATGCAAAGTACTCATTTAATTCTAATAAGTTTGAAGTGGATGGGTCAGTTATTAACATGATGATTTTACAAAGGAAGAAATTAGAATCAGAGTACTTAAGTAATACATGTCAGATCTGAGAAAAATCTGCAGAAGTAACAAAAGTAGAATTCTTTCACATATGTTCCTAAGAATAGCAACACTCGTCTTTTGTCTATGAATTTAACTAGGGGGTAATTCATGACAGATTCCTTCCACCTCCATATCTAACTTTTCTCTAAGTAACCATTCACAAGGTCAAGTAAATAAACATTTCTATGATCTATAGAAACTCACATATTGGTGATTTAGTATGGTTTGTTAAAAACAAGTAGGCACATAGCCTTTAAAAATGGAATTAATCAGTGCAAACCACCTTCTTTAGGATAAGGATGTGTTGAGAACACTAATAGGCTACATAGTAAGGAGTAACTTCTACTAAACAGAGTACTCTGTTCACAAACACTGATTTATATATTTTTAAAATTTTTGTATTTTTTTTGCCAATTGCATGTAAAAATAATTTTTAACAAATGCCTTTTTAAAATTTGTGGTTTCAAATTATCTCCCCCTCCAGATTCTTCCATTCATCCCTCCTTGAGAAGGCCAGCAATTTGATATAGATTATATATGTGAAGTCATGCAAAACATACTTCAATATTAGCCATGTTGCAAAAGAATACATGGAAAATAAAGTTTTAAAAAGTATATTTCAACCTGCATTCAGACTCTACCAGTTCTTTCTATGGTGGTGGATAGCAATTTCCATCATAACTTCTTCAGAAATTGCCTTGGGTCATTATATTGCTGAGAAAAGCTAAGTGATTTACAGTTAATAATCATACAATATTGCTATTACTGTGTACAATGTTCTTTTGGTTCTGCTCACTTCATTTTGTATCAGTTCATATGTCTTTTAAGATTTTTTTCTAAAGGAATCCTGCTCATCATTTCTTATGAGAAAACAGTATTCCATTAGAACCATATATCACAAACTGTTCAGTCATTTCCCAATTGATGGACGTCTCCTCAATTTCCAATTCCTTGCCACTACAAAAAGAGCTGCTATAAAAAATTTTGTAATATAGTTCCATTTCCTCTTTTTCCTTTTATCTCTTTGGAACAGAAACCTAGTAGTGATATTGCTTGGTCAAATAGGTAGAGTTTTGTAGCTTCATAGACTAAGTTCCAAATTATTCTTCAGAACGTTTAGCTCTGTTCACAATTTCACCAACCATGTATTAGTGTCCTGATTTTCCCATATTCCTTTGAGCATATGTCATTTTTCTTTTCACTTCTCTTAGCCCATCTTGTAGGTGTGAGGTGGTACCTCAGAGTAGTTTTATTTTTGCATTTCTCTAATAAATAGGGATTTTGATTTTTTTTTCTGCTTTCTTGGAGTCATATGGAATCATTAGTTTCTGTTTACCCAATTCTAATTTTTAAGTTATGATTTTCTTCAGTCAGTAACCTTTTGCACCTCTTGTTACATTTGGCTTATTATATATATATATATATATATATATGTGTGTGTGTGTGTGTGTGTATTTAATTTTTTTTGAGGGGCAATGGGGGTTAAGTGACTTGCCCAGGGTCACACAGCTAGTAAGTGTCAAGTGTCTGAGGCTGGATTTGAACTCAGGTACTCCTGAATCTAGGGCCAGTGCTTTATCCACTGTGCCACCTAGCTGCTCCTGCATATTGTATTTTTTAAAAGAGTTCTTCTCTTCAGTGGACTGCTGTGACTCTTATAATTTGACCCATTCTATTTTTAAGGTATTGTTCTGTATTTGTTGTGCCTTTTTATCAAACTTTTGACTCTATTTTCATCATTTTCTTACATAACTCATTTCTTTTTTACAATTTATCCTGTACTTCTTTTATTTGATTCATAAATTCCTTTCTGTGCTCTTCCAGGAATTTATTTGAGGCTTCATATCAATTCACACTTTTCTTTGAGGCTTTGCATGTAGCTGATTTGACTTTGTTTACTTCTTCTGAATTTGTGTCTTGATATACCCTGTCATCATAGTAACTTTCTATAGTCAGGTTCTTTTTTGGGGAGGTTTGTTCATTTTTTCTAGCCTCTTTCTTTACTTTTAGTTTTGGGCCTTTCTTGCCACTATTTTGATAGAGAGCTCTGAGGATCTGTAATTTTTTGGTTCTTCCAAAGTGGTATGATCTAAGAAGAGCTGTATACACTGCTTTCCGGGCATATGCTCTGGTTTCTAAGAGACCACAAGCATTCTTTTCTTCTTTTTTTAATGTGCATAATTTAAAAAAATGTATTTAAAGTTATGAGTTCCAAATTCTATCCCTCTCTCATTCCTTCCCTCCCTCTCTCCTCCCTCCCCAAGGTTGCAAGTAGTCAGTATAGGCTATGTATGTTCAGTTAGATAAATATTACCATATTAGTCATTTTACATAAAAATACTCAAGTTAAAAAAGTGAAAGCCCAAAATAGCATGCTTTTTTCTGTGTTTGATCAATGTCAGTTCTTTCTCTGGAGGTGGATAATATGCTTCATCCTTAGTCCTTTTTGATTGTCTTGGATCATTGTATTTCTAGTTAATCCATTCACAATTGCTCATAGAAAAACAATGATGTCACTGTGCACAATGTTTTCCTGTTTCTGCTCACTTCACTATACATCATTTCATATATGTCTTTTCAGGTTTTTCTGAAATCATCTTGCTTGTCATTTCCTATAGCACAATAATATTCCACAATCATATACCACAGCTTGTTCAGTCATTCCCCAATTTATGGACATTCCTTTGATTTCCAATTCTTAGCCACCACAGAGTTGCTAAAAATATTTTTGTAAATTTTTCCTTTTTCTCTTTTTCACAGTTATTATTGTGAAATGTTTCCCTCCACCCTATTCCCTTCCCCATGATATTTATTCTATTATCTATCTTCTTGCATCCTATCCCTCCTCAAGAATGATTTGCTTCTGACTTCCCCACCCCCAATCTGTCCTCCCTTCCTTTACCCTTCCCTCCTTATCCCCTTCCTCTCCTATTTTCCAACAGGATTAAATAGATTACTCCACCCAATTGAGTGTGTATGTTATTCCCTCTTTGAGCCAATTCTGATGAGATTAAAATCTTTGAGTCAATTCTGATGAGTGTAAAGTTCATTTACTGCCCATCTTAGATAGATTACTCCATGCAATTGGGTGTGTATGATAATTCCTCCTTGAGTCTACTCTGATAAGATTAAGGGCTTTCAGTCTATTCTGATGAATGTAAGGTTCATTTACTACCCTGCTCCTCCCCCATCTCCCCCCTACTCCATAAGCCCTTTCCAGTTTCTTTCAAGTGGGATTTCACCCCACTCTAACTCTCTTCTTCCCCCTCCCCCAGTGCATTCCTCTCACCCCTCAATTTTACCCTAAAGATGTTATTGTGGGGCAGCTAATTTACACAGTGGACAAAGCACCCACCCTGGATCCAGAAGTACCCAAGCCCAAATATGGCCTCAGACACAAGGCACTCACCCACTGCAGGACCCCAGAAATGTCACCCAACTCCAACCACCCTACAAAAAAGATAAACAAAACATAAACACTTTACAGATATCATCCCTTCATAATCAATTCCCACCTGCTCCTTCTGTATAAATTCATATCTATCCTCTACCCTAATACTGAGAAAGTTCTTATGAGTTAGAAGTATCATCTTCCCATGTAGGAATGTAAACAGTTGAACCTTTTAACATCACTCTTAATTTCTTTTTCTTGTTTACCTTTTTATGCTTCTCTAGGGTCTTGTATTTGAAAGTCAAATTTTCCATTCAGTTCAGGTTTTTTCATCATGAATACCTGAAAGTCCAAGCATTCTTTTTTAAACTACAACTGTGACCAGGAAGCTTGCACCTATGTGGCTCCAAGATCTGCTCCTCCTCACCCTGGGACTGTAAACCAGAATCACATGTGGGCAATGCAACAGAGTCCTGCATCCAGTGCCAACAAAGTATCATATATAATCTTTTTCTGACCAGTCGTCTAACCCCATGACCATTTGGGAGCTTATAGTTCTGGAAGCCTCTGCCACTAAGACCTTAGCATTGCCAGGTGTGGCCTGCATAGGCCTGTGCTCCACTCCCCCGCCCCCCCCCCCGCCCCCATTGAGACAGATCTGTCCTACCAATCTTCTAAGTTGTCCTGGCCTGTGAAATTTTCACCCCAACCTTTGGTTGATTTTGCTGCTGCAGAATTGAGATTTTAGGTGTTTTTAAAAGTTGTTTGGAGAGAAATTAGGGAGAACTCAAGTGAATCCCTGCCTTTACACTAGGCTTTGTCCTTCCTATACCAACTCACTGATATTTAGGAAAAATAATTTCATGGAGATTTCCTCACAACAATGCAGATGATCAACTCTTCTCCAATTTATTGTCTCATTTGCTAGGCATATTGAAAGGTCAAATAATTTGCCCATGGTGAGAAAGATATTGTCTTTCAAAAGAGGGACTTGAACCCATATCTTCCTTCACTCCAACTCTCAAGTACCAGGTTTTAAGAAGAAGAAATAGTTACATTAAGTAAAACTGAATGTCAATATTTAACTTTTGTTAAATAATTGGTAATTTGACTAAATTTGAATTTTTCTTCTTTTTCTAAATGCTGCACACAAATACATATATATATATATTCATTTTCCAGAAATTCATTAGCACCAAATTATCTACATATATAAATTTTGATGCATGCAGCACAGGAATTTAATATAATGTATATGTTTGGAAGTAATGTGAAAACAATGAGAAGCATCAACACAAAAGAATTCTCTCTCTCATATATTTGATATCTAATGCATATAATTTTTTTTATTCAACAATGCTGAAAATCATCATTTTAACCATGCCAACAAATTTATCAAGAATTTGAATGGTACCCAATATATGATAATAAAATGTGTCTGTGTCTTCTATTAGAGATGTTATGCTTTAATAGAAAGTGTAATGCATTTGGAGAAGGAGAATCTGGTTCTAAATCTAGCTCTTTTTGCTATCTACCTGTCCTTGGTTAAATAGCTTCACTTCCCTGAGCCTTAGTTTCCTCATGTATTAAATAAATGAATGAATTAGATGATGGCTAAGGTTCCTTCTGCCTCTAAATATTATTACCCTTTGACATGTGAAATAGCATAATGAACATAGTAATTAACATTCTATCCCCATACTTAGAACATATGAAAATTGCATACCTAAACTATATCTTACCTCCCATGAAATGTGTTTTTGCTGAGTTAAGATTTGATAATATACATTAAACATTAATAGATTGTTAATATAAGAAGCATCCCTTTCATATATGCTTCTGAATGTTTGGCAAAGAGTAGTCAAAAACATTGTCCATTATATTTCCAAATATCCCAAACATAAGGACCCATTTGACAATTCTTCATATAAATTGGTACCAGGGAAAAGATACCTTTCTCCAAGATGAGCTCATGTGCTTTCTTTTTTCTTTTTCCTCATTTAGAATATCAGAAATGATTATATAACCTAAAAGGCTTTACCCTTTGCTACTGAAAAACTTGAAGCTAAATGATTATTCACAGTAACTAACTGATCCCAGAAGCCCAGTAGATATATTTCTCTTTCCACTCTGTTTTTATACTGGCTTTATTTTTAATTGCCATGATTCATATATTTCTTAACTTTGCTACTTTGATACTATGAATTCCTAAAGGGAATGTTTTATTTATCTTTGTGTTTAATACAATGGTTGGGATAGTGTCTTGCACATGAGAGGAGCTGAATAACTCTCTTTTTTCTTTCTTGAATGTAAATGAAAGAGACTGACAAGACATATTTATTTAAAACAAAAATCAATAGGAAATACTCTAGCATGGTATACAACAAAAGATGGCTTTTAGAAACTCAAATGTTCAAAGATCCTATTACTAATTAGATCATAGCATGAACAGTAAGAAAATTTCTGCCCACATCAGTCTTTTCATTTATACATTTTAAAGTAAAGAATTTGGGTGAGGGATGGTAGCAGAGCTATTAGTAATCTGAAATTTCTTCTCTTCCTCAATTACAGAGTAATCACATATACTTTAGAAATGATTGTTATTGTTGTGAAACACTGAGATAAGTTTCCTGAGTGTTTGTGCATGAGTATAATATAATTTTTGAGATTTGAATGAAATAAAAAGAAAGGCCAGGCAAGGGCTAGGGGCAGCCACAGAGAGACAGAGGGTCAGACAGAAAGAGACAGAGACATACACAGGAGCATACAGTGAATGGAAAAGAAATGGAGACATACAAAATCAGAGAGAGAAAAAAAAAGATAGAACAGGAAGGATAAACAGGAAGGGGGCAGAAAAAAGAAGGAAAGACAAAAGAAGGAAAAAAGAAGAGAAACATTGAAATTATAGTTTGATAAAAGCAAGCATAAAATTAGAGAATTTTAGTGTGGGGACAGACAGCCTATGTTAAGAGCTTATTTTGTGCTGTATACCTAGGAAATGGGTTTGAGAGTGAGACAGTCTTGGTGTCCCAGTAAGAGTGGTCTGGCATCATTGTTCCATCTCACATTAGATAATTCCAGCATTTAGTGACTGTGACAACTAGTCCTTGGCAGGTATAGATATAAGATTGTCACAAATCTTAGCTCCTGGTATTCTTCACATGGGAAAAAAGATAATTTGAAAGAATCCAATAGACCCAGAGTGTGAATGTAATTGTAAGTAGTGGTAAAGGGCAGTTTCCCATGAGTGTTTACTATGAATTAGTTACAATACATATTAACAGAATCAATACCAATAGTCTAATCCTCAAAATTAAATTATATTGGGACAAATAAATAGACCACTTCGTGTGGTTTCCTTTTAATTCAAAACAATCCAGCTCACATCTTTTCAAACTGTTAAGTGACTGATTATGATTGCAAGCTTTTTAAAATTTGCTATGCAAAATATAGCACATAACCTTTAACTTGATTCCTCAAGTGTTTTGATAAATAAACTCCTTTGATTAAGTGTGTTGTGAAAAAGGGGACTACTTGAGAAGTGGAGAAGTATGGTGACTAACACAGCAAGGACAGGATACTTGTGGAATACATGGCAATTATAAAGCAGCAAGTAACCTCCTGTATAAATAATTTTTGCCTCTACATGCTCCATATTCAGACAGCAGGTGTTTGTTACATTTTATTTAGTTCTCACTCCTCTTTGGAAAATATCATTAACCTGGAAAACTCAATTTCCTCCATGTATGATACTTAATATGGAACTCTTGGAAGTGAAAGGTGGTAAGAAAAATCATTTGGTTAAATCACCTCCCTCAACCCTAACCAATATCTTTTTGCCTCAATTATCCAGTAGGGGGTGGGGGGAGGAATGAATATCTTGTATGCAAACAGATTGGCCCAGTTTGGTAAGAAATTATATGTTAAGAGACTTTCAAGTTAAATACAATTTCCTAAGCATGTTGAAAAATTTATTTAAACAGATTTTTGGTATGAGTCATCTAGATAATTATGGCAATATAGACCTGACTAAAGAACACTCTAATGTTAATTGAGGCTTTGATGCTTTCACTGGAGAATTTCTAATAGGATTGTCACTCAAATGTACTTTCTAATTTAAAAGAAAAAAAAAACTTTTGTGGTACATTGAGTATATTAGAGAGTATTGATTTAACTTTCTGAGGAACATATTTAAATACATAGTTTGGAATGGGCAAGTCACTTAACCTCAATTGCCCAGAAAAAAAAAAAAAAGATATGGAGAAGGAAATGGCAAACTACGCCAGTATCTTTGCCAAGAAAACCACAAATGGTCCTGGTAGCCCACTCCCCTCAGTGTTTCAGGTTATAGTCATTTGCTATCTCCTTCATCTAGAAGCAGGGAAAATAAAATAAAATTAACACAGAGACAAGGAACAGATTTCTATATTCCTGAACCACATGTAGGCCCTTGTTAGAGAGGGCCTAAGCTAATTTTATTTCACAGATAAGAAAACTGAGATCTATGTAGGGTAAATGATATCTACAAAGACATAGGAGCTTTAGAGAAAAATCTTAGAGTCTATCTCATCTAACCTCTCACTTTATAGATGAAGAAACCAAGACCCAGGGAAAATAAATTATATTTCTAATTTAAACAATAAATGGAAGAATCTGGAAACAAACCCAGGTTCATTTGCTCCCAGTAAGATTTCTTTCTACCACTGACATTGTTTCCCTGATTTAGATTTCTACTCAAGAGTTTATGATGACCATTTGAACTAACCATAGTTACAATTAGGGTAAATTGCCAATAGGTGACAGTAGTCTAATTTGAATCCTAAGGATTAAGAGACAATGTTTCAAATGACAAATGGGAGGCATTCTGAGAGGTAGAGGGATAAAACTAGTAAGAATTGATGCAGAACAAGTAAAGCAGAGCCAGCATGCATGATTAAAATATCATAAATGAAAACATTCAAAGGCAAGAAAATTCTGATTAAGTTCAATAATTAATGTTGGTTCCAAATCACTGATGCTAAAGCATACTTCCTGTCTATTAAGAAATGATAAAATAGTAGTATGGAATGTGACATGTTTTGTCCAATAGAATTGCTATATCAGAATTTTTTATCTGTCTTAATTGTTAAAGGAATAGTATTATGGAAAGGGACTTACGGGAAAGTGATTATTTTGTCAAAAATACATCAATTATTAAGTACTTTCAAAGAACCATTTGATTTGTATTTCTCTTTTCTATTTTGAATGTGTTTCAATAGCTATGTAGAATCTTTATTCTCCTCCCTCCTTCCTTCATCTTCTTCTCAGAATTGAGCAATAAGCATTGCTGGTTTTAAAAATTCATTTTCAACTCCAAGCTGAGTTTAAACATGGTTTTTCAACATGTACACACCGAGCAACAGGAGTTGCTTTCCAAAAGGATCATCCTTTGATAGGGTAAATGCATGGGTGAGGTGTCTGCCCAAGACACAGGTCAAAAATATGGGTGAAAATGGAATCCTCAAACTTTGAAATCATTTAGTTTCACATAGGCAGGCCCTTCAAGCTTCTGGTTTATGAATTTTCTTGGCATTGGGTCAAGGTTGAGTGACTATCAAACAATCAATAGTTCTCAGGACCAGTGAAAAATTAACTAAATCATAAGGTATCTATATTACTAGCTGCCAGTATTATATACCTTGGGGGACACTAATACATATGTTATTTTTTTCTGAAGATTTTCAATAAAGGCACTCAGGCAGAAACTAAGTACAGAATATTTTATTCTTATACTAGGCCAAGCATATTCACTGCCCTGGTAACATTTTATTTGATTAAAAAAAAAAACATTTTTCAAAGCAACTACTATGTATGAGGCACTGTAGATACACAAAAAGGGTCAGGTATATCAAAACTTCTTAAACTTTGGGTCAAAACATCATGTGGAGTTGTATAACTTAATGTTGGGGTTTTGAAAAATTTGGCAACAGTATAAGGTTATGTATACCTATTTTATATGCCTCTATACCTGGGGTTGAATAAAAAATTCTTGAATGAAAAGGACTTGTGAGTGGAAAAAGTTTAAGAGTCCTGGTATATATGAACAGAGTTCCTTAGTTGGTCAAAGTTTCTGTTTATATCCCAAATCACAAGCCCATAAAAAGTATAATTAATAAAGCTGTTGTTTTATTAGGCTTCTCACTTTCTAGTCTTTCATATTGAACTATTGCTCTATATCTATTATTTTTTTTTAGAGTGAGTAAGGACTAGAGAAAATGTCTAATCCTTTATATTGTTCATAAGACCCAGAAAAGTTTTGGTGATATTTTTTGTTCAGATATGAATTAGACTGAATGATTATTATATCACTTATAACTGAAAGTGCATATTATTCTAAGGTCATGTTATTGCATAAATTAAAGTACGACTCTATTGATTCATGGAATTGTAAGGATTGAAAAAATTTTGAAAAGCCATAGAATCCTCCCCATTTAAATGGAATAATTTATTTTCCAAAATATATATATGCATATATGTATCTGCATTTTTGCATATATGCATATATACAGACATACATATACACATATATGTGCAAATAGATATACGTGTGTGTGTTTATAGTGTATATATGTGTCTGTGTATATATGTATATATGAATATATACACATACACATACACATACACACATATATACATTTAAATACATACAGAGAGAGGGGGAGAGACAGAGACAGAGACAGAGACAGAGACAGAGACAGAGACAGAGACAGAGAGAAAGAGAGAGAGAGAGAGAGAGAGAGAGAGAGAGAGAGAGAGAGAGACAGAAACAGAGATAGAGATATACCAAAAACCCCTTATTTGGGTAATATGACCAAGGATATATAGTTGTACACACACACACACACACACACACACACACACACACACACACACACACCAGACAAACAAAAAAATCTATGTGTACAACTATATATAGCTAGTTATGTTAAGACTGGAACTCCATCACTCCAAAGCTAAAATTTATGGCCTACACATGGGTGCAATGTCACTCTGATCAACACAAGAACTTTGTCCTACTTTGTTTCTAATCTGGGCAGGTTCACCTCCCATTAGGCAACTATGCCTGCTCCCAGAGGATAACTCTACTAATACTGAACTTAGTACAAATACCAAATTGGCTTAATCCACTGTGCCTCAAAAGTCCCAAACATCAGAGATCACCAGACTCAGCTTCTTTGAGTTCAGTCATTACAGGCATATCATTTCAGTAATTTCACTAATCTTATCTTATTCATGTTATCTAGCTCATATTATTGTAAGTTTAAGAAGAATTTCAAATGTCATTGTATATCAAATATCATTCTCAGTTTAAAAGGAAATATTTTAACTTAAATCATACACATCATAGGCAAAAATTTGATGATATTCAGAGGCAGCATTCACAGTTATTGGAATCATTTCCCCAAAGGATTGTCAGAACCTCTTCAACTTGTCCAAATAAGTTTTGTATCATCTATTTAAAATATGAAGCTCTGACTTTGGAAATCTATATTGTAGAATTAAACTCATTTCACTTCCTCCCCAAGTAGATAATTCTCTGATGTCAAAAGATGTATACTATTTTGAGTTGCAATTGTGTAAACAAATACATCTAAAGGACCCCCTGTGTCCTCCAGGCCAAATATGAATACTAATATAAATATTTTTTTGGTGGGGCAATGTGGGTTAAGTGACTTGCCCAGGATCACACATCCAGTGTCAAGTGTCTGAGAGCTGGATTTGAATGCAGGTCCTCCTGAATCCAGGGCCAGTGCTCTATCCACTGTGCCACCTAGCTGCCCTCTAAATATTTTTTTGAATGAAGAATAATTCTAAATATTGTGCAAGACAGGAAAAACTTCAGAGTTGTCTTTCATTACAATAATATCAACTCTCTCATAATGAAATGTTAAAATAAATATGATCAAAGAATCTCTTATAAAAGCTCATGGCTGTTTAATTATCTGGTGGGAGGGCAACAATTTTAGCATCATTTGGTGGTGCAGGGGAGTATTTTGTTTATGTTGGTGCTATTATACTTGTTTTACTGATGGAGAAACTGAAGCAAACAGAGCTTAAATATTAAACACTGGTACAGAGTCACAAATGTAGTTCATGTCTAAGATTGAATTTGGACTCAGGTATTCCTGTTTCCAAACCCATCACTCTAGCCACTATGCTACCAATTGTCTCTACCCTGGACAAATCACTCAGTGTCCTAGGCAAATACAACTATATATTACAAAAAAGGATTCTAGTAGCATTGGGAGAAAAAATTGATAAAAAGTAAGGAGAAAAGAACATCAATTAGGCATTTTAAAACATGCAGAGGTAGACAGAGAATGTTTGTAAAGGACCTCACTGAGTTGTTCAGTGGTGCTCAGGGAATGTTACAAGGTCTAGAATGTGAGTCTGTGTGTATAGAATCTTCAAAATATACTTTTAACATCTAATGGTTATCTAATGTTGATTTTTCCTCTCAATTTCATAACATTTGTACATTGAATATGTATTTATTTGTCTTTATTTTGCAATAGTACAAGTCTTGGGATACATACACACATATATATGGGGACAAATATATAGATACAGATATACATATAGACAGATGAATGGATAGAAATAGGGTTGGGTATGGGGAAGGGATTTAGCATGTCTATGATGGAGGTGGAAAAATACTCAAGGGATCTTAGATTATATAAAGAGATATATGATGTCAATAATGAGAAAGGTAATGATATCACTGTATTCCCCCCTGATTGGGCAATAGCTGGATCATTATGCTTACTTATGGCTGCAACACTTTAGAAGAGATTTTTACAAGTTGTAGTATGTCCATAGGAAGATGATTGTGCTGATTGTGCTTGTGAAGGATATCAGAATCATTCAATTTACAGAAAAGGTGAAGGAACTTGTGATCTTTAGCATATAAAAGAGATTCTCAAGGATGGGGAAACATGATAGATTCTTTGATACATTTAAATGCTGCCAAGGGGGCAGAATTCTTTATTGTATTTATTTTGGGCTCCAGAAGGCAAAGATGTGGGCTTAATTTCAGCAGTTACCAATTAGAGTTTAACCAGATGGAATGAGTTGCCTTAGGAAATAGTGAATTAGACATCACTGAGTTGTTCAAAAAGGATGTGGGTACTGTAGAAGGAGTTCAGTCAATAAACATTTGTTAAACACCTACTATGTTCCAAGTACCATACTAAGTACTAGGGATACAAAAAAGAAGCTCTTTATTTCCTCAAGGAATCACAATTTCAAAGGGAAAGAAACTAAAGCTCAGATATGCTTCAGTTATGGATTCAACATAAATCATCTCTATGGTGCCTTTGAGTTCTGAGATCCTAGGATTCTGGTGGCACAATGGGTAGAGCACTAGTTCAGGAGTAAGGAAGACCTGAATTTAAATCTGGCCTCAGAGGCGGCTAGGTGGCGCAGTAGATAGAGCACTGGTCCTGGATTCAGGAGGACCTGAGTTCAAATCCTAGCTGTGTGACCCTGGGCAAGTCACTTAACCCCAATTGCCTCACCAAAAAAAAAAAAAAAAAAAAGATTGGTTCCAAATCTGGCCTCAGACACTTATTAGTTGTGTGACCCTGAGTAACTCATTTAACCTCTTTTTGCTTCTGTAAAAATTTCCTCATCTGTAAAATGGGCATAATAAGAGAACTTCTTTCCCAAGACTGTTGTGAGAATCAAATAAGGTAATAATTGTCAAGTGAATAGCGCATGGCAAAAGTTACGTGGTAATTATTAATACTATTATCGTACGGGCTCAGTTCCTACTTCTGTAAAGGGGAGATTTGGACTAAATGGTCTCTAGGATTCCTTCCACCATAAGATTCATTATGGCATTTTGATGTAGACAAAGCAATGAGGATTCAGTGTGGGAAATTAGAAAACAACTGACATTGCAGCTCAAGAACCTGTATTCAAGTATTACCTTTTCTTTCTCAGTGGCCTAATGTACTAAACATAACAATGTCTCAGTTTCCTCATTTGTATACTGAATATGTTGAGTTACATGGTCTCTGAGGCCTTTTCTATCTGTAATCCTATTACTATGAACACTTCTGTTGCCAGACCTATATATGGGTATGCACACAACTATGAGTTTCTCTTAGAAGTTCAAACTCATAGAATCATAGATGTGGAGTTTCTACCCTCTGATTTTACTGGTGAGAAAAAATTAGACAAAGAGACCTTAAATGACTTGCCCAAGGTAACATACTAGAGACTGAGGAAGGATTGAACCCAGGCTTTCCTGATTCCATGTTCCTATGTTGTTGTTGATTTTTGTTTTTTGTTTTTATCTTTACTCATAGCCATCTCTGTCCTGCCCATGTCTTGTCCCTTTAAGCCACTATCCAAGCCTTAGTGGGAAACAGCTCCTCTTATTCATTGTCTAGAGAGTACAATTAATTCCTGAAACATCAGGATTATGAACCTATTGATCTTCTTAATTGAGTACATGGACTTTATAGTATACTATATTTTCTCTCTCTCTGTCTCTGTCTCTCTTTCTCTCCCTTCCCCTCCTCTGTTGCTATCTATGTACTTTTGCTCCCCTGTGTCTCTGGCTATCTCTGTCTTTTGATCTTTGGCTCTGTCTTTCTCTCCTCCCCTTCCTGAAAGTCTGCCTGTATATTTATGCACATACCATTTTAGTCCAATTTGAAACTTATTTGAGCATTTCTCTGAACATCTGTTTGTGTTTGCATTTTTCTTTATTAGATGCACATACACGGAGGGATGTGTGATTCAGGGGTAAATTTAGCTTATACACTAGCTACTATGAAGATCTCTTTAGGGGAGAAGTAACAATGGAATCTTTTTTTAACACAAGAAATGATACTTTCATTATTCTGGCAGAAAAAGGCTGGATGGGTGAGCGGTGGAAAGGAAAAAAAAAGTTTTGTTTTAAAATGAAACTGATTTTTTTTCTGTTTTCTGTAGGAATACATTTTATACTTACTAATTAGCAATGTGTTACCTGCAAACAAAATTCCAAAGGTCTATTTTTTAAAAAATATTCATCAAGCAAGGCTAGAAAGATGAAGAAAATAATTTCACTATCAATGTGTCACCATGTTGATAAAAATCAATCAACTCAAATTTTCCAGTGAACAATAATCTCATTCGATTCAACAAACATTATTAAATGTTTGAAAAATACTAACCCAGAGGGAAAACATGAAACATGAAGTGAAGAAGTTGGATAAGTAAAGGGGAGCTGAGTTTTTTGTTTGTTTTGATTTTAGTGTTTTATTTTTTAGTAGCATTTCAAGGAAGAATGGGGTAAAAAACAAGCAGTTTTTATGAACTAGACTTTAGCTTCTTATGAACCACTGCAAATGGTGTTTTTCAGCTCTTCATGGCAGACCATTCTTTCTGGCCCATCCAATTGCACATCTCCCCACTTCATGCATTTACACACACACACACACATCACATCACATCACATCCACACACCCAAAGTCTCAGTCATTTATTTGCCCTAATTTCTCTTACAGCTGTGGCACCAAACTGTTCCCCAACCTTCATGTTACCTTGATTTCTAACTAAGCAGAAGAAGCTTAAGATGATCATCATAATTCATAGTCTTTCTATATCTCCATATAACTTCCCTTTATCTTGGTTTCAATGCTTTATAATGGAAGAACATTATTCATAGTTCTCTCCAAGATCAAAAGTGTCTGAAATTTGGGGAACTCTGGATTATTTGTGCCTGAAAGTGGTAGTAATCTGACACCAACTCTCCAAGACAATGTATTTGAAGAATTTGTTTCATATCATTGCTTTTGAAATTTTCAGTTTTTAATTTTTTTTGTCTGGAAATATGATTACTTGGTCTAGAATTTCCCTATAATAATTCTGGTAGGCCACACAGTTTTAGAGACGTGCTCATGGTCACATGGTTTAGATCTAGATATAGAGAGATAAATACAGAAATAGTTGCATGGCTATCCACATATAGAGATATACATGCATAGGTATAGATACCTATGCATGTTTAATATGTGTACATATATACTTACCTATGATATACATAAAGATGTATGTATAGGTGTATTTGTATGTATGCATGGTATGATCTTAAGTATTACAAGACTCTCAGGTTACCCCTCTATTCACTATTCATAGCACCTTTCTATTCCTTTCAACCACCTTTAAAACTTTTTTTCACGTTAATTTCCCAACCTGAAACCAAAAGTATTTACACTCAATTAAGTCCGTGAAGAGACACACTCAGCTTTTTCAATAGAAAGCTGTTCTCTGAGTTAATTACAACCTCAGTTAATGTCCTGCTTCCAGAATATACTGAATGTCTGATTCTGGAGGAGTGAGTCACTAACTTACACATGCCACATATAACCCTGTAACATAAGTTGCAGGGCATAAATCAAAGTACATTATTAGAAATTATTTCTTCACTAGAAAGTGCCTATACCAATAAAGTCACAAGTTTCATTGAGCAAACTCATTCATTTTTCAAATGAAATGTAATGATTGTAATAACGCCACGTACTGGAGACGTACTGTAGAAGATCTCACCCATGAGGTGAAGGTCTTTGAGGGAAAGACTATATGCTTCTTTTCTTTGGCATCAGGAAGTGATGTTTTGCTTGTGGGAGGAAGAAAGGGGAGCCTGGTGTTCTGACTCTGGCTCTTTCCTGTGGACTCTGGCGAAGAGGGGAGCTCGAAATGCATTCTCCCTTTAATAGATAGATGAATGTAGGCCTTTCTCTCTCTCTCTTTACCAAATTCTTATTCTCCTTAATAAATGCTTAAAAGCCTAACTCTTGCTAAAGCTTATAATTTATTGGTGACCACTCATTAGATATTATAGACAGACTAGCTAGAATTTTAGCGTTTAACAGATGACTGACCATGAAGAAGAAAGCTGAAATCTCCATCTTCTGATCTTCTGGTTGGGTAAGAAATTTACCCTACCCTTTCCCTCTAAACTGCTAAGTACCAGCTGTTTTCCCTTAAAATTTTTTCAAATGGACCTTTTAAACTCCCTAATTACCCTAATTTTGATTTTAGTCTGTTTAACTAGGCAAATGGGAGAAAAGATCATGTTAATGCTTTGTTTTTGTGGATTTTCTATTTTTATTTTTATTTTTATTTTTGTTAGAAGAGCCAGCAAGATGCTCACACAAGGGAATATAAATATCTACCTTGCTCCCAACCATGCTTTTTTTGGAGAAACCTGCCATTCCTGCAGCTTTTCCAAGTTCTAACACTAATTGTTGCTCTAATTTTGCATGCCTGGAAGCAACAACCCAACCTCTAGAAGCTTTTAATCCCCTATCAATGGGGGAAGGGGAAATCAAGTCTGATCCAAATTGTCCTGGTCCCTCCCCTCCACTCCAGACCCCACTTTCTACTCCTCCCATGGCCAAGCCCATTACTTCCCCTGCCTGGGAAGTCCAGAGATCTAATGCACATGCGCAGCTTTCTCTACCTACTTTTGTAGCTTCAGGCTCAGCCCTTCTCCATCCTGGCTGTGCTTCTGACTCGACCTTAGAAAACTCTTTAAATTCCAGATATGCTCAATTTGTTCATAATTTTGCTAATCTGCTTTTGTCTTTAATAGTAACCTTCTAAAGCATTTGTATTATGAAAGGACTGACAGATAATATAGAGGGGTTAAAGAAGAAAAACTTAAGCTGAATAGTTCAAGACTCTACTTCTTTTGCCATGGAAGGGTACATATTTTACACAAATGTAGAAGTAAGCAGCAAGGTATTGATATGAGTATTGGGGATTTTAGAGACTGGAATCAAAAGTGTTCTGAATTCACTCAGAGTAATAATATCAATTCAGAGGTTAAATAGGATTTCTATGCTATTACATCTACATTTTGAAATTAATGGTATGGGTTTATTTTCAGAGATTTTCATGCTTTTGAGATTGTGTTTTATACTTATATTTTAAAAAAGGAGAATATTTGTAAAGCTTTTTATAGTCATGTGATCAAGTTTATATTTTATAATACTCTTATTAATATTAAGTCCATATTCATTTAGATTTCCCTAGTTTGAATTTAATTGTCTTTTATTATTCCATGTGTATTTTCTTGTATTCATTCATCTATCTCTATTTTGAAACATTGCAAGATGGTTTTGATTTCATAATACAAAGTTAATTCTGGGATGAATGTGCTCCCATATTCTGAGTTATTTGTTTTTGTTATTTTTTTCTCAATTAATTATTTGATCAAACTCTTTAAAGCATTTCCCTAGCAAATTGTTTGCCATGGCAAGTGTAAATTGATTCTGGAAGTATTATTTTTGATAAGCCTATTCAAAAAAAAAACAAAGGGGAACATTTGTAAAAGTTTTCTTTTTTTAAAAAAAATTTTCTTTGAGATTGTGTTGTGATTTAACTTGTCTTTAAATATGTTTTGATTTTTCACAAAAGTAATTGGATACTAAGTAAAAACAAAAAGGTATTATTTGAAATTGTTGCATAATCATATATTATATTCTGAGTCCAGATGTATTCACATTTTTTGTGATCATTTGTTATCCTCAATTTTAAAATCTATTATGAGACTTGGATTATGAGAACTTATCATTTAAGACATTAATTGCCTTTATGCTGAGTTATCAGATGCCAGTTGGCCAAGATGCCATCCAATCACAAGAGGAATAAATGCAAGAGCAAACACTGAACTGTCACATGAGGGGAGACATGCATGAAGTCAAGGTATGGCCGAGGGAATGGCTTTTGACAAATGTTGAGGTTGGATTCTTTTGGTTTAGTATTTTATTTTATTTTCCCCCAAAATACTGTACAGATGGCTGGAAGTTTTGATCCCACCTGTCTCATTCTTCACCTGGCTTCTATGCCCCCTCCTATATGGCTGATGCCATGAACATCACAATCCCATGCATCTGATTAAGTCTGACTCAGTTTCCTCCAATATGTTCAGTGGCATGGACATATATTCCATCCACCCATTTTAAGCCTGGCATACTACATGGGCAGTATATATTGCTCAAGTGTGGGAATGCTCATATCCCATCATTTCTCTGTTCTTTTATGGTAACCCCCATAATTATCTCAGGTGCCATGATAAATACAGTGTTGAATTTGGCCTTGACATCTGTTACCAATTATATTAGATTTTTAAATTTCTCATAATGCCATGAGGATAATTAGGCAGTTGATGCAAAAAGTGATGAAACAAAGATAAAAATTATTTTTAGAAATTAATATCACAGCAATTGTCTTCTCAATTTACCCTCCACAAGGGGGGACTATAGTAATATGAATTTTAAAGAATGTTTCAATTTTTGTTTTATTATATGTTTCATGTGTAACAACTAAGATTCTGAATTCCCTTAGACATGTTCTTAAGAATTTTCATTGTTTGATTTGATTATTGACAAAGCTATTTTAAAGGTGTATTAAGCTCAATTTTGTAGGAAATTTTCCTGGCTTATTACCAACATCCACACATCAAACCCTGAAAAGACTTCCATTCCATGACTACGCCCAGAGGACATCTGAGAAAAGACTTTCAGAGACTTTAAATGAACAGGTTTTTTTGTGTGGTTTTTTTTGTTTTTGTTTTTCCTTCTGTTATTATATACACCATCTGTAACATGTACTCTCTGCAGAGGCCCTCTCTTTGCAAGACCAGTGTCAAAATGCCTGTTCATGAGGACAAAAAATTGCCCCTCTGGACAAAACTTTGCTCTCTCTCTTTTCTATATTGATATTAACATATTTTTAGTTAGCATAGGTTATTATATTCTGTTATTTTTGATTGTTTCATCAAGGAAATGCCCTGTTTCTTGAAGAAACAAAGTGGGGACTGTAACGATTGGAATGACACCACCTACTGGAGACTTACTGTAGAAGAGCTCCACCCATGAGGTGAAGGTCTTTGAGGGCAAGACCATGTGTCTTTTCTTTGGTGTCAGGGAGTGATGTTTGCTTGTGGGAGGAAGAAGGGGGAGCCTGGCACTCTGACTCTGGCTCTTTCCTGTGGACTCTGGTGGAAAGGGGAGCTAGAAATGTGCTCTCCCTTTAATAGATAGATGAATGTAGGCCTTTCTCTCTTTACTAAATTCTTATTCTCCTTAATAAATGCTTAAAAGCCTAACTCTTGCTAAAGCTTATAATTTATTGGCGACTACTCATTAGATATTTTAGCCAGACTAGCTAGAATTCTGGCCTTTAACAGAAACAAAGGGGGGAATTTGATAAAAAATATTTGTGGTAAAGATTAATATCGGAAGTTTTAGCTGAATTATTAGAGAGATTGCACATGCTACTGAAGCAGCTTTTGAAGGACCACCCCTTTTGGGAGGAAAACTCAACCGTGAGGAACTTCCGGGACATGGACTTAAAACTGAGGGTGGGAATGGAAGTTGGAGTTCTCTGGCTGCCAAACTTAGCCATGGTGGCATGCACGAAGGTGAGAGGAGTTGAGAAACACGTGGTGGGTGTTTGGCTTTGGGTGTGCTGGTTCTCAGCCTGGCGGGCAGTTTGGGATTCAGTGAGTTTTATAAAGGAAAATACATTAAGTTTAGATCTAAGGTCATTCATCTGTATTTCTACTTCCCTAATTCCCTAATTCCCTAATTGGTGTCGCATTTTGTGGTTTAATTAATTCCCAAGCAATAAAAACTAATCCCTCACAGATTAAAGCTTAGAGGCTTCTTTTTCTTAGTGGTCTGGGATATATATATATATATATATATATATATATATATATATATATATATATATATATATATATATATATACACATACATACATACATAAAAGGGAAAAGTTAAAAGGGGGAGTTTAATGCTCCATATATCCAATTTTGAATCTTAATATTATATATATATATATATATATCTGCCTTGAGGTTAGGAGGAAAATGTTTGTTTTTCTCACTGAAAAAATGGCAAAAGAAATGTTTTCTTGTTACTGTTTGCATTTTGTTTTGCTTCACTTTTCCCATGTACTAATTTAGTATAAAAATTGAATTGATTTGTACTTTTTTCTGGTTATTTCACTGAGTTATAGTCAAAATTATTTTAGTGCCTCTTATATTTCAAACATTGTAGTTTATACAAGTAGAAATGCAAAATCTAAACAAGTAACACCATTGTGTGTCTAAGTATAAACATGTGATTTAAAATAATAAATATGTTTTATGTGAAAGGATACATTAAATTGCATTAGAAAAGTTTCAGTGACATATCTGGGAGAAGGTTGTATCTGTAATAGTTTCCCTTTATGACTTTAAAAGAGCAAGAAATGTTTTGGCTAAAGTAACAGAAGAGGGAGGGGGGTGGGGGGGGGGAGGTAGGGAAGGAAAGAATTGATCACAAGTCAAACCTCTCTGAAAAGTCAGAAAAGATAGTGGAGAGATATGTTTAACCAAAAAGAGTTCCTGGTAAAATTAATAAGTATTGTAGAGTATAATGAGACCCCCTAGAAATGAAAATGGAACATTCAGAATTATTCAGAATTTAAACAAAAGAAATAAAGGAACCAATAACAATGGAAATTAAGATATAAATTGTACTGCCAAAAAAAAAGTTTAGAATAATGAAAAAGGAATTTCTATCAATATAGGAACACAGCACAAAAAAGAGATGAGTAGGTTTAGAATTTAAAAGTACAGAAATAGACAAATTAATCAATAAATATAATATTAAAAGGGAAAAAATAGAGTACTACATGATATGTCTACTGTTAAGGGCTAAAATTCTAGCTAAACTGTCTAAAATATCTAATGAGTGGTCGCCAATAAATTATAAGCTTTAGCAAGAGTTAGACTTTTAAGCATTTATTAAGGAGAATAAGAATTTGGTAAAGAGAGAGAAAGGCCTAGATTCCTATCTATTAAAGGGAGAGCATATTCCTAGCTCTGCTCTCCACCAGAGTTCTCAGGAAAGAGAGTGAGACTGAGCGCCAGTCTCTTCCTTCCTCCTCCCACTAGCCCGCGTCACTTCCTTTTCCAAAGAAAAGACTCCTGGTCTTGCCCTCAAAGACCTTTGCTTCATGGGTGGAACTCTTCTACAGTAAGTCTCCAGCAGGTGGTGTCATTCCAATAGTTACACTACAAGTCTAAGTAATTGACCTGGAAGTTAGAATGTGATGAGGCCATTAGAGAACTAGTGACCAAAAAAAAGCACAGTGGATCAAAAAAAAATCTTAAAGACATATTTTATGAAAACACAATAAAACACAAAATAAATCTTAAGTTCTGGAAACAAAAAGCAAAAGTAGAGATCAATATAATTTGCTTTGCAAAACAGCAAAAGAGAAACCCAAAAATCAATTCTCCCAGAAATCTAGTGGATAAATTTCAAAATTTCCACATCACCCCCCCCAAAAAAAAATTCAGTAAAGCAGCAAGGTCATCATTTACATACCAAGGAAAGACAGAATGATTTGCATAAAATTATTATTTAGCAAAAAAATAACAAAATTTCCAGAATATTTTGTTGTGAATAGTGAATCAGATTGCCCTTCAAAATATAGTTGTTTTTTTTAATTGAGACTGACCATTAATTAAAGATAGATAGAAAGGTAGATAGAAAGGTAGAATAGATAGATAGATAGATAGATAGATAGATAGATAGATAGATAGATAGATAGATACATACATACATACATACATACATACATACATACATATATACCTACATAGAAGAATAGATACATCAGGAGTGAAAATTGGAATCATTTTTAGTAAAGAAATAAGACTCCTGTAGTGTACTAATACAATCTGAATGAGCACAGATCTAGAACCTCTTAGGGAAAATGGATTCTCTTAATCCTGAAGAGGCTTTAGCTACTCTGTCCAATCCTCACAGGCACAAATACTAAACAGAAGTCTCTGTGCATGCCCTTTATCAAGAGGTCAAATTGCATTTACTTCCAGAAATGAGTAGTATCATTCAATGAGAAGTATCTCACCAGGAACATTGGTGTTATAAGAAATGGCCAAGGAACAAATCCATGTATGCTCCATTGGGTGGATTCCAAAACAGACCTCCAGTCTAATAAAAAGTAACTTAGGCACTTTTTTTTGCTCAACAATCCTATGTGTCAGTTTTGTGTATGAACTACAACTCACTTGCATGAATAACTTCCTGTTCAACTAAGTGTATTTAAAAAGTTTATCCAGTTACTCCAAAGAGACCAGAGAGAGAATGTATAGAACAAAAATTTAACAGAATTGTATGTATAAGAAAATAGATGAATATTTTGATTTAAAAAAAAAAGACCTGTAAGTTCAACTGTCTCTTGAAATACCAATGGACATAACAAAATATTCCAATAATGCTTACATCACATTGGTTGGAGATGAATGAGTGAGAGCTTATTTGATTAGTACTTAGGGGGAAATGATATATCAATAATGGCACCAAGTTACTCAACTTAAAATTTTACAAAAGTCTTTTCTTGTTTTGCTCTGTTTTTCCTTCAGAGCATCCTAATATCAAGCAAGCAAAAGACAATTTATATGAAAGCATTCTAGCATGTCACAGTTCTATTTAATGTTCTGATAGAATAAGATGACACACTAAACCATGCAATTTTTGTGGGTGTTCAGGTTTATAGTTTAAGTGAAACTTCAGCATTTTCTTAATGTCCAAAGCAATTTGGCAAACGAAATTTAGGAAGGAGCATTTTTTGCTACTAGTTTGCAAGGCAAATATGCCCCATAAATATAATTTAGCATCTCTGTAGTGCTTTATATTTGCATCATTCTTTATAATCATTGCTATGGGAATTAGCATAAAGATGTTTTTCTCCAGTCTCTTCTGTTTTCCACCTTTCTTGCCATGCTTTGGCTTTGAAAATGTATCCTTATTCACAGTTCAAGAATTTTGCAAACAAATAAGATGCTACAGAGACTGTTTTAAGCTCTTCCAATACCAATGCTAATACAATCTTTGTGTCAGATACTCTCAACACATGCAAAAAAAGGTTCTGGTTCTTTTGAAGATGGAATATTTTTCATTCTCTTGGCTCATAGCTTAAATCCAAAACAACAGGGAATATATATAAATGGTAGCCCCAATACCAGCAACTTGTATTCATTCAGAATGTCAGGGAGTTTTAGTAAAAAAAAATAAAAGAGGGAATCACAATTTCACAGTTTGGGATATTAGAGATAAATGTTTCATTAAAAAGAATATGGAAACAGAGACCCTTAGATAAATAATCATTAATCCCCAGCACTTATTAACACCCCCCACCCCCGAGTTACAGTACTGAATAATATACTTTGGTGAATGGGCACTTCCCTTTTCCCCAGTTACTTAAATTCCAAAATGGTCTGGAAAAGAAACTAACCTAACATTTATTACAGTTACGTTCCAGAGTTAATAGTGAATGTATAAAGGAACCAATTATGAAGGTTAGGGTAACATTATTTATATGATATTAGAAGATCTAATAAAGTTATTTATTGACAGAGATTGGCATAAAAGTTAGAAAATGGACTGAAGCTTGCAAAAAACAGATAATGAAAGAACATAAAAGAGAAGAAAAATGTGTGAAGGGCCTGGTAATTGCTCTCAGCTAGATATCCTCTCATTGACATCAGCTGTGCTTAGCTGCTAAATAGCAGTTCAGTGGGCCTTTGACAGGAAGCTGCTAATTGCCAATCAAAGATACTTGAGTAGGCTAGAGTCTTCTCATGAGAAAAGGTGGGCAGACTGGAATAAATAAATAAAGCCATTGCTGTGAACCCCTATGGAGGTGAGCAGGTGTGGTCACAAGTATTTTTCCATGGAAATTTACTAAAAAAGTTTCCAATTCATTGAAGATCATACTGTCATTAAGTGTGGAAGGCAGATGGAATTTTGTATCAAAATGCAAACATCTATTTATGCATGAAAGGAGGGTTAGCCTCATTCCTAAAAAAAAAGAACATAAAGAGGCTAGGGAGGTACCTGTACATATTCCATATTATTACAGAGAGTGAAATTTTTTTTTTTAAATGGAAGACATTCACGAAAAAAATCAAAGGAAAATAATCATATGAAAAGGCATAAGGGATTATGGAACCATGTCATGAAGTTGGAGGATGGAAGAAAGATTCTCAGGAGGAAGAGGACAGCTAAATACATGAGACAAAATAATATTTGGCTTTCTGGAAAAAAAGGAAATGTATCCTTCTGAGAAGGTAGTATCTATTTCTACTCCAAGGAATGTTAATGTGGATGCACAGGTAGAATTAGGAGAGAGACCATCTAATAATGTTCAGAGGAAAATGAGAAGAGTAGAGGCCATCAAGGTGTTCTTACTGAGAGGTATTGAGAAAATTATTTGTTGACTTGAACCTTAAAAAATAGAGAAGCCTATTGTTTTTCTAACCTATATATTAAAGGTATGATAGATAATAAGCTCCAGGATTATATGGTCAATAGAAACTCCTGTTGTTTCACTTGGGGAGAAATGGCAGTGCCAAAAGTAACTTAGAAAACTGTTCAAGGATCAGTTTGAATAGGTCCAGAAGCTTAAGCCTACAAGGAATCCACAAGTGATCTCTCAATTCTAGCAATTAAAAGGAGGCATATCAGAAGAGAGAAGAAGATTTTGGAAGTGAATAGGTAGTTTAGAAGGTGGTATTTTAAAACACAATTGGAAGGAGGGCAGCTAGGTGGCACAGTGGATAAAACACTGGCCCTGGATTCAGGAGAACCTGAGTTTAAATTCAGCCTTAGACACTTGACACATACTAGCTCTGTGACCCTGAATAAGTCACTTAACCCTCATTGCCCTGCAAAAACAAAAACAAAAAAACAAAAATAACACTCACAATTGAAATTCTGGATAGTAGATTGAAATATGGTACTGATGGGTTCTTAACTAGGAATCCTATGGGTGGAGTGTATACAATGAGGTGTTTTTTTTTATTTTAATTTTATTTTAGTGATACAATGAGGGTTAAGTGACTTGCCCAGGGTCACACAGCTAGTGTCAAGTGTGTGAGGCCAGATTTGAACTCAGGTTCTCCTGAATCCAGGGCTGGTGCTTTATCCACTGCACCACCTAGCTGCCCCCTACAATGAGGTTTTTATACAAGTATGTGTGTGTATATAAATGTTGATATATATACACAAACATATATATATATATATATGTGTGTGTGTGTGTGTGTGATATAGATGTAGATGTAGAAAAACATATTTGAGATATAGATATATACACACATATGTACATATATGTGTATATGTGTGTTCATACATTTATACAGAATGTGCTAAAAATCTTAGTGAAGTTTTAAGTTATAAAATTAAAGCTTCAGACTGCATTCAGACTTTGTGGATACTTTTATGTACATGTATACATATTCATGCACATATACACATACATACACATAGAGACAGAGATAGTAATCTTCTATATCTGAAAGGGAAGGAAGTAGATATCTACTTATCTAGATTCTACAGAAAAAAACAGTTATTATGTAAGAATAAGACTAGAAATGCCCAATAATTCAAATCCAAGAAATGAACTTGCAATAAAACCCATGGCTTCAGATATTTATATAGAAATTAGCAAAATATTGTCAATAAGCAAGGTAAAAAAGAAATACCAAAATAAAGAAGTTTGATCTCAAAAGTATCATTAAGATTTTGTGGAATTGGACTCATGCCCAAAATATGCTGTGTAAAGGCATACCTCTAATCTCATAACTTTGTTCAAAAATAACATTCTAGAAAAAATGGGGTTGATAATCATTCCATATTAACAAATTGTCAGATGATGACATATAAGAAATAGAGCAGAGAAAAGAAAGTTTGCAAGAGATCAGGTGGAGGAAAACTCTATGGAGGGAGAAAAATAATTGATACTTCATGAAGTTGTTTAAAAATCAAGAGGAGGACACAAATAAGAATTTAAGAAATATATCATGACTAGCAAAGAGATAACCTATAGTAGTAATGAGGGATTTAATTTCCTGAATATCTTCTCTCTCTCTCTCTCTCTCTCTCTCTCTCTCTCTCTCTCTCTCTCTCTCTCTCTCTCTCTCTCTCTCTCTCTCTCCTTCTCTGTCTGTCTCTCTTTCTTGCTTGGTCTGTCTCTGTCTCTGTTTCTCTATGTCTCCCCCTCTCTCTCTCTCTGTGTTTCTCTCTCCTCCTAATGGGAAACACAGAATAATTTTTAGGTTGGACTAATGACCCCACAAAATGTAGAGGAACTAACATGAACTACTAGTATTTGGCATCTGAGTCATCCCAACAAAGATGAACTATCCTTGGGTAGGGGGAGGGGAGAAAATGTCTTCAACTTAAAAAGCTCTATAGAGAGGGAAATATGGAATAATCTGACATGCACTCTAGATTTTGAAAGATCAGCTTCTGAACAATTCAGACATAAGATAGGTAGAATCCCATGGGTAACTCAGCCCAAGAGGGTTAGAAAATTCTGAAGAATATAATGAATACAATAAGAAAATATAAATAATAAAAATATAATAATAAAAATATAAAATTTTATATATAAATAAAAAATTATATATATAAATAAAAATAAGAATATAATAAGAAAACGAAACCATCCAAATGAGAAAGAAAAATGTGGAGCTCGCTAGACACTGATATGTATTTTCAAAAGAAATATGTCAACCTATGCTAATTTTTAAAGTAATATACAAAAGACAGAAGGTCATATAACAGAAAAAGCAAGCAGAACCTAGTATGGTCCAATGGTCCAATAAGTATATGCCAGGAGTATGGCAGTTTAAAATAAGCTAAGGATAATGATAAAGGCCAATGCCAATTAAAAGAGCTGCTTTAAATACATTTGGGAAAAGGATATGCACAAATAAGAGAGAAACTAATTAAGATTGATAGGATAGGGTGGCTAGGTGGTTCAGTGGATGGATAAAGCACCGGCCCTGGATTCAGGAGTACCCAAGTTCAAATCCGACCTCAGACACTTGACACTTACTAACCTGTGTGACCCTGGGCAAGTAACTTAACCCCCATTGCCCCACAAAAAAAAAAAAAAAGATTGATAGGATAACAGGACAATAGTTGGAAAGCTGAAAGAGATAATACTCATGGTCATCCAATACATACCCATCCTGGCTAGGTTGATACATTGGATATAGAGTTCTGGAGTCAGGCAGATATGAGTTCAAATCTGCCCTCAGATCCCTACTAAGCTAGGTGACCCTGGGCAAATCACTTAGCTTCTTACTGCCTCAGTTTTCTCAACAATAAGTTAGAAATAATAATATTACCTACCTCCATGGTTATCATAAGGAACAAATATCAGCTGATCTAATATCTTCCCATTTAGAAATTGAGAAAATAGAAGCCATATGTGTGTCACATAATGCTCTCTCATGCTGTTGTAGTCATGCACAAGATGAAGAAGTGATTGAGTTCGTTAGGGCCATATTTCAAGGTTGAAAAATTATTAATTGGAGGTTGTCAGTTATCTTAATGACTAACTAGAATTAACTTCAAACTGAAAAGTTAAAGCTATGATTTTTAAAAAATTCTTTCCAGAAGATATTATATATAGATAGATAGATAGATGTGTGTATACATATACACAC
This sequence comes from Dromiciops gliroides, assembly GCF_019393635.1. NCBI lineage: Eukaryota > Metazoa > Chordata > Mammalia > Microbiotheria > Microbiotheriidae > Dromiciops > Dromiciops gliroides. Next base: position 564,393,344 of record NC_057861.1, on the reverse strand, counting down.
ACATATATACAGACATATATACATATACACATGTTTCTGTGTATATATGTATAATATATATATATATTTAGAGAGAGAGAGAGAGAGAAATATGATTCTCCACTTTTAATCACAACAGATTTTTAAAAGAATAATAGGAGATTATGGAAGTTAACATTTGAAAATAAAGCATTTCCTTTTTTTTCTCTTTGCATATGCTCTGGAATACCAAATTTAAGGATGTGTGATTTGCTGAGGCAAATTAGCAAACTGTGCTGTGTATAGCAGCTGCATATTTATGTTCCTTTCACTGACTGTAGGCAGTGTCCATAAAACATGAGAATGCAATTGTCAAATCTTCTAAACAATACCATCTAAGTACACAGAAGATTGGCTGGATTGTAAGACAATGGAAGCCTTGTGCCACAAATAACTTAGGACATACATACGAATACCCATAATATCAGTGATGATTTCTAAAGACTTTGACAGATTCAAAACTGGCAAGCACCCCTTATTTCCTGTTCCTCTTTAGCATTTTATTATGTTGACTTCTTTTTTCCAGGATTGTTAGCTTATGGAAATTTGACCTTGCATTAGATATGGTTAATGTAATATAATGACTTAATAAGTTACACATTTCATGACCCTGAATTATGCTACTCTACTTTGAGTCATTGTTCTCTTCTTGCTAATAAGATTTGACATTTATATAATATAACAAGTTTGCAATATTATTAACATATAGTATCTTAGCTTATCTTCACCACAAAACTAAAATAGAGGTACTATAGATATTGTCATGTGCATTTCATATATTAGGAAAGTAAGTGTCAGAAAAGTTCATCAATTTTCCCAGGAAGAAAGTTTGGGATTCAAATCCAGGCCTCTTCCAATGCTGACTCATTCATTTTCCACTATACACCACTGATTCTATGGTAATAGGTACTGATATCTATGTAATAAATAGTGTAATGATGATATGAATATAACAACTCAAGATATGAAATATGGAAAGAAGTCATTGGTTGTGGCAGCACTACCAGTCTCATAATACTTTTGTCCACCATTTATTCATTCATTGAATCATTCATTCATCCATCTATTCATTCTGAGACAATCTATTGAGTATCAATCATGGCCAGTTCATATTCCTTAATGTGTGTAAATGAAGGAATTAGATGCTGTTAGAAATGGAAGCAGAGTTATAGCCTGTTTCTTCTTGAATCTCATAATCAAAGTACTGAGTACACCATACTTGCACAATTATGCAACATTATACAATACTGATGATAAGGTAAAGATTATGAGGGAAGAGCACAGTGAAGATAGCACTGGACTTCAAGTCAGGATAACACAAATCCAATTTCTATCTCAGACACAGAGTAGCTATTTAATTGGAGGCAAGTTGCTTCACATTTCTGTGTCTCAATTTCTGCATCATTAAATGAAAGATTGAACTCATTGGCTTCTCTGGCCCCTTCCAGCTACAAATCTATGGATCTATGACAAGAAAGGTACAAAATACTTTATTAACTATGAAGAAGAATACACAATTCCTAACTGAATTGGTCAGTTCCCAAGTCATGTGTCCAACAAAATGGAAGAAACATCACTTTCTCTTTTCCACATAACCTCTCAAACCTCTCCAAAATAAGACCTCTCCCCCCTCCAAGAAATAAAGCAAAATTAACTGTCTATATGGTCTAAGAAACAAAAATATCCTAATGAGGTAGCAATCTTAAGGACTAAGAGAGAGAAAGTTGTTCCAAAACCCCTAATACTCTAACCCAGAACCCCCACTTCCAGTCACAATTTTGGAAAACAGAAATCAAAGTGCCAATTGAAAGAATCCACATATTGTCTCTAGGAAAAAAATATATAATCTGTAAACTACAAAACACATAGTACTTAAATTTAATGAATTTCAAAAGAAGCCACAAATCACAAAGTTAACAGGAAAAAGACATTTAAAAACAATGGAAAATAAATTTGAATAACGCAAAATGTTTTTCCATAGCCACTCTAAGCCACAGGAAAGAATGTAAAAATGTATTCCAAAGATCAAAGGAACTCAAGATACAACCCAAGGTTAAATGAGTATTTAACCAACCTAAGCTTAACCAGTTATGAAAAAAATATTTCTTCAAAAGAGGGGTTTGAATTTCTCCCTCAAGGAAAATGACATCTGAAGAAATTATTTGCTTTACAAATACTCCAGAACAGAAATATCAGAAAGGAATAAAAACAAAGAAACCAGGGAAGGCACAGGTAACCAAATAATTTGCAAAGACAAAGACAGAGACAGAGAGACAGGGCAGGAGGTGAGAGGGGGTTAACAAAACAACAATAGTAGAAATAACAAAATATCAAAGAAATCATTACAAAAATCTTTTATAAATAGTTACACAATTATACTAATCAAACAGAAGTTATGGTGGAGGAATTGGCCTGAAATATAATGGTCAAAACCTCACAACACTTCACCTACATGCATTGTGTGTATGTGGAGGGGGGAAGGAGAATAAACTCCAGAATGGGAAGACACATAAAGGGGCAGGAAGAAGATAGAAGGGAATATATAATATATCCTAGTCAATTAATGATGAGAGAAGAGCTCCTGTAGACTTTCAGAAAGAAAAGGGCCTATAGGAAAATGAGTGAGAAGGCAAAGAAAAGGATTGAAATGTGAGAAAGAAAGTGAGAAATCACATTTCAGTGGGTGGATGGGAACATGACTGTTGAGGGAAGAGAAATATCATGGAAATGGGGACCTTAAAATCAATATTATGTGCAGACATTTGGTGAATAGAGAAACTATTTATCTAGCATCAGGTGAAGATGTCTCAGAACATTTTGGAGAAACTAACACCCAGAAAAGTAGAAAAACATGGACTCAGAGAAAAAATTTATGTCGAATATGAAAAACAATGGCTATGGGAAGGGACAAGTATAATAAATAATCTCATAAAGGACAGGTACATTAGAAAATTTATACCATGGGTAAATATCATCTGTATCATTTGAAAGAACTTGTATTTCTAAGAGTGAGGTACACTCAAAAAAAAGATGGGAGTGGGGAGAGGGGAGTGTAGAAACTGTATAGAGGAAAGATACCAATGTAAATATCCTAGAAGCTTTAATTCTATCAGGGTATAGAAATTACAAGAAAGCCAAAAAAGTATAGGGAACATGAATAAAAGAATCAAAGTTTAGAATGGACAAAAAAGGGAAGTAAATAATAAAGATAATGAGAGTGGGAATACATTAAAAAAAGATGAAGAAATGAAATTTTAAAAATAAAACAAGTTGAAGGGGAAGGGAGGAGAGGTTGGGAGATTTTTGTTAATAAATTCAGAAAAAAAAATTTAAAAATAGGTAAAATAAAGAAAAAAAGAAAAAATTAATAGGATAAGCAAAGGTCCAAATATAAAACATGGTAACAAATAAGGGAGAAAGTCAAAAGGGTCAGATGCAAAGTTCCAGTGGGAATATGATAACCTTGAAGAAATTTAAAATTAATGTAAAATAATTGGAGACAAAACATTGACTTTACAGGCAAATGGGGGGAAAACATCTTTACTTAGGAAAAATAAAAAACATATGTTAAGAGATCATGGAGGTAAATATAAGCCTAATTCTCATAAAAACATTTGAATGGATTAAATAATTAGATAAATTGAAAGTAGTAATTGATTGGATAAAACCAAGACAGTGTTTAATAGGTTTTCAGGAAACAGAACTAAAAACAAAACAAAACAAGAAACAAAATCATAGAGTATAAAAATGAGAACCTTAGAAAAGATATTAAGTATCAAAAGAATATAATAAAAAGCTAAGCAAAAACCAAGCAAAGAGACAAAGAAACAAACAACAAAAAAAAACACCAGGATTTTTTTTTATTTTTTAAATTCTTAATTTTTTAAATTTTTTTATGGTCATACCTACTATATTTTACTGAAAATATGTCACAGGGGCAGCTAAATGACACAGTGGATAGAACACTGGCCCTGGAGTCAGGAGTACCTGAGTTCAAATCCGGCCTCACACACTTAACACTTACTAGCTGTGTGACCCTGGGCAAGTCACTTAAACCCAATTGCCTCACAAAAAAAAAAAAAAAAGATGTCACAGTACATTTAGAAAGGAAAACAGTGATCACTAAGAGCCTGAATGACTTCAACAAGGGCCTGAATGACTTCAACAAGGATAAGTCATGCCAGACAACCTTCATTTCCCTTTTTATTTTATTTTTTGTTTTTAGACTTTTATTTTCCAAATTACATGTAAAAGCAAATTTTGACATCAATTTTTAAAAAAAACTTTGTGTTCCAACTTCTCTTCCTCCCTTCCCTCCCATGCCCACCCCAAGAACTCATACAATTAAACATAAATTATACATGAATTCTCATGGAAAACAATTCTACATTATCTATGTTGTGAGAGAAAACAGATAACAAATCTTCAGATTAAGGAATTGTCAAAAAAAAAAAAAAACAAAGACAAAAAATGTGTTTCAGTCTGTTTTCAGATACTATAAGTTCTTTGTCTGTAGATGGACTGCAATTTTCATAAGTTCTTCAGAGTTATATTGGATCATTGCCTTGCTGAAAATAACCACATGCTTGCTAGCAGATCACATTACACTAATGCTGTTATTTTGTATACAGTACATTTCTCTCTGCTTCAGTTCATATGGGTCTTTCCAGGTTTTTATGATAGCATCATGTTCATCATAATTTTTATATAGTACCTTGAACTTGACAGAGAATTTCCTTCATAAAAGCCCAGCAGAGTAGGTGCCATACCTTTTGACATTGTAATCAAACATCATAACTATTTCCCTCCATCCTATTCCCTTCCAATGATATTTACTCTATTGTCTATCTTATTTTGCCCTAAACCTCCTCAAAAGTGTTTTACTATTGACTGCCCCATTCCCTGCTCTACCCTCCCTTCAATCACTCTTCTGTCCTTATCCTCTTCCCCTCCTACTTTCCTGTAGGGTTAAATAGATTACTCTTCCCATTTGGGTGTGTGTGTTATTCCCTCCTTGAGCCCACTCTGATGAGGTTAAGGCCTTTGAGCTAATTCTGTTTTCTAAATTTTTCTTCATCCCTCCCTCCTCAACTCTCCCTATGAAATCAAGCAATCCAATATATGTCATACTTGTGGTTTTATGCAGAACATCTTCAGCTTCCTGGAAAGTGTTTTGCTTTTTACAGCTTCCTCCCCCAAACTTCCCTTTCTGCCTTCCCCTCTTCTCCACATGCTCCCATCTCCTTCTCCACATGCTCCCATCTCCTTCTCCTCTCACTTTTCCTCAGGGCAAAAATATGTTATTATACCCACTTGAGTATGTATGATATTCCCTGTTTGAGTCAATCCTGATGATAGTAAGGTTCACTCACTCCCCATCTACTTCCCCCTCTTCCCCTCCCCTCCATAGGCTTTTTTCTTGTTTTCTTCATGTGAGCTACCTTTCCCCAGTCTACCTCTCCCCTTCCCCCTCTGCCAGTGCATTCCTCCTAACCCTCACCCCTATTTTAAAGATGTCATCATGGGTTAGTTAGGTGCCACAGTGGACAAAGCACCAGCACTGGGCGCAGGAGGCCCTAAGCCCAAATCCAGCCCCAGATACCAGACAACCCACTCTCTTTGCTCCACAAAGGACAAGGATATACAAAAAATAAATGCTTTACAAATACCATCCCTTCATATTCAGTTCAGACCTGTGTCTTCTGTGTATTCCTTACTGATAAAGTTCTTATGAGTTGGAAGTATTGTTTTCTCATGCATTACTGTAAACATTTTACTTTCATAATGTCCCTTGTGATTTCTTTTCCCTGTTTACATTTTGATGATTCTCCAAGGTATTTTATTTGAAACTCAAATTTTCTATTCAGTTCAGGTCTTTTCATCACAAATACCTGAAAGTCCTCTTTTTCTTTGAAATCCCATTTTTTTTCCTCTGAAAGATTATACTAAATTTTGCTGGGTAGTTCATTCTTGGCTGTAGTCCCAGTTCCTTTGCCGTCTGGAATATCATGTTCCATGCTCTCTGGTCCTTTAATGTACAAGCTGGTAGATTTTGCTTTATCCTTATTGGAGCTCCACAGTATTTGGATTCCTTTTCTTCTAGCTGCATGTAATATTTTCTCCTTGACCTGGGAGTTCTGGAATTTGGATATAATATTACTGGAGGCGTTCCTTTTGGTATCTCTTTCAGGAGGTGATTACTGTGTTCTTTCAATTTCTATTTTAACTTCTGCTTTTGGAATATCAGGGCAATTTTCCCTCACAATCTCTTGGAGGATGGTGTTTAAGCTTTTCTTTTGGTCATGGTTTTCAGGTAGTCTAATGATTTTCAAATTATCTTTCCCGGATTGATTTTTCAGGTCAGCTGTTTTTCCAAGGAGATATTTCACATTGCCCTCTATGTTTTTCATTTAATTGGATTTGCTGTACCATGTCTTGGTTTCTCATAAGGTTGTGGCAAAAAGTTTTTAACAGTTGGTTAGTGAATACAGAAAGATGCCAATTTTTGAAGGACCACCCTTTTGGGGAGGAGACCGACGGCCATGCATGGGCTACGCACGCCAGTCTGGCTGCTAAGCACTCCACTTCCGGGGTCCAAGCTTAAAAGGCAAGGAGAGAATGGAAGTGAAATCTCTCTTTTCAGCTTTCCTTGTTCTCTGGCTGCGCTGCACACACAGACGCTGACAGAGGTTGGACTCGGCCCGGCTCACTGTAGCAGCATGTACTTGACGTGGCTCTCCCCCTCAAAAGTGGCCTTGGATTTTTGGTGAGTTTTATATGGAATATAGACTAAGCTTAGACTTAAGACTATTTGTTTTGTATTTCTACTTTCCTATCCTTCTAATCAACATCACCTTGTAATTTCCAAACAATAAAAGCTCTAACTAGAGATCAGAAGCTTCTTCCATTTACTAGTCTGGGAGATAAATAAGGGAAACAGTTAAAAGGGGAGGTTAATGCTCTAGTATCCAATTTTAAATCCCACAAGGTCAATAGATTCCATTTGTTAAATCCTAATTCTTAGGCAATTATTTTCATCAGACAATTTTTTAATCTCCTTTTCCATTTGACTTTTCAAGCTGTTGATTTTTTTCTCATGACTCTGCATCACTCTCATTTCCCTTTCCATTCTTTCCTTCCTCTCTCTGCATCTTCCTTCTTTCTATCCTTCTTTCTTTTCAAAGTCCCTTTTGAACACTTCCATGGCCTGAGACCAGTACATGTTTTTCTTGGAAGCTTTAGATGTAGGGGCCCTGTGGTTGATTTCCTCATCTGATGGTGCCCCTTGATCTTCCTTGTTGCTGAAGAAACTTTCTATAATTCTGAACTTTCTTTGCTTGCTCATCTTTTACTAGACTTTAAGCTCTCCAATGGGGGCCCTGTTTTTTCCTTCCACTACTCTTCCCAGCTTCAGAGAGTTCCAGGTGTTTTGGTTTGAGGAAGGGCAGGTTTTACTCTTGCCTGGCCTGTTCTCTGGTTAGAAGATTACTTCAAGCCTACTTCCTAAACAACCAGTCAGCAAAGCTTTTTGTGGTGTGGTTCTTAGCTCCAATGAGCCTGCACTCCTCCCACCACTCAGGATTTCTCCCTGATTTCCTGCTAGGGTGGGACAGTCAAATTCCTCCCTAGGTCCTGCTGATATCCTTGCACTTCCCTGCTGGCCAGATGTTCAGCCCTCTCACACAACTGCACACTCAGTTCTCAAAGACACTGGTGCTGTATCTGATTCAGAGGCTCTGGGGTAAATTCCTCCTGTGAAGTGGATGGGGTCTCTGTCAGCACAATTGCGAGGTTGGATTTTACATGCAGCCCAGCATGGCCCCTATAAACTATCTATAGCTGGAGAAAAATCTCAGCCCATATTTTTGTGTTTTTCTGCTTCAGGGGTTCTTTTATTGCAGTTTTTGGGGTAATTGTATCAAGAGCTCTGTGCATTTAATGTCTTTCCTCCACCATCTTGACTCCTCCCTCAAAAAACACTAGTTGTGTTGAAAGGAAGCACAGACAACAAACCAATATTGATATTAAATTGATTTGTCCCAAATGCCCTAGCATCTAAATTCATAAAGGAAAAAATAAACTGAATTATAGGAAAACTAGAAAATATTGTAAGGCTGGAAAAAATGTTATTGTCCTCCTTTCAATTTGGAAAAATCTGATGAAATAAGGAAAGTAAAGAATTAAGTAAATTACTGAAAATACTAGAAATAAAATATTTATGACACTTTCTAAATATAATTATGAAAATGTGCATTTTTATCATAAAATCTAATTTTTACAAAAATTAAGCATGTATTATGGCTCAAGGATATTGCAAATTAATATACAAAAGCATAAATAGTAAACATATTTTATCATAGTATAATAAAAATGTTAATGAGAGCAGGGAGAACAAACAAAAGATACATGATCAAATGGAAAGTTAATAATGAAATTCTAAGTAATGACTGAAATTACGAATCACAGAAATAACTAATAATTATATAAAATAATATGATAATTTTGAAAGACCATGCTAAAATTTCTGTGATTTCACTAAAGAAGCACTTAAGGGAAAATGTATATCTTATCAAATATAGGTGAACAAAATTAAAAAGGAAAGGATTAATAAACATAATCTATGAAGGGCAGCTAGGTGGCACTGTGGATAGAGCACTGGCCCTGGATTCAGGAGTACCTGAGTTCAAATCCGGCCTCGGACACTTGACACTTACTAGCTGTGTGACTGTGGGGAAGCCACTTAACCCCCATTGCCCTAAAAAAAATTAAATAAATAAATAAACACACAAACAAACAAATAAATAAATAAACATAATCTGTGAAATAAGAAAGCCAACTTTCAGGTTCTTGGAGGATGTAGTATTTGATAAGGACATAAAATACCAGAAGTGTTTCAAAGCAAAGGTAAAGGTGGAAGCATTATAGTCATATGTAGTGATGTGCACAAAACCACAGAGGTACAAAAGAATAAAAATGTGTTTCCATAGTTACATATCATGCTTATATGTAAATATATTTAAATGTAAATATATACACTTATATGCATGTTTCAAAGCTTGAACCTTCATTAAGACATTTGAGAACCCATACATGCATGTTTTTTTAAATGTGTATATGTACATATGTATGTGTGTTTATATACATATATACGTGCATGTATCTAGATGAGTGTATGATAGACAGTGAGACCCTCTCTCTCTGGAACACAGTGACTATGGAAGCAAATAATATGAGATTACCCAACAAATGGATACTTCATATTTCAGGAAGCATCATTACATGAGTTCAGTCTGCTATACATTTGAGGGCTATTCTCAGCCTCTTTTTTGCATTGTCTGCTGGTAAAGCCCTAACCCTAATCCTAACCTACAGTCATCAGTTCCAACAATGTCTTATATTTCTTCAATTCCATATACACCTTCAAAGTTCATCTCAAATGCAACATACTAAAAGAGTTCTTCCTTATCCTTTGCCAATTGCTACTATAGTGCAAATAACCATCTATTTATTATGCAAATGTTTTGTATATAATTATATGTATCAAATTTAGCTCATGTTGTCTCCTACTACTCAATGTAGGCTCCTGAAAACAAAGAATACCTAACTGGGTGCATGACATATAAATTATTCAATAAAAGTCTATTGATTGAATTGAATAAAATGCCTTATATCACCTTCAAGACATTCAATAAATAAATAGGCCCTCAAATAGCAAATATAAAAGTAAGGAAAAAGTATTTGTTATAATTATAAGACAAAATATTATGTTAAGAAAATCAGCAAGAAAATTTGAAATTTTAAAAATATTTTAAATTACTTTAAGAATCAAGGTCAATTGATTTTCAATCTCCATCTTATGATGGCTAACTTAATAATACTAAAAAAATATAAAACATCACACTTCAAATTTGAAGTACAAAAGATGTCATTACAATACCACACTCAAACTCAGTTATGTTCAATTGGACAGGTGTGATAGAGACACTTTGTAATGTGGCCAGGGAAGAGCTTCTGTTGAGACATACTCTCCTCCTTCCTTCAGAGTCAGTTTTATCTGCGAAGTTTAAATATACAGTGTAATTACAAATGTGTAAATGTTGACAATTTTGCTTCTACACATCAGTTGTTTGCAGATTACAAAATGAAAAACTGATGGCTGTGTATACCTTGGTACCCACTCCCAACGATCTTCCTCAAGTTTTTAGACTTAAAGTAGATGATACCTATTATTAGTAACAAAGTTTTCTGACCTATGAACACAATGTTTATGTCCTTTCAAAATAGTACTATCAAAGAGGTAATATGACAAAGTATTTTATGGGACATCAGGAAGGCATATGCTGATACTGCTTTCCAGACTGGAATAAATGTTAACATCATGAGTTATTTCACTTAATTTAACACATAAAATGTTAACAAATTCTGGAAATTAGACCCTGTTTACATTTTTTTTCCTTTTTTTGCTTCCAGCAATAATCATTTCTGTTTGAACTAAGGTACTCTACCTTAATGTGAATTATTACTGCTGCCAATAAACACCAAAGTGTATTTCCTCAAATGAGTATGGATTTTAATTTAAGAATGAGTTGAGGGAACCAAGAGGCAGAAGAAAGGCAGTGACTTCCTGGAGGTCTCCCCAAGACCACTCCAAATACCTTAAAATAATGTCATAAGACAATTCCAGGAACAGTAGAACCCACAAAAGGAAGGGGTGAGATCATTTTCCCGACAAAGTTGGCTTAGAAGGTCAACAGGAAAGATCTACTGTACCCGGGTGAGAATGGAGTGCAAACCCATGGCTGTGCCACACAGACTCAGCCTCAGCTCTAGAAAATCAGACCTCAGGAGCTTCTGAATTGTTGGCAGCAGTAACTTCTGAAACTCAGCCCACAGATGCTTAAGGGGTAGAGTGGTTGGCCATGGGAAAATTATAGAGGTCTTTTTGCTGGTGCTGAGGGAGGACTCTGCTGTTTTTCCCAGACTCAGATCCGGGTTACAGTCTTGGATGGCAGTCCAGGTAGGGGAAGGGCACTGAGACACCATGGATTGCAGCCATAGTGGAACAATATTCTCCTCCAGTTCAGAGGGCAAGCAGACCTGTGGTTACTTACAGACCAGAACACAGGCCAGGGGAGTGGTGAACATACCTCCCCTTAAGTTGTACAAGCTTGGACCCCATGAAGCTTGGGTCAGGGTACCCGGGAAGTCGGGCCCCACTTTAAGAAGGAGTTAAAAGTCAAGAAATAGATGGGGAAATAAGCAAATAGAAAAAAACAATGCTGATCTAGGAAGTTCCTATGGTAATAAGGAAGATTAAAATAAATCCTCAGAAGAAATCAATAAAGTCAAAGTTCCTACATGCAAAACATCCAAGAAAAATAGGAATTGGTCTCAGACAACAGAAGCACTCAAAAGGGACTTTGAAAATAAAATAAGAGGGGGAGAGGAAAAATGGAAAAAAAAATGAGAGTGATGCAGGAAAATCATGAAAAAAATGATCAAAAACTAGAGAAACCAAATTGGCCAAATGGAAAAGGAGGAAAAAATCTATCCAAAGAAAATAATTGCTTAAAAATTAGGAATAATCAAATGGAGATTAGTGACTTTATGAGAAATCAAGACACAATAAAGTAAAACCAAAAGAATGGAAAAAATAAAAGGCAATATGAAAGATCTACTTGAAAAAACAACTGACCTAGAAAAAGGTCCGGGAGAAATAATTTGAAAATTATTGGACTACCTGGAAGTCATAATCAAAAAATGAGCTTAGACATCATCTTCCAAGAAATTGTCAGGGAAAATTGCCCTGATATTCTAGATGCAGAAGGTAAAATAGAAATGGAAAGAAATGGAAATAGAAAGAATCCACCTATCATCTCCTGAAAGAAATCCCAAAATGAAAATTTCCAGAAATAATATACCCAAATTCCCAAACTCCCAGGTCAAGGAGAAAATATTGCAAGTAGCCAGAAAGAAACAATTCAAGTATTGTGGAGCCACAATCAGGATAAGCCAAGGTCTAGAAACTTCTACATTAAAGGATAGGAAGACTTGTAATATAATATTCTGGAGGTCAAAGGAACTGGGATTGCAATCAAGTATCACCTACCCAGCAAAACTGAGTATAATCCTTCAGGGGGAAAAATGGGAATTCGATAAAAGAGAAGACATTCAGGCATTTGTGATGAAAGGGCCTGAACTGAATAGAATATTTGACTTTCAAATACAAGACCCTAGAGAAGCATAAAAAGATAAACAGGAAAAAAGGCATAAGGCATATTAAAAAGTTAAACTGTTTACATTACTGCAGGAGAAGATGATACTTGTAACTAATAAGAATTTTCTCATTATTAGGACAACTGAATGGAGTATATTTATACAAAAGGCACAAGTGTGAGTTGAATATGAAGGGATATATCTTTTAAAAGATTAAGGGGTGGGGCAGCTAGTTGGAGCAGTGGATAAAGCACTGGCCCTGGATTCAGGAGTACCTGAGTTCAAATCCAGCCTCAGACACTTGACACTTACTAGCTGTGTGACCCTGGGCAAGTCACTTAACCCCCACTGCTCTGTAAAACAAAACAAACAAACAAACAAACAACAACAACAAAAAAGATTAAGGGGTGTGAGAGATCGACTTCTAGAGCCAAGATGGCAGTGTAAAGGCAGTGAGCTCCCGAACTCATGACACAATTGCTCCAAAAAATATACAAATAATGCCACAGGAAAATCCCTGGATCAGCAAAACCCACAAAAGAAAGTTCTAAAATAATCTTCCAACCAAAGATGATTTGGAAAGGTTGAAGGAGGGAGCTGCTGTCCTGTGACAGGAGTGGAGCCAAACCTCACAGTCACCCAGACACAGACCATTCCCAGGACAGCCTTGGCATAAAAAGAGACCCCCCACCCCACCCCCCCCGAGCTTCATGTGGAACTAACCTCACAGTCTGGTGAGAGGGCTGAGCCCTTAGCAAGGGGGAGATTACAGAGGTCTATGCTGGTGCTTATACAGTACTTGGGTTTTTCATCCCTGCTGGGAACCAGGAGGTAGGCTTGAGTAGCAGTGGCTCAGGTGGGGAAGGGGCACAGGCTTCTCTGAGCTGACAATCACAACACACAAAGCTGGTTGGTTAGCAAGTTGGTCTGGGGTCCTTTTTGAACCAGGGAACAGGACAGGCAAGTGAAGAACCTGATCCTCCTTAAATCATACCACCTGGGACTTCTGAAGCTTGGGATACTGCAGCCTGGAAACAGTGCCCCACTTTAAGGAGCTAAAAGTCAAGTAAAAGAAAGGCAAGATGAGCAGACAGAGAAAGGTGAGGACCCTAGAAAGTTTCTTCAGTGACAAGGAAGATCGAGGTGCACCCTCAGAAGAAGATGTCAGGGCCCCTATATCTAAAGCTTCCAAGAAAAATATGAATTGGTCTCAGGCCATAGAGGCACTCAAAAAGGACTTTGAAGATAAAGTTAGAGGGTGATGCAGGAAAGACATGAGAAAAAAAGTCAACAGATTGAAAAGCCAAATTGGCCAAATGGAAAAGGAGATACAAAAGCTCTTTGACAAAAATAATTGCCTAAGAATTAGGATTGAACAAATGGAAGCTCGTGACTTTATGAGAAACCAAGACACAATAAAGCAAATCCAAGCAAATAAAAACAAACAAACAAAAAAAAAGGGCAATGTGAAATATGTTCTTGGAAAAACTGCTGCCCTGGAAAATAGGTCCAGAAGAGACAATTTGAAAATTATTGGTCTACCTAAAAACCATGATAAAGGAAAGAGCTTAGACACCATCTTCCAAGATATTGTCAGAAAAAAAAATTGCCCTGATATTCTAGAAGCAGGAGGTATAATAGAAATTGAATGAAACCACCAATCACCTCATGAAAGAGATCCCAAAAGGAAAACTCCCAGGAATACTATAGCCAAATTCCGGAGCTAGCAGGTGAAGGAAAAATATTGTAAGCTTCCAAAAAGAAAGCATTCAAGTACTGTGCAGCCACAGTCAGGATAGCATAAGATCTAGTAGCTTCTATATTGAAAGATTGGAGGGCACAGAATATGATGTTCCAGAGGGCAAAGGAATTGGGATTATAACCAAGAACCACCTATCCAATAAAACTGATTATAATCTTTCAGGGGGAAAATGGGACTTCAAGGAAAAAGAGGACTTTGAGGTATTCATAATGAAAAGACCTGAACTGAATGGCAAATTTGACTTTCAAATACAAGACCCTAGAAAACCATATAAAAATGGAGTTGGGAAACATACCTGGGGTCATGCAGTGATTTGACTGTCTTGTGTCTGAGGCCAGGTTTTGTCTTGGATCCCCCTGGGTACAGGGTGGATGCTTTGTCCACTGTGTCACCTAGCTGCCCCATGATGACATCTTTAGGGTTAAATTGAGGGGTGAGGGGAAGGCATTGAGGGAAGGGGAAGGGCAGTGGTAGCTTGGGGTGAAATCCCACATAAAAGAAACAGGAAAGGGCTTATGGAGTGGGGGAAGAGATGGGGGAGGAGCAGGGCAATAAATGAATTTTACACTCATCAGAATAGGCTCAAAGACCTTAATCTCATCAGAGTTGCCTCTAGGAGGGATTAACTCACACAACCTATTGGGTAATCTATTTAATCTGGCCAGTAAATGAACCTAACACTAATCTGAATTGGCTCAAAGACCTCAATCTCAGCAGATTTGGCTCAGGGAGGAAATAACAGACACACTCAATTGGGTGGAGTAATCTTTCTAACCCTGCAGGAAAATAGGAGGGGAAAGGAATAAAGAGATTGGGGCCCAAGAAGGGAGGGAAGATTAAAAAAGGGAACAGACAGAAGAAAATTCCTTTTGAGGAGGGATAGGGTAAAAAAAGATAGACAATTGAGTCAATATCATTGGGAATGGAATAGGATGGAGAGAAACAGTTAACAATAGGAATCATGAAAAAGACAAAAGGTGTAAAATTGCACAAAAAATACTTATTGCAACTCTTTCTGGTGGCTAAGAATTGGGAATCAAGGGAATGTCCATCACTAAGCAACGACTGAAGAAGTTGTGGTATATGATTGTAGTAGAATGGTATTGTGCTATAGGAAATGAGAAACAGAATGATATGAGAAAAACCTGGAAAGACTCATATGAACTGATATATAGTGAAGTGAACAGAACTGGGAGGACATTGTGCATAGTGATAGCAGTATTTTTCTAGGAGCTATTATGAATGATTTAATGACTCTCAGCAATAAAATGATCCAAGACAATCTCAAGGGACTAATGACAAATCATACTATGCACCCCCATAGAAAGAACTGATGAAAAGAGCACTTGTGAATTGTAAATATATAACCTATATGAGATTGGTTGATGTCTTCTGGAGGGAGGAGGAAAAGGAGAAAATGAGAAAAATTTGGAACTCTAAATCTTGTGAAAATGAATGTTGAAAACTACCCTTACATGTAACTGGAAAAAAAAATATTTGTTATTAAAAAAAAAAAAAGGTGAGGGTGAGAGGAATACACTGGGGGAAAAGGAAAGGGAGACATGGAATATGGTAAAATATCTCACATGAAAGAAGCAAGAAAAAGTTTATGGAGTGGAGGGGAAGATGGAGGAGGTGTAGGGGAGTGAATGAGCCTTACTCTCATCAGAATTGCCTCAAAGAGGGAATAACATACACACTCAATTGGGAATAGTAATCTATTTTACCATGCAGGAAAGTAGGAGGGGAAGGGGATAAGGGTGAGAGTGGTGAAGAAGGGAGGGAATATTGGGGGAAGGGACAGTGAGAAGCAAAACTCATTTGAGGAGGGATAGGGTGAAAGAAGATAGAAAATAGAGTAAATACCATGGGTAGGCGATAGGATGGAGGGAAACATAGCAATAGTAACTTAAAAACAAATTGAAGCAGAGGCAAGAGCAATGTAAGATTATGATGATGACCACAATGATGATTCATTGATTGCTCCATTGATGAAGATGATAAAAGGATGGTACTCACTTTGCTGGGCAATAGCCCAGCAGAAGAAAATTCTTTGTCAGGTATAAGGTACTATACAAATGTTATCTATTGTTGCAATAATCAACCTCATGGGTTTTTTGTAAGGAATTCTCTCTTTAATGTAGTATAAAATGTAGTTTAATATAAAAAATTATGAGTAGGATGCTACCAGAAAAACATAGAAAGACTTATATGAGTTGATGCAAAGTAAAATGTCCTGTATCCAAAAGAACAGCAATATTGTAAGATGAAATACTGTGAATGACTTAGATTTTCAGCAATACAATGATCCAAGACAACTCTGAGGGACTTATGAAAAATGCAATCCATCTACAGAGAAAGAACTGATGTATTTGAATACAGATTGAAGCATATTTTTGTTACTTCATTTTTCTTAATTATTTTGTCTGTTTTCTTTCTTAACCTGAATAATGTGTGTGATGTTTTATCTCCAGGAGGGCCTTTGAGTATCTGCCAAATCCCATTATTTTATCACATGTGGAAAATTTTGAATAACTATACATGTATAACTTAAATTAAATTGCTTGAGTTCTTAAGAGGGGTGGAGAGGGAGGGAGGAAGAGAATTTGGAAGACAAAGTTTTGAAAATTTATGTTAAAATTTGTTTTTACATGTAATTTGGTAAAATAATTCCAAATAAATAGAAAAAAAAAGGAAATGGAAAAAAGAATGTGGTTAATTAGCTATTAGTTTCTTAGAAAACGTTTTCAAAAAGGATCAGGGCCCTGCTCTATGTATTGGAAAAAGCACTAGATTCACTATCAGAAGACATGAATTCAATTTCTCGTTCTATCACTAACTTCCTATGTGAACTTCCATAAATCACTTCATCTCTGAGTTTTTTATCCTGAAGGAGAGGGCTTGAAAAATTATTTGAGTTAGTGTGTGAAGCACTGAAGAAGAAAAAGAGGACCAAAATGTGGAAGTTAGAGGAAGGCAATATCTGGTTCATTTTATTGATTACATTTTTTACATTTTGCATTGCCTGGAAATGGAATAAGCTTCCTCAGAAGCTATTAATTCCCTGACACTGATTATGTTTAAGCAGAGATTTGCCTATTTATTGGAGATATTCTAGAAGAAATTTATGCATTAGAGGATTAGACAAAGTGACCTCAGAGATCCCTTCCAACTACAATATTTTATTACTATATTCCTTCATATGAGTTATAAATTTTACAACTATGAAATTTATGCCATCTTCCAAGACACTGATTTGTCATCAAAATGTCATTCAAGACTGAACAGAACAAGGCCAAAAACAAAAGACAAACTCTTAAGTGACATCATTAAATGCTTCCCTCCAGGTGGTAATTTTGGTTTTGGTCATTCAGAAAATTATGCAGGTTGCTGAGCTATTTTCGAGACCATTTTCCATCAGTTGTTTCACAGAATATGGGAAAATTATTTGTCAAATTCCTTTATGAAATCTAGATCTATTATATCTAGAGAATTTCCAAATCTATATCTATCCTCAGGAGAAGAATTGCAATATTTATATGTTGTGACTTGTTAGTAAATTCATGTAGCCTACTAGTGATCAATGCATTTTTTAATGTTATTAAATATCCATTGTTGTTGTTATTGTCGTTGGTCATTGTTTTCAGTCATGTCATAGTCTTTGTGAAGCCATTTGAGGTTTTCTTGTTGATGATACTGGAGTGCTTTGCCATTTCCTTCTCTAGCTCATTTTACATATGAGAAAATGGAGGCACACTGGGTTAAGGGACTTGCCCAGTGTTACACAGCTATCTGAGACCAGATTTGAATTCAGGAAGATGTCTTTTCTACTCTAGGCCTAGCACTTGGTCCACTGGTAAACCTAGCTGTCCTACTAAATATCCATATATTAATAAAATCTAATATTTTTCTAGTAAGGGACTTAAAGCTTCCCATTGAATTGTTACCCATTTACCCTTTTTGCTCATTTGGAAAATCAGAACATTTGCTCTTCTTCAGGCATATAATTTTTTCCATATTTTTTTATTTTTTATAAAGGTTTTTTTATTATTTTTAGTTACATGTAGAGATAGTTTTCAACATTTGTTTTTATGAGATTTATAGTTTCAAATTTTTCTCCCTCCATCCCCTCCCTCACCCCTCCCCAACACAACAAGTAATCTGCCATAGGTTATATATGTACAATGACAGTAAATATATTTCTGCATTAGTCATGCTGTGAAAGAAGAATCAAGGCAAAAAGGAAAAACCTAAGAAAAATTAAAAATAGAAATACTATGGTACAATTTGCATCTAGATTCCATACTTCTTTTTTAATGGATTTGGAAAGCATTTTCCATCATGAGTACTTTGGAATTATCTTGGACCATTGTACTGCTGAGAAGATTCAAGTCTATCACAGTTGATAAACACACAATTTTACAGCATTCTCCTGGTTCTGCTCATCTCAGTTGGCATCAGTTCATGTAAGGCAGCTTTCTCTGAAAACTGCCTGCTCATCATTTCTCACATACAATAGTAATCCATTACATTCATATACCACAACTTGTTCAGCCATTCCCTAATTGATGGTCATCCCCTTAATTTCCAATTCCTTGCCACTACAAAAAGAGCAGCTATAAATATTTTTGTGCATGTGGGTGCTTTTCCCCTTTCCATGATCTCTTTGGGAAAAGTCCTAATAGTGGTATTGCTGGGTCTAACAGTATGAACTGCTTTGTAGCCCTTTGGGCATAGTTCCAAATTGTTCTCCAGAATAGTTGGATCAGTTCACAGCTCCACCAACAATGCATTAGTTTTCCAATTTTTCTACAGCTACTCCAACATTTATTATTTTGTGTTTTTTTCCATAATAGCCAATCTGATAGGTGTCAGGTGGTACCTGAGAGTTGTTTTAATTTGCATTTCTCTAATCAATAGTGATTTAGAGGATTTTTTTCATATGGCAATCGATAGCTTTAATTTCTTCATCAGAAAACTGCCCGTTTATATCCTTTGACCATTTCTCAATTGGGGAATGACTTAGATTCTAATAAATTTCATTTGATTCCGTAAACATTTTAAAAATGAGGCCTTTATCAGAAATACTGGCTACACAAATTGTTTCCCAGATTTATGTCTCCCTTCTAATTTTGGATGCATTGCTTCTGTTTGTATAAAAACTTTTTAATTTAATGTTATCAAAATCATCCATTTTGCATTTCATAATATTCTTTATCTCTTGTTTGGTCATAAACTGTTCTCCTTTCCATTAATCTGAGAGGTAAACTATAACTTCCTCTCCTAATTTACCTTTGGTATCACCTTTTATGTCTAAATTATGTACCCATTTTGACCTTATTTTAGTATAAATTGTAAGATGTTGCTCTCTGCCTAATTTATGCCATACTGTCTTCTAGATCTCCCAGAAGTTTGTTCCTATCCCAGAAGCTCTCTTTGGGTTTATCAAATAGTACATTACTAAATCCATTTACTATTGTGTCTCCTGTGCCTAACCTATTCCATTGACCCACCAATCTATTTCTTAGCTATTACCAAATAGTTTTGATGACTGCTGCTTTATAGTAAATTTTTCATTAGTTCCCTTGATTTTCTTGACATTTTGCTGTTCCAGATACATTTTGTTATTATTTTTTCTAGCTTTATAAACTGATTTTTAGGTAGTCTGATTGGTATGGCACTGAATAAGTAAATTAATTTTGGTAAAATTGTCATTTTTATTATATTAGCTTGGAGGGAAAGAGGTAACAATTGTAATAGTAATTATGGAAAAGAGAAATGGGAAAAAATTGTACAAAAAATATAGCAACTCTTTGTGGTGGCTAAGCATTGGAAATCAAAGGAATGTCCATCAATTGGGCAATGACTGAAGAACTATTGTATATGATTGTAATGAAATATTATTGTGCCATAAGAAATGACAAGCTGGATGATTCCAGAAAAACCTGGACTCATATTAACTGATGTAAAGTGAAGTGAACAGAAGTGGGAAGACATTGTGCACAGTGGCTAGTATAATTCCATGAGCAATTGTGAATGACTTATCTACTCTCAGCAATACAATGATCCAAGACAATCCCAAAATACTAATGATGAAGCATACTAGCCACTCCCAGAAAAAGAACTGATATTGATTGAACACACACTAAAAATAAAAAACAAAAACAAAAACCCAAAATGAGCACTTGTGGATTTTACATATATAACCTATATCAGATTGGTTGCTGTCTTGTAGGGGAGAGGAAAGGGAAGGAGGGAGAAAAATTTGGAACTCTAAATCTTATGAAACTGAATATTGAAAACTACCTTTACATGTAACTGAAAAAGAATAAAAGAAATATTTGTTGAAAAGAAAAAAATGCCTTTTGGACATCATTCTTGCAAATTCTTTTTGCCCTTCTGTATTGTCAATTCATTACATGAGCCTGTTTCTATCTTTTTTAAAATCAGAGCTTATGAGATACCTCTCTGTATGGCAACACTAATCACTTTAGATGCACCTCCCCCCCCTTTTTGGTCCTCTTTAGAATGATTAAAGATTTTTATAGCCAGAACTTCTTCCTTGAAAACTTATGATTTTTATGGAACCATTTCAGAAATATATGTAAAAAAATATTTTACTTGTGTGGTAAAATAATGTAATTTGCCAGACTGATTGGAGATAGGCCACACCTGGCCTGCCCTGTGTGAAATATGCTGTTAATGTCAGCAGAGTAATCACTCTCCACAGGCCGTTTGAAGGACCTTCCTTTTAGAGGAGGGAGCATAAATAATCATTAAGGGAAGCTTGGTCTCTTTTCTGATCGGTGAGCTCCTGGGAGAAGACGAGAGAGAGGTTTTTCCTGGCAGTATGTCCTGTGGGCCCTGGTTGCATAGCTGTTTCCCACTGAAATTATGGATCCCAGGTTAATAAAACAAGCCCAGCTTTTTGAATTAGCTGAGCTGGACGCGAGTTTGGAGATTGTATAGGCTTTTGTTAGAGCTGGAAGCGAGTTTGGAGATTGTATAGGCTTTTGTTAGAGTTAGAGGGATTATCTATTTTCTTTTTCTCTATTCCCTTGTCTTTGACTTTATTAATTTCACCTTTTCTGTGGATTTTATTCCCATTAATAAAACCTGATTCATCTAAGGAAAAGAGGCTGTTAGGCTCCTTTCTTATTGGCCTGGGAGAAATAACTAAAAAGGCAGTTTGAAGGGGAGGAACTTTTGGACCAAGCAGTCCCTCATTATTTTCTGAACCCCAATATTATGGTGAGTCACCCAATTAACTCTCCACATATTAAATTTGGCCCCTGGGGCAACTAGGTGGCGGGGGCAGCTAGGTGGTGCAGTAGATAAAGCCCCGGCCCTGGATTCAGGAGTACCTGAGTTCAAATCAGACTCCAGAAACTTGACACTTACTAGCTGTGTGACCCTGGGCAAGTCACTTAACCCCCATGGCCCTGAAAAAAAAAATTGGCCCCTACAATTGGTACATAATACAATACTCTGCATACTATATAGTTAAACATGATTGATTAATTGATGTTTGTCTATCAGAATGATTTTACCAGGGCAACTAGTTGGCACAGTGGATAGAGCCCCGGCCCAGGAGTCAGGAGGATCTGAGTTCAAATCCAGCCTCATACACTTGACACTTGTCACTTAACCCCAACTGCCTCACAGAAAAAAAAAAAAAAAGAATGATTTCACCAGGTAAAGTCACAATTCTAGAATATTTCATTTCAGAAATTAGAATTTTGTTTTAATACCTATTCCCAATACTGCCTATTCTAAACCTAGAGCAACATTATCTTATTTTCATATTTTATCTTCATATTTTCATATATTATGGTATTGTACAAATATAGTATGAAAAGAAAATCCATACTAACAGGTATTACTGTCATTCTATCAAAGAACAAGCTCCAAAAGAGCAGGCAACTAAACCTTGTTCAATAGCTTTATAATATCTAACAACTATGTGTTTATTTTTCTAGTGTCTAGGAAGTATCAAATCAATGTAATTTTCAAACCTCAAATGATTAAGTGACTTCAGTTAAATACATGTTCTTTATGTAAAATAGAGCCAGAATTATCTTAAAAATTCAAATTAAGGGGCAGCTAGGTGGCGCAGTGGATAAAGCACCGGCCCTGGAGTCAGGAGTACCTGAGTTCAAATCCGGCCTCAAACACTTAACACTAGCTGTGTGACCCTGGGCAAGTCACTTAACCCCAATTGCCTCACTAAAAAAAAAAAAAAAAAAAAAAAAAAAAAGTCTAAAAAAAATTCAAATTAAGCAGAAAAGTTCATTATTTGTGGTAATAGGGAACAAGGAAAAGCAAATAAAAATCTAAACTTAATGTTGTTGACATTTTATCAATAGAGTTAATAATGGTTAGCAAAATGCACTAGTTTCTCTTTTTATGTTTCAATTCACCCTCAAGGAGAGTAACTAAAGATCAGTGAAATATCCAAAATACTAGTCACAGGAAAAAGAGAAAGAATAGTTCCCTACAAAGTATAATCATTTTTGTAGGAAGAGCAGGCAGATGTATGAATGCTTGATCCAAGGTTCATTAAAAGAGCTATCTAGCCCAACAATGTGGTGTAGTGGATAGAGTTCTGGATTTGGAGTCAGGAAGACTTGAGTTTGATTATTGCCTGGACTGTGTGACCTTAAAGTAAGTCATTTAAATTCTCTGGTACTCAGTCTCATCATCTGTAACATAAGGAAGTTAGACAAAATTACCATAAAGGTCCATTTTAACTATAAATTTGCAATTGAGAGATAACTAGATAAAACAGTCAGAAGTACTGACAACATGGCAGACTCTATGACTGTGTTAAGGCCCTGGGATACATGCACAAGGAAATAAGATAATCTTTGCCTTCAAGGGGCTTTCATTCTTTTATCCATAATATGACTCCTACTGGCATATCGTGGTCTATGGAATTCTCACCATTAGAGCTATTGCTTGAGGTGAGTTATTACTTCCAGAAGGTCTTTGTTATAGATAAGAATAGCACATTAAACTTAGTAGCACTAATAAACACCTTTTCACTGATTCTTTTCTTGGGTTAATTAGCTAGTTATATGTATAAATTAGCCAAAAAGCAGGTAAGTCTTAGTAAGGAGTAGGTCCAGGTAGTGATGGTAAAGAATCAAACTCTAGATCATGCTGTGCTGCTTAGGGGCCAGGCACACCACCTTAATTGGTAACAGTGGTTATAACAAGAGGACAATGTGGCAGTGCTGCTCAGCAGGGAAGCAACAGAGAAAAGAGAAAAGTACTAAAAGCATGGCTGCAGGGCGGGGGGGGGGGGGAGGATGGGAAGGAGGGGAAGAATTTGGAAATAGTTTGATAGTGCTAGCAGCTTGCCAAAAGTCAGCACTAAGACCTTAAAATATATCATGCATACAAAACATTTCTGCATAATTTTTTATGTTATAACAGGAAATCAGAACTTTCATTGAGTAAAAAGTTTGTAGATCTGAAAACATTTAGTTGCCAAAGAGATGTGTAAAACAAAAAGGAAAAGCAAAAATTCTCCAGTCTGAAAGAGTCATCATGTCAGGGAGGTGGGAAAAAGCTTTCTAAAAAACTGTTTGAAAACCTTGTTTTTCCATGGAAAGAATTCCTAGGACTATTTTGACAGCATTAGCAGAAAACCCAGGCCCAATGTATCCTCCAATATGACTAGACTATAAAACCATTTGTTCAGTTTATATTGGGCTCTAGCTTTAATAGCTTAGTTGGGGATCATTTGTGGGTATGGATTCAATATGTAGCATAGCTTATTAATTAGGTTCTCTAAGCCAAACACTGGGGCATCTAAGAGAAGCCCTGCTATCAGCAGGAGGCTCATGCTGCAGCTGTGAAAAGTTGTAGCATAATGACACTTGATGATAACTAGAGATCATAAAACTAAGAATGGATATAATTAAGGAGAGTAGGTCAAGAAGATGACTCATCATGTATGGTACCCTCTAGACTGTAGGCTGTTTGTTTCTTTCCTTGTAACAATGGGGAAGCTTAATGAACATTGCTTTACAGACTGGTTTGGTGAGCTTGTGCCTGACTATTTCTGAGACTATTTTCATTCTGCTGAGGTTGAGAAAAGCATCCAGACAGAGAAGAAAAAGACAACTATCAATTGTATTCATCCTTATAATCTGTTTTGCAATTAGAATATATGAACTCATTTTTCCCCTTCAAATTCATAACTTCTTAAAACACAGTAATGATGAGATTTGTGTTCTTTGTTTTTATTTTAATAAATGTTGGTGCTGGGGGTGGAGTGGAACTATTGTGTTTTAATATTGTGGACTGTTTCTACACATAAGTGAAATTCTCAGTCAATTTAGATAAATATTGGGTCACTTCACTGAACACAAAGTCCCAAATATTTAGTTTCAAACTCAACTAAACCTAGTGAACTTTTCACTCAGCCCTAATGCCCATTACAACAATCAATGTGATATGTTTCAAGTGTTTGTATTTTATCTGTGTTGTGTCTTTAGCTAAAGTAGGAAGCAACTAACAAGTGAAGAAACTTTAACAAGATGAAATGCAGCTGAGATCTCTCCCCAACATATTCCCTCATAGAGTGTGAGATTTGAAATAATTTTTACTGGAATCCATGCCAAATGTAACCAGTTCTATGAATTGACAAAATATGTCTCTATCTATGTGTATAATTTCAGTATTTCTCCTAAAATTACAGTGTACAAAGCCTTTGAATAAGTCATTTAACTTTTATGGGTCTCGGTTTTCTCAGCCACAAATAAGGGGGTTAAACTAAATAACTTCCAAGGACCCTTCTCTCTCAATATTTTCAATACTGTGACTAAAATACTTTTATTTCATACCTAGGGCTTTGAGATTTAAAATAAATACCTAGAAAATACATAATAAGATGTAAATTGACATCATTATTTTAATAGCTATTATTACCTTCTTTACCTAAAGATGATTTTGAGAAGCAAAAGGTAGAGTTCATGATCAACACCCACTGGGGCATCATGTATCAATAGATTTAGGCAAAGGAAGAAAAAAATAACACACTAAAAATCACAGATGATGATTTTGCAATTGGTTTAGTAGAATAAAATAGGCCTGGGAGTTAATTAAGTGATAAGCAACCAAAATATTTGAGACAATTGGAAAGGTTGGGTAAAGGCTGAACCTGCATGTGTTCATGCTGACACTGAGCTTAAAAATGTAGTCCTTTATTTCAGTTTATCTACATGGTTATTATGGATTTTCTTTTTTTAAAAAACACCTTTTAGTAGATTCACTGCTGTTGCCATTTAAAGTAATGCAGGGAATTCAAGTACTTAGGATAGTGTGACACTTCCATTGTGCTTTTGAAGGGAAAGCATAGAGGAAATGAAAAAGTTCGATGAATGGGCCAAATGGTGTGTAAGAGAAGAGTAGATGATTCCTTACAATGATTCTGGTGATGTGCTACCCAGGTACAACCAGTAAGACAGGGGAATCAATGAGAGCCTCATGCCTGAAGTGGCAGATGCAAGGGTTTGTATGATTTCTATTCAACAATTCAACAATGGCAGGGTCCTGTGTTAAGCATCTGTGCATCTTGTCTCCTCCAGGTGTTTGGCAAAAGCCTTTAAGTGGCAATTCCTGTCTGAGAGTAGTACAGGTGAGGAGAAGAAGGGTTGTCTACAATCAATCAATTCAAATGATTTTCAATGAAAAAGAAAACAATTAAATAATTTTGGCTATTTCCTAAACCAAAGCTTTTTAGACTTCTTTCACTCTACACTCATTTTAACAGTTTTAGTTGTGGCAGGTGGGATAGGGAGGGAGGTTTGTTAGAAGACAGGGAATGGGAGTTCCCCTAATCAATTTGAGAAGTAAAATTCTCTTCTTAAAGTGTGAGCATATCCATTGGACCTTTGTTAAGAGGGAAAAAGTTAATCTCTGATTAGGTCTTAGTGACTGGGAGCTACCCTGAGAAATTGAAAGATAAAAGTGAACTTGTAAGAATATTCATCTAATAAGAAAAACAGTATATTCATAGGAAGACAAGGTATGGCTCCCACTGAAATCTGGTGTCTATGCAAAATTTCAATTAGATTATTCTAAGAAAGTCCATAGGCAGACTAAATTTACATATGTGCAATAATATGTGTTCTTTTCCTAAAATATTAGTAGGCATGAAATGCTATCCTTTTATATCTCCAGGTAGAATACAGTGTTCCCAAAATCTAAGTATAGTTTTCAGCTATTAAAGCTTTAAAGTGCACTAAGAGTTGTGCGACACACCATGTAAGCTATCTATATGTAGCCCTTAGGTTAGGGGGTTTCCCAATATCCTCACTATTTCTGATTTGAGAAATTGACACAAAATGGTCACTCTCAGCTCTTATGGCTCTACCTAGAGTTTATTTTGGAAAATCTCTAATATGCTTGCTTCTAGGCTCTCAGAAACATGGAAAACAGTAAAAACTTCTCATACATGCTTAAAAGGTAGCAAATACGTATCAGATAAGGGATAAACTTTATTCTACAAAATTGAAAATACAAAAAATGGAAGAAAAAACTCATAGGAGTCCATAAAAATGAAGAAAGTTCATTTAAACCTAAGTATAGTTTTCCTTGTAAGGAACTGAATACATTGTGCCCATATGGCAACAATCCATCTTTCCAGTGAATTCCTATCACTCACACAGTGCCTTAGATAATCCCTCCTAAACTATTTGCTACTGCAGTTTGAACTCACTTAAGAAGGTGAGTAGGATTTCGCATCTACTAATATCTTAGGGGAAGAACTTGTGGAAGGAGCTCCTTATTGCATATGTTAGTTTATTCATATATGAGACTTTCTTAGAACAAATCAGTTGGGTTGTTGTACAGATAGCAAGTTTCATAGGGAACCATACTTTGGCTTTCTAAGAAAGTACCACTTTTCTAACAATAGACATTCTTACAACAAGATTACTTTTGTCTTTCAAATCCTTGGGGTAAAAATCCCTAATTGCATTCTAAATTTTCATCTTTCTTGTATCGATCTGTCAGAATAATGGTACTTCAAGATTTATGATTGATGACATGGAGTGCATTGATTTTTCAAGAAGGCATGATTTGGTACCCCAAAACAGCAATAAAAGTGCCCCTGGAGCAGAAAAATCCAGAAAAAAGATGGGCTGAGATTATTTTCCAGCCAAAGACTGATTAAAGGGGACCATGCTAGGCTGCAAGAAAAGTCCAATCCTGTGATCTAGCTGACAGGCCAACACAGACATCAGGCATGCTGCCCCAGAGGAACTGACCCCTGAGCCTCCAAATCAGCTGCTGCAACCATGTCTTCTGGAACTGAGCTTGTGGTCAGGTGAAAGGGCTGAATGGCTGGCCAGGGGGAAAGTGCAGGGGTGGCTGAAGGACCTAGGGAGGAATTTGGCTATGGCATACCAGCAGGCAATCTGAAAGAAATCCTGAATGGCAGGAGGCCCAGATTGGGGAGGGGCACAGGCTCATTGAAGCTAAGATCCACAGAACAAAAAGTTCTGCTGGCTGGTGTAAGAATTAATTGGAAAGCCTTGGTTGTGCCCTGGCTCCCTCTGCCCAGCTGGGAGTATGCACAGAAAACCCAAGAACTGGCTCCCTCCAGCCAAGCTGGGGTATGCAAGGAAACCCCATGCCCCAGACAGCCTTGGACCCTTCCCCTAGGGGTGACAGCAAATTAGTTTGGGGTGTGTGGATGTTCAGCCCAGGTTTCCTGTGAGAGAAGGTCTTGTTTTGTTTGTTTGTTTGTTTTTTTATTCTGAGGGGTAGAGAAGAGAGTGGGGAGTGAAGACAAGGAGACAGGAGGAGATCAGGAGAGAGAGAGAGAGAGAGAGGAGAAGAAAGTTGAATGCAGCAGGCAAGAAAGCTAAATGTGGAAGTACGGGTGATAGAGAGAGTTAAACGCAAAGTGGCCTAGTCTGGTGGGCTGCTTTACAGGTTGTATGTGCTACTTTTCTTTGTCCTTATTTCTAAATTGGTTCCCACATCAAGAAACCCTGTTCTTTTTGTTTATTTGAAAGGAGACTTTGTAATCTTGTTTCTTATCAGTCTGGGAAGAACAGTTGGGGAGGGGGTAGATCTTGTCAGATTAATTTGACCCTTACACTGGTTAATTAGCAAGTTGGCTTGATGTTATCTTCGGACAAGAGAACAGGCAAGGCAAGAGAAAAAACTGCCAAAATAGCTGGGACCCTCTGAAGCTTAGGACAGTGTAGCTTAGAAGTAGGGCCCCACTGTAAGAAGAAGGTAAAAGTCAAATAAAAGATGTCATGATGAGCAAAAAAAGAAAGTTGAGAACTATTAAAATTTTCTTTAGCAACAAGAAAGATCGATTTGCATAATCAGAAGAGGATAGCAACCTCAGGGCCCTTACATCCAAAGCTTCCAAGAAAAAATATAAATTGGTCTCAGGCCATGGGAGTGCTCAAAAGGGACTTTGAAGACAACATAGAAGAGATTCAAGGAAGATTTAGAGAGGTGGAGGAAAGAGTGGAAAGAGAAATGAGAACGATGCAAGAGAGTCATGAGAAAAAAAAAATCAACAGCTTGAAAAGCCAAATGGAAAAGGAGATACAAAAGCTCTCTGAAGAAAATTGCTAAGAATTAGGACTGAACAAATGGAAGCTAGTGACTTTATGAGAAACTAAGACACAGCAAAGCAAATCCAAATGAATAAAAAAAAATAGAGGGCAATATGAAATATCTCCTTGGAAAAACAGCTGACCTGGAAAAGAGATCCAGGGGATATAATTTGAAAATCATTGGACTACCTGAAAACCATGACCAAAATAGGAGTTTATATAGCATCTTCCAAGAGATTCTCAGGGAAAATTGCCCTGATATTCTAGAAGCAGAAGGTAACATAGAAATTGAAAGAATCCACCTATAACCTTCTGAAAGAGATGCCAAAAAGAAAACCTCCAGGAATATTATAGCCAAATTCCAGAGCTCTCAGGTCAAGGAGAAAATATTGCAAGCAGTACTAAAAGAGAATTCAAGTACTGTGGAGCTGCAATAAGGATAAAACAAGATCTAGCAGCATCTGTATTAAAGGACCAAAGGGCATGGAATATGATATTCCAAAGGGCAAAGGAACTGGGACTACAGCCAAGAATCACCTACCCAGCAAAACTATTTATAATTTTTCAGGGGAAAAAATGGGTCTTCAATGAAAAAAGAGGACTTTCAGGCCTTTGTGATGTAAAGAACTGAACTGAATAGAAAATTTGACTTTCAGATACAAGACCCTAGAGAAGCATAAAATGGTAAACAGGAAAAAGAAATCATGAGGGATATTAAAAGATTAAACTGTTTACATTCCTACATAGGCAGATAATACTTCAAAGGCATAAGAACTTTCTAAGTATTAGGGTACTTGAAAGAGGACATAGGTCTGAACTTAATATGAAGGGATGGTATCTGTAAGGCATTTGTTTTTTGTTTATCAATGTTCTTTGTGGGGCAAGCAGGGTGGGGCGTCTTATGTCAGGGACTGGATTTGGGCTTGGGGCCTTCTGGGTCCAGGGCTCATGCTTTGTCCACTGTGCCACCTAGCTAACCCATCATGACATCTTTAAAATAGGGTTGAAGGGTAGGAGGAATGCACTAGCAGAGGGGGAAGGGGAGAGGTAGACTGGGGAAAGGTAGCTCACATGTAGGATAAAATAAGCTCACATAAGATAAAATCTTATGGAGGGGAGGAGAAGAGGGTGAAGGAGTGGAAATGGGTGAACCTTACTATCCTCAGAATTGGCTCAAAGAGGGAATAACATAAATACTCAAGTGGGTATAGTAATATATTTTTGCCCTGAGGAAAATGGGAGGTGAAGGGGATAAGATTACCTTGGAGAAGAGAAGAAGGAGGGAAGGGCAGATTGGGGAAGGGATCAGTAAAAAGTAAAATGCTTTTGAGGAAGGTGAAGATATTCGGCATAACTGCACATGTATGACATATAGAATTGCTTGATTTCATAGGGAAAGTTGAGGAGGGAGGGAGGAAGAAAAAATTAGAAAGTAGAATTAGCTCAAAGACCTTAACTTCATCAGAGTGGGCTCAAGGAGGGAATAACATATACACCCTATTGGGAAGAGTAATCTATTTAGCCCTACAGGAGAGTAGGAGGGGAAGAAGATAAGGAGGGAAGGCTGAAAGGAGGGAGGGCACAGCGGGGGAGGGGTCAGTTAGAAGTAAAACATTTTTTGAGGATGAATAGGGTAAAAGAAGATAGAAAATAGAGTCAATATCATGGAAAGGGAATAGGATGTAGGGAAATAGTGATGATTATTGACTATAATGGCAAAATGTATGGTACCTACTCTGCTGGGAATTCTTTGTCAAGTTTAAGGTACTATATAAAAGTTATGATGAACAGGATGCTATCAGAAAAACCTAGAAAAACCTATATGAACTGAAGCAGAGAGAAATGTACTATATACAAAATAACAGCAATAGTGTAAGATGATCTTCTGGCAAGCAGGTGATTATTTTCAACAAGGCAATGATGCAATATAAGCCCTATAGGGATTATGAAAATTGCAATCCTTCTACAGAGAAAGAACTGATAACATCTGAAAACAAGATTGAAATACATTTTTTTTAATTCCTTAATCTGAAGTTTTGTTTTTATCTGTTTTCTCTCGCAACCTAGCTAATGTGGAGACATATTCCATGACTACTCATGTATATCTTATATTGAATTGCTTGAGTTTGTGGGGTGAGGGGTGGAAAGGAAGGGAGGAAGAGAAGTTGGAACACAAAGTTGTTGTTTTTTTTTAATTGATGTCAAAATTTGTTTTTACATGTAATTTGGAAAACAAAATTGTAAACATAAAAAAGAAGGCATGATTTGGTATCAAGCTAGTTGTTGTCTACTCCTAACTTGCTTGTACCAGAAATTTCATAAAATATAGTTCCTTACCTATTGTAATAAACATAGTAAAATGCAGAATCAGTTAAGAAAAGGAGAGATGCAAACAAAATTTTGTGAAATAATTCGAGGGGAGAGTGCAGCCAGGTGATGAAGTGGATAAAGCACTGACCCTGATTGAGGAGGACCTGAGTTGAAATCCGGCCTGAGACACTTGACACTTACTAGCTGTGTGACCCAGAGAAAATCACTTAACCCTCATAGCCCTGCAAAAAAAAAAAATTCATGAAGGAAAAAGCAAATGAGAGGAGTCTGAGAAAAAATATCATAGAGGGGACAACTTGAATTAGATTATGAAGAAAAAGAAATTATTTGAATACAAATGAGATAACACAAATGATATACCAAATAAAGTATCTGTAAAGTTAGTACAGTGTCTGGCATATAGTAGGCTCTCTATAAAAGTTTACTTCCCTACTTCACTCATTCAACCCCTAGAGATTGACAGAAGTTTATTTTGGTTATGGGAGCTATATAAAAAAAAACTCCCACTAGTTGGAGAAGACAGGATTTAAAAGGAGGATGCTGAGTATTCTAGTTTTCTGGAATATATGGTATTATTAAAAATAGCTGAAGTAATTTGTGTGGAGGGCCTTGAATGCCATCAATAGCGGTTAATTCAGGCATTGCGAACACAGTAAAGATTTTTGAGCAAAGGAAAGATGTGACCAGAACAGTGAGTTGGGAAGATTATTTGGGCAAAAGCTTTCTGCATATTTAAACATTTAAGATTTGAGCCCTACTTAGTATTAGAGTCTAATTCATTTTGGCAGTTTATAACTTGCTGGCAGTTTGCACTCAGTAAGTACACCTGACTCTGCTAGTCTGTTTTCTCTTACTAACTGTCTGTCATGCTATGAATGCTGCTTCAATCTCACAAAGATGATTTTATTCATTTTTTTTCATTTTCTCTCATTTTGTACTTCTCTTCAGATGATAGAAGATGAAAAAGCTATTTAAATACTTTATGATTTAAATGATTTCTATTACTATTATTATTTAGACTTATAGTGACTACACAGGTAACATATATAATAGTATTTGATCCAGTGATGTGTCTGAAATTTAAAACAAATCTAATCCTAAACCCTGTGGCAAAATGAAGGCTAATTTTGTGCCTTTTCCTTGAGCTGTTGCCTCATTGTGAATGGGCATTGGTAGTGAGGGTATTATTAACCTTTTGCGGAGCCGTCTTTAAGCAGAAAGAAGGCATTATTTTTCTTTTTTTGTCTTTTCATCACCAAGTACATCAATCAGTGTTTGGCCCAAAGTAGCCAGTTAATAAATGCTTGTTGATTGGCTTATTGATTGACGACATTTGTATTACTCTGAGATATGCAAATACATATTGAGAAGTTAATAGTTAAAGGGTATATTTGTGGATCATACATTGGTGATTTCTGACATGAATTCATAGAGACTTCTACTCTTATTATTTATGGGACTTTACAGAAATAATTTTGCATATCACAGTTTCCTCATATGTAAAATTCTCAGTAAACCTCAGACTACATGACTTCTAAGGTATTTTATAGTACTACATTTGTGATCATTTTTCTCCTCTCTGGTTGATTTTTGATTCATTGTCTGGAAATGAAACATACTGATAGGTAAGTGTGTGTATACACATACAGCTATAAATACACACACACACACACACACACACACACACACACACACACATATATATATATGTATGTATGTATGTATGTATGTATGTATGTATATATATACCCAGATTGACAGACAGATAGAGCTAGGTGGCTCAGTGATAATAGCATAAAGCATTGGGCTTAGAATCATGAAGACCCATCTTCATGAATTTAAAACTGGCCTCAGATGCTTAGTGGTTTCATGTGACCCTGAGCAAGTCACTTAACCCTGTTTGCTTCATTTTTCTCATCTGTAAAACGACCTAGAGAATGAAATGTCACACCACTATAGTATTTTTACAAAGAAAACTGGAAATGGAGCCATAGTCAAACATGACTGAAATGACTGAACAACAAGTATATACAGACACACACACATATATAAACACAAATGGTTTGTGATGTATATATTAAAATGTGTATGTATGGGCAGCTAGGTGGCACAGTGGATAAAGCACTGGCCTTGGATTCAGGAGGACCTGAGTTCAAATCACGTCTCAGACACTTGACACTTACTAGCTGTGTGACCCTGGGCAAGTTACTTAACCCTCATTGCCCCGCAAAAAACAAAAACAAAAACAAAAACAAAACAAAACAAAACAAAACCCAAATGTGTATGTATAGGTTCTTCTTAATATGCTCTTTTTTATATTTGGGAAACCGTCCAGGGTTTCTTTTCTCTTTTGTCTTTCCAGTTACATGTAAAGGTAGTTTTCAACATTCATTTTTATAAGATTTAGAGTTCCAAATTTTTTTACCCTCCCTCCCTTTCCTCTCCCTCCATAAGGCAGCAACTAATCTGATATAGGTTATATATGTACAATCCACAAGTACTGTTGGGTTTTCTTTAGTCTGTGTTCAGTCAATATCAGTTCTTTCTCTGGAGGTGGATAGTGCTTCATCATTTGCCCTTTGGAATTGTATTGGATCATTGTATTGCTGAGAGTAGTTAAGTCATTCACAATTGTTCATAGAACAATAATGCTCTAACTGTGCACAATGTTTTCCTGGTTTTGCTCACTTCACTATGCATCAGTTCATGTGAGTCTTTCCAGGCACATCACCCAATTCCAACCACTCCACAAAAATAGATAAACAAAAAATAAATACTTTGTCAATTCCCACCTGTGCTCTCTGTCTAAATTTATTTCTATCATTGGTCCTAATACTGAGAAAGTTAATATGAGTTAGACATATCATCTTCCTATGTAGGAATCTAAACAGTTTAATCTCTTAACATCCCTTTTAATTTATTTTTCCTATTTAACTTTTTTATGGTTCTCTAGGGTCTTGTATTTGAAAGTCAAATTTGCCATTCAGTTCAGGTCTTTTCATCAAGAATACCTGAAAGTCCTCTTTTTCATTGAAGTCCCATTTTATCCCCTGAAAGATTATAGTCAGTTTTGCTGAATAGGTAATTCTTGGCTGTAATCCCAATTTCTTTGCCCTCTGGTATATCATATACCATACCCTCCAATCTTTTAATATAGAAGCTGCTAAATCTTGTGCTATCCTACCTGGTTCCACAGTCCTTGAGTACTTTCTTTTTGGCAGTTTGAATGATTTTTTCTTCACCTGGGAGCTCTGGAATTTGGCTATAATATTCCTGGGAATTTTCCTTTTGGGATCTCTTTCAGTAGGTGATCAGTGTATTCTTTCAACTTCTATTTTACTATCTGCTTCTAAAATATCAGGAAATTTTCCCTGACAATTGCCTTGAAGATGATGTCTAAGCTCTTTCCTTGATCATGGTTTTCAGGTAGTCCAATAATTTTCAAATTATCTTTCCTGGATCTATTTTCCAGGTCAGCAGTTTTTCCAAAAAGATATTTCACATTGCCCTGTATTTTTTTTTAAATTTATTTGGATTTCCTTTATTGTGTCTTGGTTTCTCATAAAGTCACTAGCTTCCATTTGTTCAATCCTAATTCTTAGGCAATTATTTTCAACAGAGAGATTTTCTATTTGGCTTTTCAAGCTGTTTACTTTTTTCCTCATGTCTTTCCTGCATCACCCTCATTTCTCTTTCCATTTTTTCTTCTACCTCTATGACTTTGTCTTCAAAGTCCTTTCTGAGCACCTCTATGGCTTGAGACAGCAAGTGTCAAATTTAGTATGGGAAGAGTTAATTGGACGAATTGCCTTAATATTAGGGTAAATAAAGAAACAGACTCTTTCAAAAACCAAACAGGTTTATTAATGGGAACAAATTTACAACACAAGTGAGATTAATAGAGCTATGGACAATGAGAAAGAATCTAAATCTCTGGGGTAAAAAAGGACCCAAGCACTGAAACTGCCTCCACAAACTCACCACCACCTGAAATCTGTAGCTCCAAGGAGAATTAGTTTGTAGTCTCTTCTGTTTTGGTCTGAAGGTCAAACACCAACAGCTCCTCTAACTGTCTACCTTCCTTCTCTGTTTCTCTCAGAAAACTCTCCTCAGGAAAACTCCCCCCTCCCTCTTCCTCCAACTGCCTCTAACTCTCTCCCATAGGAAGGGGTGGTTCTTAGCCATGCTGAGTCTCCAATTGACTCAGCACATCCATATGGGCTGTCCCCATTATAATCTGGGCAGACCCATGTGGGCGTGGGGGAGGTATCAGGGGTGGCTTAGTTACTTGGTTTCAATAAATGTTCCCTGTGGTCAGAGATTCTCTTGTTTGTTCAATTATCGCCCAAAATACACACCCATTTTCTCTTAGGCTTTTTAAGCTCACATTTTTTCAGTCTGACCATAATGAAGCAAAGATAGGGTTATGAAAACCCCAAATCACAATTCCTTACATGACCAATTCACATTTTTCTTGGAAGCTTTAGCTTTAGGGGGCCCTGATGTTGCTATCATCTTCTAAGGGAGCACCTCAATCTTCCTTTTCACTAAAGAAGCTTTCTATAATTCACAATTTTCTCTACCTGCTCATCCTGCCCATCTTCCATTTGACTTTTAACTCCTTCCTAGTGTGGGTTCCTGATTCCCAGATATACTGTCCCAAGCTTCAGGGGGTCCCAGGTGTTATTATTTAATGAGGGGCCATTGCTTCACTTACCTGGCCCTTAGTCTGGTCCATAGATAATCCCAAACCAATTTGCCAATTAACAAGATAGCAAAACTATGTGCTGTGGTTGCTAGTTCCTACAAGCCTGCACTCCTTCCCCCACCTGAGCCACCTCCACTCAAGTTTTATTCCTGGTTTCCCTTCTGGGGTAGGACATCCAAATCCCCCCTTAGCTCCTGCATGCACCCCTCATAGATTCTCCCCCTCCCCCCCAGCCGTTCAGCCCTCTCACTAGACTGTGTACTTAGTTCCAGAAAATTCAGGCACTGCAGGTGATTCAAAGCCTCAGGGGCAAGTTTCTCAGGTGCTGCCTGCCTGGGGCTGTATCTGTGTTGGCAGGATTGAAGTCTTGAACTCCACTATCAGCTCAGCTCCCCTTTCTGCCAAACTTCCAAGGTATCTTTAGTTGAAAAATAATCTAATCCATCTTTTTGTGCATTCTGCTGCTCCAGGAGTTGTTTTCTGGCTGTGTTTGGAGGTTTGTTTTGGGGGGTTCTTTGGTTTTTTGGAGTAATTGTGTCAGAAAGTCTGAGTAGTTACTGTCTTTCCTTTGCCATCTTTGAGGCTTCTATTCTTTATATCAACCACTTAGTATAGATGCCTAGTGCCAGCCAGACTAAGAAAAAATACAAAAAAGACCAGCATGAACATGTTTTAAAAAATAATAATAAATTTTATTTTAATTGTGGTAGTCCCAGAAGCTTCTGAAGACAATAAGATACCTTTTTCTTGTAGATACTTAGTGATGGTTGCTTTCTATTCAGGAAGTAAGCATGAATCTAAAATAAGTGATGTATCTCATATTGTGATACCATAGAGAAGAGCTCTGCCATAAGTGATATAGAGGAAACAAATTATAGAAAATGAATTGGTTTATTTATAATTTAAAAAAATAATTTATTATTTCTATTTGGGTTGTAAGCTACTTACCTCCAACTATCCTCCCATGCACACATATGTGCTGGTATATGTGTATGAATATACCATTTTTGCATAATCATGACATAGAAAAATATAAATTAAATTAAAAATAATCACTTGATGGAATTCATTATTTTTAGTAATCAGAACCTACCTGTATGATATCCTCACATATAAGTGGCAAGATTTATTTCTATTTTTCATTATTTTGGCATAAAAAGAAATTATTCATGACTGCATTCTACTTCACACATACTGCATTATTGTCCATATTAGTAATCATTGCCACATGCAGAAAAGCATTTCCAGCAGGTGAGGAAGTGGTTATTATTATTTGTTTAAATTGCCCTTTCCTTCTTGAATTGCCAGAATATGAAGGAGGTCTACTCGCAAAAATCCTCTGAGTCAAGTTGATTACCATGATGGTTTTTATTTAAGACCAGCATATTTCTTTGATTCCTAGGAGCATCTTTGTTAAACTGTTAGTGCTATTAATACAAACAACATTTCAATATTACTGCCAGGATTTCAAGTCAAGTCAAATCAAGTTAACAAGTATTTATTAAGTGCATAGTTTCTGTCAAACATTTTGTTAAATCCCAATATAATAAAAGCAAAAACAGTCCTTGCCATTACAAAGCTTACAATACAATGGAGAGAAGGAGGGGGATGGAGAACCAACTACAAAATAAAACATGAATTTTTTATATGCATATATGTATATATTTATATTATGCACAATATGTATATCTTTTCTGTTATTTAATGTGTGTGTATATACATATATGCACACACATATGTGTATGTATATAAATATGTGTGTGTGTGTGTGTGTGTGTGTGTGTGTGTGTGATAAGTTGAAGAAAATAGCAGAGGGAAGTCATTATCATTAAAGTTGATTGGACAAGCGTTTTTGAAGATGGTGGGACAATAAGCTGAAACTTGAAGGAAACCAGAAAATCCAGGAGGGAGATTCCAGGTTGCAATGCATTCCAGACTTGTGAGATGACAAGAGAAAATTCACAGAGTCAGGGGATGGAGTATCTTGTGAAAGGAACCCCCAGCAAAGTATAATGATTCTATCTTAGAGAGGAGCAAAGTATAGAATACTAAAAATACTAGAAAGGTTTTTAAAAGGGTAGGATAAGGTTTTAAAACTCAAATTGAGGATTTTATATTTGATCCTGGATGTAACAGAAAACCACTGGAGTTTATTGTGTAACAGAGTAACAAAATCAAATCTTCATTTAGGAAAATCAATTTGACAGCTGAGTGGAGGATGAACTGCAGTGGGAAATATGAGTCAGCAAAAATAGGAAGACAAACATAAAATGTGGGACAAGCTCCTGCATCAGTGTAATGGTAATGTCAGAGGAAAGAAAAGCATGTATACAAGAAATATTGCGAAAATAAAGTCAATGAAACATGGCAAAAGATTTAATATTAATAAAGGTTTACACTGAGTTTGCAAGGCTAGTTAACTGAAAGGATGATAGTACCCTCAACAGTAATAAAGAAGTCAGGAAGAAGAGAGAATTTAGATGAAAAGATGATTGTCTATGTTTTGAACATGTTAAAATTAGTATATGTAAAAAAAAAAAGTGGCTAGGTGGCACAATGGATAGAGCACCGGCCCAGGAGTCAGGAGTACCTGAGTTCAAATCCAGCCTCAGACACTTAACACTTACTAGCTGTGTGACCCTGGGCAAGTCACTTAACCCCAATTGCCTCACTAAAAAAAAAAATTAGTATATGTACAGAACATAATTAATGAGTATCACAAATGATTTCAGGGCATACAGAGCTGATTTTTTACCTAATATTGCCATTATTTCCTACCTCATATTAAAAGAGGGCTAGACTTGTTATTATTATATGGGAGTACTTCTCTCCTCTTTTAGATTTCAGATAGAAATGGACCAGGGACAAGTGCAATTCTATTTTTCTTTTATGTTTAATGTACTACAGATTGTTGCACAGATGGCTAAAATAAGTACTTCGTATGGTTAACTAAGCAGTTAAGGATACAATCTCCTCTTCTGTGTGAACACTAAAAGTATTTTCCCTACAACGTCAGTAACTGATAAGATGATAATGATAATATATGCTCCATCCCATCCTTTTGGTCTCTATCTTTTGAAAGTTTTTAATTCCATATAACTTGCAGATTAAGGAGTATTTGGTTTGTTGTTATTGTGATTGTGATAGTAGGGGTTGCCCTCGTGATTGTTATTTTCCTAGGCAAAAACTATGGGAGAGAATTGAATAATATTTTATGAACTTAGTTATTAGATTATTGTTAGGAATTACTTATACAAACTGACAGCAATGACTATGTCAATAAATAATCCATTACAAGAGAACTTTTATTAAAGTTGAAACTGAGGATTACCAAAGAAAAATAATAAAGATGTATCAAGAAATATTTTATTGGAAGGATTAAGAGCTTTGCTTAGAGGATAAATAATTGAGTTTTCTTCAACATCAAAAGAGATTAGAAACTAAAAACCAATCTTGTTTGAAAAATAAAATGCCAAGTACGGTC
Source organism: Dromiciops gliroides (assembly GCF_019393635.1). NCBI lineage: Eukaryota > Metazoa > Chordata > Mammalia > Microbiotheria > Microbiotheriidae > Dromiciops > Dromiciops gliroides. The sequence goes on along the minus strand of NC_057861.1, from coordinate 564,354,231 downwards.
ACAATGAATACTATGCAAACTGTGAATGAAAATAGAACTGTGATGCATTGCAAACATTTATATGTGTGTATTTATGTATGAATTAACCACTTTTATGATAAAGGATAATTTCAAACATCTAAATAAGTCCAAAATATTTGTCATTCAACTGAGATTTAGGCCACTAATAATAGCAAAATTGTCTGGTAATCCTGATGTGACAAATGCCTCATTTTTTTCAAATAGAGGGAATCAAGCATATATACAACATGAAAGACTTTTAATTAATCAAAAAGAAGAAATGCAAGAAAATTTTGTCTCCATTGTCAAGATTTGTCCAAAACTTAAGTCAAACCCTTCCAGAGAACATCTTTATGGGACATACCTCATGAGAGTGAGATTTTCACCTCTTTGCCAAATAGGCTTAATGGGCATACTGTAGAACATGCAATAAATGCATGGATCATATAAGCATAGTGGTAAACTTGAAAAAGGTCTTAGAGATGATGTATTACAATCTTTCTTTTTATATAGATAAGAAAAATGAGGCTCAGAGAAATGAAGTGACCTTCCTCAGGTCACTGAGATAGTAAATGGCAAAGTGGAGATACAAACCAAATTGCTCTGTCTCCAAATGCATTGTTCTGTCCAAGATACCACATCATCCCTTTCCCCAGATTATTGGAGTTGAGCAGAGGGAAAATATGACAAAGTTGAAGAGATTGAGAAAAAAATTAATAGGTAAAGGGAATGTAGGGCAGGATCAATACCATGCTTATTTTATAATTTTTAAAATAATTTTTCCCGGTATTTTGTTCCATATATTACTATATTATTATATTATTTCCTGTGTATTTCTTCCCCTCTCCCTCCTTGAGAACTATCCCATATAACAAATAATATTTTTGGAGAGGGGAAAAAAGTCAGCACGACTGATCAATGCATTAAAAATCTGAAAACAGGAAATGTGTAACACCAGTGGATCTCACAGTTCCAAAAAAAAGAGTGTCTTCTTATAGCTCTTCTTCTGAGTCTCATTTCATCTTCATAATTTTGTTACATTATTTTTGCTTTTTCTTTGGTGTGGCATCATTTTTTTCCATTTACACTATTGTAATTACTGTTTTTATTATTTTCCTGGCTCTACTTACTTCATTCTTCAATCCACATAGATTTGTCCATGCTTCTTTGTATTCATCACGCACATCATTTCTTACAGGACAACAGGTTTATTTTTTTTAATTTCTACAAAGCACTTGTTACTACCCTGTATATGCTAATAAAAATAAATGTTTGACTGATTATTTATAGATGAATCCCAATACTTTTTACTTGGAAAAACCAGAGAATAATTAGAGCATAGAATTATAGTTATGAGGCATTAAAGGTCATTCATTCTAACCTATTAATGTATTCAACATTCAAAAATGATATGTTGTTTATACAAAATTCCAGACACTGTGTTAGGAACTGGGGATGCAAGGACAAAAATGTTATTGCCCCCAAAGAGTTTACAGTCTATCAAGGAGAAAACATACGATAATATGTGTCAAAATTATCTAATGGTGTTCTAAATTTAAACATCCCAGGATTATAGCATGGATTATAGCATATATATATACAGCAGGATTATAGCATATATATATGAATGTCTTCATCAGCTTGTGGTAATGTCTGCCACAATGTAAACCAGTTAGAGAGTGAATTAACAGCCCTACAAAAAGCCACCCAAATATTCTACAATATAACTAACAGGAGCTTCTTAAAATACTCCACAAGTGGAAGTAAAGGTTGCAGAAAAGAGATAATAAGGGTTACATATTTGCTATATGTGCTATCCAATCTTGAAACCAACTTCCCTATGTAGTATGTAACAGATGAGTGTGTTTTTTGGAGGAGGTTGTACCAATTATTTATATTATAAGACATCAGTAAATTCCACTTTATGAAATGAACTTGATCCTGGCTTACTAAATTCAATTTCACTGTTTGGGGCTCAGCCAATGACAAAAATATCATCATGGTTACCTCTTATGGAGATAGATCAGAATTAAGATAAAGATGATGCCAGTAAGAATTAACCAATGGCAAAAGGGGCCAATCTACTGGGGAGATATTCAAAGATGTATAGGCCACAAAAATAAGTGGTTATTACAGAGCAAGGTGAATCCAAGCACTAATGGAAGGTTCAAGATAAGACAGAAGTTGGGGAATTGTTTTGAAGTCCAGAAAGGCAGGTATGAGCCAGAAAGAGAAGTATATAAAATATATTAAAAGATAATTTTCGGTTAGGAAGAATATACTACTACCCAATATACTTATCAATTCTATAATGTCCCTGATAGATGGTCAGTTTGGCAAAAGGAAAAAGAACTGAAAAAGACAACTGGTGAAACATGCTTATCTCATTTTAGCAAAGAGGGTAAAAAGTATATTTAGACTGAGACATACATTGTTAAATAAGGCTAAAATGTGGATTTGTTTTATGTAACTTATTGGTTAAAAGTGATGGTTATATTGTATGTCTTTTTAAAATTCTCAATAAAACATTTAAAAGAAATTCACATTTTAAAGAAAAACAAGTTGTTGAACCTGGTGACAAAAGACCTTAAGTCCTTCATCTCCTAGTTGCTTGATGTATAACTGTGAGAAAATCATATTGCCTTTCTGTATTTTAGCCTTTTCATGAATAAAATGAGGGTGTTGGAGTAAATTCACTCTCTTTTCATCTCTCAACTTTCTAATTGGATTCCACAATTAAAGTCTCTCCAAGTCAACCTTTGTGATATTACCGAAGTTATTTTCCTAAAGCATAGGTTTCCCCATGTCAGTTTTCTACTCAATAAATTAGAAAAACTCATTTCTTTTTATCTTTAGGATATATGTGTGTGTGTGTGCATGTGTATATGTAGATAGATATATAGATAGGCAAACAGACAGAAGATAGGATCAATACAGACACACATACTTTCTTGGCATCTAAAACTCTTGATATTCTGAATTTTTGAGTAGTAATCCAGGCAGATTTTACAGGTGGTACAGAATCAGTTCTCAGAGGAACAAAGTAGGATCTTTGGAAGTGGCATTCAGGATCCCAGCCCAACAAAAACGATTCATGCAGACAGCATGCTTCATTTAACCATTACCTTAGTAAGCCTAATGCTATGTGCAAAGTGAACTAAGTTTTATGCCTACTCCGCAGAAATTGAAGTGGTGTGGTGAATAGAATGTCTTTGAGGTATTCAGGAAAAGTTACTTGATGTTAATTAGTTAAATAGAACTGTGGTACTAGTTATTGGTCCCTAATATAAAGGGAATATAACTTATGAGGAGTCAAGACAACTTCAATAAAAGGAGAAACCCCAACCACTCAAGGTTCATTAGTGGAACATTGGGAATATAACTAATCAGGTTCTGAGTAAGTGTAAATTAAACATATTTGCTACACTAAGATCACAAATTGTTTAACAATCATGTTATCTTCTAAGGTCTTTGGATACTTGTATAAAAAGATGCTTCTAAATATTTCCCATTCATCAGTTTCTTTCTTTGGAGGTGGGTATGGAATTGTCTTGCTTATTGTATTGCTGAGAAGTCATTCATAGTTCTTCATGAAACAATATTGCTGGGGCAGCTAGGTGGTGCAGTGGATAAAGCACTGGCCCTGGATTCAGGAGGACCTGAGTTCAAGTCTGACCTCAGACATTTGACACTTACTAGCTGTGTGACCCTGGGCAAGTCACCTAATCCTAATAGCCCCCCCCCAAAAAAAATCCTGTTCAAACAATATTGCTGTCTGCACAATGTTCTCTTGGTTCTGCTCACTTCAGAAGTTCATACAAGTCTTTCCAGGGCTTTCTAAATGTTTTAATTACTTAAAAGTGTTCGTATTGATGTTGTTATCCTTTGCTTTTCTTCAGCCAAATTTTCTTCCCCTTCCTTTTGTTGTTGTTCAGATCTGTCATTTTGTGGTTCAGTTCTTCTACTTTGGAAAAATGTTCTATTTTATCTTCCCTATTGTTTGTATCCTGTTGTTTATCTTTTTTAATACTATTCTTAGAGCTCTAATTTCTAACCTAATTTAATCCATATTATCTTCCTTTCAAGGTTTCAGTTATCTTTTGAACTATTCTGAAGTGTCTTGTTATTTTTCCCATGCTCTCTGAGGAGTCCACAGAAGTATCTTTTTGGTGAGAAAGATTCATTTATTTGCATCTTTGTATAATACGTGTTTGCTATGTTGTGAAAATTGGAAGTTTGTCCATTTTTCTTTCTATCTTATTCATTTATATGCTTGTGAACGAGATATATATTTAAGATTTTTCCTTGAGATTTTTGGTATGTCAACATTTCTTTTTTTGATCTCAGTTGCTTGACTTTTGATTTTTATCATTTGGGTCATTTTTTTTTACCTCTTCCTTTTGTGCTTTTTTATAGTCCCACTGAATTCTCATTGACTCTGGCTATTCATGTTGTAGAGTTGATAGTTCCAAAGTAAATTCTTACTGGTGAGAGAAGCATTATTCCACCTATATTTTCAGCCCCCCTTTTGTATAGAAGAATCTCTTTCCTTTCTAGCTCATTTTATTTATTGTCCTTTAACCTACATCATCATTTGTTATTCCTTTACATTAAATGACTGAAGAGAGTGGCACCAGTTATTCAGGAAATGTCAGTGTTGTGGGGAGACCAGTTAGATACTCCTACAAAATACAAACTAGAGATCATTTATTTCAATTGATATTTGTATTTGGAAGGTGAGGAAACTGAATGGGAGTTTGAAATATATTTATCCCATGTTATTTCATAAGATTTCTATATTGTATATTGTTTTCATTTTATCCTGTGGATTAAACTTCTGTTGCTATATATTGTAATGATTGGAATGACCCACCTGCTGGAGTGCTATTGTAGGAAAGCTCTGCCATGAAAAGCATCTGAGGGCAAGCCATGAGGTTGTCCTTGGCATCAGGAAGTGACATTTGCTGTCTATAAAAGAGTCAAAGCTTGCTCTCTTGGTCTCATTCTGGAGGACCTCGCGGGGGGGAGAGGAGCTGGAGACATTGGCTCCCTGAGATAGACAACTGAATCTTCTTAAAAGTATAAACTCTTGCTAAAGCTTATAATTTATTGGGGACCACTCAGATATTTTAGACAGACTAGCTAGAATTTTAGCTCTTACAATATCTAGTATAGAATTTCATTTTCTAATTTGGGGAATTTGGAGAGGTTTTTGGAAAACAACTGCTTTTCTGATGAATATGTGAAGGATAGGGTTTGGATAGGAATGATGCAGTAATTTTCCCTGCATGGATGTTATTGTAGGTACATACTAGCATTTTACTGTTATAGTTAGCCTGGAGATCTAAGCTTCAGAAGGGAATGAGGGAAAATGTATATAATGGAAGAATGGGGTTAAGTGGGGGGAGAGAGTTGGAAAACAAGGAGATGTTAGTTTGTGTTGGAGACAAACATTAAGATTGCCTATTATGGGGGAATCCAAGTGGTGCAGTGGATAAAGCACTGGCCCTGGATTCAGGAGTACCTGAGTTCAAATCGGGCCTCAGACATTGCACACTTACTAACTGTGTGACCCTGGGCAAGTCACTTAACCTTCATTGCCCCGCAAAAAAAAAAAAAAAAAAAGATTGGCTATTATAACCCATCTTTCTACCTTTTGACAAATCTCACACCCCTTAAATGTCAGGTTTAAAACTATTTTCCAGACAGTATGGAGATAGTAGGCCTAATACACTGAGATGGGACTCAATTGTCCACGGCCATGCATATGATCAAAATAGATATATACATAAAATAAGTTTTAAAATACAAATATTTTCAAACATCAGTATTTTTTCATTAAAAACACTTCAAGATTTAGTAATGTGCAGAGCGATTTGAAAGTTCTAGTTATTTTAGTCCTACCTAATGTATTTAAAATAATTCTGATACCAAAAATAAGGAGGAAATGCTAGTTGCCCCATTCAGTTATTATTATTAATATTACTGTGATTATTTGCCAAGAAAACTAAGACTAGGCTTCAGAGTCATCATGATCCTCCTCATCCTAATGCTCTTTCTCCTCTTCTTCCTCCTCCTCCTCCTCATCACTATGGCCAACATCATCTTCATCATCACTGAAACTATTATATCATTATCATCTCCCATGCTGTTATTTCATTGTGGGGTGATTCTCTACTGGGCCAATACAGAAAAATCATGCTATTTGCTGTTTTTTGTTTTAATTTTTACTCTGAGCATTTTTGCTATGAAACAGAGGAAATATAAATACTATGAAGGGGGTCGAAAAAGAGGGAGAATTTTTTTCCTGCAGAAGCAAAGACTGAAATCACATGATATGAAGCACTTGGCTATTCAGGAACATCTGAATGGCATATTCACTTTTTAAAAACTTTATAGCCAAATGTTTTGGCATCATATAGAAAATAGCCACAGACTCTGCTTCTTTAGAATGAATTATGTTTTGTTTTCTTAATAGTTTTGTGATTTCCTTTCTTATTTCCTTTCTGTTTTTTTTTTCTTTTTTCTTTGTGGCATTATTTGGGAGTGAGTAAACAGGTTTATCTGGAGCTTGAGGGAGTCACAGCCTTTCCTCCACCATCTTGGCTCCACCCCAGAACCTCATTTCATTTCTTAATGTAAATGCACTGGAAAGGGATTGGGAACTTTGGTGCTGGCCCCAGAATTCCTCAATGAAATGACAAAACTGCTGTTGCTTGACACTATAATTATAATGCCAGGGATTGAAAATGCTTTTATTTTCTCTAACACAGCTCTACACAGGCCAAGTTCATTATGCTGAGATATGTTCTAAGAACACTCTTCATCATATTGGGGCAGAGAAACAGGGTCCCAAAGATGTTTTGAATTGACATGTACATATGAAGTTAGCAATTAGACCCAATACACAGTTGTCAGGGATTGTTACGTTGTAGGGATAGATCACAAGATAACAGTTTTAGAACTGGAAGAGGGGGGCAGCTAGGTGGTGCAGTGGATAAAGAACCAGCCCTGTATTCAGGAGCACCTGAGTTCAAATCCAGCCCCAGACATTTAACCCTTACTATCTGTGTGACCCTCATTGCCCTGAAACAAAGGGGGAAAAAAAAGAACTGGAAGAGATCTCACCAAACCACTTGATTTTTACTTATGAGGAAACTAATGGCCAAAATGGCTAAGTGATTTGTCTAAAGTTAGCATCAGAAGTATGATTTGAACCTAAGTCCTATTACTTCAGACTCATTTATAATTCCTCTATAGAATACCACCTCCTGCCCTTAGGTCAGTTGAATTGGAAGTTGTTATCAGAAAGTCATAGCAGAACACAGTGGGATGGCGGGAAAGAAGAAAGATTAGAAAAGGAAGTAAAAGATTCCTCTATAAGGCAGAAGGAAGTTATACAAATGTCAACAGTCTCAGTGGTGTATAGCAGTATTGTCTAGTGGATAGAGTACTAGATTTGGAGTCACAAAGAGCTGAGTTCAATTCCTTCCTTAAGCATTTATTACTTTGTGATCCTAGGCACATCACTTAGCCCAGCTTCCTCATCTATAAAATGAGAAGATTGGACTCTGTAGCTTCTGATATCAAAACAGCTTTAAGTCTATCATACTATAAGTTTGGATCACAGAAAAAAAAAGGAAATAGGCAAGAGTCTGATAGATGTGAAAGATGATGAATGAGATTACTCCAATAAGGGCAAGTTACTTGAAAGAAACTTGAAATCTATTATTTCATTTTAACAAACCATCTCCTAGCTTTCTTAGTAGTCTGGCTTTTTTAAAGACTGCTTTTGATAAGAAAATATTCTTTCTATGCTTAGCAACCCCCTGAGTCTGACAATGAAGACAATTCTATACTCTGTGAATCAATACAAAAGTGGAAGGGAAGGGGTAATCCAGTTAGTCCACCACTCAAGCCCAAGTTTATATACTTCAGAACTCAACCTTCAAGAGAAAAGTAGCACTTGTTTCTAGCTTTATCTCTATTTAATCTATATTAAAATATAGACATATAAATAGGCTCCAGGTAGATAAATATATACATATGTATGTATAGATACATCTATGTCTTATGTATGTATGTATATATATACATGTATGACCATATGCACATCATGAATACATACATATATATGTGTGTGCTCATTTATATGTGTGTATATGTTATTTGAAGGCTTTCACTTTTTCTGAATTCTGTCTTTGCAGTGAAACAAAGCCTTTTCTTTAATATATATATTGATACCTTGGATACTTGTATAGGAACTCTGTATCCTATTATCTATATCAGTGAGAACCTATAAAAATGATATTCTCAGAGGAAAAAAATGGGTTGGGAAAAACAAGCCAAAGTGTTGTGATTCTTGGATAAATCTATGAGATTAAAATCATTTGACATAGGCCCAGAGCATAGGGTACTGCTCATAATGATATGGATTGTAAAATAATCAATCTCAATATCACATTTGAAAACTTGATTAAAAATCCTTTGTGGAAGGAGGCGGAGCCAAGATGGTGGAGAGTAGCCAGCAAATCATGTGAGCTCTCCTTCTGTTCCCTCAAAAAGAACATTAAACCAAGCTTCTAAATGGATTCTGAAACTACAGAACCTGCAAAGATATAGAGAGACACAGTCTTCCAACCAGAGATAATTTAGAAGACTTCAGGAAAGGTCGGTCTCACTTGGGCAAAAAGGAGGCTCAGGTCACTGCAGCACAGCCTGTGGAAGAGGGTGGGGCAAGTCAGCAGGAAGCTGTGGGATATAGCCAAGCAACTGAGGCCCTTGGATCCTGGCACAACAAGCTGGTGGCACAGCAGAACAGTGGCAAAACCCACCTGAACAAGCCAAGAGGGCAGGTTGCCAGCTAGAGGGATACCCACAGGATAGGCACCAGAAGGCCTACTGATCCCAGTGTGCTCAGACAGGAAGCCCAGGGTGACATCCACTGATCCCAGTGCACTCAGAGAGGAAGCCCAGGGTGAAATCCCATAGGGGCCTCAATGTAGAGACCTAGTGACGCAGGACCTAAATCTCAGCATAAGAAGCTTGAAACAGGGATCCTGGTGCCCCCAGAGGAGACCTCAACTTTAAAAAAGAAAAACCTGCATTATGAGCAAAAAAAAAAAAAAGAACTCTCACCATTGAGAGCTTCTATGTTGACAGGGAAGAGGCAAACACAAACTCAGATGAGGACAATACTCCCAAATTGCCTACATGTGAAGCCTCAAGTGGGAAGATGAATTGGTCTCATGAACAAAAATCCTTTTGGGAGGAGTTCAAAAACTATTTTGAAAATCGATTGAGGGGGCAGCTAGATGGCACTGTAGATAAAGCACCAGCTTTGGGTTCAGGAGGACCTGAGTTCAAATCCAGCCTCAGACACTTGACACTTGACACTTACTAGCTGTGTGATCCTGGGCAAGTCACTTAACCCTCACTGCCCTGCAAAAAAAAATCAATTGAGAGAAATGAAAGCAACACAAGAAAATTATGAAAAAGGAATCAGCAGCTTGGAAAAGGAAGCACAAAGATTGATGGAAGAAGACAATTCCTTAAAAAAATTCATCTGGCCAAATGGAAAAAAGGGTGCATAATCTCATTGAAGAAAACAATGACTTAAAAATTAAAATGGGACTGTTGGAAGATAAGGAATCCATGAGACACCAGGAATCAGTCAAGCAGAATCAAAAGAATGAAAAAATAGAAGAAAATGTGAAATACCTCATTGGAAAGACAAGTGATCTGGAAAACAGATCCAGAAGAGACAATTTGAGAATCACTGGACTGCCTGAAAGCTATGATCAGGAAAAGAATCTAGACACCATATTCCAGGAAACTAATAAGGAGAACTGCCCTGATATTATAGAATCAGAGGAGAAAATCATCATTGAAAGAATCCACCGATCACCTCCACAGTCCCCAAAAGGAAAAGTCCAAGGAATATTGTAGCCAAATTCCAGAATTATCAGGTGAAGGAGAAAATACTCCAAGCAGCCAGAAAGAAGCAATTTAAATATCAAGGAGGCACAGTCAGGATTGCTCAGGACCTGGCTGCTTCAACATTATAGGACTGCAAGGCTTGGAATATGATATTCTGGAAGGCAAAGGAGCTTGGATTGCAGCCAAAAATCTATTACCCAGCAAAACTGATGACTCTCTTTCAGGGAAGAAGATGGACATTCAATGACATTGGGGACTTTTGATGTTTCCTGATGAAAAGACCAGAACTGAATAGAAAATTCAATCTTAATATACAAGACTCAAGAGAAGTTTAAAAAGGTAAACAGAGGGAAAAAAATTACTCAATTAGGTTAAACTCTTTACATACCTACAAAGGAAGATAATAACTCATAACTCTTAAGAACTGTAAATGTATTTGGGCAGAGAGAAGGACTATACACAGAGGGTATAAATATAAACTGTCTTTGATGTGATGATACAAAGAAAATTAAGGGGTTAAAAAGGGAGTCTATGGAGAGGAGAGGTAAGAGGAGGTGGAATGGAGGTGAATTACATCATATGAAGAGGTAAAAAAAAACAACCATTACAATAGAGGGAAAGAAAGGAAGGGTGAACATTGTATCAACCCTACTCTCATCAGATTTGATTCAAAGAGGGAATAACATATACGTTCATTGGGATAAAGAAACTTAGCTCATTCTTTAGGGAAGTAAAAGTGGAAGGGAAAGGGGGGGACTGATAGAAGAAGGGACAAAATCAAGGGAGAAAGGGGTAAAGAAAAGGGAGTGGGGTGATATAAAAGGAGGGCAGATTGGGGGAGGCAGGGGTAAGAAGTAAAATGTCAGTGTGGAGGAATAGGGTAAAAGAAGGGGAAAGAGTCCAAAGGGGGTAAATAGAATGGAGGGGAATAGACAGTTAGTAATAATAACTGTGAATGTGAATGGGATGAACTCTGCTATAAAACAGAAGCAAATTGCAGAGTGGATTAAAAATCAGAATCCTACAATATGTTGGTCACAAGAAACACATTTGAAGCAGAGAGATACACACAGAGTAAAGGTAAAAGGCTGGAGCAGAATATATTATGCTATAACTAAAGTAAAAATAGCAGGGGGTAGCAATCCTTATCTCAGATAAAGCACAGGCAAAAATAGATCTCTTTAAAAGAGATAAGGGGGACAGCTAGGTGGCACAGTGGATAAAGCACTGGCCCTGGATTCAGGAGTACCTGAGTTCAAATCCGGCCTCAGACACTTGACACTTACTAGCTGTGTGACCCTGGGCAAGTCACTTAACCCCCATTGCCCTGCAAAAAACAAAAACAAAAACAAAAAAACAAAAAAAGAGATAAGGAAGGAAACTACATCTTGCTAAAAGGTACTATAGATATTGAAGTGATATCAATATTAAATATGTATGCACCAAGTGGTATAGCATCCAAATTCTTAGAGGAGATGTTAAGTAAGTTACAAGAGGAATTAGACAGTAATAATATACTAGTGGGGGATCTGAATCTCCCCCTCTCAGAATTAGGTAAGTCTAGCCAAAAAATAAATAAGAAAGAAGTGAAAGAGGTGAATAGATTACTAGAAAAGTTAAACATGATAGATGTCTGGAGAAAATTGGATGGGGATAGAAAGTAATATACGTTTTTCTCAGCAGTACATGGCATATTTTCAAAAATTGACTATGAAGGGCTGCTAGGTGGCACAGTGGATAGAGCACTGGCCCTGGAGTCAGGAGTACCTAAGTTCAAATCTGGCCTCAGACACTTAAAACACACTTACTTGTTGTGTGACCCTGGGCAAGTGACTTAACCCCAATTGCCTCACTAAAAAAAAAAAAGAAAAAAAAAAAAGAAAGAGCCATGGTAAAGTAGACTGAAAATTAATTGGAAACTAAATAATTTCATTAAAGAATGAATGGGCCAAACAACAAATCATAGAAACAATCAATAACTATATCCAAGAGAATGACAATAATGAGACAACATAACAAATTCTATGTGATGCAGCCAAAGCAGTGCTTAGGGGAAAATTTATAGCTCTAAATGCTTACATGAATAAAAAAGAGAAAGAGGAGATTAATGAATTGTGCATGCAACTTAAAAAGCTAGAAAAAGAACAAATTAGAAATCCCGAATTAGATACTAAACTAAATCTCCTGAAAATTAAAGGAGAAATTAATAAGATTGAAAGCAAGAAAATTATAGAATTAATCAATAAAACTAAGTGTTGGTTTTATGAAAAAAACAATAAAATAGATAAAATATTGGTTAATTTGATTAAAAAAAAGAAAGAAGAAAAACAAATTACCAGTATCAAAAATGAAAAGGGTGATGTTACCACCAATGAAGTGGAAATTAAATCAATAATTAGGAATTATTTTGCCCAACTGTATGCCAATAAATTTGACAATGTAAATGAAATGGATGAATATTTACAAAAAAAAAACTGCCCAGGTTAACTGAAGAGGAAATAAAATCCTTAACAAAACCCATATTAGAAAAAGAAATTGAACAAGCCATTAATGAACTCCATAAGAAAACATCCCCAGGGCCAGATGGGATTACAGGTGAATTTTACCAAAAAATACAAATTATTTGGAAAAACAGGTGAAGGAGGAGTTCTACCAAATTCGTTTTATGATACAAACATGGTGGTGATACCAAAACCAAAGCAAAAACAGAGAAAGAAAATTATAGACCAATTTCCCTAATGAATATTGATGCTAAAATCTTAAATAAGATATTAGCAAGGAGATTACAGCAAGTGATCACCAGGATAATGCACTATGACCTGGTGGGATTTATACCAGAAATGCAGGGCTGGTTCAACATTAGGAAAACTATTAACATAATCAACCACATCAATAAGAAAACTAACCAAATCATATGATTATCTCAATAGATGTAGACAAAGTTTTTGACAAAATACAGTACCCATTCCTAATAAAAAGACTAAGGAGTTTAGGAATCGGTGGCGCTTTCCTTAAAATAATAAGCAGTATTTACCTAAAACCATCAGGAAGCATTATATGCAATGGAGATAAGTTATAGGCCTTCCCAATAAGATCAGGGGTGAAACAGGGATGTCCATTATCACCGCTATTATTTAATATTGTACTAGAAATGTTAGCTTTAGCAATCAGAGAAGAAAGAGGAATTAAAGTAATTAGAATAGGCAAGGAGGAAACAAAACTATCACTCTGCAGATGATATGATGGTATACTTAAAGAATCCTAGAGAATCAACTCAAAAATTACTTGAAACTATTAACACCTTTAGCAAAGTAGCAGGATAAAAAATAAATCCACATAAATCACCAGTGTTTCTATACATGACCAACAAAGTCCAGCAGCAAGAGATAGAAAGAGAAATTCCATTCAAAGTAACGGTAGATAATATGAAATACTTGGGAGTCTACTTGCCAAGACAAACCCAGGAACTCTATGAACACAATTACCAAATACTCTTCACACAAATCCAATCAGATATAAATAATTGGAAATATATCACTTGCTCATGGATAGGCAGAGCTAATATAGTAAAAATGACAATTCTACCTAAATTAATTTACTTATTCAGTGCCATACCAATCAGACTACCTAAACATTATTTTATAGAGCTAGAAAAAATAATGACAAAATTCATCTGGAAAAACAAAAAGTCAAGAATATCAAGGAAAATAATGAAAAAAATGCACAGGAAAGTGGGTTAGCTGTACCAAACCTGGAGCTTTACTATAAAGCATCAGTCATCAAAACTATATGGTACTGTTAAGAAATAGAGTGGAGGATCAAGTGAAATAGGCTAGGCTCACGAGACACAGTAGTAAATGACCCTAGTAATGCAGTGTTTGATAAACCCAAAGACTCCAGCTTCTGGGATAGGAACTCAGTATTTGACAAAAACTGCTGGAAAAACTGGAAGATAGTATGGCAGAAATTAGGCATAGACCAACATCTTAAACCTTATACTAAAATAAGGTCAAAATGGGCACATGATTTAGACAAAAAAGGTGATACTACAGGTAAATTAGGAGAGAAAGGAATAGTCTACCTTTCAGATCTTTGGAAAGGAGAACACCTTATGACAAACAACAGATAGAGAATATTATAAAATGCAAAATGGATGATTTTGATTACATTAACTTAAAAAGTTTTGTACAAACAGAAGCAATGCATCCAAAATTAGAAGGGAGGCAGAAAGCTGGGAAAAAAATTTTATGGCCAGTACTTCTGATGAAGGCCTCATTTCTAAAATATATAGGGAACTAAATCAAATTTATAAGAATCCAAGTCATTCCCCAATTGAGAAATGGTCAAAGGATATGAACAGGTAGTTTTCTGATGAAGTAATCAAAGCTATCTCTTCCCATATGAAGAAATGCTCTAAATCACTAATGATTAGAGAGATGCAAATTAAAACAATTCTGAGGTACCACCTGACACCTATCAGATTGGCTAAAATGACAAAAAAGGAAAATAATAAATGTTGGAGAAGCTGTGGAAAAATTGGAACACTAATGAATGCATAGTTGGTGGAGCTGTGAACTGATCCAACCATTCTGGAGAGCAATTTGGAATTATGCCCAAAGGGCTGTTGTTTTTCTATTTTGAGGTTTTCTCTCATTGCTCTGATTTTTCTCTTGTAGCATGACTAATACAGAAATATGTTTAATGTTTTATATATATATATATGTATATATATATATATGTATGTATATATATGTATGTATGTATGTATGTATAAAACCCATATCAGATTACTTGCTGTCTAGGGGAGGGGGGAGGGAGGGGAGGGAGAGAGAAAATTCTGAAATTAGAAACCTTGTATAAACAAAAGTTGAGAACTATCTTTACATGTAACTGGAAAAAAATAAAATACTTTATTAAAAAAACAAGAAAAAAATCCTTTGTGGAGTTAGTTAGAGGTAGGGCTGAATGGTGGAGAGAGCAATAAATCTCCCTGAGCTTAATAAGATTACTCTTTTTTTTCTATGAGAGTCACTGTGGAGGCTAGATATGGATTTGAGGGTTAATATGGTAGTCTTTAAAGACTCTCTGGACCACTTTGTCTCTCTCAGCTAGAAAAGCATTGGGGAGTATCACCTACTTGTAGGCCCTTGCTTATAAAATAAATTTCTTGTAGAATAATTCAATACCCAGAGTAAACTATACTTCTGAACACACTCCCTCTAAACTCTCAATATTACTTTCCTTCCTGTGAATCTAATCTTTATTTTTTGCTTTATTATAAAATTGCTGACCCAAATCTAGCTACTACCATCAAATTACTGCCAAAGATTTAATTCAAAATCTTTAGCAGTAAGGAGAAAACCATCACTATCAATGAACAGTTATTAAATGTATATTTTGAGCTTTGGTAAATTGAATTACATAATCACAGAATTTTAGCTGAAAGATACTGTTACTATATAGCCCAAACCATATTCAAACAAGAATACTCACTGTAAAATACCCACTAAAAATCTTCTGGAAGACATTTAGCTGCCCATTCCACTTTTTATAGCTCTGTTAAGCAATATGGTTTAGTTTGGTCTGGTATGGTTTGGCTTGGTTTGATTTTACATCCAACTTAAACTGATGTAAGACAATTTTAACCAACTGGGTTTACTTTACCCCACCTCATGAAGAGAATTTCCAGAATATAATTTGTTTTTTTTATGGCTGAATGTAGTCCATTTTGTAAAGCTAATATGACAGTCTACAATGTTCCTTGAAGTGGAACAAATCAATTTTTGACCAGTGGTAATAAAGCCTCATCAATTTGAGTTGTATTTTCTTACAGAAGAATGTGAGGGACTTGTTGTTGTTGTTGTTGTTGTTGTTGTTGTTGTTGTTGTTGTTGTTACAAAATAATTGTGGGACAGCTAGGTGGTGCAGTGGATAGAGCACCAGCCCTGGAGTCAGGAGTACCTGAGTCCAAACCGGCCTCAGACACTTGACACTTACTAGCTGTGTGACCCTGGGCAAGTCACTTAACCCCAATTGCCTCACTAAAAAAAAAAAAAAAAATAAACAAATAAATAATTGTGAAAGTTTTGCCTTTAGGACCATACAGGGAAGTTGTTATTTCTGTTCCACATGGCAACTCTTCACATACGTGAAATAATACAATTTCATTGCACTGTATTGCAAAGCATGTGCTAGGCATTAGGTATATAAAGAAGGCAATGTTTCTATCCTCAAAGAACATGTGATTTAGTGGAAGAAAACAAGATATACTTAAGCAAATTATTTTTCTTGGTTCACTCTAAATAACTACAAACAAATAAACTAATATTCATTGAGGTAAAAGTCTTGAATATGTTTTATTTAAATTGACCTATACTATGACTTTCTATTTCTCTGAAATCACATACTGTGATGTCCAAGTAATCCAACTAGCTAATTCCCCAAATCAAGCACTGCCCTTAAGTAGGTGGAAGTATTAACAAATTTTCTTTTTCTTTATAATTTTAGACTTTACCATCCATCATGTCAGTGGCAGGAGATTAATTATGTTCAAAATTAAAAGATTTCTTTATACTCCTGTTTTAAATACACATATATGTATGCATAGTTGATATGTATGGATATAGGCATGTCTATACATAGTCCAACAACTATAAATATTTGGGATGCCTCCTTTTTTACTTAATTATAAAATATGTAGAAATAGTCTTAATGTTGGTGGAGTATTGAAAGATGTTATACTATTTATTTGCAATCATTTTAGTGTTAATCCACCTTAAAGTTTTAATAAGCATTTTTGGTAGAGAGATTCCTTTTTTTTTCATTCTTCTACTTAATAGGTACTCATAGTAAATAAAGTTGACTTTACATATTTAAGAATGTTCATGTGAAATTCTTAGAGTGATGCAATTCTCCATCAGTAATACCTTCATTTGATGCTATAATACAACACTGATATGACCCCTCTGTGAATGAACATAGTACCACTGTGGTAAAATAATATGAAAGTTTTCTAACAGTCGGTTAGGATAACTGAAAGACGCCAGTCTTTTTAAGAACCACCCTTTCAGGGAGGAGACCAATGGCATGAGCTACGCACACCAGTCCGCCTGCTGCACACGTCAGACTGCCTGCTAGCACTCCACTTCCGGGATGCGAGCTTAAAAGGCAAGGAGAGAACAGAAGTGGGACTTTTTTCCTGCTCTGCTGGTCTCCTGACTGCGCTGCACAGGCTGATGCTGATGAGAGTTTGACTGGGCCCGGCTCACGGTTAGCAGCAGCACTCGCTTGACACGGTCTCTCTCTCTCCAAAGGTGGCTTTCTCTTTTGGTGAGTTTTATACGGAATATAAACTAAGCTTAGACTTAAGACAATTTGTATTGTGTTTCTACTTTCCTATCCTTCTAATCAACATCACCTTGTGACTACCATACAATAAAAGCTCTAACTGGAAAACCAGAAGCTTCTTCCATTTACTAGTCTGGGAGATAAATTAAGGGAAAGGTTAAAGAGGGGAGATTTATGATCTAATATCCAATTTTAAATCTCACACCACATGCTGATAATGTCTTAAAAGTGTATACAAATATTTTGGCTTTTCTAAGCTTAGTAGCACATCTCCAACCATCAGTTGTAAAAGAGAATAAAGCTGAAATCTATGAAGTTACAGACTAATGAACAATAACAGCAGGTTCATTCACAATCCAATTACCAGTAAAGTAAATGTAGCATATCTAGTTAGTGATATTGTTTAATATTTAATACAGTGAAACCAAAGCAAGAACATTAAAGTTTTCTATCAAGGCCTCATAGTATCAGAATAAATTATCAGGCAAGCAGATCTTAATATCTCCAAAGGACACAAAATCCCTATGAAACTGTCTTTAACATTCTCTGCATACGTGGGATAGTGTCATGGAATACAGGTAAATTTTCAGTTAAAGTTCAAACTTCCACTCATTAATTTTGTTTTTATGGGGTTTTTTGTTTATTTCCTTCAAACAAAAGCATTTAAAATTGAGTAGGTTGATTTGAGGCACAAAGAGAGCAACTCCATAAACACTGAACCTGGACACCCAAAGAGATGCAATACAGTACAGCTGACCCCATGGCCAGAAGACAGCAGCAGAGAGCAGCAACAAGATGACCTTCCCAAAGGATATCTTTGACTCTACAAAGCTGGAGTTCGGAATTGCTTTAGCCACACATTTGTTCCTTTGATCATCAATATGGATGATAAGGGGACTTCAGAGGCCATCTACCCCTACCTTTTCATTTTACAGTTGAGGAAAATGAGGGCCAAAATTTACATGATTTGCCCAAAGTCATAGAGTAAGCATATGGTAGATTCAAATGCAGTTTCTTTTCTGTAAGTTCAGTAAATTCTTCAAGTCCAGTGTTATGTATGCCCCTTCACCACATGTGTTAATGATTATGTCTTTTCTGTACGTATGCATTGCCCACCTCCCAACACCAGAGTGATAGTAATCAGTGGTAAAATATGCCCTTTGTAAACAAGGAGGGAGGAGCAGTAATCTTCTCTTTTAAAGAAAGAGATAGGCACATTTTGCACCTCAATATATAAAAACCTGTTGACATCATTCCCTTTAGAGTGATATAAATGTCCTAACAATGCCACATCTTGATTCCTTTGAGATATCTATTCAGATATTTTTTGTTCCTTTTGTGTTTATCAATGTGTACTTGATGAACTTGAATGTGGGTACTGTTGAAGACATTAAAATATTGGTCTGGACCTCTGGACATCTTCCAAAATTAACATTCCTTTGAGTAGTTTATTCTCAATGTTACTTCCTTGGTCTGAATAGAATCAGGCAGAGAATTAATGTATAAATAATTATTTTCTCATAATTCTTCGATAAACAAATATTCAGTAGTATGGAAATTTTGTCAAGGATGCCTGTATGTGTTTACAAGTATTTGCAATCATCTATTCAATTGTTCAGATTAAAAGACCTGTAAAATCTATGATAGCTCTTTCTTCCAATATCCCTATTTGTAATAGTTGCTGCATAGCCAATGTAATATAAAGACAAAAGTGTTTATTGAACATCTTCTCATTGTATCCTGGAGGTCCAGAGCAGACCAATTTCATTCTTCTAACCATCTAACAGTAACTAAGGCACTCTATAGTTATAGATATGAGTAAAATAATTTAAATTTTTTAAAAGATTTTAGGAAGGGTGGGGCAGCTAGGTGGCACAGTGGATAAAGCACCAGCCCTGGATTCAGGAGGTCCTGAGTTCAAATCTGGCCTCAGACATTTGACACTTACTAGCTGTGTGACCCTGGGCAAGTCACTTAACCCCCATTGCCCTGCAAAAAAAAAATTAGTAAGGGTAAAGGAAGCATGGAGAAAGTGATGATTCAAATCTTTGAATGACCAGTTCTACTGACCAGTATAGTGTACTCATGTAGCTTATAAAGCAGATAAAATGAAGATGTAATTAGTCAATTTCTTTACAATGTTTTGTAACCTAATTAATCTTACTTTCTGGTTCTTGATTCACTGTGTCAGTATATTTCTACCGAAATTATCAAGTACTAATAAGATGTATTGTATATTTTCGCTATTTCTTTTGTGACATAGTCAATGCACAAGTTCCAAAAGTTGGCTGATACTTAAATAGCATGAATTTGTAGCACGAGTTGGTAAGTATAAGATATAGACAGATAAGTCAGTGACATCTGAATTTTTGGTCCAGTAGAATTTGTTTCCTGATAACTCTAGGGTTCTCACCTGATCCTCATGTCCAAAATCATCATGAAATACCTAATGCAGGAAATAAAAATAGAGAAAGAATATTATAAAACAATGTCCTTAATAATCACAAACATTTAAAATATAATTTTAGCAAAGAGACTACAGCAAAATATCACCAATTTAGATACTATGGCCAGGTTGGTTTATAACAAGAAAGCAAGGGCAACTAGGTGGTCAGTGGATAAACACCAGCCCTGGATTCAGGAGAACCTGAGTTCAAATCTGGCCTCAGACACTTGACACTTACTAGCTGTATGAACTTGGGCAAGTCACTTAATCCTCATTGCCTCACAAAATAATTAAATAAATAAATGAAGAAACAAGCAAACAAATAAATAAATAATTAGATAGGTGAATGAATGGATAAATAAACAAATAAATAAATAAATAAAAATCAAGAAAGCAAGATTGGGTCCATTATGCTGTTTATCAACCTATTAGATTATGTTAATAACAAAAAAGAAAAAATCATATTATCTCAATAGATAAAGAAAAAAAAGAAACTTTTCCAAGATATACCACTCATTCCTTTAAAATATGGTAGAAAATTTATGAATAAATTTAATTTTTAAATGATAAATAGTCTCTATCTGGAAACAGTTAGATGGCACATTGTACACAGGGTCACTGGACCTGGAGTCAGAAAGAGTTCTTTTCATGAATACAAATGTGGCCTCAGTCACTTACTAGCTGTGTGACCCTGCAATCTCACAACATTATTTACCTCAGTTTTCTCACTTGTAAAAGGAACTGAAGGAGGAAATAGCAAACTACTCCAGTATTTCTGTCTAGAAAATCCCAAAGAAAAAGTCAGACATGACTGAAAAATAACTAAACAAAAGGTGTCTATCATTAGATAGACAATTACTAACAAAAATTGTATGAAAATATAATCAGAATAAAGTAGAGAACTTTCCATAAAATTGGGGATTAAACAGGAACATTAATTATTGGTATTAGTATTTTCTTTTTCTTTTCTTTTCTTTTTTTTTTTTTTTAGTGAGGCAATTGGTGTTAAGTGACTTGCCCAGGGTCACACAGCTAGGAAGTGCTAAGTGTCTGAGGCCAGATTTGAACTCAGGTACTCCTGACTCCAGGGCCGGTGCTCTATCCACTGTGCCACCTAGCTGCCCCAGTACCAGAATTTTCAATAGTGCTAGAAATCCTATCTATAATAATCAAAAAAAGAAAAAAAGAAAGAAATGGAGAAAACAAGCATTGGTCAAGATGTTGTTTTGTTTTGGTTTGGTTTTGTGAGGCAATTGGTGTTAAGTGACTTCCCCAGGGTCACACAGCTAGTAAGTATTAATTGTCTGAGTCTGGATTTGAACTCAGGTCCTCCTGAATCCAGGGCTGGTGCTCTATCTACTGCACCACCTAGCTGCCCCAAGATGAAATGTTTTTAGAAGATAATATTAGGGTATTTGTATGTCTGTGTGTGGTTTTTAGAGAATTCCAGAGATTAAAGAAAATTTCATTGAAAGAATTGATAACTTTATAAAATTTTCAGTATATAAAAGAAATATAAATAAACAGAATTTCTGTGTAGTGCCAACAAAACCCATCATGAAGAGAGAGAAAGAGAATTTCCATTTAAATAGCAGAATATGTAAAATACTTAGGAGTCTACATAAAAAGAGACATAAAAATAATATTAATACAATCATCAAGCAGCCTTTATAAGAGTATGGACCTAAATAAGTATAGAAAAATTAAATGCTCAAGGGTAGAATGAATTAATGTAATAATAAAATGACAATGTTAACTAAAATTATTTTACTTACGCAGTGAAATAACAAACTACCAAAGGGTTACTTTATAAAGTTAGAAAAAAATGACAAAATTCATTTAGTGGTACAAAAAAGATGAAGAATATTTAGAAAAATAAGGGGGGAAGTAGTAAAGAAGGAGATTCCAAATTACACTACAAAAGTGTATTCATTCTAAGAAAAAGTATATTCATCAAAATTTTTGCTAATGGTTAGTCATCAAAGGATCAGTTTAGGAACATAACAGATAGAAGCAAATTAAAAGAGTAGTCTAGTATTTTATAATCCCAAAGTCCTAACCTACCGGAGTAAGAATTCTCTCTCTCTCTCTCTCTCTCTCTCTCTCTCTCTCTCTCTCTCTCTCTCTCTCTCTCTCTCTGTGTATGTGTGTCTTTCTCTCCTATGTGTGTCTCTGTGTAATACTGGAAAGATATTGGATAGAAGATAGAATGATATTGGTCTATTGGTATAAACAAATATTTCTTATCACTTACAAAGATAAGCTCCAAATACATATTTGATTTAGACAGAAATGATGATATAACAAACAAATAAGTGGAGCAATGAAGAAATTAGCTCTCAGATCTATCAATAGAGAAACACTTTGGGATCAAAACAAGAGATAGAAAGGACAAAAGATGAAATGGAGAATTTTGATTGCAAAAAATTAGATTTTGTGCAAATAAAATTTGTGCAAATAAAATTAAGATAAAACAGCAGGTAATGGAGAAAAATCTATGTATCAGCCATTTAACAATTGGTAAGGTAAGAAGTATTTTGGACAAATACTTTTCTAAGGAAGAAATCCAAGATTGTAATAGCCATATTAAAAATGGTGAAAAAATTATTAATGAGGAAAGTATAAAATAAGCAACTCTCACATTCTACTTTATATCTGTCCAATCAGCAAAGTTGACAAAAAGGGGAAGTTTAAAAAAAATAGTAAAGGAACTTCACAAAAATAAGCACATTCATACCTTGTTCATAGAAGTAGGAATTTTTTCAGTTCTTCAGGAAAGTAATTTAGAACCATAGCAAAAAACAAAAACAAAAACAAAAACAAAAACAAACAAAAACTAATCCTTGGATACCCTTTGACCAAATTATACAAGTACTAGACCTGTACTTAAAAGGGATCAAAGAAAGAAGATAAGAACCCATATGTATAAAAGTATTCACAGCAATTCCTTTTGTGTTGGCACAAAAAAAAAAAATCTAACCTGCAAATTAAAGGTGTACTCATCACTTGTAAATTAGTCAACAAATTATGGGATATGGATGTAATGTTATACTGTTGTTCCATAAGAAATGATGAGGATTTGCAGGGAGATCTGAGAAGATTTTTATGAAGTCACATAAAATGAAATGACCAGAAACAGAAGAATTTGTGCAAAAACAGAATTTTAAAGAGGAGTGACTTTAAAAGTTTTAGGGACTCTGATTAATACAATGACCAAGAATAATTCTTAGGGTCTAAAAAAGAAGCAAGCTATCTGCCTACAAACAGAGAAGTGATTGTAGGTTGTAGAATAAGAAAATACATATGTGAGAAAATGGAAAATGCTAGAATCTGTCTCACTTTATTATGTACATTTGTTCCTAAGGTGGTGTTTTTATTTTCTTTTACCAATGAGGGAAGGTGGAAGAGGAAAAATAGGTCTGTCTCAATTGGAAAGAAAATGAAAGAGAATTTCCAAGGGAGAAGAAGAGGAAGGGAAAAAAGAAAAAGTGAATCTAATGAAAATAAAAGAATGAGAAATAAGATGAACCTTGGACACAGGGCCAATTTCAGTTATGTGAGTTCAAAAATATTGAATTACTAGAGCATTTTTAATTTTCTATAATGTAACAAATGCTTAATACATAAAACAAAAAAAAAATCCCCAGAACTTCTTTAGATATTTTAATCATTATACATGATAGAAGGTAATAAATCAGAATTGATATTTACCTGTAGCCAATTACATACAAAGATAGAATGTGGAATAAATATAAGCATAAGTTCATCAGAAAGTATGTAGGTTATATAATGTAACCTATTTACTTTATATTACTCCTTATCTGGGCCATGGTAAAGCATACATAATAAATTTTCTTCCTATAATTGGCAATACATGTACTGTTAAATTTCAGGAAAGGTCTTTGATTGGAATTTAGAACAAAATCATCTGTCAGTTAAAAATGATGACTTAATTTGTATATAGAAGAGAGACAAACTAAGTTCAGAAAAGGTATCCTTAATTGAACTTCAAATTTCAAAAAGTAGTAACTTTATAAAAACACTTATAATGGAACTATGAAGCATTAGAAAGCTTCTTTTGAACACAGAGATTTCATAAAATACTATTAGCTAAAACTTGAGTTATAATGCTGTATAAGGTTTTCCTAGATGAGGCATTTCATATAAAATCATAATACACAACTTCCATTTTACAATCATGGACATTCAAGCAGTATAATAAGATATATTTTAGCCTCCATAGGATGCTGCTTTCAATGGGCTAAAAAGATTATGTTTATATTTTAGGAAGGAAGGTAATACTCATAGAAATGTTGACAGATTGGTGATTTTTGCTCAGGACTTTGCCACAGTATTTGCAGTTATTCGGAGTTTGAGTTTCAATAGCAAGGTCATTGTTCTTATTAACAAATCCTATGATTGTTTATGCCTCTATGATTTGCTTTACAGGTTATGATATTGTCTTCTCTCAAAGTCAGCCATCCTATGCCTGACTGCAAGATGCCAGCTGGTTATGCCTGCTGAACTTTTACTCCAGCTGTCCACTTGGTGCTACATTCCTCCAGGCTACACTTCTGTTTGTTCATTGGTTAACTGATTTTTTTAATTATTGTATTTCTATTATTATTTAAGAACTCTAAAGAAGAAGATTAATGCCTTAGAAATTCTGTTCACCCTAGCTGTGGTTTAAATTTATGTCGATAAAGTCTGTGGATAGGATGATACAAACTTTATCTATTTGATTTTCCTGAAATATACATTCCTTAGGATGGATAGTTTATAGATAGAGATATAGATATGAAATCTGTACACATATATGCATATATCCACAACTAGTTATATAATAAGTTGTGACTATAATATATTTTAAATAAATATTAACTCTTCATGAAGCATTAAATTTTTCAAAATCCTTGTTCAGAATAATTATTTCAGTGTAACATTCTTAGTATTGAAGTATAAGCTCTTTCTAAATGTATTATGTGATATTAATAACAGATTTCTGTGGTAACAAAGAACTGAAAACTAAGTAGTTATCCATTAATTGGTAAATGAAAGAAATAACCATGGTATATGGACATAATTAAATACTAGTGTGCTATAAGATATAAAGGAATGGTTTCAGAGAAAACTAAGTAGACATCTATGAACTGATAGAGAGTATAGTGGGAAAAACCAGAAGAACAATTCATGCAATAACAACATTATAAAACTAAACACTTTTTAAAGATTTATAGAACTCTATCAAGGTGAAGATTGACTATGATACCACTAGACTAATGATGAGGAATGTCACACCTCCTTACAGAGGTAATAGATTGAATATGTATAACAAGACATTTTATGACATCAATAATTAATCTGATTCAATTAATTATTCACATTTATGAGTTTTTATTTTTCTTTATTTTTCCTAATGATATGTAAGTTAAAACAGAGAATATGCTTATAAAAAATTTTATTAAAATATAAACAGAAAAAGTAAAGTTGAAGGTGGCAGAAAACTACCATGAACCATTCAGAAACAACATCATGCTCAAAGGAGAAATGAGACATTATTTTATAAAGGTAGAAAGTTTAAGTGACCACATGCACTTGATATAACATTAAGGAAGATGTCTATCATTCATGAAAAAGTGAAGGTAACTGCTGAGAGTCAGTGGTTTTAGTTTGTCAAGTAGAAACAATATAATTACGTTGAGGGCAGATTTTCTTTCATTTTGTTTTTGTATACCCAGTATAGTGCTTTGCATATTTTTCCTCAATCCAGACTATCTAGGAACCTTCTAAGTATAGAATATCCTTCCACTGATGTATATGATTAGCTCCTTTATATTTTATGGACACAGAGTTTCCAGAAACACTGAGATGACAAAAATGACTTGCCCATGGTCACAAAGAGTAAGAATGTGGGTCCAGGTCTTATTTACTCCAAGGCTACTCTCTATCTACTATACTACACTGTACATCATATTTCATATAGTGATCACTTAAGGAATTTTACTATGCTTCCCATTGTTGAATTTTACCATATTTGATTCGATTTGGTTGGTTGCTTATTCAGTAGTAATTTCAACTGTCTAACAATGAAATTCCTTTATTATATTGGTGTGTAGGATGACAAGATTAAATAGAGTGCCATGATATCATGAGCTTTGTATCAGAAGGTTTTTGTTGTTACATGTTATTTTTGAGAGGCAAAATTTTTATCCACAACATAGCTGACTCCAGCTACTTAAGCCATAGATGTACTTAGGTAATCATAGCTGTCACTGAAGTCAACCATTTCTTATTTAGGATTCAAAGGTTAGCCAGAGATGCCTACAGCAGCTCACTGGAGAGGTTAGTTGTGTGGGCAATAGCCTTATATGGCCCATTTTAGAATGAGGCACACACATGCAAACTCCAAACATAATAAATGTTAATAAGCTCCTTGGTGAGCTCAGATTATTCCTTTGATCTGCACTGATACTTCTATTCATGTGTTTTGCTTTGGCTGTTCATTCTTTCACCATCATGGCATTCCACTGCTTCCACTGATCATTGCAAAACACTTATTTATTATGGGCCTAATCATTCACCTGTGTAGAAATCTTAGAAATCTTCTCTCTGATCTAGGGATATACTCATTGTCCCACATCATTTCAGAAAAAAAAAAGTCTGCTTTCCCATTTCTGAACATTTCACTGGTAACTAGTCCCCAGTGCTTGCCCTTCCCCACCATCTTTTGCAGCAGTAAGTCTTGGACTCCTTGTACTGTGACCCTCTAAACTTCTAGTGAATCAATAATTATCTGATAAAGAGGAATAGAAAAACAGATTGAATTTGATTAGTGTTGACCATCAAATTGGATAATTGAAATAAACAATACTACTCTTCTCATTCCTGTTCCCTTCTTTCTCATGCAATTTGATTTTTAATTTGAATTACCAAGATAATTTCTTCAGCTGTTTGCTATCCTGTCAGAAAACATTCCATACTATGAAAGTGAGATTGTTAATAGCTATTGTCATTATTTATAATTTTGAAAAACAAAGTAAAATTTTATAGAATATTGCTCAAAAATGCCTGCTTTCTTTCTATTATGCCTATGAGTTATTCACCTCAAATTCATAGAAATCATTTGATGGAAAATAAATAGAGACTATATGAAATTATTCCATACACACACACACACACACACACACACACACACACACACATATATATATATATGTATGTATGTATATGTATCTGTGTGCATGAAAAGAATAATAACAATATGCACATACTTCTAATATGTCTAAAATAATGTGAGCAGATATAATATAGAAATTAAAATCATTGGGTGAATAGATTGCTATTTCTACCAAAAGGTTATTACATGGAAGACAGAGTGAAATAAATTATAACTATTACTTTAAAAAGAAGGAATATTTTTAGCTTGATTTAACTGAAATGGCCTTATGTTTCCTTTAAGATATGTTCTGAGATTTATAACATTTCTTCCACAAGATTTTAAGTACATCCTTAAACCACAAACAGTGCTGATAGTGCAAAGAAAGCAAATGGAATTTCCTAATTTTATTTTTTAAATAAGCCTTTGCATTGCCTATTGAATGAAGGAGCCAAGATTCTGATTGGTTTAAATGAGGTATAGAGACTATTGTTCATTTTTTAAATTAGATAATGAAATTGCCTATTGCCCAAAATAAGTGCGTTCTTTCCCTAAGCACACTCTGACTTACATTATACATTTGCAAATTGAGTTCATAAATCCAAGCTCAAGTAACTTTTTAAAACTTACATGAAACCTAATGGAAAAATTTTCATTCATAGCTTCTAGACATTGAAAAATGTAAAACACTAGGCTGTCTAGTTACATTATATCTGGGCAACAATATCACTCCCCAAGTTGAAAAGTTGAATCATAGGTCACCATCTTCATCACAATGAAGAACAAATATTTATAGTGTGGCAAGTCTTCTGCTATCCCTTCTCATAGTCTTACTTTTAAAAAACATGTGTTTCACTAAAATACAGGATATCAGTGACAGAAATTAAGTACAAAAGGAAAGGGCAAAAACAATGTCAATAGAAGAAACAAGATGGAGATGAGGCTTAAAGGAGTCAGCAAGAGGGATGGTAAGAAAGAAACTGAGGCAAGGGCACCATAAGGTAGTCCCCAAGAAAATAGTCAAAAGGGACATGATAATAAATCCATGTATGAATATTATTGTTATTATTATTGTTTATTTGTTTTTCAGTTATGTCTGACTCTGTGACCCAATTTGGGATTTTCTTGGCAAAGATCCTGGAGTGGTTTGCCATTTCCTTCTCCAGCTCATTTTACAAATAAATAATCTGAAGTAAACAGGGATAAGTGACTTGTCTAGGGTCACACATTTAGTAAGTGTTTGAAGATTTGAACTGAAAAAAGATGTATTCCTGACTTCAGGTCCAACACTTCATCCACTGTGCCACCTAGCTTCCCTTTAGAGATCACCTCATTTTACATATGATGAAACTGATATGCTGACTGCTTTGAAAAACTTGACAAATTTCATGTGTACTGGGAGCTTAAATAACATGCTCAAGGTTACATACTAAGTCAATAAGGAGTAACATCAGAATTTGAATGATTCCACATCTAGTACCATTTCCACTAGATCATGTTTTTTTTCTCTCTCTCTCTCCAGATTTCATACTTTCCCCCCTTATACTCCTCCTAAAAATATCCCTAAGTCATGCACATGTTGCAGCAGTGATACAGGAACACACTAATGAGTCCATGTGGTGTTCCAGGAAAATATTTAGAGGTGGACAGAACTATTTCTGGTGTGCCCTATATATTCATGCTTGGAGAAATTAGTTGTTCTCTTGAAGTTCAGTTGAGTAAAAATTTCTCTTAGAATGGGTCTGAGCTATAGGCTGGGGCAGCTCATCAAGGTATTTACCCAAAGGATATGATTTGAAGGCCAATATGAAGTCCTGCACAATCAAACAAAATGTCTTGCCTCCTGGTCTGTAATAAATTCTGAGAGTCCAGATTATTAATTCATCCTTTTTTATTAAGGCTTTTCTGTAATGGCTCTGAAATGGAAATACCTTAGGGATGCATGAACATTCATTTTCTATTGATCATTAACCCCACTGAGGTGTAACACTCAGTTGGTAATGGGAGTTTGATTGTGAGTATGGAGGGACAGTTTATTTTAGAACATTTTAGAACCTATTCAAGGATAACAACCCTAGGTGTGGCCCTGCAAAATATGGATATGGGGGAAGGGCAAGGAGTCCTAGGAATTGGCTGGGATCATGCATGATATTGCTACCTAGGTGAAAAGACCATCAAGGGTGCCAAAAATTAATTGCATTGTTCTGGGCATTTATTGTATGGAAGTTTGGACATTTTGAAGGGTATTATTAGCTCTGTGGCTTATACAAAACAAACAAATTGAGTTATAATGAACACTGTTGTATTTAGATTGAATCAGGGGCAATCTGATACCATTCCTGAAACAACTGCCTTCTTTTTACAGCAATGCAAAGGAGAATAAGATACTTCCCATTACAGTAGCACATCCTAGGCATTAGCTGGGTAGGGCTAGAGCTTCCTAGGCCCAATTTAAAAATCCACTAGTGGTCCTAGGTCACTACACTAAACAAACTATGGGAAGATCTTTGGTCAGGTCCCACATCCTTTGAATTACCCTGCTAAACATTTTCTTGACAAATTACTGATTTTGCCTATTCCCTTTACAGAATCACAAGTCTTTCCAAATAAAGAGTTGCTATTTTTAAAATAAACAAAAAAGCCCAGATTAAAAAGAAGCCCATGCCAAGAAGATATAATAACTTTCTAGTCTTACCTTTCCAGTCTTCTTACACTCTTTTCCTCTCCATGAACTTTATATTCTTGCTACATCGTGCTTCTTGCTGTTCCTCATATACAAGACTCCATTTCCCAGCTCTTTTCATTTGCACATGCTTGGAATGTTCTCTTCCCTCACACCTGATTCCAAGCTTCCTTCAAGACACAGGAATCTTCTCCCAGTGCCTCCAGTTACTAGTGCCTACCCTATAAGGTTACCTTACATTTACTTTGCTTATAGATTATGTGTACATAGTTATTTGAATGTTGTCTCCCCCATTAGAATATGAGCTCCTTGAGAGAAGGCATAATTTTCCCTTCTTTTTTTGTATCCTCAATGCTTACCACAGTTTTTGGCACATAGCAAGTGCTTATTAGATATTTATTGACTAACTGGTTAATCAGGAGGGCAAATGTGTGGTAAATCATACTTAGGATAAGTCCAGAAGCTGTGATGATGTGGTTGGTATATTAATAATAACTTATGTTTATATAGCTACTTCAGTTTTGATGATCACTCAATAGACATTTTCTCTTGATAAGAACCCAGTAGGGTAAATGCTACAAATATTATCTCCATTTAACATGTAATGATGCTAAGTTTAAGCATGTTTTTTAATCTTCCACAGCTAGCATTGCATTCTGCCATTAGGGTCATATTCAAAGCCATTCTAGCTTGGTAGGACCTGACAGAGATTATACTCTTAAATGAAGACCTTTGATAATCCAGAATATCATACTTCCATGCCACAACAAGGTATGATAAGGACTTTAGTGAGGGGCAATCTTGTTTACATAAATAAATTATACTAAGTTACTCAAATGAGATATATGTAAAGTACTCTGCAGAATTTAAAAGTATTATATAAGTGCTATGAATTATTATTGTTACTTAGTAAAGAATCTCTAATTTTTTGTGTAAAAAGGTCACATCCCATATTCTGGTTTAAAGAGATTGAGTAATGCTGGTTTTACATGTAGTAATCCTTCCTCTCAGTCTCCTCTGAAAATTCTGTAGCAAATCAGGATGACTAAATCTTTGTTCTTGTCATATTCTGTTGTGGCTGAAGAGATGTGGCCTCTTTGGCTCTTCTCTGGGGTTTAGACTGTATCTATTTTCAGCTGTATCTACAGATGGCCTAATGAAAACAGAAAATTTCAGCTAATCATCTGTATATTTTGTACTAGAGAAACTAAGCATTCAGATATTTAGAAATGCATCAACAATTGCCCAAATTTTTCACTTTTCTTCTGATCACTACAAATGAGTAATGTTAGGGTGAAATAATAAGGCAAAAAATTCATAGGTCCACAGAGCCAGTAAGTTATATCCAAAATTAACTCTTTTAGAAAAATAAGAGGTGAAATAGCTGGCAAGCAAGCTAGTGATTATCAAAGGATATATTAGCTATTTTTTAAAATCACTAACGTAAACATTAACATTTTGTTTAAAAATAATCCTGTTTACAAAATTTATAACAGCAAAATATCCCTATTATGACCATAAGTTGGTCAAGTGGTTCTACATATACTGACATAATACTAATATCTAGATCTTGGGGAAATTTATGGACTTGAATTTTTAGTGTTTTTGCCAGGGCTAATTGTACTGCCTAGTCCCCAGAGTCTATTGTTTTATACTCTCCTAAGATGTAGTGGTGGAGGAATGGACTGGCATTCACCAACCTTATGAGAAATGGAGAAGGACAGGCTATTGTGCAGGAACCACAAACAACTTCCTGACTGTTGATAGTTGCTCCCATTCTCCCATTTTAGACTATCTGTATTGCTGCAGGTCCTTTCAGCCCATTTTGACAAGATTGGCATCATAAAATTATTATCTTTTGTTCCTCATCTTTAGCACTCTAATCACACTCCCATCATAGAAGTCTTGACTTACTTTACTTATCCCCTATCCCTTACCCTTATGCCACATGGAAAAAATATAGTTGAACTTAAACAGAGCTCCAGTTGGTAATTCAACTAACAATTGTTTATTAAGCTATGAAGATAGAAAGAAAGGCCCTCCAGAAGCATGCATTCTGATGGAAAATTTTTGAAAAGAACTTTGCTCAAATTTTACACTTATTTAGCTTAGATATGACTGTAGTCAAGAAATATCATGAAGGAAAAACCAAAAAGGTTCTAGAATTAATGGAAAACACATGCAAACAAATAAATCTATACAAGATATATACAGAGTAGAAGTAATATCAAAATGGAAGGCGCTGGTTGGTTGTTGTCCTTCATTCTCAAAGAGGATCAAAATGGCATCAATATTTTAGAGTCAAGTTACAGTGTATCTGACTCTGGCTAATCAGACCAACATGAGTTCAGAATACTATCCCACAGATCAGGCACAAATAGTCCATGTGAACATTTGGAGTGAATTCTCTAAGTTTGAATATCTCGACTTTCTTTTGAGCTACTTCAATTTGGCTTTGCTTACAGAGCGTAGAGCTTTCTTTGATGAAGGCACATTATGCTGGGTAGTCCTATTCCAGTGTGTCCCATGTCAGATAATCAGTTCTAAAGTCCTTCAGTGCTTGTATCACTTCTTCTGACCAGAATTTAAACTGGTGTATGTTTGACATTCAAACAATATGTCCAGCTCATCAGAGGTGCACTCTCTGAAAGAGATTTTGAATGATGGTTAGTTTAGTTTGAGAAAGAACCACATTGTCTGGTACCATATCTTGCCAGGTGATCTTCAGAATCTTCCTAAGACAATTCAAATGGAAGCTATTCAGTTTCTTGTCATGGCACTGGTATATTGTCCAGGTTTTACAGGCATATGACAATGAGGTCTAGATAATGACTTTGTAGATCTTCAGTTTGGTAGTCAGTCTAATAATTCTTCTCTCCCACACTGTCCTTGGGAGTCTCCCAAACACTGAGCTAGTTCTGGCAATGTGAAAATCTACATAATTATCAATGTGTATGTCTCTGGAAAATATACTGACAAGATAAGTAAAATTATATATAATATTCAAAACTTCTCCATTTCCTATAACCACTGGTTTCACATATGGCTGGTATGGTTCTGGCTGGTGGAACACCTGTGTTTTCTTGGTGTTGATTGTCAGGCCAAAATTAGCACAAACAGCTGAGAATTGATCTATGCTTTATTGAATATCAGCTTCAGA
The DNA here is from genome assembly GCF_019393635.1 of Dromiciops gliroides. Lineage (NCBI taxonomy): Eukaryota > Metazoa > Chordata > Mammalia > Microbiotheria > Microbiotheriidae > Dromiciops > Dromiciops gliroides. The sequence continues at coordinate 564,321,500 of NC_057861.1, read as the reverse complement.
GGCTGCATTGAGTGCATGATCATCTGCAAGCAAAAAAATCATACACCAACTCTCCCCTGAATTTAGACTTGGCTTATAGACTTTTCAAGTTAAATCATTTACCATCATTAAGGTAGCTGATGCCATGTTCATTCTCATTGAAGACATCTGACAACATTCCTGAAAAAGGCACAGCAACTGGGGGGGGCAGGGGCTGGGTAATGCCTACTGAAATAGATATGATCTGAAATCAGTCTTGAAGACAGTGTCATTCATCTGCTTATGTTTCTTTGAAAATCTATTCAATTTGAAGGGGGTGATAAGGACACTAGGTTTTCTCTGATCTTAAAACATCACAAATCATGCCATAGGACAATTGTTGGAGCAGCAGAACCCAAAAAAGGACAGGCTAAAATAATTTTACAGCCAAAGACAGCTTAGAGGGTTGGCAGGAAAGGTCTGTTGTACCGGGGTGAGAGGGGAACATGCTGAGCAGATCCAGCCCAGCCCCAGAGAACCAGGTCTTGGGAACCTCTGACTCAACTCTGGCAACAGCTGCTTCTGGAACTCAGCCCACAGACAGAGAGAGGAGCTCAGAGTGCAGTGTGGACCCAGCCTGCAACAGACAGCACTTCCAGGCTCTCAGAGTCTTCAGCAACAGTGGCTTCTTCTGAGGCTTGTCTCATGGACCAGTGAAGGGGTTTGGAGGTTGGACAGGGTGAAGTGCCTGTGGCCTCTGCTGGAGTTGGGGCAAATCACCCAGGTTCTGATCTAGTGGGTGGACTCTAGTGGTGGTGGCCCAGTGTGGGAGGGGCACAGGCATGCCAAGCTTCCAACCACAGAGAATCAGATTTCAATCAGACATCTAAATCTGGGTTGAGATGAGAAGGCAAAGAAATCAGTGGACTATAGAAGGCTTTTTTTTGGGGGGGGAGTAGACCAGAATATACCCTCAGAAGAAGATAATCACAAAGTCAAAGCTCCAACATCCAAAACTTTCAAGAAAAATATGAATTGGTCTCAGGCCATGGAAGCATTCAAAAGGGGCTTTGAAGGAAAAGGAGAGATAAAAGTAAGATTTAGAGAGATGGAGGAAAGAATGGAAAGAGAAATGAGACTGATGCAGGAAAGTTATGAAAAAAGTCAACAGCTTGAAAAGCCAAATGAGAAAGGAGATACAAAAGCTCTCAGAAGAAAATAATTGCCTAAGAATTAGTATTGAACACATAGAAGTTAGTGACTTTATGAGAAACCAAGACACAATAAAGCAAATCCAAACAGAGGACAATATGAAATATCTCCTTGGGAAAACACCTTATCTGGAAAATAGATCCAGGAAAGATAATTTGAAAATCATTGGACTACCTGAAAACCATTTTCAAAATAAAAGTTTAGATAGCATCTTCCAAGAAATTGTCAGGGAAAATTGCCTTGATAATCTAGAAGCTGAAGGTAAAATAGAAATTGAAAGAATCCACTAATCACCTCCTGAAAGAGATCCCAAAAGGAAAACTTCCAGGAATAACATAGCCAAATTCAAGAGATCCCAAATTGAGGAGAAAATATTGTAAGCAGCTTTAATAAAGGAATTCAAATACTGTGGAGCTACAGTAAGGACAGCACAAGATCTAGCAGATTCTACATTAAAGGACTGGAGGGCATGGAATATAATATTCCAGAGGGCAAAGGAATTGGGAATACATCCAAGAATCACCTACCCAGAAAAACTGAGTATAATGTTTCTGGGGAAAAATGGGACTTCAATGAAAAAGGACTTTTAGGGCAGCTAGGTGGCACAGTGGATAGATAGAGCAATGGCCCTGGATTCAGGAGTAGCTGAGTTCAAATCCGGCCTCAGACATTTGACACTTACTGGCTGTATGACCCTGGAAAAGTCACTTAAACCCCATTGCCCTTAAAAAAAAGGACTTTCAGGCATTTGTGATGAAAAGAATTAAACTGACTAGAAAATTTGACTTTCAAATACAGGACCCTAGAGAAACATAAAAAGGTAAATAGGAAAAAGAAGTCATGAAGGAAATTAAAAGATTAAACTGTTTATATTCCTACTACATGGGAAGATAATACTTCTAATTTATAAGAAATTTCTCAGTATTAGGGCAGCTAAAAGGAATATACTTAGAGGGCATAGATGTGAATCTGTAAAGCATTTAATGTTTGTTTGTCCTTGATTTTGTGTGGCTTTTGTCTGAGGCCAGATTTGGGCTTGGGGCCTCCTGAGTTAAAGACTAAAAGGAATGCACTGGAAGAAAGGGAAAGGGAGAGGTGGACTGTGGAAAAGAAGCTCACATAAAAGAAACAAGAAAAAGCTTATGGAGGAGAGAGGAAGATGGGGAAGGAACGGGGCAGTGAGTGAGCCTTACTCTCATCATAATTGGCTCAAAGAGGGAATAACATACACACTCAAGTGGGTATAGTAATATATTTTGCCCTAAAGGAAGGTGGGAGGGGAAAGAGATGAGGGGAGGGAGGTGAAGGAAGGAAGGGCAGATTGGGGCAGGGGGCAATAAAAAGCAAAAGACTTTCAAGGAGGGATAGGATGAAGGAAGATAGAAAATAGAGTAAATATCCACAGGAGGGAATAAGATGGAGGGTAGTACAGTTAGCAATAGTAACTGTGAAGGAAATAATGAGCAGGATGATATCATAAAGTTGTAGGAAAAATGCAAACCATCAATAGAAGAAGAACTGATTGTGTCTGAATACAGATTGAAGTATAGTTTTATTTGTTAGTTCATCTTTCTAAAGTTATTTTGTCTATTTTCTTTCACATCCTGACTAAAATTTGCATAACTGCACATGTATGACTTATATTGAAATGCTAGATTTCATAAGGAGGGTTGAGGAGGGAGGGAGGAAGAAAATTTAGATCACAAAGTTTTTAAAAATCAATGTGGGGGGCGGAGCCAAGATGGCAGAGAGGAAGCAGCAAGCTGCCTGAGCTCTCCTTCTGTTCCCTCAAAACAAACATTAAATCAAGCCTCTGGACAGATTCTGAAACTACAGAACCTGCAAAGAGACAGAGAGACACAGTCCTCCAACCAGAGATAATTTAGAAGACTTCAGGAAAAGGTCGGTCTGACTCGGGCAAAAGGGAGGCCCAGCGCAGGGCAGCAACCCAGAGCCGAGGGGGTCGGGGCAAGTCAGCAGGAGCTGCGGGCCACAGCCAAACAACTGAGGCCCCTGGAACCTGGTTCAAAAATCTGGTGGCCAAGAAGGACAGTGGAAAAACCTACCTGCACCGGCCGAGATGGCCACGAACGGGTCAGGCGGGATCAGACGCCGGGGTCTAGCGCCTGGCTGGCCAAGTACAACCAGACAGGAAGTGCAGGGCGGGGGATCTCCACACACCATAAAGGCCTCAGAGTAAAAACCTAGTCACACAACACCTATACCCCTGCACAAGAAGCCCAAAACAGGGACCCTGGTGCCCCCAGAGGAGACCTCAACTTGAAGAATAAATAAATAAGCTGCAATAATGAGTAAGAAGCAAAAAAGAGCCCTCTCCATTGAGAGCTTCTGTATCAATAGGGAAGAAGCCAACACAAACTCAGATGAGGACAATACCCTCAAATTGCCTACATCTGAAACCTCACAAGGGAAGGTGAATTAGTCTCAAGAACAAAAAGCCTCCCTGGAAGAGCTCAAAAAGGATTTTAAAAATCAATTGCAAGAGGTAGAAGAAAAAATGGGGAGAGTAATGAAAGCAAAACAAGAAAACTATGAAAAAAGAATCAGTAGCTTGGAAAAGGAAGCACATAATTTCACTGAAGAAAACAAAGCCTTAAAAAATTCATTGGCCAAATGGAAAAAAAAAGTGCATAATCTCACTGAAGAAAACAATGCCTTAAAGAATTCATCTGGCCAAATGGAAAAAAAGGTACATAATCTCACTGAAGAAAACCAATGCCTTAAAAATTAAAATGGGACTGTTGAAGATAAGGAATCCATGAGACACCAGGAATCAGTCAAGCAGAATCAAAAGAATGAAAAAATAGAAGAAATGTGAAATACCTCATTGGAAAGACAACTGATCTGGAAAACAGATCGAGGAGAGACAATTTGAGAATCATTGGACTGCCTGAAAGCCATTATCAGAAAAATAATCTAGACACCATATTCAGGAAATTATTAAGGAGAACTGCCCTGATATCATAGAATCAGAGGATAAAATCATCATTGAAAGAATCTACCGATCACCTCCTGAAAGAGACCTCAAAAGGAAAACTCCAAGGAATATTGTAGCCAAATTCCAAAATTATCAGGTGAAAGAGAAAATACTCCAAGCAGCCAGAAAGAAGCAATTTAAATATCAAGGAGCCACAGTCAGGATTGCTCAGGACCTGGCTGCTTCAACATTAAAGGACCTCAAGGCTTGGAATATGATATTCCGGAAGGCAAAGGAGCTTGGATTGCTTCCAAGAATCTATTACCCAGCAAAAATGTGCATTTTCTTTCAGGGAAAAGATGGACATTTAATGACATTGGGGACTTTCAATCTTTCCCGGTGAAAAGACCAGAACTGAATAGAAAATTCAATCTCAACATACAAGACTCAAGACAAGTTTAAAAAGGTAAACAGAGGGGGAAAAAAAAGGTTACCCTATTAGGTTAAACTGTTTATATCCCTACACAGGAAAATAATACTCATAACTCTTAAGAACTGTAAATGTATTTGGGCAGAGAGAAGGACTTTATATAGAGGGTATAAATATTAATTGTCTTTGATGTGATGATACAAAAGAATTAAGGGGTTAAAAGGGAGTCTATGGGGAGGAGAGGAAAGGGGAGGTGGAATGGAATGAATTATATCATATGAAGAGGTGGAAAAAACCTATTACAATAGAGGGAAAGAAAGGAGGGGGGAACATGGTTTCAACACTATTCTCATCAGATTTGACTCAAAGAGGGAATAACATATACGTTCATTGGGATAAAGAAACTTAACTCATTCTTTAGGGAAACAAAAGGGGAAGGGAAAGGGGGGTACTGATAGAAGGGAGGACAAAAGCAAGGGAGAAAAGCATAAAGAAAAGAGAGGGGGGTGATAAAAAGGGAGGGCAGATTGGGGGAGGCAGGGGTAAGAAGTAAAACATCGGTGAGGAGGAATAGGGTGAAAGAAGGGGGGAAAAGTACAAAGGGGCGGAATAGACAGTCAGTAATAATAACTGTGAATGTGAATGGTATGAACTGTGCTATAAAACGGAAGCGAATTGCAGAGTGGACTAAAAGCCAGAACCCTACAATATGCTGTTTACAAGAAACACATTTGAAGCAGAGAGATACACACAGAGTAAAGGTAAAAGGCTGGAGCAGAATATATTATGCCTCAGCTAAAGTAAAAAAGGCAGGGGTAGCAATCCTTATCTCAGACAAAGTGCAGGGAAAAATAGATCTCATTAAAAGAGATAAGGAAGGAAATTACATCTTACTTAAAGGTACTATAGATAATGAAGTAATATCAATATTAAATATGTATGCGCCAAGTGGTATAGCATCCAAGTTCTTAGAGGAGAAGTTAAATGAGTTACAAGAGGAATTAGACAGTAATACTATACTAGTGGGGGATCTGAATCTCCCCCTCTCAGAATTAGATAAATCTAGCCAAAAAATAAATAAAAAAGAAGTGAAAGAGGTGAATAGATTACTAGAAAAGTTAGACATGATAGATGTCTGAAGAAAAGTAAATGGGGATAGAAAGGAATATACCTTTTTCTCAGCAGTACATGGCACATTTTCAAAAATTGACCCTGTATTAGGGCACAAAAACATCATAGTCAAATGTAGAAAGGCAGAAATAGTAAATGCATCCTTCTCAGATCATGATGCAATAAAAATTACATGTAAGAAAGAGCCAGGGAAAAGTAGAATGAAATCAATTGGAAACAAATAATTTCATTCTAAAGAATGAATGGGCCAAACAAGAAATGATAGAAACAATCAATAACTTTATCCAGAGAATGACAATAATGAGACAACATACCAAAATCTATGGGATGCAGCCAAAGCAGTGCTTAGGGGAAAATTTATAGCTCTAAATGCTTACATGAATAAAAAAGAGAAAGAGGAGATTAAGGAATTGGGCATGCAACTTAAAAAGCTAGAAAAGAACAAATTAGAAATCCCCAATTAGACACTAAATTAGAGATCCTGAAAATTAAAGGAGAAATTAATAAGATTGAAAGCAAAAAAACTATAGAATTAATCAATAAAACTAAGAGCTGGTTTTATGAAAAAACCAATAAAATAGATAAAATATTGGTTAATTTGATTTAAAAAATGAAAGAAGAAAACCAAATTACCAGTATCAAAAATGAAAAGGGTGATGTTACCACCAATGAAGTGGAAATTAATTCAATAATTAGGAATTATTTTGCCCAATTGTATGCCAATAAATTTGGCAATCTAAATGAAATGGATGAATATTTACAAAAATACAAACTGCCCAGGTTAACGGAAGAAGAAATAAAATCCTAAATAAACCCATATTAGAAAAAGAAATTGAACAAGCCATTAATGAACTCCCTAAGAAAAAGTCCCCAGGGTCAGATGGGTTTACAGGTGAATTTTACCAAACATTTAAAGAACAATTAATTCCAATATTATTCAAATTATTTGGAAAAATAGGTGAAGAAGGAGTTCTACCAAATTCGTTTTATGGCACAAATATGGTGGTGATACCAAAACCAGGCAAAGCAAAAACAGAGAAAGAAAATTATAGACCAATTTCCCTAATGAATATTGATGCTAAAATCTTAAATAAGATATTAGCAAGGAGATTACAGCAAGTGATCACCAGGATAATACACTATGACCAGGTGGGATTTATACCAGGAATGCAGGGCTGGTTCAACATTAGGAAAACTATTAACATAATCAACCACATCAATAAGAAAACCAACCAAAATCATATGATTATCTCAATAGATGCAGAGAAAGCTTTTGACAAAGTACAACACCCATTCCTAATAAAAACACTAGAGAGTTTAGGAATAGGGGGAGCTTTCCTTAGAATAATAAACAGGTATCTACCTAAAGCCATCAGCAAGTATTATATGCAATGGAGATAAATTAGAGGCCTTCCCAATAAGATCAGGGGTGAAACAGGGATTTCCTTTATCACCCCTATTATTTAATATTGTCCTAGAAATGTTAGCTTTAGCAATCAGAGAAGAGAAAGGAATTAAAGGAATTAGAATAGGCAAGGAGGAAACAAAACTATCACTCTTTGCAGATGATATAATGGTATACTTAAAGAATCCTAGAGAATCAACTCAAAAATCACTTGAAACAATTAACAACTTCAGCAAAGTAGCAGGATATAAAATAAATCCACATAAATCATCAGCATTTCTATACATGACCAACAAAGTCTAGCAGCAAATGATGAGCAGGAAGAGTTCAGAGAAACCTAGAGGGTCTTACGTGAGCTGATGATGAGTGAGATGAGCAGAACCAGAAGATCATTGTACACAGTATCATCAACATTGAGTGTGACCTACTGTGATGGACTATATTCTTCTCACCAATGCAATGGTACAGAAGAGTTCAGGGAACTCATGATAGAAGAGGATCTCCAAATCCAAAAAAAAAAAAAGAACTGTGGAGTATAGATGCTGGATGAACCATACTATTTCTGGGTGCTATTGTTTTTTTTTTTTCTATTTTGAGGATTTGCATCACTGCTCTGATTTTTCTCATGTAACAGGATTAATGCAGAAATAGGATTAATGTTATTATGTGTATATATATGTGTGTATATATATCTATATCTATATGTATATAGATATATAGATATAACCTATATCAGATTGCCTTCTGTCTAGGGGAGGGAGGAGGGAGGGGAGGGAGGGAGAAAAATCTGAAATTGTAAAGCTTGTATAAACAAAAGTTGAGAACTATCTTTACATGTAACGGAAAAATAAAATACCTTATATGTAAAAAAAAAAAAAAAAAGATAACCCATTACATTGTCTGTATGTCCCTTGTAGTTGCCAATTTATGTAAATGTTCTCTCTGCTATTTAAGTAAACTCCTGGACAAGAGGAAAAAAAAATCAATGTGAAAAACAATTTAATGTTTTTCACATTTAACTTGGGGAACATTATAAATAAAATGAAAATAAAAATAAATTTAAAAAAAGCATGAGAGATCAATCAATTAATAAGTATTTATAAGGATGTATTATTTGCAATAACTGCACTGGGAATATTATATAAATAGTAGAAAAGTCTAGCTTTAAGAAACTAGTGAACCTTCAATGTTTACATGGGAAAACTGGGACATGTATATAAAAGGAAAAGTAATGATGTGAGGCAGCATATGGTGAATGAAAATGAATGCTATATCTTTGCCTTCATATCTTAAGTGCCTAACATAGTGCCAAGAAACTCAGATAGGGTTTGATAAATGCTGTTGAATGAATAAATATGACCAAGAAGTGCTATATTTATTCAAGTGAAGAATTAACAGGAATATCAAAGTAATATTTCACACATATTATCATAGGATTTCAATATTAAGAAGAAGAAAAAAGCAATGAGGGCTTTAAATACAGAAAAACTATCCATTAGAAAAGAGATCCCAAGGGCCATACCTTATACTCATCCTATTTTATCTTGTCATCCAACACATGACATGCATTTTTTTAAACCTATGATTTTATGTAAAAATTCAGTAACCTGACTCGTAATGCTCATAAGCATAGTGGCAATAAACTTTGCTAAATACTAAATCTGAGAAAATGCTGTGCAGGCAGATGGTGAATATATGCCTAAAGTCTATCCCAGAGCTGCAAACAGAACCATCTGCTGTGGTACTGATCTGTTTTTGTACATTGGTATCAAATTTAACTGAGGATCACACTTCTACAAACACTCTAATTTCATACCCTAGGCCCCAGAGTGAGATCACTCATGTCCCTCAACTAAAACTTGAGTTTCCAAGTGATCTTTTTTAAAGAAATTCAGGGGAAACCTCATACCATTCACTGAATGGCTTTCAGATTAAAGAACTGATGTGTTTTCCAGTAATTAATGATTTTTTTCTAATCAATACCCATGGTTAAGATTTTTTTTATATATAAAAAAAGAAAAGAATTACTTTTCTACAAGCACAAACACACTAATTAAGAATGAAAAACAGAGGAAGTTGGGATTTTTTTCTCAAAAGTCAATCAAACCTTCCTAGAGTGTTATAAAGGGCTAACTTCCCCTTCGTTCCTTCTTTCTCTCACCTACCTCCAAATCCATGCACTTTATAATATATCTAAATGACAATATAAAAAGAAATATAAAACATTAAGCATAATTTTGTAATTTTGGCATAAGCAGAGTATGACAAAGCCCAAAAATTGGGAAGATATCTGTACATCAAGAGTTGCGAATGTTTCCTATAAATATAAATTAAGAAACCAATTATATATATGTTAACATATTAAAAATAGTAGTTTTAAGTTTTTAAATTTATTTATTTTTTTAAGTTTTCAACATTTGTTTAGATAAGATTTCCAATTTCCAATTTTTCTCCCTCCCTCGCCCCTCCCCTAGACAGCAGGTAATCTGATATAGGTTTTATATATAGATATATAGATATATATCATTAAACATATTTCTGCATTAGTTATATTATAAGAGAAGAATCAGAGCAAAAAGGAAAAACCTCAAAAAAGAAAAACATCAGCACCAAAAGCAAAAGAAATAGTATGGTCCCCTCAACATCCATATTCCACAGTTCCATTGTTTTTCCTGGATTTGGAGAGCCTTTTCCATCATGAGTCCCCTGGAACTTTCCTGTACCATTGGATTGGTGAGAAGAATCTAGTCTATCACAGTTGATCTACACATAATGTTGATGATATTGTGTATAATGTTCTTCTGGTTCTGCTCATCTCACTCATCATCAGTTCATGCAAGTCCTTCCAGGTTTCTCTGAACTCCTCCTGCTCATTGTTTCTTACAGCACAATAGAATTCCATTACATTCATATACCATAACTTGTTCAGCCATTCCCCAATTGATGGAAATCCCCTCAATTTCCAATTCCTTGTCATGACAAAAAGAGCAGCTATAAATATTTTTGTACATGTATGTCCTTTTCCCTTTTTTATGATCTCTTTGTGAAAAAGACCCAAAAGTAGTATTGCTGAGTCAAAGGGTATGGAGAGGTTTATAGCCCTTTGGGCATAATTCCAAATTGCTCTCCAGAATGGTTGGATCAGGTCACAGTTCCACCAACAATGCATTCATTAGTGTTCCAATTTTTCCACAGCTTCTCCAACATTTATTATTTTCCTTTTTTGTCCTTTTAGCCAATCTGATAGGTGTCAAGTGGTACCTCAGAGTTGTTTTAATTTGCATCTCTCTAATCAATAGTGATTTAGAGCATTTTTTCATATGGGAATAGATAGCTTTGATTACTTCATCAGAAAACTGCCTGTTCATATCCTTTAACCATTTCTCAATTGGGGAATGACTTGGATTCTTATAAATTTGATTTAGTTCCTGATATATTTTAGAAATGAGGCCATTATCAGAAATACTGGCCATAAAAATTGTTTCCCAGATTTCTGCATCCCTTCTAATTTTGGATGCATTGCTTCTGTTTGGACAAAACTTTTTAATTTAATGTAATCAAAATCATCCATTTTGCATTTCATAATATTCTCTATCTCTTGTTTGGTCATAAACTGTTCTCCTTTCCAAAGATCTGAAAGGTAGAATATTCCTTCTTCTCCTAATTTACCTATGGTATCACCTCTTATGTCTAAATCATGTATCCATTTTGACCTTATTTTAGTATAAGGTATAAGATCTTGGTCTATGCCTAATTTCTGCCATACTCTCTTCCAGTTTTCCTAGCAGTTTTTGTCAAATACTGAATTCCTATCCCATTAAACCTATTGGGTTTATGAAACAGTACATTACTAATATCATTTACTACTGTGTCTCCTGTGCCTAGCCTATTCCATTGATCCTCCTCTCTATTTCTTAGCCAGTACCAGATAGTTTTGATGACTGCTGCTTTATAGTAGAGCTTCAGTTTTGGTACAGCTAACCCACCATCCTGTGCATTTTTTTCAATGATTTCCCTTGATATTCTTGACTTTTTGTTTTTCCAGATTAATTTTGTTATTTTTTCTAGCTTTATAAAATAATTTTAGGTATTCTGATTGGCCTGGCAGTGAATAAGTAAATTAATTTAGGTAGACTTGTCATTTTTATTATATTAGCTCAGCTGATCCATGAGCAATTGATATCTTTCCAATTATTTAGATCTGATTGGATTTGTGTGAAAAGTGTTTTGTAATTGTGTTCATAGAGTTTCTGGGTTTGTCTTGGCAAATAGACTCCTTGGTATTTTATATTATCTAACATTAATTTAAATGGAATTTCTCTTTCTATCTCTTGCTTAGAAACAATATGATGTGGTAGAAAGAAAACTCTGGCTGGGCAATAGAAGACTTAGAGGTAAGTAACCTTGAACAAGTCATTTCAACTTGTGGAAACTCAGTTTCCTTAACTTATAAAATGGAACGATCCATACAGAAAATGTTAAACACTCCTTACAGCTTGAAAATTCTATTATTGGAAAAGTTTTATAACATCCCTCTCCTCATGGTTACTTACTTGAATGACAAAGGGCAAGTCATTCAATGTTCTTAACCTAATTTTGCATATGTTTAAAATGGAATGTGATCAGACTAGCTGCCCTCACAAATCCCTTCCAGCTTGTGATCAACAATTCTAGGATCCTTTTGTGTCTGTATGATCCTTGGATTAATATATCTGAAAATACATGATAAATGTCAATCAGCATCTTCTAGAGCAGTATAAAATTCAGCCTTTTAAAAAAACTAAAATTAAGTGACTAAATTTAGGGATTTTATATTTTATGACTTTTAAAAAAAGTTCAATAACAATCTTTGCAGGAGGAAATAGCAATATTCAGATGAAATATTACTCTCTTTCTTAAAGCTGGTAAGACATCAGATCATTTTCCAAATTTTCCTCAAAGGGGCAAACATATCTAGTTTAAACAGTTTATTTTCAGGTTTGTTGCCAAACAATTTGTCAATATCATTGCTGGGTTTATCTAATCTTATCTTTAAGATGCACAAAATAACTGGTTGAGAAAAATGGCAAGTTTGGTTTTTCTGCTTTATTAAATACTGAATTGGGTCTTTCCTCATTTACAACAAACATTATAGTTTACTCTGAAAAAAAATAAATCAACAAAAAGAAATGAAAGTTATTCCAAGTGTGAGGTCAAAATGCAACTTATTTCTGCCTCTTCCTCAGAAAATCAATGAAAATGCCAACTAAAGAGTAAAATAGAAAAAGTATCCTCTAAAGACAAATTTTAAATCACACAAAACAAACTAGGAAAAAGCTACAACATAATGGAATAAAATTATGGATTAAAAGAATGAGAGACAAAACCTCCAGAAGGTAAATGTACAGCATCAATACCACATGTGATACAAACTATACTTTTCTGAAAAGGCAATTAAATGGACAGTAAATACATTAATTAATTAATAAAAATGAATATATATATATATATGTATGTATGTATGTAAATACATATACAATAGCCTAGTAAATAGTACATATAGTATAATATATAATGTTTATTATATTTGTATGTATACATAAGTACACATATATATGCATATCTATGTCTATCACATATATTATATGTATATACAATAAGTAACTGTAAAATAAAGGAATCTCAGGACAAGATGATCAAGCAGGCTTAAAATATCCAGGAAGGTTAAATACCAAATGACATTTAAAATACAGTGGATTCACATCATGCCAGGGTTAGGGTCAATAATCATTCTAGATATCAGCAAGAAATGCTTTTTACTAACCTAAGTTCAGGTGATATAGATAGAAATAAAAAGAAACATTCTTTGCCCTCAAGAAGCTTGAAACACAAAAGGGAGCAAATATAATGGAGACAAGGGCTGGGAGGTGAAGATACTAACACAATTTTGAAATTAGGAAAGTCAGAAGCAGTCTGGAAGGGAATAAAGACTGACTGGTCCTGGTCCCTTTCCAAAATGGAGGTCCCTAAGTAAATTCACCAATGGGAGAAAGGGATTGGCATGGAAGGCATAAGGACCAAACCTGTAATTTCAGTGTAATAGAGGATTTCTGTATGAGTAAAATCTCCCTACCAATGCAGAATAACAGTTGCTCTGTAATATAAAGCTTTTGCGAGTTAGATAAAGTAGTGAGACCTTAAATAATATGCAGAGTCACACAGCCAGTATATGTAAGATATAGAATCTAAACCTAGCTCTTCTCCTCTCAAGGGCCATCTGTCCATTCTACATGACATGCTTTTGCTCTTTCACACTTTTATGGAAGAAAGAAATGAGTAAAATAAGACTTACCCCTGAAAATCCCTAAAAGTGATCTATTTAGTTCCTTCCCCTCAGAAGACATTCCCCCATTTGTTAGGAAGTTTGAGCAACACATAAATGTCAACAGTTTCTTGCACTGTGTTGCCATTGATAGCCACTTGATTATGGCTCATGTCTTCCATACATAAATCTAATGGCTAATGTCCTTCATCAACTTTAATTAACTAAAAAAGTATTACTCAGATGGAACTTAATTTATGCTGAAAATTTATTTCCCATAACCCAATAGCCACAGTGTGGCAGAGCAAACACTTTAGCCAGGCAGTATGGTGTAGGAATTAGGACATATCGCACCTTAGATAGTTATTAGCCATGTAATTCCAGTCAAAGTTTGCCTAACCTTGGAGATTTTATCAGCAGTACGAGCTAGCCTGTTGGAAAAATGGAGTTAGAAGTAAAAGGTTTTTAAGAAAAATAAAGGTCAGGAAAACCTGGAAAGATTTACATGAACTAATGTTGAGGGAAATGAGCAGAACCAGGAGAACATTGTATTCAGTAGCAGAGACATTGTGTGATGATCAACTGTGATAGACTTAACTCTTCTCAGCAATACAATGATCCAAGATAATCCCAAAGGACTCATGCTGGAAAGTGTTCTCCACATCCAGAAAAAAACAAACAAACTGTGGAATCTAGATGCAGATTGGACCATACTGTTTCTACTTTTTTTTTCGTTTTTCTTTTTTTGAGGTTTTTCCTTTTTGTTCTGATTATTCTTTCACAACATATCTAATGCAGATGTATGTTTAATATGGCTATACATATATAACCTGTATCATATTCTTGTTGTCTTGGGGAGTGGGGAGGGAAGAAAGATAGGGAGAAAAATTGGGAACTAGAAATCTTATAAAAACAAATGTTGAAAACTATACATGTAATTAGAAAATAATAAAATACTTTTGTGACAAAAAAAAAGAAAGAAAAAGAAAGGGCAAGGGAACAAAGACTTAAAAAGCCCTGTGAATTTACAAGCTGGCTTACTCTCAAAAAAAGCACTTCTAAACCTTGCTTCAATGGCTTAGCCACTGGCACCACAGGAAGGAGGAGCCCATTGCTTTTAGCTGGCTTCTTCCTCTCAAGGCTCCTGTTACTAGAGAAAGCTAAAAGAACACAATCATACACCCCCCTTCTTGTCCATTTACAGACCATCTTTCAGCCTTAAAGAAGGAAACAGGAGAAGTAGTAAATACTGGCTACTCTATGGCAGCTTTGTTGTCATGAATAACTTCTACCTCTCTCTTCTCTCCTCACTCTCCTCCATAGTCATTAAAACTCTCCTTAAAGCCCATATTATTTGCTGCTGTAAATATATGCCTACTCTGTTGCACTAATCAACCTTTCTATTTTTTGGCCACAACCAGTACTTGTTAAAAATAGAAAATTAATGCATGAAATAGAATAGATAAGTATGAAGTAGAACTATACACATCAGACTACCAGGCTTTAAAAATCCAAGTACTCAGGGCAGCTAGGTGGTGCAGTGGATAGAGCACCAGCCCTGCAGTCAGGAGTACCTGAGTTCAAATCTGGCCTCAGTCACTTAACACTTACTAGCTGTGTGACCCTGAGCAAGTCACTTAACTCCAATTGCCTCTCTAAAAAAAAAAAAAATCTAAGTACTCAAAATACTTTGGAAAAGACTGAGCCAACCTTTGTCAACTGAGGTTACTTTGACTGGATGATTTCTAAGATTCCTTCCAGTTCTAAATCTATAACCTCATGAATTCATGATCATATTTGATGACAACTTCTCAGAAATCTATCAAACGATTTGGTAAAAATCAGCTTTAGTTCAGCAGGACATAATGTGTATCATGTAAAGTTACAAATGTATACACAATTTTAACAAAAAAGATTATATCATTTTGTTTATTTTTTTGTGGGGCAATGAGGGTTAAGTTACTTGCTCAGGGTCACACAGCTAGTAAGTGTCAAGTGTCTGAGGCCGAATTTGAACTCAGGACCTCCTGAATCCAGGACTGGTGCTTTATCCACTGCACCACCTAGCTGCCCCTGATTCTATCATTTTTAAAATAAGAGAAAAGAGTAGATAAAGTCCATGGTTATGGCTAAGATGAAATTATTTAACTAAACAAAAAATAAAACTAATCATAATAGAGGAAATAAACATCTTCAGTCATATATAATTTTAAAAAGCTATTGCACAATGAAAATAATTGGAACTAGAAAAAGAACTTCTCTTTGAGTGTCTTCATTCTAAGATTGCCTTAAACATGTATTTGCATGTATGCATCTACACACACACACATATATATTACATATATATATATATATATAGTGATATCTGCATATTTTGCATGTACATGTGTTTACATGCTGTCTCCCCATTTAGAATGTGAGGTCCTTGAAGGATAAGGAGTTTGTTTGGTTTTATTTTATTTTTGCTTTTCTTTGTAACCCTACTGTTCCTAAGACAAAGTAAGCATTTAATACATACTAGCTGACTGACTAACAAATTGTCAGGTAGGGACACATATTCATATTAAACAAACATTTTTAATAAGGATCTGAATTGACAAAAAAGGACTAAAAGCCTGTCCAAAAGATAAGTAATCAAAGGAGATTAACTTTTTTGTTTTAAAAGAAGAAATGCAAGTTGTCATCAAGCACAACAGAAAAGCTCTAAAACACTAAAACAAATTTTATTTAATCAAAATTGTTCATTTTATTAATTGTAATCACCTCAGTTCCTTCATTGGTTATTCATTCTCTCCTTCACTCTAATAGAGAAAAGTACTTCATTCAATTCTCCTTGCTTTGTTTTAAATAAGATTACATTTGGACCACTTAGGATTTATAGTGGCATATGGTATAAAATACATGTCTAAACCTATCTTCTGCCACATTGCTTTTCAATTTTCCCAGCAGTTCTCTTCAAATAGGTAATCCTTGCCTGAGAAATTTGTTTTCCTGGGTTAATTTAATCCCAGGCTATTGTATTTATTTCCCTCTAGGTCTTGCTTGTCTAGTCTACTTTACTGAATGAAAATATTTCCGTTAGAATATTAAGAATCTAAAAAAGAAGCTGGAATCTGATATTTCAAAAGTTAAAGAATGAGCTATTTGGTTTCCTATCATTAATGCACAAAAATTAAACATTCTTTTAAAATGAGATATAAACTATTTTTAATTGGATCATTTATAGAGTGAAAAAAAATACCTTGAGGTAGCTTTTGAAATGTCAAAAGCCTAATAATTTAGAGCCACTCAGTGACTTGTGGGGAATTAATAGAATATCTTTAATTAACAAATCAATATGTTTAAATATATGTAATCAATATATACTTTAAAATTATGAACTACCATAGTATATTATGTATATGTGTGTGTGGGTGTGTATCCACAGAGTCACATAAAAATAAAATAAAAACAAAAAGAAAATAATGTGACCCCCTGAAATGGCCAAATGAATATGCAGGCCTCTCTCCAAATTAATAAGTAGAAGAGAATCTCTGTTATTTTCTCTTCCTCTAGTGTGAGCTCCCATGCTCAAGGAACTACATACTGCTGAGATCTTCCTTCAGGGGTAAACAAGGGAGAAGAGAACAGGAAACATTAATGAATTGATTATTGTTTCTGCAGAAAAATAAAGAGTTAAAAATACTTTCAAGACAGGAAGAACATGAGTTTAAGAAGTTCAAAAGTGAGGAAAGTCTTTTATTAAAACAGATCATTTAAGATGTTTTTGTTAAATATATTCCTATATATAAATATAGATAGAAATAAAAATAGATCTAAATATATGTACAAATATGTAAATACATATACATGCATATTTGTGCACATTGAGATGAGTTTAAAATATGGGAAATCTGTTTAGTGTTTGCTCTGTTTGTAAATTTGTGGGGAAAATTATTAGTGAAAAATAGAAGATTGACCTTTCTCCTCTGTAGGCCTCAGTTTCCTCCACAGTAAAATGAAAGGGTTAGAGATAATGACTTCTAAGAATTCTGTGACTTATAAATCTTTCATGTTATGATCATCTCCATAATATTTTTCCATGTTCAATATTTTATTTTTCCCAATTACACATAAAACATTTTTAACATTCTCTTTTTATAAAGTTTTGAGTTCCATATTCTATCTCTTCTTCCTTCTCTCCCCCTTCCCTAAGATGATAAGCAATAGGTTATAGATGTACGATTATGAAAACTATTTCTATGTTAGTCATTTTCTACCTTAATTTTAAAAAGTTTATGATTATATTTAAAAAATCCAGCAAAAAAAAAGCCTTTGATAAAATGTGTGTTTTTTTGTGCTAACAACAATAACCAGCAAGAGAGAAGAAAACATTTTTTTCCTTTAACCCAATAAAAAGACTTTATATGAAACAAAGAACTAGAAGTATAGGTAATGGATAAACATTAGAGGTTTTCTAAGAACAAGGGTAAATCATGTCTGCCCACTCTCATCATTCTTACTATTTATCATAATTTTTGAAATTCTAGCTATAGCAGTAAAGCAATAAAAAGAAGATAAGGGAATAAGTATCAACAAATAAGGGGTCAGGATGGCTCTATTTACAGATAATATGATGGTATATTTAGAAAACCCAAGAGGCCTAATTAAAAATTAAACAAGATAATAAATGACTTTATCAAAAGAGATGGGGAAATGGTATTTCTTTCACTAAGGACAATTATAAAAATATGTATTATTTAATATATATATAATAAAACATATACTATTTAAAATAAAATTTAAAAATATATGTTTTAAAATGATGATATAATATTACTACCCATATATTGGATATATGGGTATTAATCCTCTAAGATAGTCACAAGAACAATATAAAGATAAATGTAAGCAATTTAAAAAGAAATAATGGAAGAATTAAATAATTGGAGTAATAGAAATAGTACATAGTTTGAACCAAGATAATAAAGATGACAAAAATACTTTAATTTATAGGATAAACTTAATTTCAAAGAATTAGCAAAGCAATTTAGAAATTTACATGGGAACAAATGAACAATACCACCAAAGAAAATTCTGAAAATATGATGAATAGGCTTCTGTACTATCAAATCTCAAATTTTACTTGAAGTAGTAATTATCAATGTTATTTGCAACTTGTTAAAAATGATGAAATAGTATAATGGGACAGGATAAATACAAAGATAAAAGTAAAGGCACACAATAGAATAGTGATTAGAAAACCAAATGTCACAAGCCAGTATAATAAAAAAACTGTTATAAAAATTAGATAGTAGTATGGAAGAGAAAAAAGAAGGGATTAATTCCATATTGTATATTAAAATAATATACAAAGAGATCTTGTATCTAAACATTTCATTCTGGATTATGAATGTAGGAAGGAAAGAAATATATTAAATTAACTGAAGAAATTATATGCCTAAACTAGCTGTATTTTTATAAAATAGATTTGCATGATAAAACATATGCATGTGTGTATATTAATATATTTGTAGATAGATTGATAGAGGAAACATCTGTCAAAAATATTTGTAGTAAAAACCTGATATTCAAAATCTATAAATAATGAATATGCACATCAAAATATAATAGTCAAATATATGAGAATAAGCAGTTCATGAAAGAAGAATCATTAATTACTAATAACCACCTGAAAAAAATTGTTCAAACTTTCTAAATATCAGGAATATAGTTTTTTTTTTTAATTTTTTTTTTTTGCAGGGCAATGAGGGTTAAGTGAATTGCCCAAGGTCACACAGCTAGTTAAGTGTCAAGTGTCTGAGGCTGGATTTGAACTCAGGTCCTCCTGAATCCAAGGCCAGTGCTTTATCCACTGTGCCACCTAGCTGCCCCCCAGGAATATAGTTTTGAAAGTCTTGACATACCACCCTAACTCTATTAGCTTGGAAATGATAGTTTTAAAAAATATAATTAAGGGCAGCCAGGTGTCACAGTGGATAGAACACCGACCCTGGAGTCAGGAGGACCTGAGTTCAAATCCAGCCTCAGACACATAACACTTACTAGCTGTGTGACCCTGGGCAAGTCAATTAACCCTAATTGCCTCACCAAAAAACAAAAACAAAAACAAAACATAATTCAATTGTAGTGATGGCATAGAAAAATGGGTACACCGTTACTGTTGTTTGAGCTCCATATCACATTTCTTCAGGGCAACATGCCATTATCTAATAAGAGCTACTAAACTTTATATATTTTAGCCCATTTATTGCAATAATAGATTAAAATGAAAGGATGTGGGGCAACTAGGTGGTGCAGTGGATAAAGCACCGGCCCTGGAGTCAGGAGGACCTGAGTTCAAATCTGACCTCAGACACTTAACACTTACTAGCTGTGTGACCCTGGGCAAGTCACTTAACCCCAATTGCCTCACTAAAAAAAAAAATAAAAATAAAAGGATGTTATTGAAAAAGAAAAGATTTCAATATACATTAACATTCTTAGAGTTTTATTTTTGAATACTAATTCATAAGAAACAAATTAATTTTCAACAAATGGTAAATTGTAGCCTTGCAGTACTGTTGAACTCAGAGTTAGCAAGGTATGCTTTTGAATTCTGCCATCAATACATATTGGTTATGTAACCATGGATATATTATTTAGCCTTTCTTGGTCTTAGCTTCTAATCTGTAAAATGGGGATAATATCAAGCTCTCAGGGTTGGTAGGAAACTCAAAAGTGATAATGTCTGTAAAGTTCTTGTCAAACCTAAAGTATTATATAGTTGTCAGTTATTATTATATTATTTTGTTAATAGCCAAATAAATTTTGGTATGTGAATTAAATGACATCACCATAAGACATGCAAATATATATAAATATATATATATATATATACATATATAAAAGACATTAGATTTACATAACCTGTGCATAAATTGGATTTAAGTCAGACAAATTTGCACCAAGTCATTGGCCTCACTCTCTCTTCCAGAGTAATCACAGTCCAATGCAGGACAAATTCAAGACTGGTGATGGCTCGAGATGCAGTGGATGACCCTAGTGTCTTCGATGTCTAACCAAGCTCTAAGTGCTCCATAGCACCTGCTTCAGCTGCCTTACTGGCCATGTGAACAAATCGTTCTCATCCACCATTCCATCAGGCGAACTCTTCATATGCTTGGTGTAGATAGAGCTGTATCTCACCAATGGGTTTGATAACCCTTTGTTACCCTCAAACTGTCTTAGTCCCATTTATCATGGTGTGGCTGCTGCACATGCTACAACTTCTGGGAGCCACAGATGAGATTTAGGTAGATCATATACACTAGAGGTGGAAAGCAGCCTTAAAAAGTGCTTGGCAGCCCTCACACAAGAGATACTAGTCTTCCCTGAACACACCCTATTCCCCAGTAAGAAAGTACAAACAATGAAAACTGTACAAAATAAAAATCATGATAATATCAACAAAAATTTAAAATAACTGGAACGAGAAGATATCAGAAAGGAGAAAGGTGTATGGAAGCAAAAAAAGTAACCAATTTTGAAAAACAACTCTGTTGAAAAAGTAAATAATCTGAAATTTACTATCATTTAAATTAGGGAGAAATGTCTCTTTTCTTGATAGTTACCAAATTTAGAAATAATAAAACAAAATAATAACAATAACTCTGACTTGGATGCATCATCTGATGAGCTGATGCTTGACACTTGCAAAGGCATGCTTCATAAATGATTGCTTTTGAAGATAAATATTTGATATTGTCATGAGATTTTTTTAAAAATGTTAACAGTTTTGATCATCTTCCCAAGATAATGTCATTTTAGATCCTATACATAAAGTACATTAAAAATATCTGAAAAATATGTATTTCTAAAATATCTAAAATGGTTGAAGGGTACTTTTAACCATTTGTTATTTAATCTGAATTAAACTGCTTTTTTTCTTATTCTTGTGACAGATCCCTGTCATGGAATTTGGAATTTGAAATAGAAACAACAAAATACATAATCTAAAATCAAATATTTAGGATTTTATTTTATTTTTCAGGTATATAGAAGGAAAGCCAAACTAACTTGGCAAATGGGGGTGCTTAATGTAATGTTAGCTGAAGCACAGAGAATTTTCATATGAGCATATAATTGGTTACACAAGGCATTTACTTAATTGAGGGCCTGGGCAATTTAATTTCCTCTTCTACTCAATTTCTATGTTTCTATTAAGGGAATATTAAAATGAGAAAAAATAGTCTTCACAACTTTCTATTTTCCCTTTCTTCTATTTCTAGTGAAAGCTTCCCTCTTCCTTTATGGCCTCCCTATTCCATCTCACAATATGTTTGAGCTGTAACTATTTTGACCTTTCACATAATGCTGTTGTTTAGCATGCTTCAGAATTTTTTTCACTACCACAACAGTAGATGTGCTTAATTGATATAAAATTTCAAGTGACTTTCAATTACATTTTCCAACTATTGTTTTCACAATAAATATCTTAGGTATTAATTTTAAAATATGAGCTAGGGCATATCCAATTTTGCCCTTGGAGATCCCAACAAGTAAAGATCACTATAGCTATTGTCTGCCTCTATTTTTGAGTCTGAGGATGATAAGTTTTTATTTTACTGTGGTCTTATAAATGAACTATTTGACATTTTTTAAAAAATGATTTTGATATTCAATTGCTTTCAGTAAAAGGGCATAATGTCTTTACAGCATCTGGTCCACTGTTGAGTTAAAACATTAACTCCACTTTGTCTTTTTAAAGTGCTATAAACAATAATGTCATCTTAGACACATTTTTTCTTCTTTTTTTAGTGGGGGGGGGGGGAGAGGAAGGGATACATTTACATTATCCAGATCCATATTTTCTCTTCATCCTGCTGAAAAATTAATAATAGTGGGCATAAAATGGGAATACTGAAAGCCCCTTCAGGTAGCCTGGTAGATTGTAAAATACATTCAATTTGAATTTAGAGTATTTAGGTTCACATCCTATTTGCCTCACTTACTACCTGTGAAACCTCAGGCAAATCACTTAAACTCTTTTGGTCCAGTTTTCTAATCTGTATTATTGGACTAGAAGGCCTCCATGGTTCCATCTTGTTGAATATCAGTCCTCAATCTAAAGTTTATGGAAACACAGAATCCATGGATGAATTTCAGGGTGTCTGTCAACCTGGATGGAAAAATATTGTGATAATTATTTTTCAGTATAATTTGCTTCCTTTGTGCCACTATTTCATGCACTTAAAAACATTCTAATAAGGGGTTTATAAGCTTCACACAGACTGCTAAAGTGTTCGATCACACACACATACACAAACACACAGAAATACACTGGTTAAGAATCTCTGCTCTAAGAATAATTTGGTGTTTCAGTTTCCTCACTGATAAATAGGAGATGATAATATATCCACTTGCCCTACTGGTTTGAAGTGTCAAAATCAAATGAGTAAAGGTATGTAAGGCATAATGAAAACTTTAAAGTGATTGAGACATATTAACTATTTATGGTTCTCTACTCTGTTTCATTTTTTTCCTCATCCTTTTCCTTAAGGAACATAGATATTTGCAAAGCAATTTCATTTCTTACATAGAGAGATTGACACAACTTGTAGAATATAAAATTTTAAGTTTATATCCGCTACAGAACATAGGACTTAGAAATCCCAGTTATAGTGCTTTAAAAAAGTAAAAATGTCCTTTTGACACTTGTAGAAGCACACAAATATAAATCCCAATATGCAGAAATTCCCTTGAAGTTCAAATGTTTATGATTGAATATCTGTTTTAATATGTCTTCCATGTTAAAAGAAAACCATGTAAGCAATTTTCTGAATTAAACAGCAATAAAAAATATTTATGTTTCCTGTCATTTATCAAAAAAGTAAAGAAAGCATTCTATTTTTCTACTCTCATGCCCTGGAAAATAGCTTTTCTTTTAAAAGATGAAACTTGTTACAGATTCATTTTTCCATGAGAACAGCTGCACATGACATGTTTGAACATATTTGCTTAAGAAATACAAAATTATTAACATTCACTTCCTTTAACCTTTTAAGGCAAGCCAGCTGTGGTTATTCACAGCCAGCCTACTTACTTTGGATTTTGCTTTAAAAAAAATAAAAATCCCAAGTCTATTTTCTCAAGAAATGTCGTGGACTTCTTTGCTTTGGGAATGTGGGAGAGGGCATAGTAGAACTCATCCTTGAAATGATAAATCATTCTCCCAAACTAGGAATTAGGATGAAGAATCTATTCTTCATTTCTATTTTAACTATGCCAACCTTTCAATTCAATATGTTGCCAAAAGAAGGAAGGCACTTGAGTAATCTAATAAATGTTAATATTTACTGTTACAAACACTGGAATGGCATTTTTGAGGCAAACATAACTGAACTGGGCTGTTGTTTTATCTTAGAAGGCAATCTCTTCTAAAGTCATCCATGGAATTAGGGTTTAGTCAGAACCTAATGTCACAAATAGATTGTTTCTGGTTAACAGCTTTGGAGTTTTTGTAGAAACCTGACTATTCCTAGGCCTACATGTGCTTTACTAATGATTGGTTTGAGATATATATATATATATATATATATATATATATATATATATATATATATATATATATATATATGCCTCCATCTGAATTGTAGGCATATGAACATTGAATTTACCTTAAAGACAATGAAAAGCTAATATCCAGTTTGACTTTTTTTCTTACTAAAGAGAGAGAAAGCCAGAATTCTTCAAGTATTAAGTTCATTCCTCCTTATTTAATTCTAAGATTATCATGGTTCTCAATGAAGAAAGTGTTGAATAGTTTCAAAGAAGATAGAATTTGATATCACATGACCAGGATTCAAATCACAGTCTCCTCATGGCTAGAATGAACCTAGCTAATATATGAATGAATACATGGATGGATGAATGAATGAAAAAATTTAAGCATAAAATATATGTTCTGTGACAAATACTGGGATACACATATAAAAAACAAATCCCTTCCCTCAAGGGAATTACAATGTACTAGAGGAAGACATTAAATGGAGATAAATCACAGGGATAAGAAATTATAGCACAATTGGTTGCCATTCACATCAAATGAAGGTTAATATTGAATTGATCATTGTACCCAGAGTGATTGAAAAGTTACATGAAGAGGGAAATGATTGGAAGGTAGCCAGAAAGAAGCTTCTTGAGTCTGTACCCAGCTGAATTTTATGGATTTGAAAATTTTAGACAATAAAACAAATGCTTCAAGGACACAAGTTTTTATCAATATAGCAGGGCAGATTTTGGAAGGACATTTGGTTAAGAAGACATATCTGCCCCCTACCACCTAGCTGCCCCCAGCAGCTAGGGGACAGCTAGGTGGCACAGTGGATAAAGCACTGGTCCTGGATTCAGGAGTACCTGAGTTCAAATCTGGCTTTAGACACTTGACACTTACTAGCTGTGTGACTCTGGGCAAGTCACTTAACCCCCATTGCCCCGCAAAAAAAAAAAAAGACATATCTGAGGACAAGTTTGAAGTTCTGTTTTTCAAAATAGTCACAATGGGTTTTTGGCCAGAGATGAAGCAAATGTAACAATAATTATCTAGGGGAAAATATATTTTCCAGTAGGCTTCCAAATCTAATCAAAAGGTCTTTAAACTAAAAAGAAAGTTGTATTTTCCTGAATTTTCTTATATGTGAAATGAGTTTAATGATAATACCTACCTCACAGGTTTGTTTTTGTGAGGATAAAATTACATATTTGCAGAATACTATTAAATTTTTAAAGTGCTATGTAAATGCCACATTGTTAGTATCATTATCATTTTTATTAAAACTGCCAATAGAGAAAAACTACAGTGTAGAAAGACTAGAGAAAACCTCATAAAGGATCTTGGAATAAAATCTGTGGTTTCAGATGTCAAAAGATAAAAGTGTAAAGTATGGTTAATAAGCAATATGAAATACAAATATTAATAAAAGAAGGTAGATGTTTTGGTTTATAGGTATCATTGTGACATGATGAGATGGGACTAATCAATTGACCATGGATCTGGAAGAATAAACATCATTCAAACAAAAAAAAAAGGAATAGGTAAAAAGAAGGTAGGTCATGGTATATAAAGGAAATACACTAGTGTGAGAAAAAAACATGAGCTAGAAAAGAAAAGCATAAGGGATAGCATTTGGGTAAATATCAATGAAGGCAAAGATGGAATATTGTAATTTGATCAGAGTATACCAAAGATCATCTGGGCAGAACGAAGAAATCATTGATTTTAAGCTGCAAAGGACTTTAGAGGTCATAGAGTCCAACCATTCAATTTTATGAATCGTAATATTGAAGATAAATGAAATATCAAAGGTTACACATATAAGTAACTTGAGAAGCTAGGATCCAAACTCACAGTCTTCATTTCCAAATGCCCAATTTTGTTCCACTGTACAATGTTGCCAAAATCAAATAGTTAACAAAACATAATAAGTTGGTCAAAGACTCATGAAATAATAGTTATGTGCAATTCCAGTTACTTGTACAATTTGTTAAAGCACCTTTTTCTTCTCTCCTATTCTTTCCCCTCCTTTTGTGCTAGAGCTCCCTCTCACTCCCCCATAACAGAATCTCTGATCAATTCTAGTATTGTCCTTTTTTTTTAAACTTTCACCCTTCAAAAAGTTGATGAATCAGTGAAAAGAATTGCCTTTCTATATATGGTTTGCAAAAAATAAAGAATTAACTAACCCTAACTTGATGGAAAACTTAAAAGGCAATGACTGGAGTAGCTAGGTGGCACAATGGATAAAGTATCAGCCCTGGATTCAGGAGGACCTGAGCTCAAATCCGGCTTCAAACATTTGATACGTACTAGCTGTGTGACCTTGGGCAAGTCAATAAACCCTCATTGCCCCACCAAAAAAAAGGAAATAATCACAACATTTGTAATAGAAGAAAGAAAATACACAGAGAAAACAAATAATATATTGACATGCATCCTAGATTTGGATACAATACATTTCAAAAGGCTAAAATAGGAATAGATAGAATCTCATGGATGAGAATTCCACATTAGAGCTAAATCCAGAATGAATGTGTAGCTCTTAATTAAATTCTAGATGGGTAGAGCCAAAATAGAGGAGTGAAGTCCTGAGATCTCCCAAATTCCCTTCAAAACAATGTTAAAATAATTGCTCAAAATAAATTCTGTAGAATAAGAACAAAAGGACAGGGTGAAACAAATTTTAAACCCTAGCCAATTTAATATATTGACAGAAAAGGTCTAGCTCTTTGGCTTAAGAGTGTGCTTGACACACAGGACATGACAGCTTACTGTAACTACCTCAGAAAGTCAGCCAACAGTATTACTTGGGGGAAACTGAATTAGTAGCAGTGGCTTCTGGAACTATTAGCTTACAGATGGTAAAAGGGTGAAATAACTGGTTAGAAGGAGTATGCAGGGGACCCTTTGCTTGAAGTGGTTACAAAATTCTGTTGCATTGTCCACATGTCCCAGGATGAGGAGGATCTATAGTACACTAGAGCTTGGAGCTAGAGGACAGTATGGGCCCTAGTCTATGGTCCTAGGGAGAAAATTAGTGCTTGTTGTCACTCATAGATCAGATCTCAGGCCAGGAAACTGTAACCCTAAATCTCCTTAGATCAGACCACCTTGGAATATCTGAAAACTTGAGAACCCCAAAACTAGCAATTAACATAGCAACACACACACACAACTGAAATTTGGGACAGTGCCTTTTTATGTTGAAAGCAGAGGAGTACTTTAGCATAAAGTTAAAAGTAAAGAAGTAGGCTAGAAAAAAATTTAAAAGAACCTGATGCTAGAAAGTTACTATGGTGAAAGGAAAGATCAAAACACAAAGTTAGAGGTTTAAAGAAAAAAAACAAAATCAAAGAAGCTGCATTCAAAACCTTAAAGGAAAATATGGTGAATTGGTCTCAGGACAAAGAATAATTCCTTGTAGAAATCAAAAGTGATTTTAAAAATCAAATAAGATACATGGAAGAAAAATAGGGAAAAGGAATGAGTGAGAAAAGAAAATTATGGAAAAAGAATCAAAAGCTTGGTAAAGGAAGCACAAAAATTACTAAAGAAAATAATAACTTTTAAAAAGATGGAATTGGCCAAGTGGTAAAAGACACACAAAAATCCATTAAAGAGAAGAACTCCTGGGCAACTAGGTGGTGCAGTGGATAAAGCACTAGCCCTGGATTCAGGAGGACCTGAGTTCAAATCCAGCCTCAGACAATTGACACTTACTAGCTGTGTGACCCTGGGCAAGTCACTTAACCCTCATTGCCCTGCAAAAAAAAAAAAAGAGAGAGAACTCCTTAAAAATAGATTTGGATGAATGGAAAAGGAGATACAGAAGCTTACAGAAGAAAATAATTCCTTAAATAATTAGGATTTGGGAAGTAGAATCTAATTACTTCATGAAATATCAAATTCAATCAATAAGCATTTATCAAACTTCTATTATATGCCAGACATTCAGTAAATCATGGAGGAACAAAAGAATAGGAAAGGTGAAAAACAGCCCCAACCCTCTAGAAGCTCAGAATTTAATCAGTGATATATGCCTTCCCTTAAAAGAAAAGACATCAACCAAATTAATTTTTAAAGGAACTATACTGAAGATGGAAGCAAGAGTAGATTTTAAAAAATATCCTATTATTTTAAAAAATTTTCTAGAAAATGAAATTTACTGTCTTAAGCAGTAGTGATTCCCTTATGAAACATTTCAGAGCAAAAGTCAGATTACTTTGTCATGTATATCATAGAAGGCATTTTTACTCAATATATATGGGCTCTGGGGTCCATTTCAACTCAAAGATTTTGTGATGTCGTAATGTATTTATGACTCAATTTAATAATTTAACAATTTCTACCTTCATGTAGAAAACCAGGTCATTGGACTAGATGAATATTCATAGATTTAAATGATTTAAGAGTGGGAGAGGACTTAAGTCATTTCAATTTATGATGATACCTGACAATGCTCACTTTCTGGCTTTCAGTTGAATCCAACTGAGTTGAATGCAATTGCCAGGTCTATATCAAAGCCTTTCTAAATTGATAAGACCCACCAGTACTTCCATAGTCTTTGAAAACATAGGTTCATCCCCATGAAAGAATGAGTTCTTGGAGAACTTTACTTCTTTACAAATAATACAATCCCCCCCCCCCACACACACACACACACCCCTTCCCTACACCAACTCAAAAAATGGCCAATGCCATCATCAACTTGAGAAGAGCAAATAATATTTTTTCCCTTCCTCCCCATATTACTGATTCAAGCCTGAAAGCATGACATGTTCCAAGAAATACCCCAGTTGTTACCTATTGTTCCTTATTTTCTTTGTGGTAACTTGAAAAGACCTCCAAAGATGCCTACTTAAAGTTGAGATCTTCAGATAGCTATGAATAGAAACAAATTTTCTCTTTCAGGTGTAAAGTAGTGAATTGACTTAGTATGCTTAGGTACATCTTGACATGTACCACCATGTTCATTATTATAATAATAATTGCTTGCATTTGTTCCTTACTTCACAGTTTCCTAAAAACTTTGATATGTAATCATCTCATTAATATAACCATCTGAGATAGAAAGAACAGCTACATTTTTACCAATTTTTTAGAGGAGGGAAAGGGGGCAGTTAGGGACATAGTAGATAGAGCACTGGCTCTGGATTAAGGAGGATTTGATTTCAAATCCAGCTTCAGACATGTGACACTTACTAGCTGTGTGACCCTAGGCTAGTCACTAATTGCCTCAAACTTCCAAGGCCATCTCAAGTCATCCTGATGCAACTGGACCCAAATGGCTCTGGAGGAGGGAGTGAGGTTGGTGACCTTACAAAGCTTTCTCTCATTTCAATTCAATGCAAGTAATGACATCACCTCCTGATGTCATTCTCCTTTTCATGAATAAAGGACAAACAATAAGAAGGAGAGAAAAAAAACAAGATTCAGACAGGTTAAGTAACTTTGTAAATAACTTTACAAAGTTTATAGAAAAAATTAGAGGTTGGAAGGGTACAAAAACTTAAATAGTTAATAATAATAATAAACATGAATGTGTATGGGATGACTGTTTCCATAAAATGGAAGTGCAAAGCAGAATGGATCAAAAAACAGAATAATAAAATATGTTGTTCACAAAAAAATGTAGCAGAGAGACACACATAGTGTAAAGGAAAGGGTCTGGAGCAGAATACAATATGCTTCAGCTGAAGTGAAACAAACAAACACAAAAAAAGCAGGAGTAGCATTCTGGATCTCAGACAAAGTAAAAGCAAAAATAAACCTAACTAAAAGAGATAAATAAGTAAACTACATCTTGCTTAAAGGTACCATGGACAATAAAGCAATATCAATTCTAAACATAAGCACCAAGTGGTATAGCATCGAAAATCTTAAAAGAGAAGTTAAGTGAGTTATAGGAAAAAATAGAGAACAAAACTATAATGGTAGGGGACTTCAACTGTGCCCTCCCAGAGCTCAATAAATCTAACCAAAAAATAAATAAGAAAGGAACTTAGGAGGTAAATAGAATATTAGCAAAATTAGATATGACAAACCATTGGAGAAAACTGAATGTGAAAAGAAAGATATACCTTTTTCTCAGGAGCACAGCATGTACACAAAACTTAACCATGTATAAGGCTATAAAAAACCTGAAAATCAAGGGGAAGCTAGGTGGCACAAAAGATAGAGCCCCAACCCTGGAGTCAGGAGGACCTGAGTTAAAATCTGGCCTCAGACACTTGACACTTACTAGCTGTGTGATGCTGGTCAAATCACTTAACCCCACTTGCCTCACCAAAAAAAACAAAAAAACAAACCCACAAACAACAACAAAAAAAAGCCCTCAAAAGCAAAGGTAAAAGGCATAAATGTTAAATGTATTTTTTGAATTATAATGCAATAACATTACATTCAATAAAGGGCAGCAGAAATGTAGTTAAACATTAATTGGAAACTAATAATCTAATCTGAAAGAATAAGTAGTCAAAGAACAAATCATAGAAATAATCAATAATTTCCTTAATGAGAATGACAAAAATGAGTCAACAAACCAAGATTTATAAGATGCAACCAAAGCAGTACTTAGGGGAAATTTTATTTTTCTAAATTCTTACATCTACAAAATAGAAAAAGGATAGATTTAAGAATTGTGCATGAAACTAAATAAAAAAATCTAGAAAAAGAACAAATTAAAAATCACCAATTGAGCTTGAGCAGTAAATTGAAAATCCTGAAAATCAAAGGAGAAATTTGTAAGATTGAAAATTGAGCTTGTAAATAAATCTAGAAACTATCTTTAGGGTAAAAAACCAAGATGTATCAGCATTGGTTAATTTTATTGTAATTTTTTGAATTGAATAGAATTTTATTTTCCAAAATATATGCAAAAACAAATTTTGACATCAATATTTTAAAACAGTGTGTTTTCCCGACTTCTCTTCCTCTCTCCCTTCCCACCCCCCACCCATGATAACTCAAGAAATTCAAAATAAGTTATACATGAGTAGTCATGGAAACATTTCCACATTAGCTAGGTTGTGAGAGAAAACAGTCAAGAAACCAAAACTTCAGATTAAGCAATTGTGAAAGATGAAAAAAAAATTTTTTAAATGTGTTTCCATCTGTTTTAAGATAATATCAGTTCTTTCTCTGTAGATGGGTTGCAATTTTCATAAGTCCTTCAGGGTTATATTGGATCATTGCCTTGATGAAAATAACCACATGCTTCCCAGCAGATCATCTTACACTATTGCTGTTATTTTGTATACAGTACACTTCACTCTGCTTCAGTTCCTATAGGTCTTTCCAGGGTTTTATGATAGTATCCTGTTCATCATAATCTGTATATAATACCTTAAACTTGACAGAGAATTTTCTTCACAATAGCCCAGCAAAGTAGGTACCATACCTTTTGCCATTATAATCAATCATTATAACTATTTCCCTCCATCCCATTCCCTTCCAATGATATTTACTCTATTTTCTGTCTTCTTTCAACCTATTACTCCTCAAAATTGTTTTACTTCTGGCCCTCCCCTCCCCCACTCCCTTTTTTTCCACCCTTCCTTCCTTATCCTCTTCCCCTCCTCCTTTCCTGTAGGGTTAAATAGATTACTCCTCCCAATTGTGTATGAATGTTATTCCCTCCTTGGGGAATAACACTATGATGAGATTAAGGTCTTTGAGCTAATTCTGTGTTCTAAATTTTTCTTCCTCCCTCCCTCCTCAACCTTCCCTATGAGATCAAGCAATTCAATATGTCATACTTGTGCAGCAATGCAGAACATCTTCTCCTTCCCTGAAAGTGTTTTGCTTTTTCCTGTTCTCTCTCCCAATCTGCCCTTTCCCCCACCTCCATCTCCCTCTCCTCTCTCAGGGCAAAAATATATTACTATACCTATTTGAGCATGTATTAATATTAGTCCCTCTTTGAGCCAATTCTGATGATATTATGGTTCAATCACACCCCAATGCCTTTACCCTCTTTCCCTCCCCTCCATAAGCTTTTTTCTTATTTCTTTCATGTGAACTACCTCTCTCCAGATCATCTCTCCCCATCCTCCTTACCCGTCTATTCCTCCTATACCTCAACCCTATTGTAAAAATATTATCATGGATTAGTTAGGTGGCAGAGTGGACAAATCACCCGCCCTGGATCCAGGAGGCCCCAAGGCCAAATCTGGCCCCAGACATGACATCCCCTCTGTCTGCCCCACAAAGAACAAAACATAAATGCT
Source organism: Dromiciops gliroides (assembly GCF_019393635.1). NCBI lineage: Eukaryota > Metazoa > Chordata > Mammalia > Microbiotheria > Microbiotheriidae > Dromiciops > Dromiciops gliroides. The sequence goes on along the minus strand of NC_057861.1, from coordinate 564,289,360 downwards.
TTACAGATATCATCCCTTCACATTCAGTTCTGACTTGTGTCTTCTGTGAATTCCTTACTGAGATAGTTCTTATGAGTTTGAAGTATTATCTTCCCATGTAGGAATGTAAACAGTTTGAGCTTTTAATATCCCTCATGAAGTCTTTTTCCTGTTTACCTTTTTATGCTTCTCCAGGGACTTGTATTTGAAAGTCAAATTTTCTATTCAGTTCAGGTCTTTTCATCACAAATGCCTGAAAAAAAAATCCTCTTTTTCATTGAAATCCCACTTTTTCCTCTGAAAGATTATACAAGCTTTGCTGGGTACATGATTCCTGGCTGTAGTCCCAGTTCCTTTGCCTTCTGGAATATCAAATTCCATGCCCTCCGGTCATTTAATATAGATACTGCTAGATCTTGTTTTAGCCTTATTGGAGCTCCACAGTATTTGAATTCCTTTATTCTAGCTACTTACAATATTTTCTTCATGATTTGGGAGCTCTGGAATTTAGCTATAATATTCCCAGAGGTTTTCCTTTTGGAATCTCTTTCAGGAGGTGATTGGTGGATTCTTTCAATTTCTATTTTGCCTTTTGCTTCCAGAATATCAGGGCAATTTTCCCTCCCAATCTCTTGGAGGATGGTTTCTAAGTTCTTATTTTGGTCATGGTTTTCAGGTAGTCCAATGATTTTCAAACTATCTCTCCTGCATCTGTTTTCCAGTTCAGCTGTTTTTCCAAGGAGATATTTCATATGACCCTCTATTTTTTTATTCGTTTGGATTTGCTTTACTGTGGCTTTGTTTCTCATAAGGTCAATAGCTTCCATTTGATTAATCCTAATACTTAGGCAATTATTTTCTTGAGAGAGCTTTTCTATTTCCTCTCCCATTTGGCTTTTCAAACTGTTGACTTTTTTCTCATGACTTTCCTTCATTGCTCTCATTTCTCTTTCCATTCTTTCCTCCATCTCTCTAAATCTGCCTTCTATCTCTCCTACTTTCTCTGAAAAGTCCCTTTTGAGTGCTTCCATGGCCTGAGACCATTTCTTATTTTTCTTGGAAGCTTTCAATGTTGCAGCTTTGACCCTGTTATTATCTTCTTCTTCTGAGGCTGTATTGTGGTCTACCTTTCCCTCAAAGAAGTTTATGATAGTCTGCTGCTTTCTCTACCTACTCATCCTGGGTGACTATTTCTTGGCTTTTAACTCCTTCTTAAAGTGTAGTGCTGCTTCCAGGACATACTGTTTGAGATACAGTGTGGTCCAGAGGGTGACTGGTCTTCTTCTCACCCTGCCTGGCCTATGAATAACCATGGCTTCTTTCTCTTTGACCTAGAAATGGAAGTCTGATTGAACTCTGATTCTCTATGGTAAGAAGCTTGGCATGTCTGTGCCCCTCCCCCACTGGGCCACCACCATTTGATTCAGCCCACTGGTTCAGAACCACGGTGCTTTGCCCCACCTATAGCAGAGACTGCCTCCACTTCCAGCCTACTGCTGAACCCCCTCACCAGTCCATTATCTGAGCCTCAGAAGCTGCTTGTATGGAAGACTCTGATGGCTGCTAGAAGCTCTGTCTGTTCCTTGCTGGGTCCTGACTGTACACTGAGCTGTTCAGTCTGATCAGTAGGTGATCAGAATTTCCCTCTTTTACTGAGAAATATTCTCACTCTGTTCTTGGTTAATTTTATTTTAAAAAGAAAGAAGAAAACCAAACATTCAGTATCAAAAATGAAAAGGTTAAAATCAGTGCCAATGAAGCAGAAACTAAAGCAATCACTAGGAAATATTTTGACCAATTATATTCCAATAAACCTGACAATCTGAATGAAATAAATAAATATTTATGAAAATATAAATTACCTAGGTTAACAGAAAAGGAAATAGAATGCTTAAATAATCCAATCTTTTGAAAAGAAATTTAACAAGCCTCCCTAAGAAAAACATCTCTTAGTCTAGATGGGTACACAAGTGAATTATACCACATAGTCAAAGAACAATTCATTCCAATGCTATATAAACTATGTAGGAAAATAGGCAAAGAATGTGTCCTGCCAAAGTCCTTTGATGATGCAAATATGGTGCTGATACTTAAACCAGGAAGATCTAAAACAGAGAATGAAAATTATAAACCAATTTCTCTAATGAATATTGATGGAATCATTTTGAACAAAATACTAGCAAGGTATGACAAAGATTATAAAATATAATCAGGTGGGATTTATAGCAGGAATGTAGGATTGGTTCAATATTAGGAAAGTATCAACATAATTGACCATATAAATAACAAAACAAACAGAAATCATGTGATTATCTCAATAGATGATGTAAAAGCTTTTGATAAAATACAACATCCATTCCTATTTAAAACAAGGGAGAGCATAGGAATAAAGGGAACAGTCCTTAAAAATTATAAGCAGTATCTATCTAAAACCAATATTAAGCATTATCCAGAATGGGCAGTTAGGTGGCACAGTGGATAAAGAACCGGCCCTAGATTCAGGAGGACCTGAATTCAAATCCAGCCTCAGACACTTGATATTTACTAGCTGTATGACCCCGGGCAAGTCATTTAACCCTCATTGCCTGGGAGGGTGTGGGGTGCGGGAAGCATTAACTAGAATGGAGATAATCTAGAAGCTTTCCCAATAAGATCAGGGGTGAAGCAAGATGCCCATTATCATTATTTTTGTTTTTGTTTTTTTTTAGTGAAGCAATTGGTGTTAAGTGACTTGCCCAGGGTCACACAGCTAGTGTTAAGTGTCTGAGGCCGGATTTGAACTCAGGTACTCCTGACTCCAGGGCCGGTGCTCTATCTACTGCGCCACCTAGCTGCCCCGCCCATTATCATTATTATTTAATATAGTACTATAGATGTTAGCCAAAGCAATAAGAAGAGAAAAAATGAAGGAATAAGAACTGGGAATAAGGAAATAAAACTACTACTTTGCAGATGATATGATGGTAAATTTAGAGAATCAACTAAAATCTACTTGAAACAAGTAACATCTTTAGTAAAGTTGCCAGATATAAAATAAATCCACATAAATCATCAGCATTTCTATATATTACCAACAAAGCCCATCAGGAAGAGATAGAAATACAATTTCCATTTAAAATAACTGTAAACAATATAAATACTTAGGAGTCTACCTGCAAAGAATAAAACATAGGAACTATATGAATGCTATTACAAAGCACTTTTTGGTGGGGCAATGAGGGTTAAGTGACGTGCCCAGGGTCACACAGCTAGTAAGTGTCAAGTATTTGAGGCTGGATTTGAACTCAGGTCCTCCTGAACCCAGGGCCAGTGCTTTATCTACTGCACCAGCTAGCTGTCCTCTTACAAAGCACTTTTCACATAAATAAAATCAGATCTAAACAACTGGAAAAGTATCAATTGTTCGTGGGTAGTCCAAGCCAATATAATGAAAAATGATGATTCTATCAAAACTAATTTACTTATTCAGTGCCATACCAATAAACTACCAAAAACATAATTTAATAGAGCTAGAAAAGATAACAACCAAATCCATCTGGAAGAATATTAATTCATCTAGACAAAAATATTAAGGGAATTGATGAAAAAATACAAAGGAAGGTGGCCTAGCAATCAACCAGATCTCAAACTATATTATAAACCAGTAATCATCAAAATGATCTGATACTGGTTAAGAAATAGAGTGGTAGATCAGTGTAATAGATTGGGTACACAAGACAGAGGAGTCAATGACCATAGTAATCTAGCATTTGATAAACCTAAAGACCCTAGCCTTTTGGATGAGAAATCACTATTTAAGAAAAACTGCTGGGAAAACTGGAAAACAATAAGACAAAAACTAGGTATACATAGTCTAACACCTCACACTGTATACAAAGATAAGGTCAAAATGGGAGCATGATTTAGACATAAAGGGTGACACCATGAGCAAATTAAAAGAACAAGGAATAATCTCAATGTCAGACCTATTGTGGAGGGAATAATTAATGACCAAAATTATGTAGAGTACATTATGAAATGCTAAGTGAATAATATTGATTACATTAATTACATTAATATTGATTACATTTTTGTAAATTAGGGCAGCTAGATGGCACAGTGGATAGAGCACTGGCCCTGGATTCAGGAGGTTCTGAGTTCAAATCCAGCCTCAGAAACTTCACAGTTACTAGCTGTGTGACCCTGGGCAAATCACTTAACCCCAATTGCCTCACCAAAAAAAAAGTTTTTGTACAAACTAAACAGATACAACCAAGATTATAAGGAAAGTAGAAAAATGGAAAATGATTTTTACAGCAAGCATCTATGATTAAGGCCTCATTTCTCAAATATAAAGGGAACTGATTCAGATTTTTAAGAATACAACCCATTTTCCAAGTGATAAATGGTCAAAGGATATGAATAAGCAGTCTTTAGATGAAGAAATTAAAACTATCTACACTCATGTAACAGTTGTCCAAATCACTATTTATTAGAGAAATGCACATTAAAGCAACTCTGAGCTACCATTGCACAGCTACCAGCTTGGCAAATATGACAACAAAGAAAAAAGGGAAATAACAAATGTTGGAGATGTTATGGGAAAATTGGAACATAATGCACTCTTGGTTGAGTTATTAACCGATCGCATTATGGAGAGCAATTTGTAACTATGCCCAAAAGGCAACCACAGTGCACATACCATTACCATCCAGCAGTACCTTTACAATGTCTATATCTCAAAGAGATCATAAAAAAGGGAAAAGGACCAACATGTGCAAAAAACATTATAATAGTCCTTTTCATGGTAAAAAATATTAGAAATTGAGCAGATCTCCATTGTGGAATGGCTGAACATGCTGTGGCATATGAATATAAGGGAATACTATTGTGCAATAAGAAATGATGAAAAGGCAGATTTCAGAAAAACCTGGAAAGACTTGTATGAACTGATACAAAGTTAATTGAGCATAACTAGGAAAATGTTGTACATAGTATCAACAAAAGGTGTAATGGTCAATTATGAATGACTCGACTCTCCTTAGCAAAACAATAATCTAAGACAAATACAAAGGATTCAGGAAGGGAAATCCTACCCACATCCAGATGAAGAACTTTTGGGCTCTGAATGCAGATCAAAGCATTTCTATCATTTATTTTATTCTTTTCTATGTTTTTTTTTTCCCTTTGATCTCTTCTTTCACAACTGTGACTAATAAGGAAATGTGTTTTACATGATAGTACTTGTATAACCTCTATAAAATTTCCTTCCCTTTTTAGAAGAGAAGAAAAGAGGGAGGGAGAAAAATCTGGAACTCAAAATCTTATAAAAATGAATGCTAAAATTGTCTTGATATATAATTGAGAAAAAATACTATTAAGAAAAAGAAGATATATTACTAGGAGCACATGACCTGACTTGTAAGAGATCAAGACTCATTTTTTTTTAAGTTTTTACCCTAAACTTATGTTCTTCCTTTTTGATATATCTGAAAAGAACTGCCTCTTGACCCTGATGACATTTTTCCCCACTCAGTCTGGTCAGGGGACTAGTTGATTTGTCTTTTTACTTAGCTCTCACTTGTTCTAGAGGGTAGAAGATGAAAGAGTGCAGTTGTCCCTTATTTTCTTTATTATGTACCTAGAAGACAACTGTTCAAATAAGAAGAGGAGTAAATCTTTTTCTGTCTTTTTATTCTTCTAGGACTTGTGTAGTCCCCATGGCTTTCAAATATTGTCAATTGACATAATATTTATAAAGCAATTGGCACAGTAGCTCTTGATGCAAAGTAGACATCTAATAAATGCTTGTTCTCTTCCTTTTTCTCTTCTTCTTTCAAGGCACCTTATTCTGGTATTAATAAAGATATTGATTTCTTTTCTCTTTCCAGGAATAATTGGGATTCTTATATTTCTTGATTATTGTTAAGTACTACATTTTCATTAAAATAATTTTTGATGTATTCACATTTATTGACCTCAAAATTGTTTCAGGTGCTCAATATACTTATTGATTTTTATCTCATACCTCATTTGTTTATTTGCTCTTGAATTAGTATTTCCTCTTGAACTCCATATGTTTAATGGCCTTGATAAAATATGTCAAATCAATCAATCACCATTTATTAATTGCCTGATACATGCTGAGCAGTAGGGATGCAAAAGGAAGTAAAAGACAGTCCCTGTCTTCAAGGAACTTACAATTGAATGGGGGAAACAACATGCAAACACATATGTAGAAAGCAATCAATGTTCAATATAAATAAGATCTAATTAATACAGGAAAGGCACTGGAATGAGGAGGGATTTGGGGAAGGTTTCCAGTAAAATATTGGATTTTAGTTGATATGTAAAGGAAATTTCTCCCTTTTGAGCTAAACTATGCTTTTCTTCTATGCCCTAAGGGCTATAAAACTGTGCATAACTTTTGAGTCAGCAATAATACTGGATCAATATCCCAAAGAGATCATTAAAAAAGGGGAAAAGGCCCACATGTCCAAACACACTTAAAGCAGCTTTTTTATGTGTTTGCAAAAAAATTGGAAATTGAGGGGATGCCCATCAACTGGGAAATGGCTGAACAAGTTATAGTAAATGAATGTAATGGAATACTATTGTGCTGTAAGAAATGATGAGCAGACAGATTTCAGAAAAAGATGGAAAGACTTACATGAATTGATGCTGTGTGAAGTGAACAGAATCACGAGAACATTGTAAACAGTACCAGAAACATTATGTGATGATCAACTGTGATAGACTTGGCTTTTCTTGGCCATACAATAATCTAAGGCAATTCCCAAAATACTCTTTATGAAAAATGTTCTACACATTCAGAGAAAGAAGTATGGAGTCGGAATGCAGATGGAGGCATACTATTTACACTATTTTGTTGTTTTTGTTTTTTTCTTTCTTGTGTTTTTTCTCTTTTGTTATAATTCTTCTCACAACATGATTAATATGGAAATATGTTCAACATGAATGTAACTATATAACCTATATTAGATTGCTTGCTGTCTTGGGGAAGGGGAAGGGAAGGGAGGGAGGGAGAAAAATTTAGAACTTGATATCTTATAAAATGAATGTTGAAAATGATCTTTACATGTAATTTAAAAAAATAAAATATTCTATGCTTTTATAGGATTCATTTTCAAAGGTACTCTCATGGCTAATTCTAAGAAAAATTCAACAATACTACTCCAGAGCAGATGTGTGGTAGAAATAGATTCAATAAAAAGAGTAAGTTCTTTTCGATCTCTTTTCCCCATAACTACATATGTTAGCAACATTAAAAGATGCTAAATAAGATTAGTGCTATGGGCATTGCTGTCCAAATCAGTGTACAATTGTAGTCTGCTCCTGCACTAAAGAGGGAGTTGTTAAGAGTTGAGGGTATGCAGAAATAGGCTCAAATTTATATGAAGCTTTTTCTTACTTTTTAAAAATGTGTGATTTGTTAAAATTTTAATATAGTGATTAGAACAATTTGGATATATAGATACATATACATATATATGCATACACAAATACACATATAAAAACATATATGAAAACAATGTAATAGAAATAAAACATTTGAAGACATCTGACATTTCTATTGCTGTGTGAATATACAGTTCTGATTAATCAGCCCTAGGTCTCGTTTGTGCTACCTTTAAATTGTTTTTAGAAGAAATATAACAACAATAGATAAATATTTGAGAATTGAGAGAGAATTGAGAATTGACAAAGTTGGGTCAAATAGGATGTCAACAAGGCTAATGGGATGATACTGAGCAAAGGAAAAACGTGGTAGCATATGTTTAATCATTTCTTTATGGTTATGTCTGTCAGACTGAAGAACACATCCTCATGGGTAACAATAAAAAAATCTCAATCAATGAAACTAGATTGGGCAAGAACCCTAGAGGATAAGCTAATGGAAGAGAGGTACAAATTGGATTGCCCAGCCAATCTAATAGCATTTTTCCTTCTCTATTCTGTATAATTTTTAGTAATTCTTGCATTGCCTCTTCCCTTATCTTTTTAGCTATGGAGCCAGCAACAGCATTAAATTAACCAAAGCTAAAATGAGTAGTATAAATCTGGCTCTTACTTTTAAAAATACAGAATATAATAATGGAATGAATGACTTTTTTCCAATACTAGAGATCTAGTCTGCTCCCGATAAAGTTTGACTTTGGAAAATTATGTTGGTCCTGATTGTTAAACAGAACTCTGAATTAATTTCACACTGGCAAAAAGCTATCTATTCATCAGGTGATATTCTTTGCTCAGTGCATGGCCTGACAGTCTTCATCATCATTTGATCAAATCTTATTATTTGGAAATTCTTGGTTCTTTTATTAGGAAAGGCATCTAGTTCCATGAGGCATAAAGCTTTTAGGACTCTCTGGTGGGGGTATCTTTGTTCTGAATATCAAGCAAGCTATAGTTTAATGCCTTGTTATAATGCAACAAAAAGTGAGAAAAGCAGAGTCCTTCTCTGAGCTTCTTCAACAGGGCTATGGAATATAAAAAAATATTTCAATATTGTTTCTATGCATTTTACCATTTCCCTGTTAAACTTGAAACAGGGGTCTGACTTTTCTATCCCTATTCCCATGAATTTTGTGTCTAAATAAAAGGGAGAGTCCATGATCATAGCACAGTCAACTGTATAATATCTAGAGGGTTTTTTTTTCTCCTATAAATGGAACTGCACTGGGAAAAATTAAAATTGTTATAGAATGCAATGGTCTATCCTTCTGGTTTTTTTTAAACAAAAACAAAGAGGATCTATATTTTTATAAAAGATAAGCCAGAATATCTAAAAAAAATATGGATTCTGATATTTTTCTTTTCTTTTCCCCCCTCCCTGACATATAGTCCTTTGCTGATTCAGAAGGAGTCATTTAGTAATGCAATTAATTATAGAGTTCCAAAGTTGAAAGGAATTTCAAAGATCATATAACTTAATCCTGAATCATCGCTACAACTATCCCAACAAGTGATAGTGAGTAGTCTGATTTAATGTCTATTTTTGCAAGTTCAGATGAGATTCACTTTCGTTTTTCTAGGTTCTATGCTTTATTGAAATAGTCTAAGATCAGGGCAGCTAGGTGGCATAGTGGATGGAGCACCAGCCCTGGAGTCAGGAGTACCTGAGTTCAAATCCGGCCTCAGACACTTGACACTTGTGAGCTGTGTGACCTTGGGCAAGTCACTTAACCCCAATTGCCTCACTAAAAAAAAATAGTCTAAGATCACTTATGCTTTGCAGACAGTCACATGAAACAGTTGACAAAATTCATTTTAATTTAAACCCATAAACTAAAATTTTGACTAAAACCCCTAAAATTGTTCTGTATTTTATGTTTGGGCCAGATTTTGATTTTGATATTTATATGACTTCAATTTTATTTAGTTAGATTTGTCCCTTGATCAAAGCTGCCAATAACTTTTAGAATCTTGATTCTGTCATGCATCATCTTAACTATCTTGTATTTGTTTGCCTCCAAGTTATTGATAAACATGTTGAAAAGCTTGTCTTTTATAATCTATAAATAAAGCAAAATTTTCTTGATCAGAGTAAGCAGCTTGTTCAAAAGAATAAAAATACTAGGTTATTTTCTTCATTGCTTGATGTAGAAATTTATGAGTCATAATAACTCAATAAGTATGCAGCTACAGATACATATGCACATGTTTGTATGATAGCACATAATAAAGGACTGCTAGGAAGGAAGTTCACATTCATAATTTATATAGGCATCATGAAAAATGAAAAATAAAATACCAAAATTTAAAAATGTATCAGTAACACATAAATTATGTTATTTATATTCATGTATATATACACTTGCGTGTATATATGTACATATATATGTGTGTGTATATTTATGTATAATTTGCTTTCATTCAAAAGATGCTATTCAAAGATAAAGTTAAGAATTGAGTGTACCATGTGATGACACACAAACTCAAGAAAAGTAAACAGAACTAAAAAAAAAACAGTACACTGAATGAATATTATTTTGTAGCATGAAAAGACATAACATCTACAAAACTATGTTATGTAATTGATAGAATTATTGAATTTGAGCATTTGAAGGGAACTCAGAGATTATCTCACCTAATCCTTATTATAAAAGGAATATCCCTATTACATGCCAAAATAAGTGGTTATCTGGTGTTTTTTTTGAAGGTTTCCAAGGAAGGGGGTGGTCTTGATGCAGGACATTTCACTTTTCAGATAGTTCTAATTGTTAGGAAGTTTTTGCTTTGATTTCAAGCTTAAATTGACATTTTTTCAACTTCCAATCCTTGCTCCTATTTTTGCTCTCTGGGCTCAAGTATGAAGCCAAGTCTAATCCCACTTCCACTAAAGAGCCCTTCACATACTTGAAGTCATATCCCTCTAAATCATCATTTCTCTAGGCTTAGCATTACCAATGTTTCAAATTACTTTTGTACAATGGACTCCACACCCTCCCTTCACCATCTTAGATACCCTCCTAGGGTTAATCTCCAATTTATCAATGTCCAACTTATACTGAAGCATAAAAAAGTTAACACAATTCTCCTGGTGAGGTCTTCTGAGGATGGAATGCAGTGGAACTCTCACCTTCCTCTTTCTGGAACCTCTGTCTTAATTAACGCTGTCTAAGATCACATTACTTTTTATGACTGCCATATCTCAAAGGGGACTCACATTGAACTGGCAGTCCACTAAAACCACACATGTATTTTTCAGAACTATTGTCTCTCCACATCTTCCTCCTTTGCCTTTACCTCTATTGAATTTCATCTTAATAGATTCATCTTTGTAGATTCAATGTTCTATCACTAAGATTCATTTGAACTCTGACTTTATAATCCAATTTGTGAGTTATCTCTCCCAGTCTTGTATCATATGTGAATCAGAAAACTATGCAATCTATGTCTTTATCCAAGTCACTGATTAAAATATTAAATATCACAAGACCAAGTGCAGACCCATGGGGTACTTCACTGGATATCTGCCATGTTAACATTTGCTGCTGTTTTATTTAGGCATTTTTCTGTCACGTCCAACTCTTCATGACCATACTTTAGTGTTTTCTTGGCAGAGATACTGGAGAGGTTTGCCATTTCCTTCTCCACATCATTTTACAGATAAGGAAAATTAAGTAAACAGGGCTAAAGTGACTCGCTAAGGGTCACACAACTAGTGAGTATCTGAGGCTAAATTTGAATTCATAAAAAAGGAGTCTTCTTGATTCCAGGCTCAGGACTCTGTGCCACCTAGCTCCCAAATATTAACAACTTTTTTTCAAGTCAGTTGCCCAAACAGTTTAAAATCCATTTAATTAGATTGGCATCCACAAATGGGGACTGGAAAAAGAAGGCCCAGTGCTTGTAGTAAGACCAGGAACTCACATAGATATTTGGCAAACTGGCTTCTGGTAAAATATAGTGATACAGAATCAACGGATTTGCTTATCCATTTCAAACCATCCAAAGTGAAATTTGCTTCATAGAAACACATTTGGATGACTTGGAAGCCTGCTTCTAAAAACAAAATTGAATGGAAGGTCCTACCCTCTAGAACATATGAGATATTCTGTTGCCATTTCCTATTGGCTTATTGGATCATAATGAAAAAGCTTTTGATTGGCTTCCAAGTCTGAACAGACAAGGTATATAAACGGCACTAACTGGAAATATCAGACTTTCTCTTTTCCACTGGTGTTTGAGACAAGGATTTTCACAAGCCTACAGGTAGAAACAGAGGTAGTAACAACAACCTATTAGCCTATTCTCTCCACCCAGGTTGGCAAGAAGGCACGAGCACAAAATGTGGCTGTTTTTTTTTCCTGTCCTGTTTGTGTTTTATTATTGGCTATTCTTATTGGCACCTGATCCCCTGTATGGAGCCCAGACCCCAGTGAACAACCTGTGGGATACAACACAACAATTATCAAGATGCCATATCCTATAGGAAGAGAATGATTTATCCTGAGGTCATATCTTCTTAGTTAATGTCACTTTATAAAAGTTAATTGATGCTAACTGGTTAAGTTGATAATTGGGTATTAATTAAGGGTATTGAGGACATTAAGGAAACATTAACTGGCAATGCCAATTTGTGTTGGGAATAATAACAATAGAATGGGGTTGTTTACAGTATGATATTAGAGGAAACTCCATAAACCTCTAGAGTGCTGGGGAGATGTAATTGGCTGCTCTCTGGTGACCCAACTTTGCAGTGAGTTTGGAAATTGGAATAAGGTATTAAAATCATCACAGGTTCTAGGTATTTTATGGATCAGAATCTTCTTCAAACCATAGTTTATGTTTCTCAATCAATTTTGGCTTTTATTTTTACTAGTTAGCCTGAGGTAATACATAGTTCACAAAAAAGGCATGAATTAAGTTACTTATGACAGCACAGACCAGAGTACACCTCTTCCCATGAGTTGTAAGCTGATTTTCCCACAAATGTACACAGAGAAATTAGTGGACCTGTATAGGAAATATTCATAGAAAATCCATATGTGAAGAAAATGTGTCCAAGACACCCAGAAGAAGTAGTGGATGTGGAAAGAACATGTATGACCCATACTGTATAGCAGTTTCTGTCTTTTCTCTGGGACATGATGTATACTAGATCTTGAGTTTCAACTTCTACTCACCAAGGATTGTGTCATAGTTGCTTCTCATTGGGTATTTCCCCTGTTTTCCACTTGGTTTCAAACCTTTACCTCAATGGTCTTCAATAATCTAGCTATCTTTACAATCATTGAATAACCTACCCAATGTTCACTATGGATGTTGTTAGTAAGCTTCTTCCCTGCAGGGAAGAGTACAGATCTTCCAGCATAATGTTTCAGAATTTTACAATACCTTAGGTATTGTCATGAGCTATTATGCAATCCCCAAGGCTCTCTAGTTAGAGAAAGTGCTGTGATTATTACACCTCTCCCTTACATAAAGAGACAACAGCTATGGAGCTCATCTCAGCTTTCCTTATCTCATGGCTAAGAGGCTCTTCCTCATATTCCAGAAAGTAACAAAGGCAGAGGCCAAGATTAAGCTTACTCTTGGATTTCCTCTTATAATTTGAATGGTTGGCTCTTTGCTGAACTCTTCTGTCAATTATTCTCTAGTCTAGCAACTGAACCACTCAGATCATCTGTCATCTACCACTTTGTCCTAAATTTTATTGTTAGAAATAATTTAATTTTCAGGTATTAAAATATCACTACCACTATCCCCAGTCCCAAAGAAACCTGAAAATAACCATGTTCTCAAAAAAAGAGAGCTGATATTGTGATGAAGAATTTTGAACCTTTTCCCCACACATACCTATATATACACAGAATGTGAAGTTACAGTCAATTATTGTCATTTGGAGGAAAAGATTGCTCTTTTACCACTCTGCATTGTTTATACCTCATAATCTAGCTCATAAGTGCATACTGTTAATCACAAGTGAGAACATGTTTCTTATTCTTAAAGAATCTATGCAAGTGCATTTATTGATGATGTTGGAGAGGAAGCTCTATCCTTATGAAAAAAAAATGGATTGCCTAGAATTGAAGCTTGAAAATTATCTACAATTGTTGAGATGAAATGATAATGAGCAGTCCAAGAAATATTACGTCAGACTAGAGAGCATTGTGTAAATTAAATAATCAACAAGTATTTATTAGTTGCCTATCAGTTTCATGTACTATACTGGGTGCTAGAAATTTAAATATCATGCATGAAATAATGGCTACTTTTAAAACAAACATATTCTAATGGAGAACATAATAAGGATGTAGATAGATATAGATATATGATATATATATATATCTTCATTCTATTCATGCTAATAAGGATTCAATAAGTTATATTACAACAGTAGAACAATTCATAGGGCTCTTAGTCCTCTTTCTGCATCTAGAGCAAATGGACCAACACATGGGGTTATATTCTCCTGGAACCTAGTTGACTTGATACATAAATCATTCTGTGCACTTCTATTGTATAAAGTACATACTATTTATTTTTCTTATGATAAAATATTTCCAGAATTGTCCTGGTTTATTAGTAGATATGTTTTCTTCAAAGAGAAGCTTCCTTCTTTTTAATTACAGCTTGGGTACATTCCCATCAAGCTTCTAATAATTACTCAGGGAGTTCATTCACTTAGGTCTACATAGTTCATTCCAGACTAAGAGGTATTCTAAATCAGGGATATTTTGAAATGATAACAAGATTTACTAGTTCCTTCTATTGAACTTGTCTCTTCACTTAAACAGAAACTACTGCTGCAGACATATTCACTAAACATTATGTTATGAAACATTTCATAAAAATGAATCTTGCATTTTTCTAAATAAACAAGATCCCCCATGTTTATAGAAGGATTTGATCTTTGCCCTGAATATTATTTCATCCAATGCAATTCCCAACAAGACATTTCATTTCTTGGCTCCCAGCTTTCCCTTTGACTGTCCCCCATTCCTGGAATACTCCCCCCCACCTTCACTCCCACTACTGATGACTCTGGTTTCTTTAAGTACCAACTAAAATCCCACCTTCTAAAGGAAGCTTTCATCGACTCCTCTAAATTCCAGTGCCTACTTATTGAATATTATTTCTCATTTATCCTCTATATAAATTGTATTGTATATATTTGTTTTCATGTTGTCTCCCTCGTTAGACTGTAAGCTCCTTGAGGGCAGGGATTATCCTTTGCCTACTTTTGTATTCCTAGATCATATCACAGTGCCAGATGCATAACAGGCACTTAATAAATGTTTATTGATTCATCAATTAATAATAAATCTAATTCTTTTTTGGCTTTCAGTTCCTCCATGAAAACGTCTCACTCTCCCTATATAATTTTACATCCTGTTTCTCAATAAGATTCACCTCCTCTTCAGTGGTACAAATCTCCTCACTATCATTCTACTTGCTATACTGATTCCTACATCTACCTGTGCCTTTGTTCATTATCTAGCCTACTACGAATGTTCCAGGTGGAAAAATCCTAATAATCTTACCCACTCTTTTTTATTGTCCAAATCTTACCTACACTTAAAACCCTAAGTAATATTATAGTTCTTTCATGAAGGCTTGAGAAAACAAATATAGTCCATGTATCAGCATTTTTCCTTTCTCTGAATTTTTATCATACCTATAGTTAAAAGAACAGCATTTATAGAACTTAATTATAAAAAGATATATTGTATTCTGTCACAACAAAATAGTAGATAGTACCAGAACATATTAATGTCTATGAACAAAATAATAATGTAAATCTTGTTTTAATTTTTTTTAAATATTACTTTGTGTGTTTTTTCCTCTAATGTGCATCTGTTTGGCTCATTGAATATGGCTTCTTTAGGGAAAGGACCAAGTATAGAAGTATACTTTCACACACACATATGTACACATGCACACAACACATGTATACACACAGCACACTTTTAATTCTCTTTAGCATTATCATAATTATGGTATCCTGTAGGTCTTCATTACATGTTTTATTAATTCACAATGGTGGGAGCTCAAAGAAGGTAGATGAGAGTGATACATGGAAATGACTTAATATCTTTATTAAAATGTTTACCATTTATTAGCTAGGTAGCAATTATAAAAGTGATATTATTAATTACAATAATGGCTTATGTGTGTGCATGCATTTGGATGTATCTAACATGCAAAATTACTGTGGGGTCCAAAAGACTTCAGTAAATATACCTATATCTATTGACAGAGGCATAGATAGAAATTATATGCCAATTAGAGGCAGAGACAGAAAGCAAGTAGAGATAGTGATGATTGTGATAGAGATATACAAATAGAGGGATAGAAAGAGATAGAAATTATTTAGATTTAGATGCCTTTGTTCTGGACCCTGTGGAGTCCCATTGAGGAAACTCCAAGTGAAGAAGAGCAATACCCTTTCCGAAACTTATGGTCTCAAGTAAATTACCTGGAAAACTGAGAGAGGAATTGACTTATACGAAGTAATATAGGCATTATAAGTCAGTGGCAGTACTTGAACCAAAGTCGTCCAGATTCAGAGTGCAGCTCTTTTTCCACTTTGTTACACTTCTTGTTGTTTAATTTATATTTATATAAGAAGTTAATAGTGCATTACAGGTTGGGAAGGGTTGTAGGAGTGGGGTCCTTTAAGGGAGGAAACAAAACAGAACAGAACAAAACAAAATATGTCAGAGGCAGTTGGAGGGGGAGGTATCAAGTTGGAGGATATTTTTTGGGGGGAGGAAGAGGTTTGAAGTCCTATGAGAAGAGTCCTATATGTCTACAGTAAAGAAGGAGTAAGAAAACTGACAAAATTAAGTAGGTCTCATAAATCAGCATTTTCAATTTATGGTAAATTAAGAATTTAAAAAATGTTTTTCAGGATAAAAATATCAACTCAGCTTTGTTTGGGGGTTTTGGCAATTTATTTGGTTGTTTTTTGTTTGTTTGTTTTTGGTTTTTTAGTAAGTGAACTGTTGGAGAGACATTCATCTCCTCCTATCTATTTTCCCCAGTAGTAGTGGAATTGCTTCGTTTTAACCTCCTTAAGATGAGTGTCATCAATTGTCATGTGTTATTGACAAAACTGCCCAGAGAAATCTGATATTTCTAAATGAGAGAGGGAAAAGAAACTTAACTCCAATGAATGTCTGATTCACACCCCTGCACATTCCCAACCTATGCTTGAACATTCTATTTTTCCTTCATCTTTATCCTTTTTGAAGCAACTTTGCCACATGCTGTCCAATGATATACTAGTAATGGCTTTTCCATCAAATAAAATTCACCTCAAACTTTGATTGTACTTCATTGATAAAATGTCTCAAAAAATTACACCTTTTTCATTTGATTCTTGGTGAACAGTCTTTCACAACCACCCAATAGTTAGGAAGGAAGGAAAGATGGAAAGATGGAAGGAAGGAAGGAAAGAAGGAAGGAAGAAAGGAGGAAAGGAATTTTTTTTTAGTCAATAAGGGTTAAGTGACTTGTCCAGAGTAAGACAACTAATAAGTATTTGAGGCCGGTTTTGAAATCAGGTCTTTCTGACTCTATGGCCTGAGCTCTTTCTACTGTGCCACCTAAGTACACTGAAGGAAGGAATTCTTGCATGAGAAAGTTTACCTTGTATACATTTAGGAACAACAGATCAATGTATTATGATATTCACAAAATAAGTTATATATAATGATGAATACATGTTTGAGAATAAATTTCATAACTATTTACAGCTGTGGGAGAACTGGTTAGACTTCAAGATAGATTGTTTTCTTTTTTTATAAATATGGGTCCTAGCACTTTCAAACAATCCTCATATTCCCTTACTTACTTAGCTTCCAGCAATGCCCCAAACATGTGCATTCCCACTATAAACACAAAAGAACTGCTAGACTAATGTTTAATTGTTGCTAGGATTTATATGTATCCTACTAGAATTCATAGTATGACAAGTCAATCCAAAGATATTTAGCAATCCCATACTTAAACATTAACATTACTTTTAATTTTACAGGGGAGATGGAATTAAATGGATAAATTTCTTATTAACATCACAATTCACTAGAACAATAACCTAGAAAAGAGAGCCACATTTTGCCTGAACTCTTCAACTAACCATGGGATTTCTCTATTGAAATACTGATCTATTTGTAGTTGTACAAATGTTACTCAGAACATTATATTTTGCTTTTTTAATTTTTTTCAAGGCATTTACATTAAAATTCAGAATACTGAATAAGAAGATTTAAATAACTTACTAGTGGATATACCCATTCTAAAAGTATTATCTCAACAGAAAAAACTATTGAAATAAAGTATGCATCCCAATTTAGATGTATTTTCTATGAGTCAGTAATGATTCAACTTGGGAAAATGATTATAGTTTCCTATGCTACGCATATTCTTCAGATAGTACCATGCTTCTTTAAAAAAGGTGTTACAAACTTCTATGAACTAATATTTGTAAAAATAAAAAATAAAAAAGATGTATGGTGGCAGCAGGTGGGGAGGATAGGAAGGCTAAATCACTTCATCATCTGTTTTAGCCCAAGGAAAACTCTTCAAAGGTGAAGGCTTGACTTGAGATTAATGAAGTAGAGAAAGAAAAAGGTGGTGGAGTTATTAATATCAGGTCTATCATAGGTCATGGCAAAAGCACAAAATAAATAAATTTGAAAAAGATAAGAGCTAAATTAACATAAACATAGAGTGCCCATGCCTTTGATAATGCATTCATATAATGATAGGTCCAATATCATCATTTAAATCAAATTTGTACTTTTTCAGTCAATTTTAGTATAATCTTGAGATGTATGTGGTAATTCCAAAGAAATAACAATGGAAAATATCTGCAGCAGGTAAGAATCAGTAAACATATGAATTAGGACATACTTATGTTTTTATTTCCAAGGCAAATCACTTATTTTAATAAAGATGTTTAGCCTTCAATAAATTATATTTGGATTTGAAGATGAAATCTGTTCAAAGTGCAGACCCAGATTTTATCAACACTTTTATAATGACATCAATAATCAAAATATCTGCTCAAACCTGAACTAAAACAAGATTATCCCATGGTGCTTTATAATAAAAACTCACTCAGGACATGGCTTTAGAAATCTGTTTATTTTACTCTGCTGTGAAACTTATGTTCAAATGAAAATTTACATATGTGTGCATATATGTAGGTGTATATGTATATGAATGTATATACACATGAAAGTACATATATGTAAAATTTTGAAAAATGTAAAGCATTATATAAGTTATTTTTGTTGCTAGCCAGTATTCCATTTTTATTTGTTATATGGGCAAAGAATAAATTCCAGGGTGTTTCATAGCCATGAATTCTAGAAGCCAGTATGGAATCTGATTTCAAATCAGTAACTTCTGTGGAGCTGCTGTGATTGTACTTCCATGGAATGTTTCTGAAGACATTGGCCAATAAAATAAATAATTTTCCATCATACCTGAAGGTTTGTTGGGAGAAAGAAGGGGATTGAGTTGATACACATTAAAAATCTCTGTCATTACAAATTTCTTATTCTCCCTCACCCCATAGTTGCCAAATCTTAGGGGTTCTACCCCCATGATATATCTCACATCTATCACTTTCTTTCTACTCATATGGTTAAGTACTTGTTCCAAGGCCTTATCATCTCTCACCTGGAAAATTGCAATAGCCTTCTCATAAATTTCCCTGCCTCCTAAAGTAATTAATCCAATCTTTCCTTTGAATGGATTCCAAATTGATATCTAAAACATATTTCTGATCATGTCTTTTCCTTTTCTCAATAAACTCTAGTGGTTCCCTTCTCTAAGATCAAATACAACCTTTCTGGTGAATTAACAATTTTTTTTTCATAACCTGATTCTAAGATAACATTGTAACTTTTTTATCCATACTCCCTTTTACACACTCAAAGGTCCAGGCAACTTGGCCTTTTTACTGTTTCTTAAACATACGATTCCAAGTGTTATCATCATGGATTTGCTCAGGTAGTTAGTTTCCCATGCTAGAAATACAGTCCTTCCAATTTTTGACCTTCTATTTACAAATCAAATGTCCCTTCCTACATGAAACCTTTTATTTCCCTAGTAGTGCATTCTCCCCAAATTATTTCATAATGATTGCAGATGTACGTATTGTTTTCCCCAATAAAATGTAAACTCCTTGAATATAGGGATTATCTTTGTATCCTCTGCATGTACCATGGTGCAAGGGATAAATTATGTGCCCACTTTGGCATATAGTTTAATAAATGGGTTTTGTTTGATTCATGATAGATGAATTTAGAGTCTCAAAAGTTAAAAAGGAGGAGGAGGAGGAGGAGGAGAAGAAGAAGAAGAAATAAATAAATAAATAGATAGATAGATAAATAAATAAATAAATGAATAAATGAATGAATAAATAAATAAAGAGATAAAGAGATAAAAAGTAGTAATTAAGGTCTATAGTATTGTTTTTATTATAGTCCTGTTTTTCTTAAGTCTAGAGCCATTGTTATAAATAAGAAGTATCTGAGAGCACCTTTGCCAATCCTATAACATTGGCAAAGGTGCTCTTGGATACTTCTTATTTATAACAATGGCTCTCTGTCCCATCACCTTCTGGTTACCAGTGCTTCCTTCTCTCCATGTCTACCCCCAAATTATAGATAAGTTTAGAAAACCCATGCTCCTTCCTGTGTTGGTGTAATAGATTGGTTATGAGCAGTGTTTTCTACAGTTGCCAAGTAGATTGACCAAGGTCTTCAATAAGTGAGCCAGTTTGGTCCAAAACTGTTAAGAATATATCAGGAGGGGGCAGCTAGATGGTGCAGTGGATAGAGCACCAGCCCTGGAGTCAGGAATACCTGAGATCAAATCCGGCCTCAGACACTTAACACTTACTAGCTGTGTGACCCTGGGCAAGTCACTTAACCCCCAATTGCCTCACTAAAAAAAAAAAAAAAAAGACTATATCAGGATAGGGGGGCAGCTAGGGAGCACAGAGGATAAAACACTGGCCCTGCATTAAGGAGGACCTGACCTAGCTGTGTGACCTTATGCAAATTGCTTAAGCCTCATTGCTCTGCCCCCTCCAAAAAATAAAAATCAGTATAACTATCACCCCATTTACCAAATTTTAAGCAAAAATAAGGCATAGAAAAACATAACATAGTATTCTAGTTATTTGGGTGGGTGAAAATTGAAAAATCCACTTAATTAGCCAGATAGGACCAAATATTTATGAACCATATTAACAAAGTATCTCAATGTATTATATGAAGAAAGAACAGTAATCTATTTAATGTTCTTCATCCTAGAGGATGTGGGAAAGGCCCTGGAAGTGATATGGAGAAACAGTCTATAGATAAACTAAACCTTTATAGAACTCATTAAGTGTTCCAAGTCACATTACACCAGATATGGCTCCATAATCCACACCAGTTTCAATATAAGCAGCTAATAGTGTCTTTAGAGATAACCAAATTCAACATGTAACTATGCCCCTTTTAGTAAAAATAAAAATTACCACAGCATGGTATTAAAAAACAAAATTATTATCTTAGTTATCCAAAGACCTTTTGAAACCTAGGACTTTAACAGATCAAATTCCCCTGTACTTTCAATCACTGTCCCTGTTACTTTCTTCAGTGTAAGCTAACCAAGTTGACAGGACATCCAAGTGTCCTCTAGCATGGGCAGTTAAATTGATTAATAAATATCTTCAGAATTCTTGCTATTGTTTTAATAAGAATTTTAGAATTTCCATAGAGAAATTAAGAATGGACAACATAAGAAACCCTCCTCCCTGTGGGAAAATTATGAAATACTCACTGCTTATTCTTTCCTGTCATGAAAAAGAGAATTCAGGCTAAGCCAAGCCTCAAGCCACATAGAAACAATGAAAAGCTCTCCAAGAGCATACATCAGTAAAGTAAGATAATTCTAAATAACTTATTTGAAAGAAGTATAAGTGGGTAAAACCTAATCATATACCTGTTTAACAATGTCCATTCTGTGAGACTATCCTTATCAAAGTATTTTAACTGTAATTACTTATATCACTTCTTCACATATGAAAATATAAGATAATGATACATATTTCTGGGAATATGTTCTTTTCTACTTTTCATTGTATTGTTTTGCCTTACCTAAATAACTGTTTCAAGAGTGATTTTTCTATAAGTTTTGTATGTTAGTGATCACCTTTTTATATACCTTATACAAAGTTTACAAATTATCTGATGAATTAGATATTTGTAGGACAACTATAAAGAAGTTACAAAAATGCACCACTGTGCATGTAAAACTATCTTTGAAATACATTGAAATACAATTATATATTTCAACGATAGTTTTATATATATGTATATACATATTGCATATAAAGGTATATATTCATATATACCTTTATATGCAAGTTCAAAATAGGAACAAGTTGATGAACTAACCAGCTAATGAAATGGGTATTGTACTATCCCCTATATACTTTTGTCAGTGTTTTCTAAATGTTTTTGATCATGTGCTTCTTTATGTGCATATTTATTTATTTGTAAATTGTATATTTTGTCATTATACTAATGATTATGTATATTATAAAACTTGGATAAATAAACATTAAAAAGACTAAGATAAAGATGAAGTATTGTTTTCTTAATAATGCTTCATTTATTCTTCCAAGGTATCATTAAAATTATATTGGAATGAGAGCAAATATCATTGAATATTTTACTTTAAAATATTTAAATTTTTTTTAATTTATGAAAATATACCTTCTCTCCTTTCTCCCCCGCCCAGTTGAAAAAAGCTTTCAAGTCAAGTAAAACAAATTCCCACATTAGTCATATCTAAAGAAACATATGTCTCAATCTTCACCCTGGTTCTATCATCTGTCAATCAGTTGGTGGATAGCATGTTTCATTGTAAGGCCTCTGCAGCTGTGATTGGTCAAAGTTCAGAGTTTCCTGCCTTCTCTTTATAAAAAAGAGAGTGGTGTCACAGATTGAAATTATTACTGTGTTCAGTGCCATTGTTCTAAATTTGATGCAATATTGCTTCTGTCCAATATTCCACTGCCTCTCTGATCTTTCCCTCACCCAATAACAAATTCTCAACCTTTCTTTTATTTTTTTCTTTAAATATCCTGCTTTGCTCTTTACCCTTCATTGTTAGATTTTATTTTGATCAAAAATAATGCGTCCCTTAATCTGGCATCTTTCTTATTTCTCCTCCCTTCTCCCTTCCTCTCATTTCTTTTCCAAATGTTTCCGCCAGAGCTTTCATTTAATAAACAAAATTATGTTAGCTCTTTTAAAATATTTGCATCCTCTCTTTCAAGAATTCTAGTTAAAGTTGTATCCATAATGTGTTTTTGTTTTCCTTTGAGGCTTCACTTGTAAATGTTTTGTAATCTTTCTCTACTTAGGGATTTGTGGCCAGATTATTTCACTGTTACAATAATGATCTTTATGATGAGAGTCTTACTTTATTTACTTATTCTTCTATCCATGCTTTCTGATTTCAAACGTTGTTTTAAGGCCAAACTCTTACAATTTTTTGAGGGAGCATTTGGTCTTGTTTTTCTCCTCTTGGATTTTGCCACTATCTTTTCATGGTATAGATTATTATGTTATTCCAATATCTTAGGGACATCTCACATATGGGACCTGCCAACTTTCAGTGCATGCAAAGCGTTCTGATCCAGAGTAAAGTCTGACCATTGACCTCCAAGTTTGACCTCTACAAGTTATCGACCTGAGCTTTTATACGAAGTTCATAATTGTGGAATTGGCTTTGACTAGAGATTCAGTCTCTATCCTTAGCAACCTGGAAAACTACAGGTTCAGAGTGACAAAATTATAAGTTGCCCTTTCTTTGTTTTGTGGGTCTCCCTCTAGTTATCCACTGCTGGCAGCAGATGATAATAGTCTTGATCTGAAACCCTATTCTACTCCTGCAAACAGCCTCAAAGCTGCTTCTTACTCCTTTCCTTCCTCCTTGCTCAACACAAATCCTAGTGCCCATGACCACTACTGGCTCTGAACTGCCATCCTTGATGCAGATCGCTTCTTCAGTCAGTATTGGGTCTGTGATCCAGTAATGGATAATGAGTAATTGAGCTGCCATTCTTGACAGTGTCTGTAGATTTTTCTATCTATTTCCTTATGCTGATCTGGGTGGAAAAAAGGACTTATTTTTCTTGAATTTCTGAAGCAGTATTTGGTATGGTATAATTCCTAGATCTTTATTGAGTAGTGGTGGTGGACAGCTTGGATGTATTGCTTCTTTCTTTTCCATCTTGGCTGGTTCACCACAACAACAATTTAAAAATCTTACTTAGCTTACCACATTGTAATATAATTATTAGAAAGTCTGATTAAGGTCAATTCATTTTGATATTTGGATTTAATGGTTGTCATAGTTGAAAATGATAACTTACAAAAACACAAAGATTCAAATGGAAAAAGTGGATCATTGTCTCCACTTATAAATCATGATGATCATTTTTCAGTTTTATCCACCAAATATACAATGATGTTTTCTTGAAATTCAACTAGCAAATCTCCATCTTCCCTTGTGTCACTTCCTTATTTTTAAAATCTTATAGAGAATGTTATACTTTTATATTTTCCCTGAATGACTTCAAACCCAATGACACTTTCTGGACAGTTTTTAAATAAGCTAGAGAATTCCACATTGTATTTCTTTCTTTCATTATTTTTTTTTGGTTAGGCAGTTGGAGTTAAGTGACTTGCCCAGGGTCACACAGCTAGTAAGTGTCAAGTGTCTGAGACCAGATTTTAACTCAGGTCCTCTTGAATCCAGGGCCAGTGCTCTATCACTGCACCACCTAGCTACCCCTCCACATTGTATTTCTTCAAGCATGTGGATATGAATGGCTTTCTAAAAATGTATATGAAGCACATATTTCATTTGTACCAACACAAAAGGAAGAGATGCCAGTGTGTGGGGACCAAACAAGGAAGTATTGCTTGCTGATGTGTTAAAGAGATAGTAGAGTTATTTATAGATAATCCCTATAATTGGCTATTTCAGTAATGTGGGATAAGACCTATATTCCCACCCTCTGACTAGTTAGCAATTAGGATCTCATATTGGGATTCATGGAGTGATGACTTGGTTAAGTGTGGGGTCCTGATCACAACTTTCCAGACTTTTCAGGATAAAAGATTCAAGATTCAGGAAATCTTACTGGATTTAGAATCAAAGAAAAAAAATAGAGGGCATGTGAAATATCTCCTTGGAAAAACAGCTGACCTGGAAAATAAACCTATGAGAGATAATATGAAAATCATTGGAACTACTGAAAACTATGACCAAAACAAAACTTTAGACACCATCCTCCAAGAGATTGTGAGGGGAAATTGCCCTGATATTCAAGAATCAGAAGCTAAAATAGAAATCAAAAGAATCCACCCAATCACTTCCTTGAAAGAGATCCCAAAGGAAAACCTGCAGAAATAGTATAGCCAAATTCCAGAACTCCCAGGTGAAGGAAAAAATATTGCAAGCAGCTAGAAAAAAGGAATTCAAATATTGTGGAGCTCCAATAAGGATAAAGCAAGATCTAGCAGCTTCTACATTTAAGAACCAGAGGTGTGGAATATGATATTCCAGAGGGAAAAGGAAACTGCCACTGCAGTCAAGAATCATGTATGCAGCAAAACTGCATATACTCTTTCAGAGGAAAAAGTGGAAAGGCTGTCACTGCTGGAGTTGGGGCAAAGCACCGTGGTTCTGAACCAGTGGGCTGAATCAAATGGTGGTGGCCCATGTGGGGGAGGGGCACAGACATGCCAAGCTTCTTACCATAGAGAATCAGAGTTCAATCAGACTTCCGTTTCTAGGTCAAAGAGAAAGAAGCCATGGTTATTCATAGGCCAGGCAGGGTGAGAAGAAGACCAGTCCACCTCTGGACCACACTGTATCTCAAAACAGTATGTCCTGGAAGCAGCACTACACTTTAGAAGGAGTTAAAAGCCAAGAAATAGTCAACCCAGGATGAGTAGGTAGAGAAAGCAGCAGACTATCATAAACTTCTTTGAGGGAAAGGTAGACCACAATACAGCCTCAGAAGAGAAGATAATAACAGGGTCAAAGCTGCAACATTGAAAGCTTCCAAGAAAAATAAGAAATGGTCTCAGGCCATGGAAGCACTCAAAAGGGACTTTTCAGAGAAAGTAGGAGAGATAGAAGGCAGATTTAGAGAGATGGAGGAAAGAATGGAAGAGAAATGAGAGCAATGAAGGAAAGTCATGAGAAAAAAGTCAACAGTTTGAAAAGCCAAATGGGAGAGGAAATAGAACAAGCTCTCTCAAGAAAATAATTGCCTAAGTATTAGGATTAATCAAATGGAAGCTATTGACCTTATGAGAAACAAAGCCACAGTAAAGCAAATCCAAACGAATAAAAAAATAGAGGGTCATATGAAATATCTCCTTGGAAAACAGCTGAACTGAAAACAGATGCAGGAGAGATAGTTTGAAATCATTGGACTACCTGAAAACCAAGACCAAAATAAGAACTTAGAAACCATCCTCCAAGAGATTGGGAGGGAAAATTGCCCTGATATTCTGGAAGCAAAAGGCAAATAGAAATTGAAAGAATCCACCAATCACCTCCTGAAGAGATTCCAAAGGAAAACCTCTGGGAATATTATAGCTAAATTCCAGAGCTCCCAAATACATGAAGAAAATATTGTAAGTAGCTAGACTAAGGAATTCAAATACTGTGGAAGCTCCAATAAGGCTAAAACAAGATCTAGCAGTATCTATATTAAATGACCGGAGGGCATGGAATTTGATATTCCAGAGGGCAAAGGAACTGGGACTACAGCCAGGAATCATGTACCCAGCAAAGCTTGTATAATCTTTCAGAGGAAAAAGTGGGATTTCAATGAAAAAGAGGATTTTTTTTCAGGCATTTGTGATGAAACGACCTGAACTGAATAGAAATTTGACTTTCAAATACAAGTCCCTGGAGAAGCATAAAAAGGTAAACAGGAAAAGACTTCATGAGGGATATTAAAAGCTCAAACTGTTTACATTCCTACATGGGAAGATAATACTTCAGACTCATAAGAAACTATCTCCGTAAGGAAAATCACAGAAGACACAGGTCTGAACTGAATATGAAGGAATGATATCTGTAAAGCATTTTATGTTTTGTTCTTTGTGGGGCAGACAGAGGGGATGTCATGTCTGGGGCCAGATTTGGCCTTGGGGCCTCCTGGATCCAGGGCGGGTAATTTGTCCACTCTGCACCTAACTAATCCATGATAATATTTTACATAGGGTTGAGGTATAGGAGGAATAGACGGGGTAAGGAGGATGGGGAGAGATGATCTGGAGAGAGGTAGTTCACATGAAAGAAATAAGAAAAAAGCTTATGGAGGGGAGGGAAAGAGGGGAAAGGAGTTGGGGAGTGAGTGAACCTTAATATCATCAGAATTGGCTCAAAGAAGGACTAACATACATGCTCAAGTAGGTATAGTAATATATTTTTGCCCTGGGGGAGGAGAGGGAGATGGAGGTGGGGGGAAGGGAAGGAGGGAAGGGCAGATTGGGAGAGAGAACAGGAAAAAGCAAAACACTTTCAGGGAAGGAGAAGATGTTCTGCATTGCTGCACAAGTATGACATATTGAATTGCTTGATCTCATAGGGAAGGTTGAGGAGGGAGGGAGGAAGAAAAATTTAGAACACAGAATTAGCTCAAAGACCTTAATCTCATCACAGTGGGCCCAAAGAGGGAATAACATTCATACACATTTGGGAGGAGTAATCTATTTAACCCTTCAGGGAAGGAGGAGGGGAAGAAGATAAAGAAGGAAGGATTAAAAAAGGAAGTGCATAGTTGGGGAGGGGAGAGTCAGAAGTAAAACGATGTTGATGAGGAATAGGTAAAAAGAAGATAGAAAATAGAGTAAATATCATGGGAAGGGAATGGGATGGAGGGAAATAGTTATGATGATTGATTATAATGGTAAAAGGTATGGTACCTACTTTTCTGGGCTACTATGAAGAAAATTATCTGTCCAGGTTAAGGTATTATATACAGGTTATGATGAACAGGATACTATCAGAAAAACCTGGAAAGACCTATAGGAACTGAAGCAGAGTGAAGTGTACTGTATACAAAATAACAGCCAATAGTGTAAGATGACCTGCTGGAAGCATGTGTTTATTTTGGGTGTGTGTGTGTGAGGAAATTGGGTTAAGTGATTTGCCCAGGGTCACACAGCTAGTAAGTGTCAAGTGTCTGAGTCCAGATTTGAACTGAGGTCCTTCTGACTCCCAAGGCCAGTGCTTTATCCACTGCCACCAACCTAGCTGCCCCAGAATGTGGTTATTTTCAGCAAGGCAATGATGCAATATGACCCCAAAGGACTTATGAAAATTGCAACCCATATACAGAGAAAGAACTGGTAGTATCTGGAAAACAGATGGAAACACATTTTTTTTTTATTTTTTATACTCTTTGACAATTCCTTAATCTGAAGTTTTGGGGTTTTTTGACTGTTTTCACTCACAACCTAGCTAATGCAGGAATGTTTTCCATGATTCCTCATGGTATAACGTATTGCCTGAGTTCTTGTGGGTGGAGGATGGCAATGGAGGGAGGAAGAGAAGTTGGAACACAAAGTTTTCAAAAATTGATGTTAAAATTTGTTTTTTACATATATTTTGGAAAATAAAATTTATATTTAAAAAAGGAAGAAAATCCACAGACAACTATGAAAAGTATGCCTCAGGAACAAGCATGGGTTGATACACAAAGTATCTAAATACATAAAACTATAATATTTGTGCTATTTCCCATACTCGTGGCCTTGGGACAGTATTTAGACTTATGATTCTTTCCCTCTTTTTTATCCCTCCCCCTTCCCCAATGGGCCCTCCATGCTATTTTCAGTAATATGACAACATAAAAATAAAAGCCTAGCCTAGCTAATATGAGTTCAAATATTCCATTCTCTCAAGCAGGTTTTAGCAACTAAAAACAACCAAAGCAAGGGAGGAAATCTTATTCTGTTAAATGTTGAAGATCTCACATTACCATAAATGTGATCCTGGGTATATAAACAAATGTTAACATGTTACATGGGTTCATGTTATAGCAATTTAGTGGGTTATAGTTGCATTGGTGAGGAAGATGAAAATATAAATGAGTGAAAAATTTACACAGAAATACATACTATGGATTTGGGGAAAGGGAATTCTTTTCTCTAGTTCTTTTTGCTTTCTTTCCTCTGTTCAAATCTTTCTTCTTCCATTATCTCCTCTTTCCAAATTCACACTCTTCACAGCTGTGAATCAGTATTGCTATTGCTCAAAGTTGATCATGTCATTTCCTCACAGATGAAATTTCTGTAGATGCTTAGTGCCTACTGGAGAACATAGAAACTCTTCAGTTTGGAATTTTAATCTCTTCCACATTCTGGCTCTAGTATTTCTTTCCAAGCTTATTTAATATTATTACCCCTCATACAATTTGGGTTCCAGACCAAATAGAACTATTTAGTATTCCCCACTAGGGACATTCCATCGCTGGACTATGTGTCTTCATAAAACCTTTTTCACACTCTCCCTCCTCATCCCTGCCTCTTAGAATCTCTAGATCTCTTCATGGCATAATTTGAAACATTTCCTTGTCTCCCATAACATCATTTCATTTAAAACACTGATGAGATCAAGCATCCTGAGCAGCAGAAAAGTAGTGTAATGGATGTCCCATAGAAATCTCAAAATGAACATCCAAAATGTTCCCTAAAAGTCTTTCACTCTTCACACCTTTCACATTACCTCTGAGGGCTCCACCATCCTCCCAGTTAATTTTTCAACATAAGTGCCATACTCTAATCCTCACTTGCATTCACCCTACATATCCCATCTATTGTCCATTCTTGTCTTCTTTACCTTCACATCTCATATACATTCACTTCTCTTCTATCACACAACTGCCAAATTTCTATGTTGTCTACATTAGGCTTATTCTATATAATGTACATTAGGGACAGCTAAGTGGTATTGTAGATAGAGCACCAGTCCTGGAGTTAGGAAGACCTAAATTCAAATCCAGTCTCAGAAACTTAATAGTTGTGTGACCCTCTGAAAGTCACTTAACCCTGTTTTCCTCATTTTCCTCATCTGTAAAATGAGCTGGAGAAGGGAATGGAAAACCACTCCATTATCTTTGCCAAAAAATACTTCAAAGAGGGTCATGAAGAGCCAGACATGACTGAAACAACTGAACAACAGCAACAAGGTTACTAAACACAAAGTAGCCCAAATGCACTTGGAACTAGATTAAAATGTAAATTGGGGGAAATTTAATAAAATAAATAAAATACAATGAATCATAAATAACATTACATTTTAAAACCAAGTCAATAGACAGCCGGTAGGAGCCTTATGTATAGTTTTGTGGATGCCATTTCTGAGTTTGATGCTACTGATCTATTTCATTCTGCAATAATCCCTGATGCTCAGAATGATGAACCTGAGGTCCAGCAAGTTCCTCATACATGATAAAAACATTAATGTTACTCTATAGCAGAGAAGATTCATACACAGGATAGAAATAGGAACTAAACCTAAAATTTAAGTGATCTTGGGTTAAGGGACTCCCTCTGATAATGAAGGTAAGCACCTTCTCTGAAACAGACTTGCCTAGAGAACTGAGAAGTTTGGTGACTTGCCTAGGGTTGCTCAGTTATTATGCATCAGAAGTAAGATTAGTTTCTTTTGGTTTTTAACCCAGCTCATCATTACATTATAATAAACTACTACCTCTCATATATGCACATTAAAAAAAAACTTTCTATAAGATATAGTGAAAGGGCACTAGATTAGGAAATAGAAAAACTTTGAACTGGACCAGTGGTGTCAAACTCAAATAGAAATATACTCCTGCCTATAGCATGTTTTGTGAATTTTTAAAATCTGGCTTGGGATTCACAGGTACATGAATGGAGATGAGTTTGACACTTCAAGTATAGACCTTGTACTCCTATTATCTATAAGATCTTGAGTGAATTGATTGTCTTCTCTGCTGTTTAGTTTCCTTATCTGAAAAGTTAGAATGCTATACTAGAATGATCTCATAGGTGCTTCCAGGTCTGAATTTCTGTGATTTCTGAACAGTCTAAAAAGAAATTTCTAGATCAACCCTGAGTTAAACAGACAATGCAATGAATTATGAAGGCTCTTCCATGTATTATTTAATTAAGTTGTGATTAAAGTAGCATCTCCAGTAGCGAAGAAAAATCAAACATACCAAATTCTCAGAACTGGAATTACTTCTGTACTTGGCAATTTCATATTAGAGAGCAATTATGAGATATATAAGACAACATGGGTGGGAAATCACATGGGATAAAGTAAAATAAATTGTTTAAAAAGACTGATTTATGTATTTTTGCCCCTTAAAAAAGTGGATCATTACTCCCCCATGCAGACAAAATTATAATAGGCAAATAGTATCATTTCATTAAGCAATCAATGTACCATTAATACTGAGTTAGTGAAAAATCCACACTAGACAAATGGGGAGGAAATGGATCTCATTCTTCCTAAGCATTGATTATTCTCTCTCAGCTTATACTCACAAGGCCTATTACCACCCAGCAGCTCTGTTATCAATACTCCAGTTGAATTGTGTTCTCAATTTTGTAGATATGTCCTCTAGTGATGTAAACCACAAGCCATCCATATCTGCTTATCTAATATGACTCAACCATTTCCTCCCATAAATCCATCAGAATCACTTAGCCTGGGCATAGAAACAATATGACATTCACATCTTCTTTCATTCGAAGCTGACTCACTCACCCTAAGCTGCCCTCATGACTCCATATTCACTGTTTTGGGGAGAAGTTTTGGAAACAGTGGGAGCCATGGCCATAGTGATGATCACATGTTTAGGACACACAACACACACACACACACACACTGTCTCCCTGTGTGTCTCTGTCTCTCTCCTGTATCTGTCTTTTTTCTTAGAGGTAACTACAGTGTGGAGACAGTACACTTCTATTATTAGCCACTAGAGTTCCTAAATGCTCACTACCCTGCTTCCCATTTAAACAAAATAGTTACCATGACATCATTAACCATTAAACATAAGGTAATTATGAAAGAATAACTAAAAAAATCAGAATAATATAACCTTTAATCAATAGAAGACAAATGCAGGAATAATGTTTTGACAATAAAAGGTGAAAGTAGGAAGAAAAACATTTACTCAATAGAAGGCAAAAAACGGGAATTATATAATACGTAAGCTAGGTGGAGGAATGCATATAGTACTGGAAATGCAGTAAAAACAATACAGGTCAAATGCAACCTCAGACACTTATTAGCTATGTGACCCCGGGGAAGTTACTTAACTTCTGTGGACTTCGGTTAACTTAATTATAAAATGGGGATAATAAAAGCATTTACCTTCCAGGGTTGTTGTGAGGATAAAATGAGATAATATTTGTAAGACACCTTAAGAACATTAAAGCCCTATATAAATTCTAGACATGATGGTGATTGTCATTAGAATATTCACTTAATAGAAGGAAAAAACAAGAAAAACCAAAATATAACACTCCATCAATAAATATGGATCACTCACTCCTACCAATGTACATTGTCTGTGGGGAAGAATAGACATGCACTTATAGAAACCCATCAAAAAGGCATATAAGTTGTGAAACCCATTTGCCTAAGGCATCTCATGAGTAAATGAAGGACCCTAATGTCCTTGGTCTCTTTATGGAATAGTTTACACCTGCTAAACAAGATTCTTTCATTCCTCCATTCTGGTGCTGACAACTCTGCTGGTTAACAAACACATTTCCCTGCTATTCTTGAATGGGTGAAGCAGAGATAAATTTCTTAAAGCATATATCCACATTTAATAGGGTGCTGAGAAATTATTATGTTCCTTCAGTGAGAAGAAAGTCCCTTAAGCCAATGAATGACAAGCTCTTCCAATATTTTCTGGGGATACAAGGAATTGTTCCTTTTCAAACTATGCATAGAAAAAGATGCATTCAGTCTCCTTTTCCACTCATGTCTGAAAGAAGAGAAACCTTCTTACTTACCTCTTCCAGAGAGGACACACTTGGTTCCAAATGCTCTTTGGTGAGAAACCAGAAAGAGAATAATCTTTAGAAGGCAGACATGAAGGGCAAAGAAGAATCCTTCCTCACATGTCCCTGTTTGCCTCTCTCAGAATTTTGAGAGATATCCCCTTGTGGATCAGAGCCTGCCTCTCTCTCTCTCTCTCTCTCTCTCTCTCTCTCTCTCTCTCTCTCTCTCTCTCTCTCTCTCTCTCTCTCTCTCCAGTTGAGATATCTCACTCCCACTAAGTTCATTCACTATGCATTATTGCCTGGTATGTTCTAATCTGCATAACTTCTCTGATTTCTGTTTTTATTAACTTGGATAAATGGGTTTCTTTGCTATTCAATGCCTATGATTATATTTTTGTGTAATTAACTTTTGCTTGGAAGGAATTGAGATTTTGGATGTAAAATTGAGATATTTCTTCCCCTTCAAGGAATAGTGATCAGGGGAAGTAGCTCGAACCTAAAAATCATTTTCAATAGACTGACAACATTTAGAAAAGATAATAGATATAATTCTAATACAGTAATCCTCCTTAGAGAGAACAGCTTAGTGGCCTGAGTTCAAATCCAGCCCTAGACACGCCTAGCTCTGTGACCTTGGACAAGTCACTTAACCTGTTTGCCTAAGTTTCTTAACCTGTTAAATGAGGATAATAGCATCATGTCCCTCACAGGGTCATTGTGAGGATCATTTGTAAAGCATTCAACATAATACATGCCTCTTAGCAGATGTTATATGAATGCATATTCCTTCCCTCTATTTTTTTGCTCCTCTATCTCTTCCCAGACAGAAGTCTCCTTTAGAGAGGGATA
This sequence comes from Dromiciops gliroides, assembly GCF_019393635.1. NCBI lineage: Eukaryota > Metazoa > Chordata > Mammalia > Microbiotheria > Microbiotheriidae > Dromiciops > Dromiciops gliroides. Next base: position 564,255,962 of record NC_057861.1, on the reverse strand, counting down.
GATAAGATTCCAAATATATGTAGACCTTCCTCCTTATGGTATGCATTTAGCAACCCATATGGGCATACACATAACACACATGGGCACCCAGTGGTGATAAGCCATATGCATGCATCAGAACCACATCAAAGAGGACATATAGTGTGGTCTAAGGCAGAAAGTTGTTTACAATAAGCAGGATTAGAAAACATTTCACTGAGGAGTTGTTATTTTCAGTGCACTTTAAAGGACCAATAAGAATACAAGGGGAAAGAGGACTTGAACTTAGGGATACACATTCTGTGTTCTTTCCATTGTATGATGCTGTATCCCCACTCCATTTTTATTTTACTACAGTTGCTTCCATTTTGATGAATGAAAATCTTTTGGATGATGACATAGCTGTTAGCCTCTCTCTAGGATAGCGACATCAGTTACCCTTAACTAGCCATCAAAAGTATCTTAGCAGGACCATGACATCCTAGGACCCAGATGGTCCTATTTGAACTATGCAAACTTCAAAAATGGATTTAACTATCTAAGAATTAGTGAGCTCGGTGTAAATAGTAAATTCAGGGAGACATTTCACAGAAAGAATAGTGAACATATGGTATAAATTGCTAAGTAAGACCATTGGAGCAGAAAATATAATTGAGTTTATCAAAGGCTAAATTTATTTCTGAGGAGAGATGATAGGATACAGTAAAGAAAGCAATGAGTTTAGATGGAGAATTTCAGATAATACTGAATGGAGCAGGTTTGCTAAACTTACCTGCCCTCCCCCCAATTCCTTGAAATGCTTTATGTCCTTAGGATCTTTTAATTTTCTGGGAAATGAATATAACTGTGACTAGCTTAGCAAAAAATGCTGCTATATACCATAATGCATGCCATAAAGCATGCAGAGCCCTTAGCGTATATATTCAGAGCTACAGATGGCACTGTTAATTTCTATTACTGACTCCAAATCCACACAGGAGGTGATGCTTGCCTCACTGTCCTAGAAGAATGACTCTTGATAGCTTCCTTGATTGCACAGCTCTACTGGAAAATGTTTACCTTCAGAAAGTCCAAAAAGGACTTTATGCCTTAAGAATAACAAATGTATTCAAAACTTGCAGGTGGCTCTGAGTCCAGCACTGGTTAGTTCTAGTGTTTTCTTGAATTCTTCTATAAGGCAGAAATGTTTTATCTACTCAGTGTTGTATGACAATTTCCTTCAGGAATTTGGAGGTCTATGGTAACATCATGTACCTCTTTTATATGAAGGGCAAAGCATAAAAAAGAGGCTACAACTACAAAGGAGAATATTGAAGATAAAATAAACAAAAGCAGGACATAGATAATTAATAATATATTTTTTCAAAAGCAATTACAACGAAAAAATCTTCCTCCTTTTACTTTAAGATTATTCATCTCACTCTCCTACCTTCCTATTTTTTTCCATAGCTACAAATGAAAGATTCTTGTGGAACTTTTTGAAACCTTAGCATTGCTAAAACTGAATTTTGTCTAATATGATTTCAGTTTCAAATTTTACTTTGGGCTTCCATAGATTTGGGATCCTTCAAACCTATCCATAATTTAAGGTTTTATTCATTAATAAATCAACAGACACTTAAAATTTTTTTTTCAATCAACAAGCATTTCTTTGTTCTCTCTCTTTCTCTATCTCTCTATCTCTCTCTGTCTCTCTGTCTCTGAACGTAGCCCCCATTGGGGCAAATAACAAATTCCTGGAAAAAAATCATATTTCCCTCAGCCAGGGATTAAAAGAATTTTAGTAGGAACATGGCACTATAGCATAGACAAGTCAAAATAAATACCCATATTGTACAGCTCCAACACTGTATATCTGATTCTGTAAACTGAGTTCATCACTTCTCTGGCAAGAAGGAGAATAGCATCCTTAATCTTTGGTCCTCAGGAATTATCATCAGTCATTTCATCTCTCAGCATTTTTAATTCTTTTAAAGCTGTTTACCTTTAGAATGTTTCTATTATCTATTTTTTCCTCTTGAGCTTCTGCTCACTTCACACTGTATCACTTTATAGAAATCTCCACAGATTTCTCTGAAACTGCCCCATCATCATTTCTTACAGCACAGTAATATTCCATTACATTAACATACCCTAATCTGTTCAGCTATTCCCCAATTGGACAGTTCCTCAATTTCCAGTTCTTTGCTACTAAAGAGATAGCTGGTACAACTGTTCTTGTACATACATGGACCCTTTCCCTCCTTCTGTGATCTCTTTGTAGTATAAACCTAGTATCAGTATGACTGTGTTGAAGGATAGACACAATTTATTAACTTTTAGGACATGATTCCAAATTTCTTTTCAGAATGACTGGACCAATTTATAACTCCACAAAACACAATAAATGTTCTTGTTTTCCCACAGGTCCCCCAATATTTTTCATTTCACATTTTTGTTAGCTATTTCAATACGATGAGTCTGAAGTAGAAATTCAAAATTGTTTTAATTAGCATTTTGTTATTGTTGTTCAGTCGTGGAACTGTTTGTGACTTTCTGGACCTTAGCAGGCCAATATTGTTCATGTGGTTTTCTTGGCAAACATAAAGAAGTGGTTTTCCATTCCTTCTCCAGTGGGATAAGGCAAACAGAAGTTAAGTGACTTGCCTAGAGTAACACAGCTAGTAAGTGTCCAAGGATAGACTTGAACTCACCCATCCCTGACTCCAGACTGAATGCTCTATCCACTCAGCTACCTAAATGTCTCAATTTATATTTACCTAATATTTATTTGTGATTTAGAGCATTTTTTGTATGGCTATTGATTGCCTTTATGTCTTCCTTTGAGTATTTCTTGTTCATATCCTTTGATTATTTATCAGTTGAGGAATGGTTTATTTATATAAATTTGAATGTTATTCACATATCATGGAAATAAGACCTCTGCCTACACACACCATTTATTAAGTGTCTACTAGGTGTCAGTTTCTGTGCCAGATGCCAGGGATACAAACACAGAAGTCACTCAGACTCCACATTCACAGACTTTACATTCTCTTAGGTTTCCACTTTTACTCTATAACTGCTAGGCATACAATGAGAATCATTTTACTCAGTTCTTAGCAAAGCCTGGAACATAGGAATTTAATAAACAGTTCAAAAGTCAATCTCTATAGATATAATAGATGGAATCAGTAATGAAATTTTCCTTTTGGTCCAGAAGATCAGAGAGTATTTCTATTTTCTCCCATTACATAGTGTAGATCATGGAATTTAAGGATTAGAGAGGTAATGACAAGCTTAAGGTCACATATCTTGGGAGTAGCAAATACAGAATTTGAACCTAGGCCCTCTGAATTCAGACCCAGCATTACTTCTAAGTCACAAAATGGAATTAGTGTTCCATTCACTTCCAGTGTGTATCTAGCAATCTGGTTCTTCAGGACCTTTCCCAACTCATGAATCACAAGAAAATGTAAGTATCTTGGGGGAGGGGGGAGCAGGGAGCAGGGAGAAGTGGGACTTCCATCTGAGGCTTGGATGGGCCCCAACACTCTTCATATGTTTACTTTTCTATTCCTCACTGAGACTCCTTTGACACAGAGCTTCTCTATTAAGAAGACAGTGTGGAGGAGGAGCCAAGATGGCAGAGAGGAAGCAGAAAGCTGTCTGAGCTCTCCTTCTGTTCCCTCAAAACGAACATTAAATCAAGCCTCTGGACAGATTCTGAAACTACAGAACCTGCAAAGAGACAGAGAGACACAGTCCTCCAACCAGAGATAATTTAGAAGACTTCAGGAAAAGGTCGGTCTGACTCGGGCAAAAGGGAGGCCCAGCGCAGGGCAGCAACCCAGAGCCGAGGGGGTCGGGGCAAGTCAGCAGGAGCTGCGGGCCACAGCCAAACAACTGAGGCCCCTGGAACCTGGTTCAAAAATCTGGTGGCCAAGAAGGACAGTGGAAAAACCTACCTGCACCAGCCGAGAGGGCCACGAACGGGTCAGACGGGATCAGACGCCGGGGTCTGGCGCCTGGCTGGCCGAGCACAATCAGACAGGAAGTGCAGGGCGGGGGATCTCCACACACCATAAAGGCCTCAGATAAAAGCCCGGTCACACAGCACCTATACACCTGCACAAGAAGCCCAAAACAGGGACCCTGGTGCCCCCAGAGCAGACCTCAACTTAAAGAATAAATAAATAAGCTGCAATAATGAGTAAGAAGCAAAAAAGAGCCCTCTCCATTGAGAGCTTCTGTATCAATAGGGAAGAAGCCAACACAAACTCAGATGAGGACAATAGCCTCAAATTGTCTACATCTGAAGCCTCACAAGGGAAGGTGAATTGGTCGCAAGAACAAAAAGCCTTCCTGGAAGAGCTAAAAAAGGATTTTAAAAATCAATTGCAAGAGGTAGAAGAAAAAATGGGGAGAGAAATGAAAGCAAAACAAAAACAAACTATGAAAAAAGAATCAGTAGCTTGGAAAAGGAAGCTGAAGAAAACAAAGCCTTAAAAAATTCATTTGGCCAAATGGAAAAAAAGCTGCATAATCTCACTGAAGAAAACAATACCTTAAAAAATTCACTTGGCCAAATGGAAAAAAAGGTGCATAATCTCACTGAAGAAAACAATGCCTTAAAAATTAAAGTGGGACAGTTGGAAGATAAGGAATCCATGAGACACCAAGAATCAGTCAAGCAGAATAAAAAAAATGAAAAAATAGAAGAAAATGTGAAATACCTCATTGGAAAGACAACTGATCTGGAAAACAGATCTAGGAGAGACAATTTGAGAATCATTGGACTGCCTGAAAGCCATGACCAGAAAAAGAATCTAGATACCATATTCCAGGAAATTATTAAGGAGAACTTCCCTGATATCATAGAATCAGAGGATAAAATCATCATTGAAAGAATCTACCGATCACCTCCTGAAAGAGACCCCAAAAGGAAAACTCCAAGGAATATTGTAGCCAAATTCCAGAATTATCAGGTGAAGGAGAAAATACTCCAAGCAGCCAGAAAGAAGCAATTTAAATATCATGGAGCCACAATCAGGATTGCTCAGGACCTGGCAGCTTCAACATTAAAGGACCACAAGGCTTGGAATATGATATTCCGGAAGGCAAAAGAGCTTGGATTGCAGCCGAGAATCTATTACCCAGCAAAAATGTGCATTTTCTTTCAGGGGAAAAGATGGACATTTAATGACATTGGGGACTTTCAATCTTTCCTGGTGAAAAGACCAGAACTGAATAGAAAATTTGATCTCAACATACAAGACTCAAGAGAAGTTTAAAATGGTAAACAGAGGGGGAAAAAAAAAGTTACCCTATTGGGTTAAACTGTTTATATCCCTACACAGGAAGATAATACTCATAACTCTTAAGAACTGTAAATGTATTTGGGCAGAGAGAAGGACTTTATATAGAGGGTATAAATATAAATTGTCTTTGATGTGATGATACAAAAGAATTAGGGGATAAAAAGGGAGTCTATGGGGAGGAGAGGAAAGGGGAGGTGGAATGGAATGAATTATATCAAATGAAGAGGTGGAAAAAAATCCTATTACAATAGAGGGAAAGAAAGGAGGGGGGGAACATGGTTTCAACCCTATTCTCATTAGATTTGACTCAAAGAGGGAATAACATATACGTTCATTGGGATAAAGAAACTTAACTCATTCTTTAGGGAAACAAAAGGGGAAGGGAAAGGGGGGGACTGATAGAAGGGAGGACAAAAGCAAGGGAGAAAAGGGTAAAGAAAAGAGAGGGGGGTGATAAAAAGGGAGGGCAGATTGGGGGAGGCAGGGTTAAGAAGTAAAACGTCGGTGAGGAGGAATAGGGTGAAAGAAGGGAGGAAAAGTACAAAGGGGGTAAATAGAATGGAGGGGAATAGACAGTCAGTAATAATAACTGTGAATGTGAATGGTATGAACTCTGCTATAAAACGGAAGCGAATTGCAGAGTGGATTAAAAACCAGAACCCTACAATATCTGTTTACAAGAAACACATTTGAAGCAGAGAGATACACACAGAGTAAAGGTAAAAGGCTGGAGCAGAATATATTATGCCTCAGCTAAAGTAAAAAAGGCAGGGGTAGCAATCCTTATCTCAGACAAAGTGCAGGCAAAAATAGATCTCATTAAAAGAGATAAGGAAGGAAATTACATCTTACTTAAAGGTACTATAGATAATGAAGTAATATCAATATTAAATATGTATGCGCCAAGTGGTATAGCATCCAAGTTCTTAGAGGAGAAGTTAAACGAGTTACAAGAGGAATTAGACAGTAATACTATACTAGTGGGGGATCTGAATCTCCCCCTCTCAGAATTAGATTAATCTAGCCAAAAAATAAATAAAAAAGAAGTGAAAGAGGTGAATAGATTACTAGAAAAGTTAGACATGATAGATGTCTGAAGAAAAGTAAATGGGGATAGAAAGGAATATACTTTTTTCTCAGCAGTACATGGCACATTTTCAAAAATTGACCCTGTATTACGGCACAAAAACATCATAGTCAAATGTAGAAAGGCAGAAATAGTAAATGCATCCTTCTCAGATCATGATGCAATAAAAGTTATATGTAAGAAAGAGCCAGGGAAAAGTAGAATGAAAATCAATTGGAAACCAAATAATTTCATTCTAAAGAATGAATGGGCAAAACAAGAAATGATAGAAACAATCAATAACTTTATCCAAGAGAATGACAATAATGAGACAACATACCAAAATCTATGGGATGCAGCCAAAGCAGTGCTTAGGGGAAAATTTATAGCTCTAAATGCTTACATGAATAAAAAAGAGAAAGAGGAGATTAAGGAATTGGGCATGCAACTTAAAAAGCTAGAAAAAGAACAAATTAGAAATCCCCAATTAGACACTAAATTAGAGATCCTGAAAATTAAAGGAAAAATCAATAAGATTGAAAGCAAAAAAACTATAGAATTAATCAATAAAACTAAGAGCTGGTTTTATGAAAAAAAACAATAAAATAGATAAAATATTGGTTAATTTGATTTAAAAAATGAAAGAAGAAAACCAAATTACCAGTATCAAAAATGAAAAGGGTGATGTTACCACCAATGAAGTGGAAATTAAGTCAATAATTAGGAATTATTTTGCCCAACTGTATGCCAATAAATTTGACAATCTAAATGAAATGGATGAATATTTACAAAAATACAAACTGCCCAGGTTAACTGAAGAGGAAATAAAATCCTTAAATAAACCCATATTAGAAAAAGAAATTGAACAAGCTATTAATGAACTCCCTAAGAAAATATCCCCAGGGCCAGATGGGTTTACGGGTGAATTTTACCAAACATTTAAAGAACAATTAATTCCAATATTATACAAATTATTTGGAAAAATAGGTGAAGAAGGAGTTCTACCAAATTTGTTTTATGACACAAATATGGTGGTGATACCAAAACCAGGCAAAGCAAAAACAGAGAAAGAAAATTATAGACCAATTTCCCTAATGAATATTGATGCTAAAATCTTAAATAAGATATTAGCAAGGAGAATACAGCAAGTGATCACCAGGATAATACACTATGACCAGGTGGGATTTATACCAGGAATGCAGGGCTGGTTCAACATTAGGAAAACTATTAACATAATCAACCACATCAATAAGAAAACCAACCAAAATCATATGATTATCTCAATAGATGCAGAGAAAGCTTTTGACAAAGTACAGCACCCATTCCTAATAAAAACACTAGAGAGTTTAGGAATACATGGAGCTTTCCTTAGAATAATAAACAGTATCTACCTAAAGCCATCAGCAAGTATTATATGCAATGGAGATAAATTAGAGGCCTTCCCAATAAGATCAGGGGTGAAACAGGGATGTCCATTATCACCCCTATTATTTAATATTGTTCTAGAAATGTTAGCTTTAGCAATCAGAGAAGAGAAAGGAATTAAAGGAATTAGAATAGGCAAGGAGGAAACAAAACTATCACTCTTTGCAGATGATATGATGGTATACTTAAGGAATCCTCGAGAATCAAGTCAAAAATTACTTGAAACAATTAACAACTTTAGCAAAGTAGCAGGATATAAAATAAATCCACATAAATCATCAGCATTTCTATACATGACCAACAAAGTCCAGCAGCAAGAGATAGAAAGAGAAATTCCATTAAAAGTAATGGTAGATAATATAAAATACTTGGGAGTCTACTTGCCAAGACAAACCCAGGAACTCTATGAACACACCTACCAAACACTCTTCACACAAATCAAATCAGATCTAAATAATTGGAAAGATATCAATTGCTCATGGATAGGCAGAGCTAATATAGTAAAAATGACAATACTGCCTAAATTAATTTACTTATTCAGTGCCATACCAATCAGACTACCTAAAAATTATTTTATACAGCTAGAAAAAATAATAACAAAATTCATCTGGAAAAACAAAATATCAAGAAAATCCAGGGAAATAATGAAAAAAAAAATTCACAGGAAAGTGGGTTAGCAGTACCAAACCTGGAGCTTTACTATAAAGTTGCAGTCATCAAAACTATCTGGTACTGGCTAAAAAATAGAGTGGTAGATCAATGGAATGAATAGGCTAGGCTCAGGAAATGCAGTAGTAAATGACACTAGTAATGTAGTGTTTGATAAACCCAAAGACTCCAGCTTCTGGAATAGGAACTCAGTATTTGACAAAAACTGCTGGGAAAACTGGAAGATAGTATGGCAGAAATTAGGCATAGACCAACATCTTACACCTTATACTAAAATAAGGTCAAAATGGATACATAATTTAGACATAAGAGGTGATACCATAGGTAAATTAGGAGAGAAAGGAATAGTGTACCTATCAGATCTTTGGAAAGGAAAACAGTTTTTGACCAAGCAAGAGATAGAGTATAATATAAAATGAAAAATGGATGATTTTGATTATATTAAATTAAAAAAATTTTGTACAAACAGAAGCAATGCATCCAAAATTGGAAGGGAGGCAGAAAGCTGGGAAATAATTTTTGAGGCCAGTGCTTCTGATAAAGGCCTCATCTCTAAAATATATAGGGAATTAAATCAAATTTATAAGAATCCAAGTCATTCCCCAATTGAGAAATGGTCAAAGGATATGAACAGGCAGTTTTCTGATGAAGAAACCAAAGCTATCTATTCCCATATGAAAAAATGCTCTAAATCTCTAATGATTAGAGAGATGCAAATTAAAACAACTCTGAGGTACCACCTGACATCTATCAGATTGGCTAAAATGACAAAAAAGGAAGATAATAAATGTTGGAGAGGCTGTGGGAAAATTGGAACACTAATGCATTGTTGGTGGAGCTGTGAGCTGATCCAACCATTCTGGAGAGCAATTTGGAATTATGCCCAAAGGGCGATAAAGCTGTCCATACCCTTTGACCCAGCAATCCCACTTTTAGGTCTTTTGCCCAAAGAAATCATGGAAGGGGGAAAGGGACCCCCATGTACAAAAATATTTATAGCTGCTCTTTACGTGGTAGCAAGGAATTGGAAGTTGAGGGGGTGCCCATCAATTGGGGAATGGCTGGACAAGTTGTGGTATATGAATACAATGGAATACTATTGTGCTGTAAGAAATGATGAGCAGGAAGAGTTCAGAGAAACCTGGAGGGTCTTACGTGAGCTGATGATGAGTGAGATGAGCAGAACCAGAAGAACATTGTTATACAGTATCATCAACATTGAGTGTTGACCTACTGTGATGGACTATATTCTTCTCACCAATGCAATGGTACAGAAGAGTTCCAGGGAACTCATGATAGAAGAGGATCTCCAAATCCAAGAAAAAAAAAGAAAGAAAGAACTGTGGAGTATAGATGCTGATTGAACCATATTATTTCTTTTATTTTGGGTGCTGTTGTGTTTTTTTTTTATTTTGAGGTTTTGCATCACTGCTCTGATTCTTTCTCTTGTAACAGGATTAATGCAGAAATAGGATTAATGTTATTATGTGTATATATATATATATGTGTGTATATATATATATATATATGTATATGTATATGTATAGAGATATATAGATATAACCTATATCAGATTACCTGCTGTCTAGGGGAGGGGGGAGGGGGGGGAAGGAGGGAGAAAAATCTGAAATTGTAAAGCATGTATAAACAAAAGTTGAGAACTATCTTTACATGTAACGGAAAAAATAAAATACCTCATACATCAAAAAAAAAAAAAAGAAGAAGACAGTGTGGGGCAGCTAGATGGCGCAGTGGATAGAGTACTGGCCCTGAGTTCAAATCTGGCTTCAGACACTTAACACTTACTGGCTGTGTGACCCTGGGCAAGTCACTTAACCCCAATTGCCTCACCAAAACAAAACAAAACAAAAAAGAAGACAGGGGCTTTCTTCTCTGAAAAATATACTGTCTCAATAATTCCTACTTCTTATAACTCAATTTTAATGGAAGATTTTTAGTTGAAAAAAGCATTGGGGCAGCTAGATGGCACAGTGGTTAAAGCACTGGCCCTGGATTCAGGAGTACCTGAGTTCAAATCCGGCCTCAGACACTTGACACTTACTAGCTGTGTGACTGTGGGCAAGTCACTTAACCCCCATTGCCTAAAAAAAAAAAAAAAAGCATTCCATGTTGTTTTTCTTCTAAGCCTTAAAGTATTATACAAAGCAGGAAAATTTTTTAAATTAAGATATCCATATATATAGCATATATATGCATATGAGTGTGTGTATATATTATATATGTATGTGTGCATGAGTGCATATTTATGGTGACACATAATTCCCATTACAAGAAAATATATGCATATATGTATACACATATATATAGTTTTTCTTTTAATGGGGCTTATGTGTACATATGTGCATATTTTCCAGTAATGTAACTCATTTCACCATAAATCCAGGTTCAGATGTATTCTCTGTTGCATATAGGCTTCTGTTTTACCTCATACTCATCAGTTTCAGGATTCCTTTCCATCAATGTAGATTACAAATTTTCAATGCCTCCTCATCCAATACCATTATTGATTTCCCCAAAATTCTCTGAGTCAGTGTGGTATAATGAAAGAGTGCTATGTTTGGGGACAAAGGACGTGGAATGAAATCCTGCCCCTCATTACCTATATGAATTTGGGCAAGCCATTTAACATTTCAGGGCTTCAGTTTCCTCATCAGTAAAATTAAAATGTTGGACTAGGTGGCTTTAAAGGGTTCCTTCCATCTCTAGAAATATACTGCTCTCATCCTTTCAGCTATCCGTATTTTACTGGAGATATTTGTCTCTTGTTTTATATCCCCAAGAACTAAAGTAAACTTAAGTTTCCATTTGCATGGAAAAGCAAGAACCCGAAGTACATACTAATGCCAATGTTTGTAAAGCTAGCAGTTGGCCAAAAGAAAAAAACATAAAGATTATCTCTGTATCAAACATACATTATGTGAGTTGTTGTGCATAATAATTAATAGTAATGATGTTTTTACTAATATAATATATGCAATTTTATTTCTAATTATTAAACCCCAAAGGAAAATTGTGAAATTTCTAGTTTCTCAACCTTAAGGTTTGTGTACAATGATTATGCTAAGGTGACCTTTATGGTACCTCATATTATCTCAAATTGACAAAATTCTTTAACGTTTTCAAAAGAATAGGCAAATTTGTATTACATTTGTGTAAGTATTATTATCTCCACATTATAGATTAATAAACTAAGGCTTAGGGGATGCTAGATGACACAGTGGATAAAGCACTGGCGCTTGATTCAGGAAGACCTCAGTTCAAATCCGGCCTCAGACACTTGACACTTACTAGCTGTGTGACCCTAGGTAAGTCACTTAACCCTCATTGCCCCAAAAAGAAAAAAAGGAAAGAAACTGTGGTTTAGAGAAATTAAATGGCTTATCCAATATCACACAGTTAGTGTTAAGAGATAGGATTAGAATCGTGATCCCTGTTAATTCTCAGCTCAGTACTACTTTTAAAAATGGCATATTGATGCTCTATTTTTAATATCACTTCCACTTTTCAAATTCCAAACAGAATCCTGACTTGTAACAAAGATGGATATATAAATGAACTTCATTATATTGGCTATTTCTGACCATATCTGTACGCTTTATTCCATACCCTTTCTTCGAAGAAACCAGAAACTTTCTTCACCATTAGTCCCTTTTATTCATGATTGGTAACCACTGCTCTGCTTTTTACATTAACTATCATTTCATACTACTCATCTAATAATCATCTTATATTATTTTTTGAAAAAACAGCAAGGCTTTATTCACAAAAGGAAAACTAAGTGGAGCCTGGGGTACTCCAATTGGGCTTAGTCAAGTGTTGGGCAGGAGAGGGAGTCTCTGGCTGCAGTACTTGCCATCAATAAGTGAGTTCCTGAGGACCATGATGAACTAATCCCCCCCTCAGGAACACCTTGGAAATGTAATGAACTTTGTTCACTGGCTTTGACTTCTTCTTGCCTTTGCCGGTCTTGGGTACCTCCATCCACATCTCTTTCATATTCTCCAAGACTATGATTCAGTGCCTGTCAAAGGCCTTCACTCGGCCCAGCAGCTTCTTACGGAAGGTGATAAGAATCTGAGTGTTGTTCTTCACTGACTGTACCAACGAGGATCTGGTGTTGAATTCTTCCTCTTCCCCCTTCTGTAGTTCTTCAGGGTTCATCTCGCTCTTGGGCTTGTTTAAAAGACTCACAGTGGCGGTGGTCCCTCGGTCCTTTGCACTGCTGCCTTCATCGCGTCATGGCTGCCTCTGTGATCTGGCTCCGTTTTTGCCATCTTAAACTCATTTTAACCTAAACTAATCCTCATCCATTATCTTAAGTGTGGATTGTGTATATATCTGTGTATATAACATGTATGTATGTATAACATGCATATATATATGATTTAAATCAAAATGTACTTTTCCAGAGTATTTTCCATAAAAGTATCTTAAATAAATATTGAGTTTTGAGGTGAAGAGAAAAAATATAATGAAAATAATGATAATAACAGAAGCAAAAGAAAGAAAACAAAATAAACCTGGCATTAAATTTAATAGGGCCTAGACATTTAGAGACATCTCCACTCCACATGTTCATGTGGATTATTCATGCTTGGACCTGTGGTGGAACATTCTGAGCTCATATTAACCCAAATATAGTGATATCATTTTTTAAATAAAAGTATTTTATTATTTTCCAGTTACATGTAGAAATAGTTTTCAACATTTGTTTATATAAGATTTTCAATTCCAAATTTTTCTCCCTCCCCCCCCTCCCCTAGACAGCAGGTAATCTGATATAGGTATACACAATAACATAAAACATATTTCTGCCCTAGTCATGTTACAAGAGAAGAATCAGAGCAAAAAGGAAAAATCTCAAAACAGAAAACCAACTGCACCAAAAACAAAAGAAACAGTATGGTCCAATCAGCATCCATGTTCCACAATTCCCTGAGTCAACTAGGAGGTGCAGTATATAGAACACTAGCCCTGGAGTCAGGAGAACCTGAGTTCATATCTAGCTGTGTGACCCTGGGCAAGTCACTTAACTGCAATTGCCTTAAAAAAAAATCAATTTCCCAGGACTCTTAAAATTGTGAATCCTCTAACAACACCCCCCCATTATGTTTAGTCTAACTCAACAGTTTTTCCCATATTTGTTATCTTTAATGCCTTTTCTGCTTCTTAATGAAGCATATCAGAATTCACATGCAGTTGTCACACTGTCATAGACACAAAAAAAATAGTTTGTAACAGAAATCTTTATAAATATTGTCCATTTTTCTTCTGTTTTTTTTTATTCCTGGCACAATATTACAGAATAAAGGGGAAGGGAGAGGACAATCTTTGTGCAAATACTCACTTATCCTAAAAACAGTGAGAAAGAGACCTATTATTTGATTGATATAAAAAAACTCCCATATAGGAAAATACCCCCACCAATGCAAATAAACACCATTTTTTCTCTCTTATTGTCTTAGAATTGCCTAAAACAATGGAAAGTTAAGTGACTTTCCTAGGGTCACATACCCAATATGAATCAATGGTGGGACATGTAATTAGCCTAAAGATAAGCAGAGCCATTTTTAGTGTCAGACATGAGGTTTTCTTTGGCTGAGTTTCTCCTTGAGTGATTTCTTTCCCAGTTAGAAACTCTGGTGCCAGCTCTAGTTTTATGCTTCTCTCTGCAGGTCTAGTTGCTCCCTACATGGAAGGAATGACTTAGTTTTTGTTGTGCTTGTTTTCTCCCATTTGTAGGTCCCTTCATTTGACCTCTTACCCTACAGAACATCATGAAAAACAAAAACCTTTATCCCATCTATCACCTTCACCAACAGGGCAAAAAACAAAGTTTGAAGATTTCTCATTGTTTGGCAGAAAGTGCATATATTCCTATAATGTACCTCTGTTCTAGGGAGGTAGTAGCTCCAGACCAAAGATAATTCTTTTGTAATGTCCTTCCTTTTGGTGCTTCTCTGGTCACCTAGGAAACATGATCTGTCACTAATGTTCCAGCTTAATGAAAATCTTCCTCACAAAAATGAGGTTCATGTACTATTTCAAAATCAAGAACTAAAACAATCATGTTGGTCTACCTTCCCCCTTTTACACAGGGAAAGATGAGGCAGATATTGTCAACCCACAAACTCTTCCCCAGTGAGCAGAAACCAAAAAGCATTGTTCTTGCTCATTAGTTTCCTCTACCTTATCACTTGGGGAATTTTCCAATCTCCTTTTAATTTGTGGTATTCTTCGGTTAGAATATCACCTCCTTGAGGGTAGTTACTGGTATTTTGCTTATTTGTATTCCCAGCACAATACCTCACACAGAGCAAACCATTAATAAATGCATATTCATCATTTTCAACTTATAACAATGTAAGTCATGATAATATGTAAACACAGTTTTCTGTTCCTTGCCTTTTATGAAGCTCCTTATACTTGGCCCCTGGAAATCACAAAACACGTCTGCATACACACACACACACACACACACACACACACACACATTAAATGCAAGTGCTGCAACATAGAGATAGAGATAAAGCTGTAGATGAAAATAAAAATACTGATTTTCAAAGCTAGACATAGATATATTATAGAGGCATAGATATATACATATATATGTATAGCTATACATATATGGCAGAATCAAGACCAAACTCAAAAAGGAGTGACCCCACTGTGGCCATCAGTGTTGTGGGTCAGACTTGAATTCTGCTTGCACTTGCAATCATGTGGTACATGATTTGAAAACAAAACCTGGCAGCTGTCCTTTCCAGGACCTGTCGGAGTGGCCACATATGGTCCATAAAAACCTGCAGCCATCCCCTTTTGGGGGACCTGTCAGAATGGACCCTTTACAAAATCATCCATGGATATAACCAGACCCCCGACCAAAGAGCTTTTGCTCATACACATATATAGGTATATCTATTTTATCCATATATATAGATATAAGAATAAATCCATGTATATAAATATATGTGTGTCTGCATGTGTGTATGGATATTATGTACATGTGCCCATAGGCATATACATATATATCCATAATCCATATCCACATATCTATTCAAAGATATGTATATATATTATATAAATAATTTTGTATCTATATAAATATGTAAATCATACAAATGTTTGTATAGCAACAGCTATTTCTCTTTCATAGCAATCTGTTCTATAGCAATATCCATATCTATCTATGTAACTCTATATCTATATCTATATCTATATAGCTTTCTTTTAAAACAGTTTCCTTGAATTAGAAAGGTGTAGAAGACCTTGTCAATCCTTGGCTTCCCACCTTAGTTTAATTAATTAATTAATTTTTTTTTGTGGGGCAATGAGGGTTAAGTGACTTGCCCAGGGTGACACAGCTAGTAAGTGTCAAGTGTCTGAGGCTGGATTTGAATTCAGGTCCTCCTGAATCCAGGGCCAGTGCTTTATCAACTCCACCACCAAGCTGCCCCTTGGCTTCCTATCTGAGAACTGCAAAATTTACTGAGAACTGATTCCCCACCTAGTCCCCTTTTCCCCAGACAAATTAATTGCCTTGGGTTGACCAGTCTTTGTCATTTCCAGACTCTTGAACACTTATGGATCTCCCCCAAGCAAATTATCCCCTCCCAAAGATTCCCAAGCTTACTTCCTGGACTTTAGATTATTATGTAAAAAGATTCATTTACATTAAATAGTTTCCCTCTGTGAGAAACTTACCTTTCCCAAGGGTAGTTTCATAGCTCCCTCTGTTCTGTTTCCTCATAAAAAGTCTGTCCTTGTTTTCCATCTTTGGGTATTCCTAGCTTCCAAACTTTGCAATACCACATACCAAGAGCTATAGTTCCTCTGCCCTGATTAAAGACCTTATGTCTCCTATTTTGATTGTTTCCTTAATTTCCAGGTTAACATATGGGGGCTCTTTCCAGGATTTGAAGACTCTGTGTCCAGCCAGCCAGCATTTTTGACCTGCAGACCCTGGGGATACTCAGCGCCTGCAGGAATCTTTTGTGTTCCAGTCTGGACTCAAATTCAGAGGCCTGGCCTCGGTAAGGGTCTCTCAAAATTAGAACTCCCATCCTTTTTGCTTGAGTTCCTAAAAAGCCCTTTGGTCGGTGGTCTGGTTATATCTGTTATGGTGGGGAATGGGGTACGGGTTGGGGTTCTTAGGAATTCCTCTTTAAAGAATTACACCCTCTTGCACACAAAACTTAGTTAGAACAAGGTGATAGTTTATTTAGGGCCAAGGGAAGGGAAGGGTGGGGGGAGGGAAACCATGAAAGAAATCCTTAGACTTTTCATGGGGAGATTTGGCATAAAGCACATGGCTCAGAGGTACCAAATCTCCCCGAACAGGAGACCGGAAGGTACTTTTATAGGGGACTGATGGGGGTGGCCCATCTGCCCGTGAAAAGTTCCTTTAGTGAGAGAGGACCATCCCCCCTGGTGGTAGCTGGGGGAATTGGGTGAGGAGTGGAGGACCATCCCCCACTGGTAGTGACTAAAGGAATTGGGTGAGGGGTGGCTACAGATCCCTCTTCAGAACACAAAGGCCGAAGCCACACCCAAACTTATCTCCCCAGGATAAGGGAGACCAGAATGAAGGGTAGGAATCCCAAGCTAGCTCAGTCCGATTTGGTTCCTCTAGGCGTTATCTGTCCTCTGGTTTAGTTTCTCAAGGAGAAGATTCCTCGGTGTGCCCCAGAGAAATTCTGGGGTGCTCTGAGCCCCATGACATATCCATGGATGACTTTGTAATGGGTCTGTTCTGACAGGTCCCCCAAAAGGGGATGGCTGCAAGTTTTTATGGACCATATGTGGCCACTCCGACAGGTCCTGGAAAGGACAGCTGCCAGGTTTTGTTTTCAAATCATGTACCACATGATTGCAAGTGCAAGCAAAATTCAAGTCTGACCCACAACACTGATGGCCACAATGGGGTCACTCCTTTTTGAGTTTGGTCTTGATTCTGCCAGCTAAAGGCCCTGAGTGGGACTTTGCTTTGTTCTTTCTCCTTTTTCAATGGCATTTTGAATCAATTAAGTGAGAATCTGAATCTGAACCCTCCTTCCTTTTTAAAAAAAAAAAAAAGATGGAGGAAAAATAGGATTTTTGACAGGACATTTTGTCCCTCAGAAAAAGGTCTAATTTAAAAAAAAAAAAAGACCAATTGATCTGTCTCAAATTAATAGGTCTTTGAGGATAGAAGAGAACTTAATTTGTGCATGCTAAATTATCTCAAGAATATTTACCATTATTGTTTTTGTGTCTGTCCTTGTAGAATGCTATTTGTGTTAAAATCTTCTATATGTGTATGTGTCTCCCTTGCTATTCAAGCTTTATCTTGCACTCTGTTAGCAATCCTCTTTACCACTCAAAGTAGAATTGTCAGAAAGGTAATTTACATAGAGGCAGTTAGACTATAGCTTTATTTAACTTTTAGCTGTTTTTAAGAAATTTGTTTAAACTTTAGTTGAGAATTGATCTTCAATATTAGTTTAAATCCAGATTTTATGAATCCCCAAACCAAGGTTAATCAGGTTTTTTTTAAATTTGGGGAACTATTTGGCTTCTCAAGTCACCAGTGTTTATCACCAGGTAAAAATGAGTTTATTGATAATGATGTCTGATATTGAAATGCTAATAGATGGGCTTCAGATAAATTGAGAATTTACTATTTGTGAATAGTTCCTGTTGTAACTGTATTTATTAGTCCTATTTTAAGTGAAATATGTCTTCTAATAAGATGTGTGGGGTTTAACATCATGGTTTATTTTGAGATTTGCATTAAGATAAATTGTTTAAAAAATTTGGATCTGGAAATTTGTTAATTGCATTATCTTAAAGCAAGTTACTTCAGTTTATCAATCTGTAATGTGGATATTTGATAATTATGGAGTATTCTTTGGGCTATAAATTGTTATAGATGCAACTGTTAAAAGAATGTCAAATACTTGAAACTGCTTAGAAACGCAGTACTGGGGGCATCTAGGTGGTACAGTGGATAAAGTGCTGGCCCTGGATTCAGGAGGACCTGAGTTCAAATCTGGCCTCAAAACACTTGATACTTATTAGCTGTGTGACCCCGGGCAAATCACTTAACCCCCATTGCCTGGCCAAAAAAAAAAAATTCAGTACTACTGTGAATTCACAAAGAAGTGATCTCAAAGTCTGGGTTCAAGTTCTCCTTCTGGGATACTCCCTATCTAGGTATAATAAGTGTTTAACTCTGGGAAAAATAATTTGGCTTCTAGGTATTAATAGCAAGAACAAATTTTAAAATTCTGAAAACTGGAGGTTCCATTTAGCAGTGGTGCTATTTCATAGCTTTTCTCAATAACTCTGTTAAGCAGTTACTATTTTTGAGGGAAAAATCCATCTTCTCAATAATTCTCAGGAACTCAGCAGCGAAGTGACAAAGGCTTTATTTTCTTCTCATGAGAAGGAGGCACCCTAGTGTGCAGCTAGTGGGTGCCCAGAAAGGGGGCTCGTAGGCCCTGTTTTATACCTTAGTCCCTAATGCAAATGGACCCACCCCTTTTTCATCACTGGTGGGGTTACAATCTACGCACAAAAGCTAATCTGAACACAGTATTCCCACCCCTCTTCTCTGTGATATAGTGGGAAAATGGGGTACAGGTTGGGGTTGGGGTTCTTGGGAATTCCTCTTTAAAGAATTACACCCTCTTGCACACAAAACTTAGTTAGAACAAGGTGATAGTTTATTTAGGAGCAAGGGAAGGGAAGGGTGGGGGGAGGGAAACCATGAAAGAAATCCTTAGACTTTTCATGGGGAGATTTGGCATAAAGCACATGGCTCAGAGGTACCAAATCTCCTCGAACAGGAGACCGGAAGGTACTTTTATAGAGGACTGATGGGGGTGGACCATCTGCCTGTGGAAAGTTCCTTTAGTGAGAGAGGACCATCCCCCACTGGTGGTAGCTGGGGAATTGGGTGAGCAGTGGAGGACCATCCCCCACTGGTAGTGACTAGAGGAATTGGGTGAGGGGTGGCTACGGATCCCTCTTCAGAACACAAAGGCCGAAGCCACACCCAAACTTATCTCCCCAGGATAAGGGAGACCGGAATGAAGGGTAGGAATCCCAAGCTAGCTCAGTCTGATTTGGTTCCTCTAGGCCTTATCTGTCCTCTGGTTTAGTTTCTCAAGAAGATTCCTCGGTGTGCCCCAGAGAAATTCTGGGGTGCTCTGCGCCCCATGACATTCCCCACTTCTCTATATATAAGGAAAGGGGACGAAGATTCTTCTGAAACTGCTTCATGCTGACCGGGGGTCGAAGAAATCACGGCGCAAGGGAGGGGGAGGGGAGAGAAGTGGAGAAGGCCTGGAATGCTCGGAGTTGTGAGGGGCCCAGAGAGTCCAGAGGCAACACGTAGGCACAGTGTCATGAATCCTTGAGCCTAGATGGAACAGACTTAAACAAAAAAATTAAAACTGACCAGAGCAAAAGGGAAAAGGGACTTTATCAGATCAGGAGTCAAGTGGGACCTTTTTGCAGGACAGGGTGTGGCCTGCTTTACAGGAGGGAGTTCAAGCCTAATTCTGTGATAGGCAGTGTCTGTCTACATTAAGGGTCCCTTTTATCCCATCCCTACTTTGTGCCTTGATTGCATGCTAGGACCTGAACCAGAGAGTAAGACAGAGGTCACCCCAAAACCATTCCTAGGCTTGCCTCCTATGTCCAGCTTGGCCATAGGCCCGACACGATGCTGGTCAGGAGAGCAAGCTGCAGAGCCGATCTCTTGGGTGCTGCCCTGGGGACAAAGAGGTAGGAGAGCTGACCTCACCTTCGTGCGGCGTCCCCCACTTCTGTGTCCCGGTTTACTGCAGCTGCCAGAATCTCGGCCAGCCAGAGTTCTGCTGGTAGCAGATGTGGTGATGGCTGCTGCTATTATATGAGCTTGGTCTATGGAGTGGGCACGAGCCATCTTTTCTCTCTCTTTGGCTACTGCAAGGTCCCTGTTATTAAAAATCTTAAAAGCAATGTCAAGGAGTTGTGAGGATGGGATCTGGGAACTCCAGTCTAACTTCTGGAGCTCTCTCCTAATGTCAGGAGCAGACTGGCTGATAAAATGAATATTGAGGACAGTAATTCCTACATCTCTTTGGGGGTCTAGGTTAGTATATTTCTTCAGAGAGTCTGCTAAGCGGCTCATGAAGACAGCAGGATTTTCATCAGACCCCTGTGTTATCTCCCTCACCTTTCCATAATTGACCTGTTTCTTAACCCCCCTTCTCATTCCCTCAACTAGGCAGGTGATCATGTGATTTCTACGAGCTCTGTCTTCCCTGTTATCATAGTTCCATCTCGGTTCTATGACCGGGACAGCTGTAAAACCAGGGACCCCAACCCAATTTCCAACCTGCGAGTGTTCATCCCCAACTTGTACCGCCAGGTCCCAAATCTGTTTTTTCTCATCAGGGGTACAACAGCTGGCAAGAATAATTTGCAAATCAGTCCAGGAAAGGTCAAACTCCAGTGTCACAGACTTAAAGCCATCTATGAACTTTGTGGGGTTCTCTGAGTAGCTCCCCAATTTCTCTTTAATCTGAGATAACCTGCTTATAGAAAAAGGGGCATGCCTTACTGTTGTGCCCTTCCCAATGGGAAATTCCCTTAATGGAAGCAGGGAAGTAGTGGGAGACGCTGGTAAGGACCTGGGTTGGGGAGATAGCTCAGGTGGAGACAGAGGATTGGGCGCAGGGCCCAGTGGGGGAGGGGTGACAGCCTTTGGCTGTGGAGTAGGTGGGGGAGGGGAAACAGTCTTTGGCTGCAGCATGGGTGGAGATGGGGAAAGGGAGATAGCCGTAGGTAACTGCAGATTAGGTAAAGCAGATGGGGTTGGCTGAATGGAAAAAACAGGAGAAATGGGAACATATTGGAGTTCCCCCCGATTGTAAATGGGGTAGAGCAGGATAGAAGGAGACTGATATCCACTCCCCGTGTGGCACAGGGAATTGGTTCTGAGATCAGCCGGTGGGCAAGGAGAGGTCTCAGTCATAGAGTGATATGACTGTGGTTGACCCATAGGTATGGAAGCAGGCGAAGAAGGAGTGGAACGAGAAACAGGTAGGGAATGAGTTTGAGGAGGAGGGGAGGCTGAGGTCTCAGAATAGGTGCCCCAAGAGTTAGCGAATTGCTTGGGCTTGTGGTGATTCTCAACCGGCAAGGGGACCTCATCCTTTCCCTTTGACTTCTGGCTCAAACTCATAAAAGCCGATATGTATGGAATCTCTGTCCATCTCCCTTCACGCTTGCAAAACTTGTCCAATTGCAAGATGGTATTATAATTAAGGGTGCCGTGTACAGGCCAATTTCCTTCACTTCCTAGAGGATAATGTGGCCATAAATTGTTACAAAAATGTATCATACATCTCTTTCTTAGGTTTTTAAGTTCCAGTCTAGTCCAATCTCTTAGGATGCACCCCAGAGGTGAATTTTTCGGAACACTCCCTTTCTGTCCCATAACTACTGTCTAAGGAGAATAGTCTGAACCAAGAGCAGAGAGCTGGTAAGGGATAGACACATAAGCATAAATGTTCTTACCCAGAAACGTGTAGTCTGAGGGTCCGAGAGTGGTTCGGACATCTAGGAGTCCCAGGTTGCTCTCTGCTGTCCTGCAGACACCGACCGTCTCTACCTCTCTGTGACTCAAACGGGAGGTTGAGTCCGGTGGGAGAGGGAGAAGAGAAACCCAGAAGGTAGGGCCTTACCTCCAGGTTCTGTGCCAAGCGTGGTCCAGACGTCTGTTTGAGCTTTCAGCGAGGGAGGGAGACTCAGGCTGCCCTCCACTGTCGCGTGCGAAAGCTGACCCTCTCTCTACCTCTCTGTGACTCAAACGGGAGGTTGAGTCAGGCGGGAGAGGGAGAAAGGAAACCCAGAAGGGAGGTTCCCACCCCCCAGTTTTGTGTGCTAAGAGGAAAGAGGAAAATCCCACGTCCCTACAACGTTCGGGCGCCAGATGATATAGTGGGAAATGGGGTACGGGTTGGTGGGAGGGGTTCTTGGGAATTCCTCTTTAAAGAATTACACCCTCTTGCACACAAAACTTAGTTAGAACAAGGTGATAGTTTATTTAGGAGCAAGGGAAGGGAAGGGTGGGGGGAGGGAAACCATGAAAGAAATCCTCAGACTTTTCATGGGGAGATTTGGCATAAAGCACATGGCTCAGAGGTACCAAATCTCCTCGAACAGGAGACCGGAAGGTACTTTTATAGATGACTGATGGGGGTGGACCATCTGCCTGTGGAAAGTTCCTTTAGTGAGAGAGGACCATCCCCCACTGGTGGTAGCTGGGGAATTGGGTGAGCAGTGGAGGACCATCCCCCACTGGTAGTGACTAGAGGAATTGGGTGAGGGGTGGCTACGGATCCCTCTTCAGAACACAAAGGCCGAAGCCACACCCAAACTTATCTCCCCAGGATAAGGGAGACCGGAATGAAGGGTAGGAATCCCAAGCTAGCTCAGTCTGATTTGGTTCCTCTAGGCCTTATCTGTCCTCTGGTTTAGTTTCTCAAGGAGAAGATTCCTCGGTGTGCCCCAGAGAAATTCTGGGGTGCTCTGCGCCCCATGACATCTGTATGGGCATAACTCAGGAGTGGACCTTATACTTCCTTATATGGACACAACTCTGGAGTGGACCTTCTTGAGACCAGGGCTCCTTGAACCATGTGACCTTGCTAACCTGAGGGGGAGGAGGGGATCTGAGACCTTTATCCTACAAACAGGTCAGGAGGAGTATGACTGACTATTATATCCACATTGAGAGGAGACAACTATCCATTTTCTCACAATCCCTCCTCTTTATTTTTGACTGTTTGGCTCCTCTCATTCCATTTATTGAATATCTCTTCTGCCTTTTGATCTAAATCTGTGAATCCTATACTATCTAGGCAGATTACAGTGTCAGATGACCCATTTTGCCCCTCTGGGCTGTGTTACTTTCTTGATTTAGACTCAGATTTGGAGAAATGCTCAAATGCCATGGTAAAGGGGGTGGCGAGCCACAGCAGCCCAGAAGTCCTAGCCCAGTTAGGGGGTAAGGTTGATCTTCCACCACAATACCACCATAGGTTGGCTTGGCGGAGGATCAGGAATGAAAAATCTACGGAGTTGTTCTCAGTTACTTCCCATGTTTGGACACAACTCATATTACCCAAGACCAGAAAACCTCTCACCCATCTGGAGAGACAGGCAGGATGGTTTCCTGAGACTCCAACAAAAGTGGGTATGATCTTTTCTGCTGTCCTTTTTATTACAGGGAAGAGTAGCTACAAATCTCTGCAACTCTCACCCTTTGCCAACCCGTTCTGGTGTAATTGAAGGAGGCACCAGAACCCCTCCAGGCTAAAATGTGGACTTAGAGTATGGGCAGCTGACCTTCCCAAAGCACTGACCCATTCCATCCGAGCATCTGAAGCTACAAACCCAGTCTCTATCTCTGCTGCCTGTCTCACATCCTTAACTTCACTGGCCTGTAACTCAGGAGTTTCAGGGTTTCCTAATTTCCCTTCTGGATTTAGAGAGGTTATTTCTGGAGTCTTAAAAGGTTAGGGGGATGTAGGATCCATGGGATTTTCAAAGAATATTCCTATTCTTCCTATGGGATCAGTTCCTCCTTCAGATGTCCATATACCACATCTTTTTTGCTCCTCCACTACTTGTTTGCCTGAGCAGCTCCCACTACCCCAAAATGTTACCTCCCTTCCCCCTTTTTGTACCAAGCTTGGTATATTGTACATTAAAGTCTTTTTAAACTTCACCCTCAGTCGATCAGATTCCTTATTTACAGTCCACTGCTCATGTTTTGTCTCTGGTTTTCCTTCTGGAAAAGGTGCCTTACTTGAGAGTAGAGAGTAGTGAGTCCAGTTTTGCTACACAATGTCAGTGAAAAGTAAAACCAGGAACAGCCCTTCCCAATCAGGTTGTTGCTCTTCCAGGCTCTTATCAATACCCAGTTTCCAGGCTTAAATTGGTGAGCTGGAAGCTCGAGAGGAGGAGTCTGGGCCAGAAGTCCCTTCTGTTGGAGTAAAGAAACAGAGACAGAGGAGCAAGAAATATCTGAGAAACATGCTTTTCATTTCTATTATTGAGAACTGTTTCCCTTCCCAAGTAAGGATATCCAAATCTTCTTGATTTGGGGGTGTTTTACTATTCACATATACATTTAAGGCTTGGCATACCTGATTTTCATTAGACCCAAATTTAGGCCAAAGGAGTGAACCTCCCTTGAGGGGAACCCCAGCCCATATTAGGCAACAATACTTTATCATTTGCTTCTTGCATTTTCCTCTATACTTCTCAAGTTTATCCCAGATTTCTATTTGTCTCCCAAAGGGCTGTCTTTGGGAATTTTGGGGGAGGTGTACTTTCTTCCTTTTCAATATCACTAGAGGTGGCATTCCTCATCTTTAATGAACCCTTTGAATTCTTGGGGACCACCCCCGCCTGGCATACTGCTTGGCATTTCCTGGCACATTGCTTGGCACACCCGGTGCTTATGGACTCCAACTGCCTGGCACACTGCTTGGCTCCCTGGTTGGCATGCCTGGTACCTATCGACTCAAACCACATGGCACCTTGGTTGGCACACCTGGCACTTATGGACTTTAACCACCTGGCACCTTGGAGTCCATAAAGTTATATTCCTATACCCTTCTATTTTAATATAAGGCAATTAAGAATCATAAAGAATCTAATACCATTAGTACCAGATGCCATTGTCAAATTCAACATTGTATTTATCATGCCACCTAGGATGATCTTGAGGGTTACCATAACAGAACAAAAGTTGCCAAGCCTCATGGAATACATTGCAGGGGAAACTGAGTCCTCTCTCCCCATGGATAATTGGCACCTTGTTTGCTCAGATCTGATAACTCAGAATAAAGGCAATTAATGTAAAAGAATACTTTCTCTTTTCTAAGAAAAGACACTGAATTCCCACTCCTCTTTCCCAAACAAATGAATTGCCTGGTGCTAAATGATTTTTGTTAATCCCAGACTCTTGAAGGACCCAGGAGCCTCCCCCACCTCTCCCAAGCAAACCCTTTTGTTTTGTTTTTAATGGGCCTAGTTTACCAGAGAAGTTCCCTGGGGCAAATTAAAAGAAGACCCTCCCCAGGAAACCAAACCAAAGGACAGACACACTGAGTAACTCCAGGACCACTACCCTTCACTCCAGTCTCCCCCACCCTGAGGGAAGACAAGATTAGGTGTGGCTGCTGTCCCTGTGGTGTGAGGGGGAGAGAGAGAGATGACCTGAGGGATTTGGAGCTGCCCCTCACCCCAATTCCCTCAGCCACCACCAGTGGGGGATGACCCCACCGGACCAGGACTACCCCCCCCACACACACACACACAAATGCCTACTCATCTCCTACTGAGGGAGAAAAGCATCCCAGAGAGCCACAACTCCGCACCATGCACTCTTCTAATGAGATAAAATTCAGGGACCTCTCTCCTGGCTTTCCCCCCCAAACAAAACATTATACTAAACCCCAATAACATTTTGCTCTATCCTCACAATCCTGGGAGGTAAGCTTTCATTCATAAATTCACCCAATACCCCTAAAGTGACTCCCCACCATGAGCCTAACAAACCAGAGCACTGGCTTTTCCTTCCTCCCCACGGCAATCCCTGTTTTGATAAATTCTTACCCCCTTGGTGAGCATGCTCCACCCTACCTTTGCACACATTAATAATGGTGTGATAATTAATAACTTTGTGTTAACTTTGCTAAAATTTTACTGTTTTCTTTCTTCAAGCTTCACAGGTATTTCATGTTTTCATACCCCTAGCAATTCAAATATTATGATGGTTTTGTGTATGTAATAACTTTTAATGTTGGAGTAAGTTTTATTTCAAAATAGGATGTTCAACTGTAATTTATTTTACTATCTGGTGTTTTTGTTAAAAACATTTATGCTGTTTGAACCTTTTTCTTTCCCTTAATATTCTATTTCATTGCCAGGATTACAAACTTCCATTGCATTCATCTACCTTTTAAATGTTGTCCTAACTATATTAATGGTATTTTTAGGCAAAAAGTATGAATTATCAGAGGCAACCTTAATGAAGTATTGTCTATTATTTTTGCTGAAAGATAAGATTACAGTTACAATTAATTTCTAATGAAAAATATGAAATCATGCGCCTCCCCACCTTCTAGGCCATGACTTTCACCGGATATACAGAATTCTATTTAATTCTCTCCCCATAATGATATCTAGCTCTCCCTCTTTCTGAAAAGCTCTCTACCTTTCCCAATACCCCCTGACAACTCCAGTTTAATCTGCTTTTCCCCACCCCTGAAAGAAGTCCCATCCTCCTATCCTACCCCTGGGCATTTAAATCTGAAGTTGGAAAGGTTCTTAATGTCTCTCCAATCCAGATTCAGCTGGATTCCTCTAAACTTCTTCCTTGAATCTCACTCTATCCCCTTTCCAGAGGCAATTAGGAGTATTAGGCTTCTTATTAAGGACTACCTATCCTTGCGTCTTTTAGCTCCCTGCAATTCCTCTTTCTTGAGCTCATGTGACTGCTTGTTCAAGACCTGAGCAGTGAATGTTCTTGTGATTCCTAGAACATCTGTAGTCCCTAATGCCTATACTCTCCTGAATATAATTCTCCATGATTCCACTGTTTTCACCTTTGATTTCTCTAGTGCCTTTTTCAGTGGGTCCTTTGGTGTGAATTGCCAGTTTTTACTTTTTTACTTTACCTTTACCTGGGAAGGCCTGCAGTATACTTGGACTGTTCTGCTTCTGAGAATCCCTCCTACTTTTCACAAATTTAAAAGCAGACCTTGCTGACATTATGTTTCCTATAGGCTCCACCCTCTTCAGTATGTGGATGAGTTACTCCTTTGCTCCCTGGCTCTCCAATTTTCAAAAGCTTACTCCATTTTTCTCACCCCATGCCATAAAGTATCTTGTTCTCAGGTTTTAAGTTTTTAGGACATCTGATATTAGCCAATAGTCTCTGTCTTGAAGGATTAGAGATCTCTCTACTATCCAAAACTGAGATAGAAAACCCAGATTATTCCTGGTACATTGATGGTTCCTATCTCAAATGATGCGTGGGTATGCTATCACCACCACAGAAGAGGTTATTGACCCCTTTCCTTTGGCTCTTCAGCACAAGCTGAATTTGAAGCCCTAACTCAAGCTTGTGAATTAGTAAAAGTAAAACTAGTGAATATTTTTATATGGATAGCAAGTATGTGTTGGGAATTTCGGGCAGTTATGGAAATATAAAGGGTTCCTGATGTCCTCTGGCAGTCCTAGTTATCTAGAAATTGCTTGACTCCCTTTTATTGCTAGCAGCAGTGATTGTTAAAATGCCAGGACACTCCCATGAAGATTCTCCCCATGACTGGGTTAATGCCCTTACTGACCTGCATGCCAAGCAGGCTGCTCAGAAAACCCCACTCCCTATTAGTCTATCTTCCATTATCTCCCCTGGACCTGGCCCCAAATTAACACTGACCCCAGCAGAGCTTGCTGTAGTTCAAAGTGATATGGGGGAAATGGGGTACGGGTTGGGGTTGGGGTTCTTGGGAATTCCTCTTTAAAGAATTACACCCTCTTGCACACAAAACGTAGTTAGAACAAGGTGATAGTTTATTTAGGAGCAAGGGAAGGGAAGGGTGGGGGGAGGGAAACCATGAAAGAAATCCTTAGACTTTTCATGGGGAGATTTGGCATAAAGCACATGGCTCAGAGGTACCAAATCTCCTTGAACAGGAGACCGGAAGGTACTTTTATAGAGGACTGATGGGGGTGGACCATCTGCCCGTGAAAAGTTCCTTTAGTGAGAGAGGACCATCCCCCACTGGTGGTAGCTGGGGGAATTGGGTGAGCAGTG
This sequence comes from Dromiciops gliroides, assembly GCF_019393635.1. NCBI lineage: Eukaryota > Metazoa > Chordata > Mammalia > Microbiotheria > Microbiotheriidae > Dromiciops > Dromiciops gliroides. Next base: position 564,227,629 of record NC_057861.1, on the reverse strand, counting down.
GAGGACCATCCCCCACTAGTAGTGACTAAAGGAATTGGGTGAGGGGTGGCTATGGATCCCTCCTCAGAACACAAAGGCCGAAGCCACACCCAAACTTATCTCCCCAGGATAAGGGAGACCAGAATGAAGGGTAGGAATCCCAAGCTAGCTCAGTCCGATTTGGTTCCTCTAGGTGTTATCTGTCCTCTGGTTTAGTTTCTCAAGGAGAAGATTCCTCGGTGTGCCCCAGAGAAATTCTGGGGTGCTCTGCGCCCCATGACAAAAGGACCATGTCCTATCCCTTCCAAGACAGGAAAAAAACAGAAAAGTGTAAAAAAGATAAAAACTCTGGGCTCTGGTATGGGTCAAATGGATGCCCAATCCTCCCCAACTCTTTCCATTGACCTATGATGGAATACCTTTACTCTTTAAGCTACTGGAGTCCTGACAAACTGCTTAGTTTAGTCTGCAAATATTGGTAGGAAAATTGAGATGAGCTGCACATGACATTTATCTACAATGTGAGATCTGTCCTAAATATAATGTAAGCAAGCCCATAAAACTTACCCTTAGGAAATTCCTTTACCCTTTTTCAGATCTGGCAGATTGATTTTATTCAACTTCTGCCTTTTTCTAGTTATAAGTTTGTATAAGGGTTTGTATGTTCTTCCATTGGGTACAAGCTTTCCCCTGCAGGAAAGCCACTGCAACAGCTGTAGCCAAGTGCTTACCAGAAAATATTTTTCCCACCTGGGGAATTCCTAATAAAGTTCACACTGATTGAGATACTTTACTTTCTGGCCAGTACTTCAACATTTAGACTGTGCTTACCACCCCCAATCCTCAGGTTTAGTAGAACTTATCATTGGGATCATTAAGGTACAGCTTGCAAAGTTTATGGTTGATTTTAATATACCATGGCCAAAAGCCTGTGAGATTTAAAATTGGATACTAGAGCATTAACCTCCCCTTTCTAACCTTTCCCTTCTTTATCTCCCAGACTAGTAAATGGAAGAAGCCTCTGGTCTCTAGTTAGAGATTTTATTGTTTGGAAATTACAAGGTGATGTTGATTAGAGGGATAGGAAAGTAGAAATGCAAAACAAATAGTCTTAAATCTAAGCTTAGTCTATATTCGGTATAAAACTCACAAAAAGCCCAAGGCCACCTTTGGGGGGAGAGAGCCATGTCAAGCACGCCCGGCCGAGTCAAACTCCAGTCAGTGTCTGTTTGTGCCGCACAGCCAGCGAACCAGGAGAGCCGAAAAGAGCCCTCACTTCCATTTTCTCCTTGCCTTTTAAGCTCGCACCCCGGAAGTGGACTGCTTAGCAGCCGGGCTGGCATGTGTAGCCCATGCATGGCCATCGGTCTCCTCCCCGAAAGGGTGGTCCTTCAAAAACTGACGTACTTTTTACCACAAGCCCTTCCCTAGTTCTTCTGAACCCTGGGAAACCCCTTTTGGTAAACATTCTCTTTCATATTTTGAAATCATCTCTGTGTGTCCTATGCCTCTCTTTTCTCCCTCAACTGACTCCCTCTCCATCAAGGCCTCCCTTCTGTCCTATTGCAAGGGGCTCACACAAACTCTTCATCACCTTAATCATCTCGTCTCTCAGTCATTTTCTAGTGACTCAACCCTAATTAAGTCTAACCTACAGTTGAAACCTGGAGATTGGGTCTATTCGAACAGGCACCTGCTCAAGGATTCCTTACAGCCCAGATGGAAAGGCCCCTACCAAGTCCTGCTGACCAACCCCTCTGCTGCAAAGCTGAAAGGGATAGACAGCTGGATCCATTTATCACATCTAAAGAAGGCTCCAACCCCTGAATGGACTTCCAGACACACCAGCGATACTAAACTTCATCTGACCAGGAAAAAGAAACAGATGACATCAGTGTAGACTGCTGTCCCAAGATAACTGGACGTTGCCTGAGAATCCTGTTTTATGCCCCAACACTATTTTTGGTCATCAACGAATTCTGGAATTCATCTTGACCAAGAGGTGGGCATGAGAACTGCAAAATTTACTGAGAACTGATTCCCCACCTAGTCCCCTTTTCCCCAGACAAATTATTTGCTTTGGGCTGACCAGTCTTTTTCATTTCCAGACTCTTGAACACTTATGGATCTCCCCCAAGCAAATTATCCCCTCCCAAAGATTCCCAAGCTTACTTCCTGGACTTTAGATTATTATGTAAAAAGATTCATTTACATTAAATAGTTTCCCTCTGTGAGAAACTTACCTTTCCCAAGGGTAGTTTCATAGCTCCCTCTGTTCTGTTTCCTCATAAAAAGTCTGTCCTTGTTTTCCATCTTTGGGTATTCCTAGCTTCCAAACTTTGCAATACCACATACCAAGAGCTATAGTTCCTCTGCCCTGATTAAAGACCTTATGTCTCCTATTTTGATTGTTTCTTTAATTTCCAGGTTAACATACCTTAAACCAGAATTTAACTAGAGCCTCTGAGAAAGAGGCTGGACCACTAGACCTTTCTATTTCTAACAGAGATATAACTGCCAAATATTCACATCCTAGATAAGCTTTTCAAAGGGGAATGAGAAGGGGGCAGCTAGGTGGCACAATGGATAAAGCACAGGTCCTGGATTCAGTAGGACCTGAGTTTAAATCCACCTTCAGACACTTGACACTTACTAACTGTGTGACCCCTGGGGAAATCACTTAACCATCATTGCCTCACCCCCTCCCCAAAAAAAACCCACAAAGGGCAATGAGGGCAAGGGTCATGAAACATGCTTTCAAATTAACTTTAAAAACAAAACAAAACAAACAAACAAACAAAAAACAGTCACTAGGGAAGAGATACTGGGGTAATTTTTCCTGTGAGTAAAAACCCTGGAATGTAGGGTTCCAAAACAATGAGAGGATGGGAATCAGGAAGAGCCTGGAGAAGAATTCACTTAGGATATGACTGAGAAGGGGAGAATGCTCATTTATAATTAAATTAATTATTTTTGATAATTAGGAGCTATGCTTTTTTTTTTTTTGGTATAGGCAAGTGAATGAGTTATCAGCAAATGTACTGATTGTACCCTGTAAATTTGAGTGCCGTTGGAGAAAGCACTCATCACCCTGGACTAGTTACAATTCTTATTTTTAATCTCCTATTAGCTTATTTCCTTTATTGTTGTCGATTTACTCTGCTGGGGGATAAGTTCTTTGATCTTGTTTATCCCATTTATGCATTGATTTTTTTCCCACCTCCAACAGCCTCACAATCCACATCCTAAGATTGAAAAATGAGGTTTTCATATAAAAGAATGATCCAAATCATTAGCAATAATTTATATAGGAAAAAACTGAAGCAACTTCCAGGTTTTCCCAAAATATATCAGCTTAGCAAAAATGACAAAGGAAGAAAATTAAACATTGGAGAGCCTATGGGAATACTTTTGCCCTTATCCATTATTGGTAGATCTTTTAATTTTTCTATAAAAATGAAATTATGATTAAAAATTCACAAAACTATATGCATTTTGATTCTTCTGCATTATTACCAGCTATATACACATAAAGACTTTTTAAAAAGTTAGAAAGATTTCATTCATGAAAAAATGTTATATTAACCCTTTTTGTAGTAGCAAAGAACTGATAAGGAAGTAGGTAGCTATTGATTCGAGTGGCTAAATAAATTGAAATATATCAACATAAAGGAATGCTGTGCCATTAGAATTTTTTTTTAATATGAAAAATTTAGAAAAACAGGAAAAATTTAAGGAAGCATCTATGTTTCTTCATATTATTTATTATTATACTATTTTTATTTATTCATAGGAAACTAAGTAAAACAAAATTGTATGGTTGCAACATCAATGTAAAGGAAAAGAAAACTGAAAGACTTGGGAACTGCAATTAATGCATTGACCAATTGTACCTATAGAGGACTGCAAGGGAAACATACCTACCACCTGTCATCAGAAGTTGTAAATGGAAAAGAAAATAGAAAATTTAACAACTATTCTCAATGTCCAAGACACTCTGCTAAATGCTAGACTTACAAATTCAAGCAAGCAAGGTAAGTCTCTTCCCTCAAAGAGCTTTCTTTCACTCTAAGGGAGGATACAAATACATAAAACGTACCTGAGGATCAGCATGGTGATGTAGAGATCACAGGGAAGTGGCATGAAAGTTTGATTCCTGGAAAGATAAGAAAAATGATTACCTATTTAGAGCTGGGGGTCCATGTAAAGTCCAAGGTTGTATTGGAGATAAGGTATCTAGCATGTAGTTCCCCATCTAGTATATGGGTTGAGATAAACATTCCCTTTAAGTGAAATATATCTAACAATCCACAGATATGAACAAGGTGCAGAGGGTATACTACTGATCTGTGAGTGAGGAAGACTTGGGTTCAAAACTGATCTCAGACACTTACTAGCTATATGACCCTGGAAAAGTCACTTAACCTCTTTATCTATTAAATGAGAATAATAATGATACCCAAGTTGTTACAAGGATCAAATGAGATAATAACTTAGCAAAGTGTTGGGCACATATTAACTGTTATATGTCAGCTATTGTTTTTCTTGTTGTTATGACAAAAAAAGTCCAGGAATGTAAAAGCAGACAAAAGCTACTAAAAAGTTGATCCAAAATAGTCATCAAGAAAACTGGAGATTCTTAAGGTTTCTTCTAATGCTCCAAAATGGGCTTTATTTTTTCATTGCTGAAAGGACTCATGTCTGGGTCCTAAATCTATCCACCTGGGGACAAAGTTAGCTCAAACTGCTTATCTATTTACTGGTTTGGAACATACTTGCCCTCATGGGTGGTGTAGAATTGTGAGAGTTAAATCATGCCTTCCTTGTTCAAGTAATAAAGTAACCTATAGCATTGAGGAGAAGAGAAATGGCAGGGAACACTGGTTCCTGCCAAAAAGAAGCAAAAGCCAAGCAATTAGAGTCAGGTAACCCAGTGGTGGAGTTCAAGATTTCAGTGGGAGGGAGATGAGGAGGATGGTTGGAATGTAGGCAGCAGGGTAAGAAGACAGATGGAAAGAGAGGATCCAAATATATTCAGACATAACTAATTTATTGGTTTGTTTTAATTCATTGGTATGTCTTTGTTACAAAGTAGGGTTTTATTGAGGAAGAGGTATTATTTGGAAGTAACAGTGATAGAAATAAATATCATTAATAAAATTTTATTTATTTAGAAATCCCTGATTTTTAAGAATGCCTTACCTATGATTTTTCCTGAATTAGGGACAAGTGGGCAAAAGTAGAGTGGGAAAATCATGGAGACAACATGATAGAATCTGAAATCAGACTATTTCACTGTTTTGTTTTGTTTTGAAAACAGGCACCTATGTAGGAAACTCATCACCATCAGCTAAATCACCACAGATGTTTTATTACTGCTCCATGAGTTTCATCAGAAAGCTACAGGGACAGACTACATAAGAAAAGATATTAGAGTACTGCAGTGCATGACTTATATGGAGAATACTGATGAGAGGTGTTTATGAAGAGAGCATTTAGACATGTGGTTAAAGAACATATTTTAAACAAAATGTGTGCAAGAAGAGGTAGGGAGGAGGATTTACAAAATTAGGCATATATATGTGTGTGTGTGTGTGTGTGTGTGTGTGTGTGTGTGTGTGTGTATAAATATATACACAAATGGATTAAATGAGCAAATATGATTTTCAGGACTCTGAATAAGAAATTCAAAATTTTTCTGGGGTCATCTTTATTCTAAGTGTGTGTATTAAGTATGTGTGTGCAGGTATGTGCACACACACATACGTGTGTATGTTTACTGGAACACCAAACCCAGTGGAGATAACTAGAATTTTGAAAAGGAGTGATTGATTGGTTGAACCTGGAAAAAAAGAGTTTCTGCTATGTCTCATTGATATCAAGTGCCATGAGGAACAGTGAGCTAAGCACTCATATGTTCAAATGCTCATTCATTATCTAATGGATCAAAGAGCACTAAATCGTCCTGAAAATAGACAGATTAATACTGAGTCCTTCACAGACCAAGGCAGCAACCCAAACTGGCTTGATGGTTTTTGCATTTCCCTAGTCTAACTTTTCACCTTGGGTAAAAGGGAAAACTACTGGAAGGGGATTTTGCATTATTTTTTCCAATCATGTATGTGAGGCAGTTATTTCCAGTTCTAGAGAAACCCTGCCTTTCATTTAAGAGGTCAAGAATAATTACTACAAGCAGGGAAGCTTTTTTTTCCTTAAGAATTAATGACTGTTCACTTTAGCTGAACATATACAAAAGTTGGAATAATACTGAGATGAGCATGATCCCTGCAAAAGAATGATGAGCAAATTCATGAAGTATTCCTTATTTTGATTTTATTCCATTTTTATTTTGTATTATTTTATTTCAGTGGAGAGGAGAGGAGATATAAGGAAAAGGAAAGTGATAGCTAAAATATTTTTTTAAGTTAAAAGATGAAGGGATAAAATGTTTTAAAAGAAAACAATCTCTTTTTTATGCTTCAGCTGACCTTTACATATTCCTCTTTCTAGGAGCTACAAATGCTGCTTAAAAGAAATTTTAGGACATATTCATTAAGGCATTTAAAGTCGCATCAATTGTTAAGGTGTTTGGGTTAACCAGGTTGTTAACCATCTATTGTCAAATGCTGATAAAGTTTAAAAAATTATAATAATCATTTCAAGCTACAGAACTGCTCCAAAATATTTTTTTCATTTCATTAGGATAGTCAAAAGCATGAATCAGCTTAGCCTGAGCAGTTATCCCTGCTATATAACCAAAGAATAGCCATCTTATAATTCTACACATCAATGGACCTATGATAAGAAATTAGATTATCCTATACAAAGATAAAGCCTAGAGCTCCAAGCATTTTGGATTAAATCCAAGGGGAATAGTGGGCAACAAATCAGATCAGAATCTGCAGTGTGTCAACTCTCTGAAAGGCTGATACTGGGCCACATGGTAAGAAGCATCATACTATGGAAGAAAATAATTGCTCACCTTTAAATGACTCCAGAGCCTATAGGTATTCAGTTGTTTCACACTGAAGCACCAAGAAGATGAGGCCATTCTAAAAATGGGGAATAGGAAGAAGGCCAGTCATTTAAAAACTAAAAAGAACCTAGCAGAATACAATACCTTGAATAAGGAAGCCATGCATGATACAGGGTCTGTGAATCTTTAATCTCATCCATGGGCTGACTCCTTCCAAAGTGCAGATTAAAACTGTTCTGAACTTTCTCATCCTGTATCATTCATATTGAAATCATAAACATTAAAACTAAATAATTTATATATGTAAAGTAAATGAATCAGTGTAACATAAGTTCTTAGGGAAGCAGAGGTGTGCTGATAAACTTTTCACCAAAAGCTCTGGCATATAAATGTATGCGTGACACACTTTTTAACTTTAATCTACATAATTAACATTTTCATCACTTTCTTAATTCTAGATAACCAATAAAACAACAAGTCAGGCTCTGGTTTCTAGGATTTGCTGATTTCCATGGTCTAAGTACTCACAATGAAAATTTAACAATCAACTCTGGTGAGCCAATATGAGCTACCTCCATTAAACCGTAGCAGAATATATAATTTGGCACAATATAAGACACTTTTTAAAAACAGAATGAAATGCAATATGCTCCTCAGCACTGAAGATGGTTAAGTGGAGATAATATGGCCAACACTTATCAGGTATGGTATTGGGGTTGGAGAGATTAGGATATGTCTTTTATTAGGTATAAATTTTACTGCATATAAAATGGGGTGCCTTCCAATTATTGGATACCATAATTCCATTATTTCATTAATTATGGTATTAGCTCCATTTTTCCACTAAAGAAACTGAGGTTTAAAGAGTAGCCCACCAAAGTTCACCTAGCTAGTGAATTGCACCTGAGATTTAGGCCTTTTTTCCCAATCACTCCTTATTGCTCTATTTGGCTAATTTCTACAAAGAACAGGACACCCACTGTCAGCTGCATTCTGGGCTAACCATCCCAAACTCTGCCAGAGATATCCCAAAGGCCCATCCACTTTAACCTTTAACCTTTATCCTAGGGGTAGTTAGGTGGTACAATGGATAGAGCACTGGCCCTGAAGTTGAAATGGCCTGAGTTCAAATTTGACCTCAGAAACTTACTAGCTGTGTGACCCTGGGCAAGTCACTTAACCCCAACTGCCTTAAACATCAGGGGCCATCTCTAATCACCCTCATATATATGTACATACATATGTTTGTTTGTATGCATGTATGTATGCATGTATGTATGTAATATATGTGCAATATATTACATACATACATACAAACATACGTACATACATACATACATATATACATATATATATATATAAAAATTTCTTGCCACTGGACCCAAATGGCTCTTGAGGAGAGAGTGAGGCTGGTAACTTTGCATAGCCCTACCTCATTTAAATCATATTCAGTTAAAATCATGATATGACCACAATGTCATGGTCTTCTCCAAGACTGAAGGACAAATAACAACACACACACACACACACATACACCACCACCACCACCACCACCACCACCAACAACAACAACAATAACAACCTTGGTGGGAGGACCATCTGGCCTGCCAATACTTCTCAAGTTCCTATGGGACTTGTCATACACCCTCTTACTTTTCCTGGCTAAACATTATCTGACCTTTCTATTTGCCTCGAACTTAACATAAATGTGAGCTCTCCTCTATGGATTATCTATTCCAATTCAAATGTGAGCTCCTTGAGATCAAGGACTACTTCAGTTATATATGTGTATCCCCAGTCATTAGCACAGTGCTTCACTGGTAGTGTTCAATAAATGCTTTTCCATTCTATTATATTCTATTCCTTCTATTCCATTAAATCTAAATTGAAGAAAGCAATACCAAGTATTTTTCTACCAAGTCTAGAAAGGCAGCATGGCATCATATTTGAAATATGGCATTGAAATCAAGAAAATCTGGATCCAAGTTCTGCCTATGACACATAGCTACATGACCCCAGCAAACTCTATAAGAATATATATCATCATAGACAAATTGCCAGTCTGTAGGAATTTACTGCGCAGATGAAACTACAGATCTAGCAACCACTGTTCTTTGCCCTATTGGCCTCACTCTATGAAAAAGGATAGATAGATAGATAGACAGGCATATAGATACTCATAGATATATACAAAGATACATATGTATGTGCACATATATACACACAATAATATAAGATAAAGTTAAAAATGGAAATTATCTAATGTACACACTCCTTCCATGTGTGTTTTTCTGTTCTATCTGTTTGGTTTCAACTCGATGCCCTTTCCAGGATAAGTTGATCATTCCAAATCTTATCACTCAGCCTTGGTTTTTTAAATTCTTTCATAACTCCCTCAACTTCTCCTCCTGGGTGACTGGAAGTCTGAAGAGTAGAAGACTAAATTCCTCCCAAAGGCTTTTTTCATATAGAGCAGCATTTGGTACTCTACTTACCATCTGCAGCTCTACTTGGTTTTAACTCCAGGAACCAGGTGCATCCCTGCTGCCCCATGCTTATTTTTGTGTATCCTCTTCCCCATTAGATTGTAAGCACCTTGAGGGTAGGGACTTTCTTTTTCATCTGTATCTCCAGTTCCTAACACAGTGTCTGTTATATATTATGTATTTAACAAATATTTATTGAATTGAATATTGATTTTTTAAATAAAATCTATGTTTGACTAATAAATTCAGATAATTAAAGAAAAGTATTTCTTCTCTGTGGTTATCGTTAGACCCAGGCAGCGTTACTGTGTTTATATATATATATATATATATATATATATATATATATATATATATATATATATAATTTAGGGGTTAAGGGAAGGAAACTCACTTGAAATTACCTGTCAGGCCAGGATACTGAAATTTAGGGCATAAAATATTGTTTTTATTCTTCCTAGTTATCCAAATCACTAAAGTGAAGTTGTTTTATTCTTTGCATCTCAGTTATAAACACTCAACACTTTCAGTATTTTCAGAAAACTACCACTTTGCTTTATACTGTACTGGCCTAACATTAGAATGTGAAACTGTGAAGTGGTGGGAATTCCATTATTTAGAACTCTTCCACTTAGTCTAATCAATCAAGTATACAGAGCAATCTACCACTTTCAAGTGTTAACACTAGTTGTTGAATATGTGGTCCATTAGTAAGGCACACTTATTTTGTTTTTCATTTTACTTTTTGGTAACTTAGAGTGCTAATAAGTTAATCAGCTTGATTATTGAGTGCCCAGTGATTGTGAACCATTCTTTGATATACATTCAACAGGAATTTTCAATGGAATGGTACTCTTGGAATCACAGTAGATTAGGTTTAAAAGGGGCCTTGTGGGGTTAACTTTCATTTAACCTTCAAAGAATAGGAATCTCTCCTACTACAGTCTCTCTACATGAGAATTTCTAGTGACGTAGAACTAATTACTTTATGTGATAAACTATATCATTTTGGTAGAGTGCTGAATATTAGAGTTGCTGTATTCAAGGAATTTCCCATTAAATTTTTATAGAAGAATTAACACAATTAGCTTTTATTAAATCAAATGACAGGAAAAAGAAGTTTTTTTTTTTATTCCAAGTTTTTTCCTAACAAAATCATTGGTTAGCATATGGTATTAAAACTAATTACTCATATCTACATCAGATTTCATTGTTTACAAAGCACTTTCCTCTTAATAGCCTTGTAAGGTAGTTAATTAAAACTGTTAGCATCTCTACCTCTGAGTGGAGGAAGAAGATTCCAAAACATTGATTTACCCAGGGTCTAAGAGCTAGTTCAAGACCAAGGACTCAAGCCCAGGTTTCAATACAATATTTTGATTTTTTGGTCCAACATTGCAAGTCATATATTGATATATTGATTTTGTTAATTCTTATGTTGCAGTGTCACATATTTCCCTCTATAGGCCTTTGAAAACGACTGCTTATTTTTTGGTCACAGAGGGGTTTAGAAGATTATGGATTTGTTGTTGTTCAGTAATTTTTCAGTCATGTTTGACTCTGTGTCCCCATTTGGAGTTTTCTTGGCAGAGGTACTAGAGTGGTTTGTCATTTTTTTCACCAGCTCATTTTTACAAATGAGGGAGGTGAGGCATACAGGCTAAGTGATTTGCCTAGGATCACACAGATAATGTGTTTGAAGCTGCATTTGATCTCAAGAAGATTCGTCTTTCTGTCTCCAAGTCTGGCACTCTATCCACTGTATCACATAGCTGCCCATTGATGATGATACTACACTGTTTTTGACCCTGTTGACTGTAAAGCCAAAATGATGTTTCCATAGAGAGGTGAGAGAAATCCCAACCATGAACTTCCTGGATAGAGTATCTCCTGGCTTGGTATGCAGACTATCCCATCATAACAATGGGAAAACTTCTATGGATACTCTCAATTGTATAGAAATACATGTTTCTAAAGTCTATTATACTATTTGTCTGAAAGCTCTGTTTTCTCAGAGCCCTCTCATTTGCTTTCATCCATATACCTTTAGCAAGATAAACTGATTATTAAAGATAAATAAGGATGGATTATATATATATATATATATATATATATATATATATATATATATATATATTTGCGGGGCAGTGAGGGTTAAGTGACTTGCCCAGGGTCATACAGCTGGTAAGTGTCAAGTGTTTGAGACCAGATTTGAACTCAGGTCCTCCTGAATCAAGGGCCACTTCTTTATCCACTGTGCCACCTATCTGCCCCCTAGGATGGATTATATTTTGACAAAAGGAATTAGATGGTTGCATGATTAATAGAGCCTACTCATAAACCCAAACCATATCATTCAAGTTACCTCATATGTACCATATATAACTTTGACTTTTCTCTATAAAATGAATTTTCTGGTCTGAGATGTCTATACAATTACCTTAACTTTCAATTTACTATATATACTAACAAGGACAGAAACAAAGAATAAAACAAAACACATTAATACAAATGTCTAGGTAGTATTATTATCATTAATATGAGTAAGCAATATAAGTTTTAAAAAAAAAAAGGACAATTTTGCCTGTGAGACAAGTAAACTAAGTTCTAATCAAGGTATATGCACTAACTACCTGGATAAGTCAACTAACCTTTCAAGGTAAACCTCAGTTTTATTTCTTCAAAAAAGTGATTCAGCTCACATCAGATGGTCCTAAAGGCCTGTTCCAGTACTGCAATTATACTAATGGCATTCTTTCTAACTGATATCAATTTTACACCCTGCAGGTGACAAAGTTGAATACCTGGACACTGGTAGAAAATTTCTTTCATGTCCACCTCTTTTTGGAACAATTTGATCACTTCGATTTCCTCTACATCTCTCCAGTTTCACAGTAAGAATTTTTTTTGTCATGTTGCTATTTGTTGTTCATAAATTCTAAGGCATAACCAGTGCATGCAAATCACAATGTTTTTATGAGAAGAGGGCTTTAGTGCTGGAGCTGAGATTTATGACACCATATTTTTTTTTAACTTGCTATTAGTCACACAGGCATTTTAATGCAGAGATTAATTTTTAATAACTTCTGTTTGCATCTCTGGACTTATTGACTTGAAGCATGATGATGGTGGTGATTAGTAGCTTGTTTTTATAGGCAAGGAAACTTTAAATAAGGCTTTCCCATAAGGCTACCCATTCTTGAAGTCACCTTTCTTGAGTGGAAAAATACCTTCTGGTTTCTAAGTGATCAGTGTGGACATATTCTGCATGTGATTTTAATAATCCCTTACTTTAACTTTGAAGAAGTGTTGCAATTCATTTATTGTTAATAGAAAGAAAGTTTGCATTTTAAATTCTAGGTTTTAAAAATGCAAATGACTACAAATAAGGGTTCTGCTATTTAAATGAATTTAATTGAAACACACTTAAATTAGTGAGTGGCTAAGATGGAGAGATAATATCATGGAGACAAGGAACAAGAACTTTGACAAACTTAGAGAAATAGTGGAGAATAGAAGAGCCTGGCATGCCATGGTTTATTTGGTCAAGAAGAGTTAGACACAACTGAACAACAACAAGAAGAAATTTACTATTGATTTTTTTTTGTATTCTCAATAAGTCTAATCTCTAAGCAAAACCTGTTGCCTTATATTTTAAAAAGGTCACTAAAATCAATCAATTAGTCAATCAATAAGTACACACTGAGAATCCACTGTACTCTAAGTACTATGCCAAGTGTTTTGAAGGACACAAACAATAACATATTGTCCCTAAATGTAAGGTCTGGAAGAAAAACAGACAGAGCTAATCCTGGGTTCATACACACACACACACACACACACACACACACACACACACACACACACATATATATATACATACATACATATATACACATAAACATATGCACACATTTATACATGTTTTTCCAAGTTACATAAAGGGTTAGATGACATATTCATTTAATCTGCAAGTAACACAAAGCTAGGAGAGATGACTAATATTTAGAATGGCAAGATGTAAAAACTTTTGACAGTATATTGAAGTGCCAAGTTAAAGAAGATAAAAATTCACAGAGATGAATATAAAATCCTATACCAGAATCTAAAAAAAAATCAATTATATAAATAGAGAATGGGGCAGATACGCAGTTATAGCACACACTGGGTGAGGAAAAAAAAAAAGCCTAATGTCTAGTGATTTTAGTGCAGTGCAAAATCCATATAAGTGAGGTATGAAGTGACAGTCAAAGAAGTTAATGGAATTGTAGGCTTCTTTATTAGAAGGGTAGTGTATCTCCTGAAGTGGGGCATGGGGTTTGTAGTCTGTCCTTCCTTTCTCCCAATTGATTCATTGTACCCTGCTTCCTTATTGAGTGGTGTGGCTGTGAATAATTAATCACAGTCTCAGTGCCCTTGGTTCACATATAAAAAAAGAGGGCCATAAAGGAATCCCCAACTGAGTCAAAGCAAACAGGTTGAGTTCTCTGGATACAAGTGCGAAAGATCACACTGGCAGGAAGAGGAAAATAATTCATCAATCACAGTTCATTAAAGCAAAGAGAGGGCAGAGGCAAATAACCCAGAAAAGGCATAGTAGATGGAGGCAGATAGTACCATGGCAAAGAAAGAGGAAGAGGGACATATGGAATCAGTTCTGCCAATGGGAGTTAGTTTCAATTATTGCAATAGAGGGAATGAGGTGAATTACATCAAATGAAGAGGGAAATAGAGGGAAAGGAGGGAGGGGAGAACATTGTTTCAACCCTACCCTCATCAGATTTCATTCAAAGAGGGAATAACATATACGTTCATTGGGATAAAAAAACTTAGCTCATTCTTTAGGGAAGGAAAAGGGGAAGGAAAAGGGGGGGACTGATAGAAGGGAGGACAAAAGCAAGGGAGAAAAGGGTAAAGAAAAGGGAGGGGGGTGAGAAAAAGGGAGGGCAGATTGGGGAAGTCAGGGGTAAAAAGCAAAATGTCGCCCCATCAAAAAAGAAAAAGAAATCATTTAGTTCAATCTCATTTGGGCTACAGCTAGGTGGCACAATGGATACATCACCAGTCCTGGATTCAGTAGGACCTGAGTTCAAATCTGGTCTCAGACACTTGACACTTACTAGCTGTGTGACCCTGGGCAAGTCACCTAACCCTCATTGCCTTGCAAACAAACAAACAAAAAAACCCAAAAGAATTAGGATAGCACAAATAGAAGCTAACAAGTTTGTGAGAAATCAAGACATAATAAAGCAAATCCAAACAAATAAAAAAAGAGGGCAATAAGAAATATCTCCTTGGAAAAACAGCTGATCTGGAAAATAGATCCAGGAGAGATAATTGGAAAATCATTAGACTACATGAAAACTGTGATTTAAAAAAAAGAGCTTAGACATCATCTTCCAAGAAATCAGGGTAGGGTTGAAACAATGTTCTCCCCTCCCTCCTTTCCCTCTATTTCCCTCTTCATTTGATGTAATTCACCTCATTCCCTCTATATTTATTGCCCTGATATTCTAGAAGCAGGAGGTAAAATAGAAATTGAAAGAATCCACCAATCAACTCCTGAAGGAGATAACAAAGGGAAAGCTTCCAGGAATATTATAGCTGAATTCCAGAGTTCCCAGGTCAAGGAGAAAATATTACACGCAGCTAGAATGAAACAATACAAGTACTGTGGAGCCATAGTCAGGACAACCCAAGATCTAGCAACTTCTACATTAAAGGATCAGAGGGCATATAAAGTGATATTATGGAGGGCAAAGGAACTGGGATTGCCACCAAGAATCATCTACCCAGCAAAGCTGAATGACATCTTTCAGGGGGAAAAATGGGACTTCAGTGAAAAAGAGGACTTTCAGGCATTTGTGATGAAAACACTTGAACCATATAGAAAATTTGACTTTCAAATACAAGACCATAGAGAAGCATAAAAAGATAAACAGGAAAGATAAATCATGAGGGATGTTAAACGGTTTACATTCCTACATAGGCGGATGATACTTCTAACTCATAAGAACTCTTTCAGTATTACAGCAGCTGAAAGGAGTATACTTAGAGGACATAGTTATGAAATTAATATGAAGGGATGATATCTGAAAAGTATTTGGGATTTTTTGTTTTGTTTTTCCTTTTTGTGTGTGTGTGGGGCAGGCAGGTTGGGGTGGCTTTTGTGTGAGGCCAGATTTGGGCTCTGCGCCTCCTGGGTCCAGGGTTGGTGCTTTGTCCACTGTGTCATCTAGCTGTCCCATGAGGATATTTTAAAATAAAGTTAAGGGGTAAGAGGAATGTACTGGAACAAAGGGAAATGTAGAGGTGGAATAGGGTAAAGTAGCTCACATAAAATAAACAAGAAAAAGCTTATAGAGTGGAGGGGAAGATAGGGAAGGAACAGGGGAGTGAGTGAGCCTTATTCAGAAGAATTGGCTTAAAGAGGGAATAACGTATACAATCAAGTGGGTATAGTAATATATCTTGACCTATGGGAAAGTGGGAGGGGAAGGGGAGAAGGGGGGAGAGGTGAAGGAAGAGAGGGCAGATTGAGAGAGGGGGAAGTAAAAAGCAAAACCCTTTTGAAGAGTGATAGGGTGAAAGAAAATAGAAAATAGTGTAAATATTCAGGGGAGGGAATAGGATGGAGGGTAATACAGTTAGTAATAGTAACTGTGAAAAAAATGATGAAAATGATGCTGTCAGAAGGACTTAAGAAAAATCCAATCCATCTACAGAGAAAGAACTGTTGTTATCTGATTACAGATTGAAGTATATTTTTGTTAGTTCCTCTTTCTAGAGTTATTTTGTCGGTTTTCTTTCACAGCCTGACTAATGTGGAGATGTTTTAAATGACTGCACATGTATAGCATATTGAATTGCTTGATTTCTTAGGAGGGGCAGGAAGGGCAAGAGAAAGAAAATTTGGAACACGAAGTTTTTAAAAATCAATGTGAAAAAATTTGTTTTTTTTACATGTAACTAGGGGAAAATGCTAAATGAATGAATGAATAACAACATAAATGAATGAATGAATAGATGGATAGATAAATATTATTTATTTATTAATTTAATTTTAAGAAATATTTCAATATTTATTATTTATAATAAAATATTATTTTCTAGTTACATATAGAGATAATTTTCACCATTTGTTTTTATAAGATTTCTAGTTTCAATTTTTTCTCCCTCCCTCCCCTCCCTCCCCCATCCCTAGGACAGCAAGCAATCTGATAAAGTCATGTAAAATCTTTTAGCCTCTGTTTCTTTTTCTGTAAAATGAGCATATTCACTAAACCTAACTCAAAATTGTGAGGATCAGATGTTATATATGTTATGAACACATATAAATGCTTTGAAAACGTAAAAAGCATTTAAATACTAGTGGTGGTGGTGGTGATGATGATGATAAAACTGATGATGACAGAGTATCCAGGAAAAAGTTCTCTGTGTGAAAGGGTTAAGTCATTTAGCAATTGTTTTTTGGACCAGGAAGTATGGTGATTGGGGAAGAGATAACCAGGGAGTAAGATGAAACAAAGATGGTGTCCCAAGTCAAAAAGTGTCCCAATATATGAAGGCTGTGGACAGGGCAATCTATGAATCAAAGAATTGCACCTATATGCTTCTATTGTTTCAACATGGAAAATATATAAATGGCCAATAAAGTGAACCAAAAACTAATCCCATATACCTGTTTTATTTTGTTGCTGTTGTTGTTGTTGTTGTCTTAGTCCCATTTAACTTCTGGATATCCTTAAATCCTGAATATCAGAAAAAAAACCTCTGTGTATTAACACAGTGACTGGTGTTCAAAGATACTAGTGAGTCAGACACTTCATGCTATTTTGTAAGATGAGAAAGTCACAACTACCCAGCTGCAGCTCCGCATCATGAATGGCCTTGAGCAATGTCAACAGCAGATCTTTTATATCTAGGAATCAGGCTTACATTGTGATATTCTTGTGACAGGATGGGTAGAGATATTCAAGAACATATGTGCCTTCACTTTGTCCTTTGATGCCCATGTGTACACTAATACATTATCAAGTTTTCCTACAACATGTGTTTAGATCGAGAATTTTATTGAATATTTAGTATTTTGGAAACAATTACCATCAGTGCTAATGCTATGGGCAACCATGCCTGGTTGATTCTTCATAAGCTTACTACTAAACTACAACAAGTGATCATTGCAATTATGACTGATACATTGTCCTGGATTATGTATTTCTTTCTTTTTTTCTATAAACCCTTTTCCGAGAAAATTTCCTACCCACCTACCACAGTTGTGAAAATGGACATCTAATTCGTTTCATGCTTTGGATATCCTTGCTTACTCCAGGCCAGAATACACTTTGCCAAAACTTATGATCCCAGTTCTAAGCTTGTAAACTATACCATTCACAGGTTATAGCAATGGTGTCAACCCAAATAGAACCAGATTTCAGTGGAGGGCATACTGACTGAAAAAACCACAAATTAATATTATATATGCTTTATTGTATTTTAAGTGTTTTCTTAAACATTTTCCAATTATATTTTAACCTGATTCTAGAGAAACTAGAGAGTTTTGCAGCTACTTATTCTGTACATGTATTTAGTCTCTGCCTTAGAGAAATATTTCCTCTTATTGATTCTGAACCACCAGGTCAATTGGTTTATTCTGTGACTTGAAGTCACATTCTGTGACTTAAAGTTTTACAATAAGATCACTCTCCATTTCAGTTCATAAACTATATTTTTGCCTTAGTTTTTTTTTCTCAGCTTCTATATCCATCTACCACTGCCCCTGTTGGAACCACCCAAGACCAAACCAACTGTCCAAACCAACCTATAACAATGGTCAAAATAGATAAAAATAATACAATTGCTATTTATCTACCACTAAATCCCCAGAAACTTCCCAAAGGCTAGGAACTTGGTTCAGCTATACATTTGAATCTGTACCCTTAGGAGATGGAGAACCATACTATCAGGCCCTTTCTGATCACCCATTCAGGAGTATGGTACTCTTTATTTAGACCATTTCCATTTACATAAACTTTTCAGGTATTGTATTAATTGTTGCTGTCAAAGTCCTCTTAAACCTGGTATTTGCTTTTTAGTTCCACTACCACTCCCAGTCTACATAGATTATCAGAAATTGGACTGAGAAAAAAAAAACAAAACAAAAACATTTCTATATTTGCTAGAACAGTGGTATCTCATTGCTAGAGAGAGCTATGAACCAAGTCAAAATACTGGTGAAATTTCCAGAAATTTCAATGTCATACATAAACATGATAGTAGTAATTACACAAATGAATCCTATAGCATACTGTGACCCTATAGTCTAGGAAAGTCACAATGGTATAACACATGATCACATTAGAGTCACTGGGGACCATTATGTGCAATTTATATATTTAGGAGAGTAGCCTAATAGTCCCTCAACTGTTCTGCACTATTTCTGATCCCCATTCTCCTTTCTTCTTTGATTGGGTTGACCATGGCCTGAAAGTGCTTACCACACACCACTGATCACCCTCAAACAATTGAAATCAAATCTCTTTTCACAAACAGGACAAATAATGAAAATCTTTGTGGAAAGGTATTTGGAAAATTTGAGCATTAATATTCACATGAATTGATAATTGGATATCAATTTGTGATTATGATTTTTATCTCTTCCCTTCCCTTCCCTTCTTTTCCCTTCCCAAGAAAGGGCATTTGGTTGGTCTCCTGGGAGGTTCATCAACTATACATTTAATTTCTCCCCAATGCATTCACTAGGCAGTCCTAGTCCTTAGATGTATAACTCATGGTTTTTGACTTGCTTCTTTTCTATAACTATCAAATTATTCTTTTTTTTTTTTGCTGAAGGTAAAAATGAATTAGAAACACAATCCATTATGCCTCAGAGGCAGTACCCAATGATGGTTCAGTTTCAGATAGCCAAGTGGGTCATTAGTATACACATAAACAGCTCCCATTTTTCAGTGCCACAAGTTCTATTGTAAATTCAATCACCCTCATTTCATTTTTATACGTTTATAAGTTTTCCTTCTTAGTCTTATCCAACATACTTGCTTCAGTTTCCTTTATTTATTTTAAATTTAGAGTAATCGCATATTATTTGTTTATACATTTTTGTGGTAATATTAAAATGAAAATATTCTTGCTATTTATAAATTTCATAATTATACATATATATATATATGTGTGTGTGTGTGTGTGTGTGTGTGTGTGTGTGTGTGTGTGTGTGTGTATCTTAACATCTTAAAGTTGTCCCACCCCCAGTTTTTCTGGCCATCTACCCAACATCTTATAGATTAAATGACAATTACTCATTTTGGAATCCTCTTAGACATTTAAAAGTTTGAGCCCCTTCTGTCAAGTCAGATAACTTAGTTTTACACTAACAATATTCCTAAATGGTGTAAAGTAAGTTAGTGCCTTGCAAAAAATACATAGGCCTACAAAAAATTAAAATTTCACACAAAAACAAAAAGAAAATCAATTTAAGAGATTTTCATTCATTTCACAAGTGAAGGTGCATGTCACAAGGTCTGAATTTCAATTTGTGTAATGATATATTCAGTAGAAAAAACTAATTTACTACCTATCCTCCCCACTTTTGCTAGGCTAAGAGGAAAGAAAGATAACAGAAATGTATTTATATTTATATATACATATGTGTATGTGCATATAACACATATGACTTATATGTGACCATGGACAAATAACTCAATCTGTCTAGTATTAAATGCATCACAACAAACACTGGCTACAGGTCCTCTTTTCCCTGTTATACAAATAAGTAAAAAGAATGTTAGAGAGATTATGGTATTTATCCATGGCCATATATAAGTGCTAAGATAGAATTTGAACTAAGATTTTCCTTCCTTCCAAGCTCAGGACCCTATAAAATGATATCTTATAAAGTAAATGCTTCAAGAAAAAAAAAAGTTGGGAACATCAGAAAGAGTAAGAAACTACATTCTCCTAAGGACTATGCTTTCATGATATGGTTCACACTTTGGCAGGTGCTACAGACCTTGGAGCTACAAATGCATCTTTATAGAGATAAACTGTTACGGCATAAATCAGATTAGTTAAGAATAAGGCCTCTGAAAACCATAATATAGGAAAATGCTAGTAAGGGGGAAAATATGGAAGAAAATCAGATACTAACTGCAACTTATTCCACTTATGAAAGTTACTGGGTACAAGAGAAGAGACCTAATAGAAATTGAAATATTGATTGAAAAGTTTGCTCCCCTGAATAAAGATAGATACAAAACCATTCTATTTACAGCCTGAATAAACCCCATTAAATCACAGTAATCATATGCCAGAGAACAGGTGTTTAAAATCACTAAATTTAGAAGTAAAGTGAAGTTATAGGAGCATGTTGATAATTTCCCATTGGCTGAGTGTTACTACAGTTTCCATGGCAATTCCACATGCATCCTGGTTCCTAAATTCTCATCTCACCCTAAAAATTCAGTGGCAAGTATTGTTTGCATGAGAAACCAGGGTGGGAAATGTGTCAAGTTAATATCATTTGTTTAGCTGGGAATAGTAATAGGCACAGTGGTAACTATGTGCTGACTTTGCTTACAACTTGCTCCTGTTTTGTGTAATCTACATTAATATATATTATCTATGCCCTCAGCTATTTGGCAATATATGTCTCAGTAGAATAATATGCATATAGTGTAACACTTTCTCATAATAGTGATGTAAAGAGAGTAAAATAGGTCTCTAGTAGATAACTATAATTGCTGCTTGGCTTTACTGTTGTGATTCAGATTTTAAAATATTAATATGGGGGCAGCTAGGTGGCGCAGTGGATAAAGCACTGGCCTTGGATTCAGGAGGACCTGAGTTCAAATCCAGCCTCAGACACTTGACACTTACTAGCTGTGTGACCTTGGGCAAGTCACTTAACCCTCATTGCCCTATGAAAAAATAAAACAAAACAAAACAAAAAAATATTAATATAAAATTAAGTAGCTTAAATTAGGTATATATCTGGTACTTTGGTGTTACATTTTTCTGTTAGGTCCCTACCCTCAGATAGTTTATAATTTGTAATGCAGAGTAGAAGGACAAAATACAAAGCATGGCTAAGAATTGGAAATCAAATGAATGTCCATCAATTGGGGAATGACTGAACAAGCTGTGGTATATGCTTGTAATGGAATATTATCATGCTAAAAGAAATGACAAGTGGGGGCAGCTAGGTGTCACAGTGGAAAAGGCAAAAAATATATGACAGTGATTCAGTAGGCTTGTATGATCATAAAAATTTCCCTCTTCATGATGTCAGGGGTCTTTTTTCAGGAGGGTTTTGAGGTTTTGATGAAGGCATGATATAGAAGCTCTATATATTGAATAATGTCAATATGAGTTTAGAGGGGGAAAAATCTATAAAGATTTTCTTCTTGGAAGAAGCTCTTCAGTTTCTATTGCTTCTATGGGACTAGTTACAATAGTGGAATCCATTAGTCACAGCTAAAGTGAACCGTCGTGGATGGAGGTAAAGGTCTCTGGCGTTAACTAATAATGTGCTGAATTCACTTCTTGAATCTTTTAGTCTGTTGTGGTGTCAGCCCCATTTCTGGTTAGCCTTAGTTTGTTGCATCTCACTGTATATAGATACTTAAACATAACATGTTTGTAATGTGCTATTTAAATATTAAGGTGCTATATAAAAGCCAGTTATTGTTATCATTGCTCTTCTTCAAACCTTTATAACTCATAATTTCTCCTTTTTACATTTTCACTGCTTCTTCAGTATCTCCATAGGAAAGGCACTGTGTCATTTTGAATAGAGAGCTGCATTTTCTAATATTCATGTCTAATGCATAGACAAGCATAATATTAGAAGATGTGATCAGGTGTGGTGGTAAACACCTATAATCTCTGCTACTGGAAAAGCTAAGCCTGGCAGATTGTTTTAGTTCTGAACTTAGTGGGCTAAAACGATTGGGTTTCAACACAAATTTTCAGCATTAATATAATAAAAAAGTTTAGTTAATATTAGAGGGAAAAAAAGCTGGGCTTCAGAAGGAGGCCATCGTAGCTATGAGCTGGATGCAAAATATATTATTGGAAATAATGTGACCTATATAATTAGAGCTTGTACTAAGAAGGTGGCAGGAGAAATAGAAAAAAGGACAAATATTACAACTACTATAGAGCTAGAATTTAGAGGGAAAGGAAGATTCTGTGGACATAGTCCAGGAAGATTACAGGGTCATTGAATGTCTGTATGGAGAGAAATGTTTACCTGGAGCTCAGTTTAGGGATGATGAGGGTGTGACCAAAAGGTTTGTTGATACCAATGTAAAAGTAAAATCTTTATCTAATACAAGAGGATCTGAAACAAGTGCCCTGTCCTTACACTTGGAGATAAATTATTGAAGGGCAGTTAGCAAGGGAACACTAAAGGACCCAAAGACTTGGGATACAAGAGGATCCATTTGACACAAAGGGAAATTAAAGCACTGAAAACCCCTGAGCAATGCTTTAAGCTTAGTCAAACTAAATTGAATAATGTCAGATTTTGTATCTCTGAGTTGGACCAGATGACCTCTTAGGTCCCTTACTAGTCTGAGACTTTGATTTTGTGATCTATCCTGTTTGTGGTTAATGGCTTGAGATTGCCCTAAACTCTGACAATGTCTTTTTGCATACTGTAAATAGATCATTCTTTATATGCTTTCCTATAGTGAAAAATATAATAGATGAGGCAAAAAGGAAAAGAGCATAATAAATCCCTTTTCCTCTTATACAGTAGTAATAGATCTTTGGACTTGAAGTGAGGCAGACCTAAGTTTGAATCCTATCTAAGACACTAGCTTAGTGACCTTGTGCAAATCAATTAACTTCTCTCGGTCTAAGTTTCCTAAGGAAGGATATTTTTGGACTCAATGACCTCTAAGGACCTGACAAGCTCTAAACAAACCTGTAAGATTATTCCCCAGGTCATGGTTGTTAGGTAAATGGCAAAGGTAGACATTTTCTGGGGTATAGAATCAGGAAAAATTCTTTTCTAGGGTTATATTTCACAGTATTTCATTAATCTTTGGTATCCTAGTAAGCAGAAACCTTAGTTTGGGAAACACATGATCACATCCTTCAAGATACCCTGGAAGGACCATAGCTCATTACTTTGGAAAACAGGGCATACGGTTCAGAAAAGACTACATCCCATCACCCCACTCTGAAGATACTTAATTGTTAATGTAAGAAGTGGTGTTTGTGAATGTTGTATCCAAACCAAAAACAATAAGCTTTCCACTCCCAAAGAATCCAGCTCCCTTTGACTGAAAAAAATCCCCTCCATGAACCACAGGACAGATTTCTTCATATGCAACTATTCCACCTGATTCAATTCTAAAGAGAAGATTGCAAGTATATACATTCCATCAAGCATTGCTTATATAGGAATAAGAGGAGGGGGGATAAACATAGGGTTTCATTTGTATTAGTGATTCTCAGGTGAGGAAACTCCTTCTACCTGTCAGCACCTTGTCTGCAACATTTAGACTTATAGAATTTCCTAGAGCATTGAAAGATTAAATTATAAGTGATTGCCCAGAGAAACACAATCATTATGAGGTAGTTCCTAAACTGGAATCTTTCCGGATGTCAGATATAGCATTTGAAGCCAGGATTCTCTAATCACTATGCTACACTGCTTCTCAATGGATCAAGATCCTTGGATTCCCGTGATGTCTCCTTTTTCCTCCCTGAGTTGATGCCTAAGGGACTTTCAGTAAAGTGGCAGCTCTGCCTCTTCCACCCCTATCACTATTCCATGCCCCATTAGCTTCTCTGAATGGATGCTGTTCTCTACAAAACCAGGAGCCTTTAGAGTACTTCATTGGGTTGAGCTCAAGTATAGCAACAAATACAAATGAACAATTTTAAATATCCAAAAGAAATCATTCATAATTGATTGTAATTCTCTCTCTCTCTCACACACACACACACATTCTTTATCTCTTTTTTCTTTTTCTGCCTCTGTCTATTTCCATCATATTTTTTATCCTCCCCTCTCTCTCTTCTGTGATCTCTCTCTCTCTCTGAGGAGACTATGATTTTTCTGCTGATCCTTTGTTTCTTCCCATCACTAATTTAAGGAAATTCTTCCATGCCCTGCCCATTGACCACTTTTGTGCATATCTCATAAATTTCATTTTTCCCTTTCAGTTTGGAGATAGTATTCTGTTTGAAATAGTATCGTGTCGTTTATCCATTATTCCCCAGCAAACTGGAAGTGCCATATAAGTAGAATGCTTATAGAAATATGAAATATTTGTGGAAGGGAAAAATAGAAGTTTACATGTTTAAATTATAATGTTTTTGTTGAGTGTGGTTTTTTTTCTGCCCAGGTAGCATTTTGAATGAAAGATATTTAAAACACCTCATATTTCTTAAATAGAATATTCTCTATGAAGGGACTAAACTAAGACCAGAAGCACTGACTAAGGGTTACAGAGTCCACAGGTTCAGATTATGCCTAGGGAAAAAGTGAATAAGGGCTCAGAGAGGACATGCCAGAACTCATAAATTAAGGCCGCATGGAAAAAATAAAGAAGCATAGTCTTCACTTCTAGGGTCTCAGGAATTTTTTATGATGTTTACAAGGCAGTACCTCAGACTGGAATTGAAGTGTTAGTCCAAAATATTCTCTATTTTTTATTTGTTTTCATATCCAAATTGTCTCTTTCCATTAACTCCCTTCGCCACACATTAAGAAGGCAACAAATAATATCCATTAGACCCACGAAGTCATATAAAACATTTCAGTATTAGCAGAAAAAAACAGAAAGAGAGAAGGAGGGAGGAAGGAAAGAAGAATGGAAAGAAGGAAGGAAGAATGGGAAGGAAGGAAGGAAGTTCAATGATTAATACAACAGATTCCATTTTGTTAATTTAATTTTTATTTTCAGTTCGAAAATCTCTCTTTCCATTAGTTACTACTACTACCCATTGAGAAGACAAGAATAAGATATCATTTAGACACATGAAGTTATGCAAAACTTATTTCTGTATTAGCCATATTTCCCAAAGAAAAGGAAAGAAAGAAAAATGAAGAAAATATGCTTCAATCTGCACTTTGAGACTCTTAGTTGTCTATATTGAGGGTGATAGCATTTTTTTTTTGCAGGGCAATGAGGGTTAAGTGACTTGCCCAGGGACATACAGCTAGTAAGTGTCAAGTATCTGAGGTGAGATTTGAACTCAGGTCCTTCTGAATCCAGAGCCAGTGTTTTATCCACTGTACCACCTAGCTGCCCCCAAGGGGGCAATAGCATTTTACATTAAAGAGAATTTAACCAGCTATCTTTGAGTGTTTCCACATTTTAAAAAAATAGAAAAGGATAAAAAATAAAGGAGAAATATTATTGAACATTGTATAATTAAGCAATAATTACATACAAACACAAAGGTATGTGTATATGTACATGTGCACATATATATTAATAAATGTATATGTACATACATCTATGTTTGTACATATGTACATCTTTTGTGTATGTGTATCTATATATGCACACAGATTGACAGTACATCAATCAATCAATTATATATCAGTAAATCAATTATATATTTATTGAACACTTACTATATGCTCAATAAGTTGCTATCTAAATAATCTTGGGGGTGCCTGACTATCTAAGTGGAAAAGGAAACCTCAGTAAAGCATCAAGATGCTTTGTCTATATTTTATCAGACACCCAGAGGGTTGGAATCTGCATCTAAAACTAGAGTTGTCTTTGGTAAATTCATCTTCTTTCCACTTTCTCTTTTTATCTTCTGTCTCTGACAATATTTTGTCCTGACATACTGATATATACAAAGTCCCATTTTGTCAGAAAGTGGATTTGCTTTATTATGGTCTAAAAAATTCAAATGGATATATGATCTTATCCACTTGGGAGAGCCTTCAAGATCACAATTTACCCATGCTTGAAAATCATACAGTTTATTATGATTATTTCTCCACATTATTTTTCCTTTTTCTTTAGTTTGTTGTCCTTCTATTTTCATCCTTAAATACCTCTTAGATGACTTTGCTTACTTGGGTAATTTTTCCAAAGGTTTTTAAAAGCAAGATTTATGCCCCATTGCTTTTCTGTGCTTTATGAGGCAATACTTTCCATAATAGTATGTCATTTTTCATTAAAATTGACACATCAGTTTATATTTTAATCTGGTGTTGCCTTTGGCAGCCATCTCTTTCCATTTGGCAAATAGCATAAATGTTTGCCAAGTGAAAAACTTTCTGAGCACTTTTGGACTCCTTACAAATTAATTTCTGTTGGATAAACTTCTGTTTCAAATTTTTATAGTCAGTTTCGATGTCATCTCTGTTATTCAAGTCTTACACTACAAAAGCATGTTTTATATGAAGATCAGAGGTTTTGAGATATTAAATGTTTTATGTCATTACCTTTACTATATTTAAGGAAGTGAAGTTTATAGAGGGAATTACTTTAAGTATCCAAGGACATGGCTAGACAAGAATGTGTTATAGGGTGTGAAGTATCCATGCCAAGTAGTCCCCTTTGTGTCTGGCTAGTCCTCCTACTTTTTCTGATTAGCTTCTATTTAGAGCTCTATTAGATAGCAACAATTATTACCATGTAACCATATAAATATCTCCTAAGCATGGATCTTTTCCTTATTTATATCATCATCATTACCACCACCACCATCACCATTCAATTCCTGTCCAGAGGTCACTTTTCTCTGCAGGGTCTTAGATTTACACATCTTTCCCTGAGCATGTTGTGGGATATCTGTGTTATAAGTAACCATGTTGAAACAAAGAATATCAAATTCTACCTACCTAAATGTGTCATTTAACTTCAGTTATTTTATTTTCTCCTGTGTGGAATAATGTTCTTTTCTTTTTTCTTTTCTTTTCTTTTCTTTTTCTTTTTTTCTTTTCTTTTCTTTTCTTTTCTTTTCTTTTCTTTTCTTTTCTTTTCTTTTCTTTTCTTTTCTTTTCTTTTCTTTTTTTTTTTGTGGGGCAAAGGGGGTTAAGTGACTTGCCCAGGATCACACAGCTAGTAAGTGTCAAGTGTCTGAGGCTGCATTTGAACTCAGGTACTCCTGAATCCAGGGCTGGTGCTTTATCCACTGTGCCACCTAGCTGCCCCTCTTCATGTTCTTTTATTAATGGAGAATCTGATGGAATCTAAAATGAGCTATTTCAAATTAGTAAATTTAGCATAGCCGGACAAATACTTAATTGAAGAGACAGAGGCTATTTTTTGTCCCTGGTTACAGTAATGGGTTGAACCTATATTATTATATTTGTGTGCTGCTAGAAAATATTACAGTCTTCTCAGAGTCCCCCCCTCCCACTTCGCTCCCTGACCACTTCCTGAAAAAAAAAATAGCCTTTCCTTTAGCTTTCCATTTGACAGAAAGACAAAATTTATATTTAGTCTAGTTCTATTTGAGAGATATTTATTTTTCCTAGGACTAAAGTCAAGAGAAATAAACTGAACATTTCAGTCAAGATTAACTTCTGACTTCTTGAGCAAAGATAAGCATTTGCCCAGGTACTTGTGGAAAAACTGTATTTTAGTAACTTTTTTCATAACAGATGTGTCCATTGCTAAATGTTCTGCAAAGGGGCCAGATGCCATGGAGATTTATACAGTTTGATTTAGGAAGGAATCCAGTACTACATGAAGTGATAGTGTTGAATGTGGCATTTTAACAAGATAATGGCTAAATTAAAGACACAGCCACTTTGGGGGGAAAAAATGTCATGGAAACTGAGTTTTGGTACCATGGGTACCCAAGAAAATGTCAAAATAGAAATAAATTCATGGAAATTTGTGTCTCTCCACTAATGTAAATTTCAATCTCATCAATCCTTTGTAGTGTTGCTATGAATTTCTATGTTCCAAAAAGCAAGCCACCTCTTGGTGAACAACCTTGTGATGATTAATAAGTAGTTTTGTTCAGTAGAATACCATAAAGGCCATTGAAATAGTTGAGTCTTCGAGCAAAGGTAGATATGTGTGTGTGCATATAAATTTCCTTTTTAAATTGGGTATATGGATTTTGAAAACTTTATACATTGTCAAACAGTTGATGTGTTACTTAATTTTGCTGACATCCCCCCCATCCCCACCCCTTTCTATTTTAGTCTTTGAAAGATTGGAGCAAAGTAAGGAAATATTTGGAAAAGAAATTCATGTAAACAATAAAGACATAAATATTCTAAATGAAACAGATAAATCAAAAAATATTTGATTAATCCTGAAGTTCACCCTTATTCTTATGAGGACCTCCTGACTGGTAAGAAATAAGGACATTTCCATGATTCACAGTTACAATGCATCAACCGTTCAATGATTAAAATAGAGACAAATTCCAATACATAATATGGTATTCTTTTAAATAAAGAGCCCTTTAACAAGCCCTGGTTTTATCTGGTCCCTATACTTAGATAATCTTTCCATCTGATCATCTTTTCTTTACTCCACTTATCAAATTCTTAGACATCTGTAAAGAATGAAGTCAGTTAAGAAGACAGCTAGGTGGTACAGTGGAAAAAGCACTGAGTCTGGAGTAGGGAAAGTCTGAATTCACATCTGGCTTCAGGACCTTACTAAAAATATGAAAAATAACAGCATCTGCCTCACAGGGTTGTTGTAAAGATCAAATGAACCAGTATTTATAAAGTGTTTAGCACAGTGACTGGCACATAGTAGGTGCTATATAAATTTTTATTCCCTTCCCCTTCCCAGTCATTAACCCCTCCTTTAAACTGCCTCCAGGGGCTTGAGTCAAAATTGATCTCTTTCCCTTACTAAACATCTATAACACTTCTAGTCTCCACTTCTAGTTTTCACAAACCACCTAGTTAACCATTTAATTGTTCTCTGTTTCACATGTAAGTATTGCCTCTCCAACAAATCTAACAGACCCTGAAAGAAAAAAAAAATTCTCAACCCTCTTTGGCATATCATTATAATATCTGGCATAAAGTAGATAAAATATTTTATTATAAATGGTACTTACATGAGTCTTCTAATTATGGATAACACCATCATGATCATCATGACCACAATCTCTATTATTATTATAATTATACAGCATTTACCCAAAGTAAATACAAGGTGATTTTAGATGTGGAAAAAAAAAATTAACTGGCAAGATCAGGATAGGCTTCACTATACTGATACCTCTACTAAGCCTTAAAGGAATAAAAGCATAAATGAGGAACAAAACATTACTTGTAGGGGAAGCTAGGTGGCACAGTGGATAAAGCACCGGCCCTGGAGTCAGGAGGACCTGAGTTCAAATCCAACCTCAGACACTCTAGCTGTATGAGCATGTGAGTTCAAATCCGGCCTCAGACATTTGATACTTACTAGCTGTGTGACCTTGGGCAAGTCGCTTAACCCCAATTGCCTCACCAAAAAAAAAAGAAAGAAAGAAAGAAAGAAAGAAAGAGAGAGAGAGAGAGAGAGAGAGAGAGAGAGAGAAAGAAAGAAAGAAAGAAAGAAAGAAAGAAAGAAAGAAAGAAGTGAGTAGATGAAACCACAAATCAAAACAAAG
This sequence comes from Dromiciops gliroides, assembly GCF_019393635.1. NCBI lineage: Eukaryota > Metazoa > Chordata > Mammalia > Microbiotheria > Microbiotheriidae > Dromiciops > Dromiciops gliroides. Next base: position 564,197,611 of record NC_057861.1, on the reverse strand, counting down.
GACATCTTTATATTTATATACCATGTTATATTTTCCATGTGTTTTTAATACATTTATCTCCATAATAACGGAATACTTTCTTTATGATACAGATCTATTAATTTATGTGGTTAAGAAACTCATATAGGAACTTCATTCACTTTTATAGATCGTCAGATCCTTTATAATGCAGTTTTTGAGAATTTCTTGGGGAGGCAATAAGAAGTTAAGATACTTGTCCATGATAACATAAATAGAATGTGCCATTTGCAGCTACTTGGACCCAGGTCTTCTTGACTCCAACTCCAGCACTATCCACTATACCACACTCCATCTCAATTGCTAAAGTGTAGAGATAGAAGAAGAGAGGCCCCAGGGCTTTGGGAGACACTCACATTTCTGGTAGAGAACTTGGGATGTGCTGTTAAATGTTTAATAACTGACTCTCTGAGGGAAAAATATAAAGTTTTTTGTTTTATTTGCAATACTAGCATTTCCCCATCACATTCTTAAAGAATGTAATCAACAAAACGAATCAAGTTTTGATTTGTAGCACTTAAAAATTTCTGAGACATAAATACTCACATTAACAAATTAACAATTGACTATTGTGAGTGAGTACAAAATTGCACTGGAAAATTCCTGTATAGAACCAATTTTTTTTTTTTATACCAAAAAGCCATGACTAATATCCTACTCCAATGTCTCATTGTGATATGGAGGCAGGTCTAGGTCTCAAAGGGTGTTAATACAAACCTTATCTCATTCTATGAAATCTGGATGTGATAATGGACCATTATCACAAGGATGAGCTTCATTTCCAGAGGGCTGATGCATCATAAAAGGATTGGCTAGCAGGTGATGGAATTTGGGGGACATAGCAATGCACGAACCCATCCTACTAAGACAAATAAGGATTACAACTTGCATAGGTGGGAAAATCACAGTGATTAAAAACACATCTGTTAGAATTACTGAAAGACTGACATAAAGTAGACACTTAGTAAATACTTGTTGACAGAGTTATTGCTTATGTTTTTGCTACTACCATGTAAAACTTATTTAGCTACAAAGTACAAGCTGATTTCCATATAAGAGAAGAAAGTGAAATGGATGGAAGAACATAGTAAAAATTTCTGCACATATCACCTCATTTGATCCTCACTACAATCTTTGGAGGTACATGCTATTATTATTATCCCCATTTTACATTAGCAAACAATAAGGCAGATAGAGTTTAAGTGACTTGCTCTGGGTCACACAGCTAGTAAGTATCAAAGACCAGATTTAAACTAAGGTATTCCTGAGCCACCTTTTCATCTAAAGTCAGAGGGGCTAGACTTGTTCTGCTGGCCTGAGAAGCAATACCTAGAAGCAATGGATAGAAGTTTCAGAGGAAAAAATATTATCACAAGTTCATGTAAGTAAAAACTTCCTAGAAATTAGAAGTATCTATAATTGGTATGGACTTGTTTGGAAGGTGATGAAAGATCAATTATGAAGCTATTTCTTTAGTTATTGTGAAAGATGACAAGCACCTGAACCAGATTAGAGGATGTAAAAAGGGAATGGATGTTAGACATATTGTCAGATTATCAAAACTTGACTATTCATTGGTGATAGACATTGGGTGAAGAGGAAAAAAAATGTCATGAATGAATTCAGGTGAGTGAAATGCTGGTGGAGCAGGCAACAGAAAAACCAATATTTGGAGGATTATAGTAATTATAGTATTGGGTGACAAATATAATGAGGGTTTTTTTGTTTGTTTGTTTCATTTTCACTTTATTTTGTGTTATCTGTGGGACAACCAGGGTGAAATATCCAGCACGCAAATAGGAGCAGAGAAATCAGTTCAGGAGCAGAGTCCAGAAATTATCGTGTATCCAAGATTCTTATTCATGTATAGTTTAGACAGGATGGCCTCCAAGGTCTCTTTTCACTTTTAGATTAATTGACCTCTCCCCTCCAAATCTTTTCCTCCCTTGAATTTATTTATCTTTGTTAATGCTATCTGTCTCCATGGACTATACATTTAGAATCATCGTTGACTCTTCCCTCTCTCTTACACCATTCAGTTGTCAAATCCTGTCATTTTTTACCCATGTTATTTCTTGTATCCTTGTCCTTTCTAGTCTTACTGAAAACACCCTGTTTGAAGTATTTATCTTATCTAAACTATTGGTATAGCCTTCTAAATGATATTCCTTTGTCTGTTCTATTCCATCTTAAGTGCAAGCTTCAAAATTCTGTCCAACTAATCTTCCTAATTCACTACTATTATTTCACTACTCTAGTTGAAATCATTTAGTAGCATCTCAATTTATATATTTGACCCTGGCATTTAAGTCACAAAAAAAATCTTGCTTCTGTTTTAACTAGTCTTATCTCTTTCCATAGGATGCACTGCATCCAAATAAAATCATCTTCTTTTCTCATTTCTCACCTTGCCTACTATCACCTTTGTGTTTTTCTTTATGTCAACCTCATTTTAAAATAAACAGCTCCCTCCCTGCTTCTGTGTCTTCTCTTCTTTTAAGATCCAAATCAGATCCTACTTCTTCCATTAATACTACTTTTACATACCTACCCTCGTGTATGGTGATGTTAATGATCTCTTCCTCTTCAGCCTTATTATATCAATTTTACTCATTCTTCTTTCCCTTATCAAATTGTACTTTTTATCATATTTGCTCACACATGTGTACCATCCACTTGCTCTCACCCAAGTTAGACTACAATCTTTGAAAGGACTATATAATTTTTCATCTGTTCATTACTCACATCTAACATAGTTTTTTCATACAAAGTAATTCTTAAATGTTTGTTAAATTAAAACTGAATTAGTTTATTTAATATCTTGTATTTCCTGAGGTCTTAAGTCTGCTGAAAATATGGTGTCGTAGTCAGCATTACAAAGTAAAGCTTCATGATATGCTGCACGCAGCTCTGGACAGAAAACCCATTCAAATATAAAATTTGCTTAGACACCTCAAGAGAAAACGAGCAAATTATAACCTTTCCCAAGATCACGTTATGAAGAAAGCAAATGAGCATATCAGCCCCTCAAGAGAGGGTCTAAAGGCCTCAAAATGAGAAGCTAAATGTGATAAATACAAACTTTCTTTGCTTCAAAATCTTGCCTAGAGTCAGTTTTATTGTTAAGGCTTTCAGAAGACCATTGAGTAAGGTGATCCTAAAATGCTTTAGACAAAGTATGTGAAGAGAAATGGTCAGTAACCAAGCAAAAGTGAAAATATAGGACAGTAAAGTTAAGGCCAGTGGTACAATATTTTCTTGAACCTGTTCAATTACATATAAGTATGGTCAAACAATATGAGAGAATTAAAAGCTTTGGACCAATTCTATAATATAATTGTAAAATATTTCTCTCATTTACAGATGAGGGTACAGACATTTCCTCACAAGAGAAAGAAATGCATACTGAAAATATACTTTCACTTGTAAAATTTGAATGAAACTATGTAGTTCTTAGAGGAAATAATTCTGAAAGTAAAGATAGTGCCATAAAACTCCAATGTAGTTTATTCATATTAACAATTATAATAAATCTGCCAAAACCAGAGCAATAAAGATCTGATTGAAGAAAAATCTTGTTGAACAATGGCATCTGTAGAGTTGCCAACTTTATTACAATACATACATAAGCCATATGTAATTATGTAGTTAAAAAAGAAACCTAAAGAATTATGAGCTAAGTTTATAGATTATATAATTAATTCCTTAGATATATGAGCAAGCATTGCTTGTTTGACTAACCAACTGGTATTTTAGTATACTTCTCAATGGATTATGGGTAAAAATGACTTTCAGATTGTGGTTAAATTGCATTTATTCAAACCTACTTCCTGCATTCTAATCTTGGTCAAACAAAGTAGAGGGAGTATATTGATCAATTAGGCCTAAAAGTAATCAATATAATTGTCATGAAAATGCCAAATAGACTCCTACCTACTGGAACAGTGACTCATTTTTGCCATTGAGTTTAGAGAGATAGTGGGGATAGACAGCAGGCCTTTGGATTTAGGATCATAGTTTCACATACTATTTTCTGATACACACTTGGTATGTAACTATGATCAAATCACACTTGGCCTCTCATTGTACCACTATCACCACCTTACCCTATCCTGTTAAAGACTATAAGTTAGAAAAGTCAATGATCTAAATTGGTGGAGATAGTTTGGACACTGAGAGTTTATACACACACACACACACACACACACACACACACATACACACACATACATATATACATATGTATACACACATACATAAATATACATACATACATATATATATACATATATATATATGTATATGTATGTATGTGTATATATATATATATATATATATGAACTAGCCAATTCAAGTTGGACAATGTTGCTATTATTTTTCCTTCTTTTGCTTCTTCTCCTCCTCCTCCTCCTCCTTCTTCTTCTTCTACTTCTTCTTCTACTTCTATTTCTTCTTCTTCTTCTTCTACTTCTCCCCCTCCTCCTCCTTCAAATTCTTTCCCTTATTTCTCTTCTTCCCTTATTATTCCTCCTCTTCCTTCAACTTCTTCACCTTCTTCTTCCCCTTCTTCTTCCTTCACGTACTACCTTCTCCTTCTTCTTCAACTTTTTTCTCCTCATTCTTGTCCTCTTTTTTTCTTCCATTTCTCCTCTGTCTGTCCTCTTTCAAAAGGAACATAATTTTTTTATCACTTATACTTCTTTTTTTCTTCCCTGTTTATTTATTCTTTCACAATTTTTTTCAAAAATTGGAACAATTACCTCTTGTCTATTTTCATTTATTATTTCTTGAAACTTAGCTTTGAAAAAAAAATGGCTTTGAAAAATCCCATTGTGAATCAAATGTAGTTACTTGATTATACCTTTATTCTTTTTTCTTTCTTTTCTTTCTTTCTTTCTTTCTTTCTTTCTTTCTTTCTTTCTTTCTTTCTTTCTTTCTTTCTTCCTTCCTTCCTTCCTTCCTTCCTTCCTTCCTTCCTTCCTTCCTTCCTTCCTTCCTTCCTTCCTTCCTTCCTTCCTTCCTTCCTTCCTTCCTTTCTTTCTTTCTTTCTTTCTTTCTTTCTTTCTTTCTTTCTTTCTTTTTTTTGGCTTGGCAATGATGGTTAAGTGATTTGTCCAGGATCACACAGCTAGTAAGTGTGAAGTATCTGAGGTTGGATTTGAACTCTGATCCTCCTGAATCCAGGGTCAGTACTTTATCTATTGTGCCACCTAGCTGCCCCCTTGATTATGCCTTTAAACCTAAATCACTCTGGTTTTCATGATTAGCCAATAATAAGTCCCATCCGAAGCTTCCCTTGCTCATTGTTTGGGATTTAATGATTCTCAGTGAGTGCAAAATAGCAATTGTTATCAATTCTGGCCAGATACTCTGAGGGCCTTCCCCTCTTGAACTGATTCTTTGAGGAAGGAACACTAGGCCATCTTTTGTTTTAATTCTAAGCTAGCCTTTTAGTCACTGAATAAGTGTTACCTCAAACAAACTGAGACCTGGGAAAGATCTTAGCTTAAAAAGGCCAAAATCTCCTAGTGCATACTGGGCCATCATCACTAATTTTGACTTTTGTCTTGCCACTGGACACACAATAACTCTTGAGGAGAGATTGTGGTTGATAATTTTGAACAGTTCTCCCTCATGTAAGTACAATTCAATGTCTTGCAATTCAAGACATCCCCCATTTGATATCATTGGTCTTCTTAGAGAATAGGACAAACAACAGTTTGATTGTTTATACCTTTGGTTCTATTATTGTGATTAAGATGTGTTAACAGAAATATATTTTCATCCTATTTTTAAATTGCAAAATTTAAGCCATAGGCATACTTAAGGTAGAATAAATACTAGCTTTGTTTTCTATTATTGAAAAAATCAATTTGTGAAAATAACTCATTTAAACAATGAAACATGTACAAACAGAAGCAATGCATCCAAAATTAAAAGGGAGACAGAAAACTGGGCAACAATTTTTAAAGACAGTACTTCTGATAAAGGCCTCATTTCTAAAATATATTGAGAACTTAATCAAATTTATAAGAATCCAAGTCATTCCCCAATTGCGAAATGATCAAAGGATACGAATAGGTAGTTTTCTGATGAAGAAATCAAAGCTGTCTATTCCCATATGAAAAAATGCTCTAAATCACTATTGATTTGAGAGATGCAAATTAAAACAACTCTGAGATACCACCTGACAACTATCAGATTGGCTAATATGACAAAAACGGAAAATACTAAATGTTGGAGAAGCTGTGGGAAAATTGGAACACTAATGCATTGTTGGTGGAACTGTGAACTGATCCAACCATTCTGGAGAGCAATTTGGAATTATGCCCAAAGGGCTATAAAGCTATGCATACCCTTTGATCCAGCAATATCACTTTTGGGTCTTTTCCCCAAAGAGATAATAAAAAAGGGAAAAGGACCCACATGTACAAAAATATTTATAGCTGCTCTTTTTGTGGTGGCAAGGAATTGGAAATTGAGAGGTTGCCCATCAATTGGGGGATAGCTAAACAAGTTGTGGTATATTAATGTAATGGGATTCCATTGTGATGTAAGAAACAATGAGCAGGAGGAGTTCAGAGAAACCTGGAGGGTCTTGCGTGGGCTGATGATGAGTGAGATGAACAGAACCAGAACAACATTGTACACAGTATCATCAACATTGAATGTTGATCTACTGTGATGGACTATACTCTTCTCACCAATGCAATGGTACAGGAGAGTTCCGGGGGACTCATGATGGAAGAGGATCTCCAAATCCAGAAAAAAAAGAACTGTGGAGTATAGATGCTGACTGAACCATAAAATCTCTTTTGATTTTGGTGCTGTTGTTTTTCTTTTTTGAGGTTTTTCCTCATTGCTCTGATTCTTCTCTTATAACATGACTAATGTAGAAATATGTTTATTGTTAATATATATATATATATATATATATATATATATATATATATATATATATATATATATATAACCTATATCAGATTACCTGCTGTCTAGAGGAGGGGGGAGGGAGAAAAATCTGAAATTGGAAAACTTGTATAAACAAATGTTGAGAACTATCTTTATATCTAACTGGAAAAAAATAAAATACTTTTATCAGAAAAAAAATCTCACAAGTTGGTGGTCTGGCTTCTGTTGGGGAAATTACTACTACTAACTTGTCTTTTTCTTCTCTGTCAATACAATAAATTTAGCTTTTTTAGTGTTAAAAGAAACAAATCATAAAAACTATAATTTCCTTTAAAAAATGAAGAGAGGACCAGCTAGGTGGCACAGTGGATAGAGCACTGGCCCTGGAGTCAGGAGTACCTTAGTTCAAATCCGGCCTCAGACATTTGATACTTACTAGCTGTGTGACCCTGGGTAAGTCACTTAACCCCCATTGCCCTGCAAAAACAAACAAACAAAATAATGAAGAGACAACATGCCAAAATTTATGGAATGCAGCTAAAATAGTACTCTGGGGAAAATGTGTGTCTCTAAACATTTACTTCAATAAAATAGAGAAAGAGCAATTAATTGGGCATCCAAGTAAAAAAAAAACTTTTAAAAAGAATAAATTAAATATTCTCAATTAAAGAATTTTGAAAATCCAAATATTTAAGGAGAGATTTTTTTCAAATGAAAAGCAAAAAACAAAATAACAATTGTTGAACTAATAAAAGAAATAGGAGGAGGGAAGGAGAAAAATCTGAAACTGGAAAGTTTGTATAAACAAAAGTTGAGAACTATCTTTACATGTAACGGGAAAAAAACTAATAAATAAAATAGTTTATTTAAAAATAGGAGCTGGTTTTATGTTAAGGAAATAAAATAAAGTAAGCAAACTTTTGGTAAATTTGATTTAAAAAATGAAAACCAAATGGACAGTATCAAAAATTGAAAAGGTGAATTCAGCACCTAGGAAGAAGAAATTAATGTAACTATTAGAAGCTCTTTTGTCCACTTATATGCCAATGATCCTAGCAACCTAAGTGAAATGGATCAATATTTACTTTAAAAAATAACAAATTGCCTAGATTAATGGAAGAGGAAGTAGAATATTTAAAATAACAATATTTTAGAAAGAAGAAGAAATCATCAATGAGCTCCCTAAGGTGTGTATGTGTGGGGGGAACCAGGACCAAGTGGATTCACATGAGAATTCAACCAAAGATTTAGACAACAATTAAGTCCTATACTATATAAACCTTTTGGAGAAATAGACAAAAAAGGAGTCCTATGGAATTCTTTCTATGACACAAATGTAGTGCTGGTTCCTAAACCAGGAAGAGCAAAGAGAAAGACTATTAAAGACTAATTTTCCTAATGAATATGTATGTAAAAATTTTAAATAAAATACTTGCAAGGAGTATAGAGCAATGTATCATGAAAACATGCACTATAACTGGGTTGGATTTATGCTAGCAACTTGGGGTTGATTCAATATTAGTAAAAAATATAAGCATAATTGACCATAAAAAAATGATCATCTCAATAGATGCATAAAAAACTGACAAAACATGACACAATCCTATTAAAAACACTGTAAAGCATAGAAATAAATGGAGGGGGCTGCTAGATGGCACAGTGGTTAAAGCACTGGCCATGGATTCAGGAGTACCTGAGTTCAAATCCAGCCTCACACACTTGACACTTACTAGCCGTGTGACCCTGGGCAAGTCACTTAACTCCCATTGCCCTGCAAAAAAAAAAGAAAGAAAGAAAGAAAGAAATGGAGCTTTCCTTTAAATGACAAGTAGTATATATCTATAACCATTAGCAAGCATTATCTGTAGTGAAAATAGGTTAGAAGCCTTCCCAATAAGATCAAGGGTGAAGCAAGGATGCAGATTATCACCACTATTTTTTGATATTGTACTAAAATATAGTATCTATATCAATAACACAAGAAAAAAGAAGTTGAGGTAATAAAAATATTCAATTAGGGAAAAAATACCACTCTTTGCAGATGATATGATGTTAAACTTATAGAATTTAAGAAAATCAACTAAAAACCTAGTGGAAATAATTAGCAATATCCTCAAAGTTGTAGGATACAAAAGTAAACCCACTTAAATCATCAGCATTTCTCTGTATTACCAACAGCATCCAGCAAGAAGAGATACAAAGTGAAATTCCATTTAAAATAACTGCAGAAAATGTATAATACTTGGCAGTCTACCTGAGAAGACAAACCCAGGAACTTCACCAACACAATTCCAAAGCACTTATGCCACAAATAATGTGATTTCTAAAAACAAATAAACAACAACAACAACAACAAAAAAAAAAAACCTGGAGAATATTGTTTATGGTTAAGCTGATCCAATATAATAAAAATGCCAATTCTACTTCAATTAATTTACTTATTCAATGCCATACCAATTAAAATACTGAAAAATAATTTTATAGTGCTAGAATAAATAATTTTAAAATTCATCTGGAAGAAAAGAAGGTCAAGATTATCAAGTGAATCAATGAAAATCAAAATGTGAAGGCAAATGTGCTAGCGATATCATATCTCAAACTCTATTATAGCAGAAAATCATCAGAACAATCTGGTACTGACTAAGAAATAGAGTGGTAGATCATTAAAATAGATTAGGTGCACAATACACAGTAGTTAATGACCATAATAATCTAGTGTTTGATAAACCAAAGATCCAAGCTTTTGGAACAAAAACTCACTTTTTGCTAGAAATTAGGCATAGACCAACATCTCATACCATATACAGAAATTAGGTCAAAATATGTACAAGATTTACACATAAAGGACAATATCGTGAGCAAATTAAGGGAGCACAGAATTGTTTACCTGTCAAATATATGGAGAAGGGAAGAATTAAGGACCAAACAAAAGACAGAAAACATTACAGGACATAAAATGCATAATATTGATTGCATTAAATCAAAAAGGTTTAATATCTATAGTCATATGAAAAAATGTTCTTAATCACTATGGATTAGACAAATGCACGTTAAAACAACTTTGACATACCACAACATACCAACTGGAATTCCCTAGGGAAAAAATCCAATCCAATTTAATAATAGCTCCCTGAATCCTGATCATTAATAATTAATGAAATGCAAGTTACAGCCATTCTGAGATTCCCCCCCTTTTTTTTTTCAGGGCAATGAGGGTTAGTTTAAGTGACTTTCCCGGGGTCACACAGCTAATAAGTGTCAAGTGTCTGAGGCTGGATTTGAACTCAAGTCCTCCTGAATCCAGGGTCAGTGATTTATCCACTGAGCCACCTAGCTGCCCCCATGATCCTTCTTTATACCCATCATTTTGACAACTTTGACAAAAAACAATGACACGAATTTTAGAAAGGTCGGTGTCTGTGTGTGTATGTGTGTGTGTGTGTGTGTGTGTGTGTATGAATGGCAAGATCTTTTCTGTGCTTTGGCATCCTCACATCTGTAAAATTATTAACATGTAATCCTCTCTTTTAATAGTTTATTCCCTATAAGTACATTATTCTAGAAATAGCAAATATTTGTTTATTTCTATTTTTGTCTTTATTCTTGAACTTGATATGAGAATGCTATCTATCAGTTGACTCACTAGGTTTTTCTAATGCACATAATTCTAATTTTATCTAAGCTATAAATATATTGTCTAAAAAATCATTCTTAGGGGGCAGCCAGGTGGTGCAGTGCATAAAACACCAGCCCTGGATTCAGGAAGACCTGAGTTCAAATCTGTCCTCAGACACTTGACACTTACTAGCTGTGTGACTGGGCAAGTCACTTAACCCTCATTGCCCTACCAAAAAAAATCCTTCCTAAACCAAGATTCAATTTCAGGATATTTTCTGTTAGAACTTTATTTCTCTCACTCCATCACTGCCCTTAACAGGACAGATCTTAAAGTCACCTAATTATTGAAAAGAAGAGGGATAGAGATCAAGTCTAAACTTCCAAACCACTTTTTAAAAGGCAGATTCTACCCCAGCCTGCCAGCCTTTCCACTTCAAATTAATTCTCACCAACTTCTCAAGAAAGAAATCACAGACACTAAACCAAAATGCTATATTTTGACTAGATTTACAAAATGTCAAAAAACAAAAACAAAAAACTTTTCATTAACTCCCAGTTTGCATTTTGGCAACCCTCTTTTTTTTTTTAAGGAATGGTAAGGAAAGTTATTTACTGTTATTACTTTTCAAATATATAGCAGATATAGCAGGTTATTTCTAAATATAAAGACACAAGATATCACAGTATTTCAAAACTTTGACACAGAAGCAACCCCCAAAATGATTGTGATCTAACAATATATTTCCAATCAAACTACACAACTAAAACAAATTTATGCAGGTTATTCCCAGAACAGCAAATATGATTTAAAAAAAAAAACCAAAGGAAGACAGGAAGGAGGAGGAGAAGTAAAAGAAGCAGCAGCAGCAGCAACAACAGAAGAAGAAGAAGAGGAGGAGGAGGAGGAGGAGGAAGAATCATCTCCGCAACCAAAATAAAAGTTTTCCAAATCTTTATAATGAACTACTCATTTCAAGGACTAATTAATCAAATTCCAATAAAAACTGCCAATAATATTGCATTTTAAAGTTGGCAAAGATCTTTCATATGTCTTGTAAAAAGAGTAAGAAGATACTGTTGTCTTCAATTTGTAGATGAGGAAACTAAAACTTTGCATGACTAAGTTACTTGTCTATAGATTAATAAGTTTCAGAGAGTTTTGGAAACCGAGTCCTTAAGACTTAGGTGTTACTTCTTTAATAAGAGAACTAAAGAATTCAGAGAGTCCCTCAGTATTTCTTGAAATGAGTTTTAGGCTGGAGTATATAATTCCCTTTACTCAATCAACTTATCAAGGTGTTTGTCTTGGACACTGATAATCAAATCAATTTTGTTAATTCTAAATAAATTAGGAAATTTATTACAAGTTTCCTGTACCTTTCATTACTTCATTTAGATTTCCTGCATTTGTTTTGGGGGATTTCTGAATAGTTGAAGTTATAATGTTTGGTATCTCATATTAAGTGTCAACCATGCCAAAATATTCAATCCTAAGTACATATATCAGCAAAAAAAAAATGTGTAGTACTTGGCACATAGTATGTATTACATAAATGCTGGTTGATTATGCCTATGAGAGCATACATTTAAAGAATATATTGTTTCTTTACATTCAGAGTAATTTAAATATTTCTTAAATACCTACTATGTGTACTACATTGAGAAAGATTCTGGGGACATAAAGAACAGATAATATAGCATCTGCCCTCGAGGAGTTTATAATCTCCTGGGAGTATATAGCAATCCATATATATAGATATTGAAAATTTTTAAATATTTATAAAGGAGCTGGGCAACACAGGAAAAATGCCAGCATTTGTGTCATGAGAGGCCTCACATAGAAGGAAGTATTTGTATTGAATATTGAACAGAGCTAGGTGTACTCCTAATTACCACTAATGTGACTGTCTCTATGAATTCCAAATACTATTCAAAGGGACATAGAATCATAAACCTAGAGCTTAGAGTTCATATGCTTCAATCTCCTCATTTTCCAGATGAGAAAATGAGGGACAGTTTAATTTTATATTATCTTCATAATTTAATTTTAATTTTTAATTAAATGATTTGTCCCATGTCACATATGTAAGTTAGGGGTAGAACTGGAACCAAGGTTTGCATTGTGAGCTCTGACTATGAGTTTGAAGCTCCCTTGCCAGTGCTACACAACCATTTCACATGCTTATCAGAAGTTTCATGGTTTGTGAGTAAATATTTTTTATTTTCTTTTTGTTCATTTCATATACTATTATAAAATCAGTTTTCATAATGAAAGTTAATTTTCTTTAGTTTTGTTATTTTGCCTATTGGAATGAGAATTTTCTCTTTTTTAAGAATTTCCAAACAAACCAACTCAAGGAACCATAGGAATCTTGCTTTTCCTTGTTTCCCAGATAAGGCCTTAGACACAAAGTTAATAAATGTGATGATTTAGGCTTTTAAAATAAAGCAATTCACTCCAGCTTTATGATGAGCCTAGAGTCCTTTGGGAATATTCAAAAATATGAGGCAGGGAGAAAAATTCTAATTTCAGCAGTTTTTCATGTGTAAAAAGATAACAATTAGCACACTTGGCAAAATGAACTGAGGTATTTTCACTAGTGACCTATGAAGACAATCACAGCATGTTCTGTCATCCAGTGAACCTTATATGCATCCCATATGGAAGCAGTGTATAAAAAAGGGCCTTCATCCCTTAAGCAATTATGGCCTTCCTCTTAACTCCTGTAATTTGGATTTCCAGGGATTCTGAAAAAGAAAAAAAGAGATTTAAAAAAAAATCAGCATGAGTTATCATGCGATCTGCCTTATTTTTCTGTATCCATCTTTCCTTATTGGAAACTTCTTAATTGATGAATGAGGACTTTATCAAGCCTGGCAGGAGTCGTTATGTCTCTGATTTTCCTTGAAATGTATCTGTCATGCAGTTCAAAATTGAATAGCCAGTTTTGGGCCTAACCAGAGACATGGTACTGACTTAAGGCACTCTGAAGGGAATGAATGATTAATGCAGTTTATAGACAGAATAGCGCTTCCTCTGTCTCATGTGCTTTTTGTATGTAATCTCCAGTGGTTCGAGTTCGGATGGATCTAATGAAAAAGGACTGGATGTTTTCCACCTTCCCTTCAGAGCATGCTATACGATTTATCCACTGACAAAATGTGCTAATGAAATGTCACCTTGGACAGCTTGCTTGAGGATTGATGGGCTGAAAGTTTTGCACTTTATTTAACTTTTGCAGGAAAAATGAATAAGTCCTCCAAACTCTGTATGATATAGAGATCCATTATGGTTTCCAACTCAGGGAGAAGTAACTGTGCTCGTGATGGAATAAGAGTCAATTGCAAGAAACTGAGGGTACAAAAGAAATAAATAAATAAATGCAAAGCTAAAAGTTTGAGAATTTATGAAGGCCCCAATCTCCAAAATCAAGTTCCAAAAATTTTGAGGCTTTTCTAAGTGCAAAACTCTTGTGATGATTCTGCATAAAATAATGTCTGCCAGGGAGAAAAAAACAAAACAAAAGCAAGTTCACAGAGCAGCCAACCACAATTCTTCTTTATCTGTTTGTTCTCTTTGCCAGCATTTCTTGAATCCAAACAGTGGATCTTGTCTCTTCATTCAAGAATAGTTTAAAGTCTCTTGTTAAATCCTAGCTCACACAAATCCTCCTAATCTAGAAACAATGGTCCATAGACAGAGCCAAGGAAAAATGAAAATCAAGACAGAGGATCAGTATGTGGGAGGAATGGAAACAATGTGTTTATTTCAGGGAGTCTGTTGACAGAAGTAAAAATACAAAGAAGCAAACTGTACCAGTGCTGATAACATTCAGAAAGCAAGTCCAAATATGAAGACAAAATTAGACTGTAGGGAAAAGGAGGGGTAACTGTTTTAGGCTGTGCATTCTGAGGAAGAACAGAAGGAATGAGCTTGCTTAAAATAGCATCTCTCTGTGTGTGTACGTCTGTCTGTCTAAAATGTAATTATTAGCAAGATTTGACAATTTAGTGATTAAATAAGAAAGAAAAATACTAGGTTTGAGAGACAGACAGGAGAGAAAAAGTTAGCTATTCTAATGATTTTGCAGTCTGAAAAAGTTAGATGGGGCAAATATGCAGAAAACAATAAAATATCCCATGGCTCTAATTATTAGTAAAATGGCAAGTAGATTCATGATTTAATGCTTCATTCCACAGTGGTGGGATGGGGCTTGGGCTGGGGATAGGGAGAAGCAATAAATAGGACAGGGAAGAAAAGGTAAGTGATGTTAAGAAAAGAAATGAAATTAGTGCAAAGGTCAAGGAATTGTGATTTCATTCTCATAGTGACCTTCAGTCTATTGATACTTCTTTATTCGCCTGATCCATTAACCATGTCCTTCCTCCATTTTCCTTTATCAGCAACTATATGTTCAACTTTCTTCAGAGTCCCTAGCCCTTTTGTCTCTCCATCATTTGGTTCTCCTTATCCCTAAATCTTGGGTCATCTCATCATCTGTTTTCTGTGATTCAGGTACCAGCAAGCCGTACCATGGTTTTG
Organism: Dromiciops gliroides; assembly: GCF_019393635.1. Taxonomy (NCBI): domain Eukaryota; kingdom Metazoa; phylum Chordata; class Mammalia; order Microbiotheria; family Microbiotheriidae; genus Dromiciops; species Dromiciops gliroides. The sequence goes on along the minus strand of NC_057861.1, from coordinate 564,182,520 downwards.
AGAACTCTTTGTGTGGGAATTTCCTTCACTGGTTTAGCTTAGTAGTAGTAGTAGTTGTAGTGGTAGTGGTGGTAGTGATACAGAGGTTAGTAGTAGGAGTAAACCACTTTAAGGTTTTACAAAGTACTTTAATCAACCTCTGGAAGGAAGTTCTGAATTGCCCACCAGAAATTTGCTCAGTAAACCAAATCTTCCACCACCACAGGGAACCAAAAGCTTTATGTGTGGCCCCATTGCTTATATATTGCCTAGAGCATGAAGTCTTATTGCTGTGAAAATGGTCTTGGCCAGGGTAAATCATTAGTAAGTTAATGTTAACTTGGAAGAAGTTAGTGGATAGCCTAAGAAATCTGTCTTTGGTTCTGTGCTGTAACATTGTCAGTGACTTAGATGAAAGTATAGCTAGGCATATTTATCCATTTGGAGATAACACATGTGGGATGACAAAATCAGGATCTAAAAAGATCTTCTGAAGGAAGAACTATGATCTAAATGTAATGAGTTGACTTATTTTAATGTTTTTGTAGGGACAGTTTTTGAACTGAGATTTTGACCCTAAAGAAGACTCACTTTAATGCAAATGAGCAGCTCTGATTCATCTTTCTGTCTTAGAAAGTCTCCTGAGGCATTGAGAAATTGCAACTTGACTGAGATCACATAGTTAATATAGGCAAAACTTACCTCAAACTCAGGGATTTCCTACTTCAAGACCTGTGAAACAAGAATTTAGTAAAGTATAAAGTCCAATACTTGGGTTTTGTTGGATAATTCTCTTAATTGAAAGCACTGAAAACTCTTGGCACATGTACATGAAATAATTGTCAAAATTGTTTGGTCCTGGTCAAAGTGATTTTCCTAAATATTAATTAGATATTAATCACCCCAAAGATCAATTAGGAAGGGATCACTGGGTGACTAATAAGCACTGATTATTCCCATGTATTTTCATGTATTCCAAGTAAGAAAACCATCAAAAGGTCTGAACATTTCATGTTCCTACCCAATAAAATCCAGTGGTTCTCTATCACATCCAGCAATCAAGTATAAAATAATGTGATTAGTATTCAAAGTGCTTCATAATCTACCCCCTCCAATCTTTTCTAGTCTTACTTACTCCTTTCCTCCTCATACACACATATACCTGTTGCTCTTCTTCAAACAAAACACTCCACTTGCAGACTCTGGGCATCTTCAGAGGCAGCCCCCCTAACACTCTACCTCCTCTACATCATGACTTCTTTGTCTTGTTTCAACTCCCAACTAAAATGTCATCTTCTACAGGAAGCTTTTCATAAACCTCCTTAATGCTATTACCTTCTATGTGTTGACTATTTCCAATGTGTCCTGCATATAACTTGTTTATACATAGTTCTTTGCATGGGAGCAGGAACTGTCTTTTACTTTTCTCTCTATTCCTAGCATTTACCACAGTGCCTGATAAATAATAGGAGCTTAATGGACATTTACTGACTGACTGGCTGACTGATAATGATTCTTCCTTCATATCTATTTTCAATGTATTTCAAGTAAGAAAAACTTACTGAAACTCTAAGACCATCAGAAACCTACAATCAATCTGTCCATTTATTCAGCATGATTTGAGAAGGAGTAAAAAGGGACTATGACAATTTCTATCAGCAATATGTAGGAAGACAATGTATTATTGCCTTAAAAGGGGACAAAATATAGAAGTTGTTTCAATGCCTAGATCTACTAATGACTAGTGATTTCTGTTCAGTATTAGTTCCCAAAGTATACAAAGTATTATCCATGATGATTTTTACCAAAGAAGGCACAATGAAAGGTTGAAACCAGGTGCAGATCCCCTGAAAAATGCACCAGCAAAGATAAAAAACAGTTCCAGATTAATCAAAGGATAAAATGCTAATAAATTTTCAATCTATTATGTGCGCAATCAATGATGCAAAGTTTATGAAAGTTCTGGTAAACTATATGCCAGGAGTGTTTGGAAGTGACAATTTTCAATAATTGGGGTCTGAAGCCAGTGGGATCTCAGTCCTGTATTTTCAAAACCAAAGAAAAACAAATACAACTCTCAGCAGGTGCCTTCTGTAAGTGTCCAAGAGGACACATGCCAAGCCTCTGGGACCTCAAGAAGGCCTGAATCATGGGTGATTTCTGGCCTCTGGGATCAAGCCAGCTTATAGTAAGTAGCTTCCCAATAAGACAGAGATGCCCCCAGGCAGCCTTGATGCAGTGTGGATTCCTCTAGAAAGCCTCAAGTCAACTTGATCTTTAATTGGGATCCATGGGGTTGCATCATGACACAAAGCTAGCAAACATGTAGATGCAGAAATATCTAGGGCAACCTATGCCTCAGTGGCCTGCAGGATGCCTGAAGCCAATATAATTTATCTGGTCAAGGCATGCAGCGGGAGCCAAAGTCAACTCCCAAATCTCAATACTTTGTGCATTAAACCACCAAGGCAGAAGGTGGACCTGATAGCAGTTCTGGATCCAACTCATTATCACTGGTGAGGTTTGTAGAAAAAAGCAGAAAGGGAAACCAGGTCTTTGCCACCCAATTCAGAACTGCTGCAGGGTAGCAAAAGCAGCGCCTTGGCCATCAAGACTGAAAAAAGTACAAACTTTGGTCCAAGCATACCATCTAAGAGTATGGCACAAATAATCCTTCTATAGTTCTTTGAAGTTCTTTTACAAACTGTGAATGGGTCAGTTTCATACCCTTTAAAATCTGCAAATAGGTTGCCAAAGGAATAAGGCACTCAAGGTTTCACACTCTTTACAAGCTGTGAATGCAACTACTATTATCTCTATTATTGAATTAATCAGAACCCCACTCTACCCCCAACACAGGAATATTTAAAGGCAGAATAGATAATGAAATAATATCAATATATGTATATATATAGACATACATACATATATACATATGTATAGATTAGTATATATAAAGTATACATAATAGATATATAAGTATACACACACATATGTGTATGTATTTGTTTATTTATTTGTTTGTCTATTTCCCTGAATGACATAGTGTCTAATTACTTAAAGAAAAAGATAATTAACCATCCACCTCATAGAGAGAGAGTAGTACTTTAATAGTTGGGGACTTCAATGTGTCCCTTTCAGATATATGCATATCTTTTTAAAATAAAAAAGCAATAATTTAAGAACTATAATAGAACTTCACAAATGCTAGCCATGACTAGTAATCATGAATTAAGAATTGAAAGACACAAATTCCTGAGCTTTGCATGGTAATTATGTGCTAGGGCACTTTCATAAACATGTAAAATTTAATATACATTTTTAAAAATCAGTGTAGTGGATATTCACAGTTTATTATAAAACTTACCTCTGTTCTTCATACAAAAAAATGTTCATTTAAAAAAATGAAAGATAATTTTGGATCTTCAATAAAAAAAAAAAAATGTGAAACAAGGGGCAAGTAGGTGGCGCAGTGGATAAAGCACCAGCCCTGGATTCAAGAGGACCTGAGTCCTCTGTGTGACCCTAGGCAAGTCACTCAACCTTTATTGCCCTGCCCCCCCCAAAAGAGATGTGGAACAAATAAACCAAACCACAAATGCATTGATTAATTGAAAACAGGTGATTAAAAGCCAGTGGAAAGTATAAGAGCATTAACATTGAGATTTTTCTTCATTTATCAAGCAATTATACTTACATATTGTTACCACCGAAATCCAGTGGGAATAAATAGAGGGAAAAATTCATTTAAAATAATTTTAAAATGTATAAAATACTGTGAGTTTACCTACCAAAATACATCCAGGAACTATATGAATACAAATGCAATATACCTTTTATGGAATTAAGCACAGACATAAATAATGTAGAAAGAATAATTGCATAAGGAGAAGTTGATTCAGTATAATATTTTTAAAATCATTATATAATTTATTTAGTGCCATAGCAATGATTCAACCAAGGGATGATTTTATAGAGTTAATTTTTTTTAATGTATCTGGAAGAACAAGAATTTTTTTTTGTTAATTTTTTTTTGGGGGGGGGGAGGAAGTAATCAGTATTAAGTGACTTTCTCAGGGTCTCACAGTTAATAAGTGAGGTCAGATTTGAACTTAGGTCCTACTAACTCCAGGGCTGTTGCTCTATCTACTGTGCCATCTAGCTGCCCCAAAGAACAAGATGCTTAAGGCAAATGTGTTGGATTTTTTTAAAGTGGGTCTAGTAGTAATAGATCTCCAACTATATTAAAAAAAAAACCCCCTAACATTTGTCAAAGTAATGAGATTTTAAGTGGTATTTCCAGGTCAGATTCAATAAATAGCAGGTCAATAATGGAAACCAAGATTAGGGTGACACAATAAAGTAAATTATTGATGTTAACAATCCATCTATGCATTACCAAGGGCTTCTTATCTTGTACTGCAGCAGTCCCACCAAAATCTCCAAGTTTATGAAGCAGTGAGCCATATCACAATGTAATAAACATGGAATTAGAGTCAGGAGACCTAGGTTTAAGTATTCACATTTACTATTTATGTGAAATAAGTTCTCTACTAAAGACTTATTTTGATATCCTGTTTGATTTCGTGACTCTTGGGAGCTGTTTGACCTTAGGAAAGTCACTTAATCTTTCTTTAGCTCAGTTTCCTCAATTGTAAAATGGGAATAATAATAGAAACTGTCTCCTATGATTGTTGTGTAGATCAAGTGAGGTAAAATTTGTAAAGTTTTTACTACCGTACCTAACACATATTAGGCTATATAGAAATACTACCTAATATTATTAATATTCAGGATTTTTGTTGTTTTTTGTCCTTTGTTCTCAAAGAGTACCATTACATCAGGGGGATGCCATGACTTGCAGTGAATTGGATTTAAGTGAGGGAGAGCTGTGCAAGGTAACTAACCTCACTCTCTCCTCCAGAACAATCTGGGTTCAGTGGCAAGTTATTCATCAGGATGACTGGAGATGGCCATGGTGTTTAAGGAAATTGGGTTAAAGTGATTTGCTCCGGGTCACACAACTAGGACGTGAGGTAAGATTTGAACTCAGGTCCTCCTGATTCCAGGTCCATTGCTTAATCCACTGAACCACCTAGCTGTACCTTATTATTATTCAGGATATCCTTTCATAAGAGAATTTTAGTATTACCACCATTTGTTTAAGACAACAAGTCACATCACTACCTAGATCGTGTAGAATTTAGCTGAGCCACTAAAACTTGGTTCACATTATTAACTGGTTAGTGATAAAAGAATTGCAGGCTTACCTTAATTATCACCATTTACTTAAGGTAAGTTTCTCATGTACCTAGTTAGAGTATGCAAACTCAAACTGAAACATCAATTACAACCCTGATGCTATCTCATTAATTCTAGCTCTTTTTACAAAACTCCATCTTGAAATACCAGAGCTTTAGTTCTGGTATTTACTGGCTAGTTTTCTGTTTTACCTAAGATAGATCTTCTTTTTCTTCTATCTCTTCTTTAATGTGCAAATCTTTCCCTTCTCTTTCTGCCTTCTGCAAAATCTCATGGTATTCATCCTTTTAATGTAACTTAAACTTATGAAAGATTGCTGAAAATGTTCTGGCACATTGGTTTTTTGTGTAACATAGGATTATGCTCAGAGTTTATAATAAATCAGTTATTAAAACATTTCATCATGTTGATAAGTATGATTGGCAGGAGTACCAATCAAGAAATCCTAGAACATTTTTATGTCACCTAACCATCTATAAGGGTTATGAATATAGGTTAGTGACAGGCAGTCTATTTCTTCTTCAAAGATCAACCTGGCTAAGTATGAAGGGGCTAACCACCATGTGGGAGGTAGACAACAACAGTTTTTGTCTATGGTAATTTTCAAATATCATTTGCTAAATTATGGAAAGATTCTTATTTGAACTATTTACTGGTACCCAGATCCTTGAAGATTCAATGGGTATGAACAGATAAAAAACCTGAGGCTGAGAGAAAAAGTGACTTACCTAAGGTCATGCCTAAAATAATTCAAAGATCTGTGCATTTCCTGCTTCTCAGATTGTTGTAAGGATCAAAAGAAATAATGTCTATATTATGATTTGTAAAATTTGAAGGACTATATGAATGAAAGTTTGAGCATTTTGTTCCAAAATCCATTTACTCCTCCCATTTGACTATAACATTACTTATCTTTTTCTTGATATTCAAGAAATTTTAGAGATTTTAGATATTTAGAAAATTCATATATAAGTTTATCTTCTAATTTCCTATGAACAAAATCCATTTAATGAGCTCTCTAAATTTTCACAGAAAGACAAAATCTCAGAGTTCTAAAAGACTAGCAAGGTCTAGTTCAACTAGGTGATCAACAAGTGATCATTCAACCACGGCTTAAAGATATGCAGTGAAGAGGAAATCCCTTCCCTCCCTCCCAAGACCATTGTTCTACTTTTGGATAGAAAGTCTTTTGTTTTTGTTTTTTTTCCCTCTGATGAACAGTAAATATTCTTTCTGCATTTTCTACCCAATAGTTTTGTATGCCCTCTAAGGGCAGGCCAAACATACATTATCACTTTCAAAAGTCTTTCAGAAGCTTGAAAATGGCTGTTGCTTCCCCACAACTTGTTTTTCTTTTCCTGCCTAAACAACATCCTCAGTTCTTTAAAAAAAGTTGTCATATTACACGTCCTTGAGATGCAATCATCATGATCACTTTTCTCTAAATGTTTTTCCATCTAACAAAGTCTTTTGTAAAAGGTGATATGCAGAATTGAACATAATGTTCCAGATATGATCTGAAATGATAGAACAGAATAGGATTGATATATCTATTTCTGGACACTATGTTGTGTGGTGTAGTGGACAGAATGCTATCCTAATTATACTCAGGAAGACTTGGGTTCAAATTACACTTCTGATACTATCTAGTTATATGACCCAGAGGATGTCACTTAATCTCCACAGGTAATATAATAATTTTATTGACAAAGTCATAGGGGCTATGATCTGGTTAGGAAAGAGATTTATTCACACAGTACTAAGGGTAGTTTAAAGATAAAAAGAGAGTGTGACATTATAGGCTTTTACATTTGTGTCCAGATTAGGGTAATATTGTGGCAATTCCTCAAAGTGTTGTAGAATGGAAAGTCCGAAGATGGCTTTTACCTGTTTTTAGTGCTTTTATTTTATTGTTTTATCAATTACACATAAAAACAATTTTAACATTGTTTTTAAACTAAATTTTTTGAGTCCCAAATCACCTTCCTTTTGTCACCCGTCTGTAAGGGCCTAAAATTCTGGCTGTGATGTCTAACATCTAATGAGTAGTCACCTTAAATTAGAAGCTTTAGCAAGAGTTTAGACTTTTAAGTATTTATTGGGGCAGCTAGGTGGCACAGTGGATAGAGCACTGGCCCTGGATTCAGGAGGACCTGAGTTCATATCTGGCCTCAGACACTTGACACTTACTAGCTGTGTGACCCTGGGCAAGTCACTTAACCCTCGTTGCTCTGAAAAAAAAAGTCTTTACTAAAGTGCATCAGAAGTTGGTGAGGAGAGAGAGAGAGGTAAAAGTCAAACTTCATCTATCTAAGAGACCCCAGCATCCATCATGCCAAGCTGAGGTCAGGAACTGAAAAGACTTCGCTTTCTCCTGTGGCTTCTCCCAGAACCCTCCTGTGAAACAGGAAACAAGGCCATACACACACATAGTTCCAAGCTAATTGGAGGGTAACACTGATTGACAGCTACCCACAGATGGCAGGCAGAACTTCTGGATGCCAAAGTCACATGTTTTCCAAGCCACATGCTTTCTCCTCATGGCGGAGCTTCCCTGCAATATCTTTCTCAACAGGTTGGTGGTGCTCTAAATCTCACACTTCCTTGAATTCTTTCTCTGGAGGTGGATATTTTTCATGATAAGTCCTTCAGCATTTTTTTATATCATTGCTTCGCTAACAGTTGAACTCACAGTTGAACATTTTATAACATTGCTGTTCAATGATCTGGTTCTCCTCACTTCGCATCACTTCATATAAGTCTTCTCAGGCTTTTCTGAAATCATCCTACTCATGATTTCTCATAACACAATAGTATTCCATCACAATCATATGCCACAATTTATTTAGCTATTCCCCAATTTATTGAAATCACCTCTTAATTTCCAAATCTTTGCCACCACTAAAAGTACTGTTATCAATATTTTGTAAATATAGGTCCTTTTCCTTTTCCTGTCATCTCTTTATTATACAGACCAAATAAAGGTATTGCTAGATCAAAGCATATGCACAATTTTATAGTCCTTTGGACATAGTTGCAAATTGTTCTCCAAAATGGTTGGATAAGTTCACACCTTCACCAAAAGTTTCCCTATTTTTCTAAAAACTCTTCAAAACATGTCCTTTTTTTCTATCATGGTAGACAAGTTCCTAGGTAGGATATGGTACCCTATTTCTCTAATTAATAGTGAATTAAAAGGAAAATTGAGGGGATGCTCATCAAACTGGAGAATGGCTAAATTCTGCAGGGAATGATGAGAGAAAAATCTGGAACTCAAAAAAATGGCTTTACATGTAATTTGAAAAATATAAACAAATACATTTTTTTAAAATAGTGAATTAAAGTATTTTTATATGACCATAGATAATTTTGATTTCTCCTTCAGCAAACTGCATGTTCATATGCTTTGACCATTTCAAAATTGAGGAATGATTCATATCTTTATAAATGTGATTCAGTTCACTATATATTTGAGAAATAGGGCCTTTTGTCAGGGAAATTTGCTGTAATCTTTTCCAGTTTCTTGCTTTCCTTTTAATTTTAGCTGTATTCATTTTGTTTGTGTAACTTTAAAAATTAAAAGTAATCAAAATTTTCCCTTTTCTATACCATAATGTTCTTTAAATATTGGTCATAACTTCTTCCCTTAACTCTGACAGGTAAAATATGTCATAGTCCCCTAATTTTCTTATGATACCATCCTTTATTTCCAAATCATTATGCATTTTTACCTTATCTTCACATGTAGTTTGGCATGCTGGTCTATACCTAGTGTGTGCAAAACTGCTTTCTAGTTTCCCTAGCAATTTCTGTCAATAACCCCAAAGTTTACATTTTTGGCTTTATCAAACACTGGATTTTTATGGTCCCTAATCTATCTAATACAACACTGTATTTCTAAATTGGTACTAAATTGTTTTGATGATTACCATTTTGTAACCACGTTTGAAATCTGATACGGCTAGGCCACTTTCCTTCACTTTTTTTCATTGATTCCCTTTATATTCTTGATCTTTCATTCTTCCAAATGAATTTTTTGTTGTTTCTTCTAGATCTATAAAATTTTTATGGCATTTTGATTGGTATAACACTGAATAAGTAAATTAATTTAGGTATAATTGTCATTTTTATTATATTGGCTTGCCTACCCATGAGCAATTAATATTTCTCCATTTGTTTAGATGTTTTTATTTCTGTGAAAAGTGTTTGGTAATTGTGCTCATATACTTCCTGACTTTCCCTTGGCAGGTAGACCCCTAATAATGTTATATTCTCTGCAGTTATTTTAAGTGAAATTTCTCTTTATCTCTTCTTACTAGACTTTGGTAACATAGAGAAATGTTGATGATTTTTATGGGTTTGCTTTATATCCTGTGACTTTGCTGAAGTTATTAATTATTTCAACTGGTTTTTAGTTAATTCTCTAGAATTCTTTAAATATATCATCATATCATCTACGAAGAGCGATGATTTTCTTTTCTTGTTGCTTATTTTTATTCTTTCAATTTCTTTTGTGTGTGTGTGTGTGTGTTATTCCTATAGCCAGTATTTTTAGTATGGTATTGAATAGTCTTGATAATGTGCACCTTTGCTTCAGCCCTGATCTTACGTTGAAGACTTCTAGCTTACCTCCATTACAGATAATGCCTGCTTATTGATTCAGACAAATATTACTTATTACATTAAGGAAAGCTCCCTTTTTCATATGTTTTCTATACTTTTTAGTAGAAATGACTGTTATATTTTGTCAAAAGCGTTTACACCATATATTAAGACAATCAACTGATTTTTGTTGCTTTTGTTAGTGATATAATTATGTTGATATGTTCCCCAATATTGAACTAGCCCCACATTCCTAGTTTAACTCTAACTTGGTCATATTATATGATCTTTGGGATTATATTGCTATAAACTCCTTGAAATTATTTTATTTAAAATATTTATATAAATGTTCATTAGGAAAATTGATCTATAGTTTTCTTTCTCTGTGTTTGCTCTTCCCATTTTAGGTATCAGCACTGTATTTTGTCATAGAAGAAATTTCTTAGGACTCTTTCTTTGCCCCAATTTCCAGATAGATTATAAGGTACTGGAATTGATGGTTCTTTAAATCTTTGGTAGAATGAACTTGTGAATTCATCTGGTCCTAGGGACTTTTTCTTAGGCACTTCAATGATGATTTGTTCAATTCATTTTCCTAAAATAAGGTTCTTTAATAATCCTATTCCCTCTTCTGTTAATCTGGGAAGTTTACACTTTTATAAATATTCATCCATTTCAGTTAGATTATCAGATTTATTGATTTAAATTGAATTGCAAAGTGAGGGGATGACCATCTGTTGAGAAATGTATGATCAAGTTATATTTTATAAATATGATGGAATAATATACTATAAGAAATAACAATCAGGATGGTTTCATAAAAATCTGAGAAGACATATGAATTTATGCAAAGTGAAATAAATGGAACCCGATGAACATTATACACAAAACTTAATATTATAATGATGATCAACTTGAAATAATTAGCTATTCTTATCAATACAGGTATACAAGACATTTCCAAAGGACTTATCATAAAATGCTATCCACCTTCAGAGAAGCAAAGTACTCTAAATGCAGATTGAAGCATATATTTTTTGAACTTTATTTTTCTTGCCTTTTTTTTTTGCAACTTGACTAACCTATAACTATGTTTTGTATGACTTCATATGTATGATTGACATCACATTGTTTGCCTTCTCAAATAATTGGTGGGGAAGGGACATGGAGAAAGACAAAGAATTTGAAACTCAATTTGAAAAAAAAAGAATGTTAAAAAGTTTTAAATAAAAAAAATATATCATGACAGTATTTATTTAGTCTTTCACTTTTGCCTACTTTCCTTTCATTCATTTCCAATGTTATTGCATTATTATTTAAAAAGAGGGGAATTTGAACAAATAGTAAGTTAGCCTTAGTATCACTATGGATTGGAGATTTGCCACTGACACTGAATTATTTTGTCTTTTCTACTCCTATCATCATGATAGATCTGAAAACTTATACCCCATCCTAAGTCCCATACCAATTGCCTTCCATTTTCCTTGCTTCCTCCAATGGATGGATAGATAGATAGATAGATAGATAGATAGATAGATAGATAGATAGATAGATAGATAGATAGCATTTTATAATATCAATATATATAATATCACTGAATACCATAATAATTAAGACTTCTCTGGTACAAAGAGAAGGCCAAACATTTTACTCAGATTTTCCAGTTTGCAAGGTGTACTGTGCCCCTAATTTTTGTGATGTGGACCTCTGAGAAAAATGCTCATTTCCTATTATCACATTTCTCCTCCAACAGAAATAATGAAAAATTTTTAAAAATATATCTGAACTTTAAGCAATTGAATAATTAAGCAAATCCATCCATTGTTCATTATTATGTGATTAGTGCATTGAGATATTTTTCTATTTGCTTCATTATCAAAAACTATAACTTAGGAAATATCAGGTGCATGCATGCATGTATACTTGTGTATATACATGCATACATGTATGCATGCATGCGTGTGTAAAGATGTGTGTGCATTCACACGTGTGCGCCCACACACACACACACACACACACACACACACACACACACACACAAATGAAAAGTTAACTTCTCTGTTTCAGTTTCTTCATTTGTAAATTGAAAGAATTAGAATAGATGGCCCCTGAAGGCCCTTCTGTCTCTAAACTATGATCTGGGGACCTTATAATTAAGAACTAATAGCCTAAGACTTGACAAACTGTGGGTATCACATAACAGTAGCTACAGAAGAGGCTCAGGTCTGGACTCAATGGCCTTGATTATTTAAAAGCAATTATATTAATCATGAAAATATGTCACTAGTTTAATAGTTTCCCATATTTGTCTCAACACATAGTGTCCTGCAACTCAGCAGCATTCCTTAATTTTTTATTGTGTACATACTTCGATGTCAGCCATGGCAGCAAGTCTATTCAGGGGTATATTAAATATTTACATGTGTTTCATTTTTAAACCCCAAAGATAATCTGTTTTAAATACATTCATATCATATCACAGTCACTATTTAAAAAAAATTAAATTATAAATTAAGCAAATGTTCCTAAATTGGTTGTTTAAATTCAAAGAGCAGAATCAAAATCTTCCCTATTTTTATTCTGTTATATATTCAGTATTTTATTCTTTAAGCCACAGAATTCCTTAGGATACAACCAATGGGGTAATAGCCCCAGGTCCTATCCTTGGAGTCTGGATAAGGGAATTCTGAGGGAGGCAGTTAAAGTCTAAAAAATAATTAACATCAGCTTGTGAAATACAATTAGCACGAAGATGTTGTTAACTGGTCTTGAGGGCCCAGAGGTTAATCAGATCCAAGAATTTCAGAAATTAACAGTTCTAAAATAGATCAGCAAAAGAGAGCTTATTCCTAGAATCCACTACCTCAGTCAGGGTGCTTGAGGTAGGGAATATCTACACTCTACCAGTTCTATGTGAAAAGAATCAACTCCTTTTCCCAGGGGAAACTAAACACAAGCTTTCAGGTTTTAAATTGTCATGGGGTGCAGAGCACCCCAGAAGTTCTCTGGGGCATACCGAGGAATCTTGTCCTTGAGAGGCTAAACCAGAGGGCAGATACTCCTAGAGAGATAACCAGAACCAAATAAGACTTGAGTTAGCTTCAGATTCCCACCCTTCATTCTGGTCTCCCTTACCCTGGGGAGATAAATTTGGGTGTGGCTGCGGCCTTTGTGTCCTGAAGAGAGATCCTTAGCCACCCCTCACCCAATTCCTCTAGTCACAACCAGTAGGGGATGATCCTCCCTCCACAGTCAAATGGTCACCCCTTCCCCCATCACTCCCCTATAAAAGTACCTGCCAGTCTCCTTTTCCAGGAGATTGGTACCTCTGAGCCACATGCTTTGTGCCTATCTCCCCATGAGAAGTCCAAAGATTTCTGTCATGTTTTCCCTTCCCCCCCTTCCCTTGCTCCTAAATAAACTACCACCTTATTCTAACTACTTTTGTGTGTAAGAGGGTGTAATTCTTTAAAGAGGAATTCCTAAGAACCCCAACCCTGTATCCCATTTCCCCCCATTACAAAATGATACCACATTAAGCTGAATTTGAATTTTAAACACTGATTATGGAACTTAATATCTATCTAACCTTGAAGAATCCATTGCTGAATTACTACTAGGGTATTACTATTACTAACAGGGTATTGTATCAAATCCCTGTTCTATGCTCATATAGGTAGTTGTACCATGTCCAATACTGAGAAGTCTGGTCTCTAAAAAGAGTGGGGTTCCCTTTCTCCACATTAGTTGACTCTTCAAGTCTCCCACCCTTGAGTTCCAAGGGTAATTTTATTATGAATGACACCTAATCCTTCCTCAAAAAGGTAAAGTATAAAGGCTGTTCAATAAATACTATGAATTGAGGGAAGCTAGGTGGCACAGTGGGTAAAGCACTGGCCTTGGGTTCAGGAGAACCTGATTTCATATCTGGCCTCAGACACTTGATACTTACTAGCTGTGTGACCCTGGGCAAGTCACTTGGACTGAGCTAGCTTTGGATTCCTACCCTTCATTCTGGTCTCCCTTACCCTGGGGAGATAAATTTGGGTGTGGCTGCGGCCTTTGTGTTCTGAAGAGGGATCCCTAGCCACCCCTCACCCAATTCCCCCAGCTACCACCAGGGGGAATGGTCCTCCCTCACTAAAGGAACTTTTCAGGGGCAGATGGTCCACCCCCATCAGGCCTCTATAAAAGTACCTTCCAGTCTCCTGTTCGGGGAGATTTGGTACCTCTGAGCCATGTGCTTTGTGCCTGTCTCCCCATGAAAAGTCCAAGGATTTCTTTCATGGTTTCCCTCCCCCCACCCTTCCCTTCCCTTGCTCCTAAATAAACTATCACCTTAATCTAACTACTTCTGTGTGCAAGAGGGTGTAATTCTTTAAAAAGGAATTCCTAAGAACCCCATCCCCTAACCCAACCTGTACCCCATTTCCCCCCATTACAATAGTTAGATGACATATAGATAGATGAGTAAATAAATACTATGAATTAGGTATGGGTCAGGTAATTTATTCCTACACAAATGTAATGTTAAAAAGAGGACACTTCCAAGCAGTACCTTTGTTTAAAATTATTGTTATACTCTCCTGAGTGGAATATATTTAATCTTCATCAGATCATATTTTATAGGATTTGTTTAACCTGGAAATTAAGGAAACAATCAAAATAGGAGTAAATAAGGTCTTTAATCAGGACAGAGGAACTATAGCTCCTGGTAGGAATACCCATAGATGGGAAACAAGGATAGGGTTTTTATGAGGTAACAGAACGGAGAGAGCTATGAAACTACCCTTGGGAAAGGTAAGTTTCTCACAGACAGAAACTATTTAATGTAAATGACTCTTTTTACATAATAACCTAAAGTCCAGGAAGTAAGCTTGGGAATCTTTGGGACTGGATAGTTGGCTTGGGGGAGATCCACAAGTGGTCAAGAGTCTGGAAATGACAAAGACTGGTCAGCTCAAGGCAATTCATTTGTCTGGGGGAAAAGGGGACTGGGTGGGGAATCAGTTCTCTGTAAATTTTGCATTTCTCAGATTACTATGCTCTAAACCTGAACCTCTTCTGAATTTCATGATTACTTGTTTTTTAGTCAACTGCTTCCAGATCTGATGTAACCAACTGCTTTTGCAAATAGGACCTCTAGACCTTTCAAACTTTTAAAGGAGCCTGCAATCTTGGGTGTGCATTTACCTTGAATTTACTCATTCACCTGAAATTGGGCAAAAACAAGACCAGAGAAGCAACACATACCAGGGCACAGACATGGGTTTTGGCTGACATGTGTTTTGTACCATATGGATGACAGAGCAGAAGAATGAACCAGATAGCTCTTTTGCACTCTCAAGTTTCAGGGTATTGTTCAAAACAGTCCTTCATGGTTCTAAGACTAAAAGGAAGAGACTCAAAGCAGGAGATCAATGAATACCCTTTATTACATTCACTGAGTCATCAGTTCTACCAACTTTGTGGGCAATAAGGGAATTTTTTTTAAATTTCCAATTGTAATTCCCCAATGATGAACCATATATGTCTGGGGAAAGGTCAACAAAGACTTCCATCAACACTGTCAGTTAGAAGCAGAAAGGGCAATTCTGAGCATGGTGCTCAATTAAGGGGAGAGAGAAAAAAAGTGGTATCCTCATATCTATGTTACCACATAATTTGTTATTGTTATCATTGTATTATCATAACACTTCATCTTCTTTCACTAAACATGCCTGATCTGTTGCCATATCTTCTATTTCTACATCAAAACACCTAAACCCTTTCTACTTAAAAAGGCCCTATTTTAGTTCAGATCCTGATTATTTCTCATCTTGATTATTGTATCAGGCTCCTAATTATCTTCCTGCCTCAAGTCTCTTCCTGCCTCAAGTCTCTCCCTGCTCTAACTTAACCTCAACACAGCTGCTAAAGTGATTTTCCTTAAATACAGATATAATTATATAATTTCCCTATTTAAAAACTCCAAGATTTCTGAATTGTCTTTAAGATAAAATAGGTATCCTTTTGTCTATTTCTTTTAAAAATAAATTGTATTTATAAATTTTGTTTTGTGTAGTAATATTAAGTTTTAGAGAATGTTCCAATTTTTGTTTTTATCTTATGTTTCATGCATCACAACTGGACAATAATTGCAAAATCTCTAAAAGATTATGAATTTCCTTAGACACATTTTTGAGAACTCTCATTGTTTGATTTGGTTAATGGCAAAGTTATTTAAAGTTGTGTTAAGCTCAATTTTGTAGGAAAATTTCCCAGCTGATTACCACTATCTGAAAAACCTGAGGGATATTACAATTACACCTGAAACTCTACAGCTGAGACTTGTGTTAAGGGGTAAAATTCTAGCTAAACTGTCTAAAATATCTAATGAGTGGTCGCCAATCAATTATAAGCTTTAGCAAGAGTTAGACTTTTAAGCATTTATTAAGGAGAATAAGAATTTGGTAAAGAGAGAGAAAAAGGCCTAGATTCCTATCTATTAAAGGGAGAGCACATTTCTAGCTCCCTTCTCCGCCAGCGTCCTCAGGAAAGAGACTGAGACCAAGCGCCAGTCTCTTCCTTCCTCCTCCCACTCGTCTGCGTCACTTCCTGATGCCTGGTCTTGCCCTCAAAGACCTTCGCTTCATGGGCAGAACTCTTCTACAGTAAGTATCCAGCAGGTGGCGTTATTCCAATCGTTACAGTCCCCCCTGTTGTTCCTCAAGAAACAAAATGTTTCCTTGACGGAACAGTAAAAACAATATGATAACTATTGCTAACTAATAATATGTGAACAACAATATAGAAAAGGAAGAGAGGAAAGTTTTGTCCAGAGGAGCGATTTTTTTTTTGTCCTCATGAACCGACGCTTTGACATTAGTCTTGCAAAGGGAGGGCCTCTGCAGAGAATACATGTTACAGATGATGTATATTATAACAGAAAGAGAAAAAAAACAACAAAAACAACAAATCAAAACTGTTCATTTAAAGTCTCTGAAAGTCTTTTCTCAGATGTCCTCTAGGTGTAGTCGTGGAATGGAAGTCTTTTCAGGTGTTGATGTGTGGATACTGGTAATCAGCCAGGAAATTTCCTACAAAATTGAGCTTAACACAACTTTAAAATAGCTTTGTCAATAATCAAATCAAACAATGAAAGTTCTCAAAAACATTTCTAAGGGAATTCATAATCTTAGTTGTTACACATGAAACATATAATAAAACAAAATTGAAACATTCTTTAAAATTATAATATTACTATAGTCCCCCCTTATGGAGGGTAATTGAGAAGACAATTGCTGTGATATTAATTTTTTAAAAATAATTTTTATCTTTGTTTCATCACTTTTTGCACCATCTGCCTAATTATCCTCATGCCATTATGAGAAATTAGAAAATCTAATATAATTGGTAACAGATGTCAAGGCCAAATTCAACACTGTTATTTATCATGACACCTGAGATAATTATGGGGGTTACCATAAAAGAACAGAGAAATGATGGGATATGAGCATTCCCACACTTGAGCAATATATACTGCCCATGCAGTATGCCAGGTCTAAAATAGGTGGATGGAATATATGTCCATGCCACTGAACATATTGGAGGAAACTGAGTCAGACTTAATCAGATGCATGGGATTGAGATGTCCATGGCATCAGGCATATAGGAGGGAGCATAGAAGCCAGGTGTAGAAGTGAGATGGGTGGGATGAATACTTCCAGCCATCTGTACAATATTATGGGGAAAAAGAGAATAAAATATTAAACCAAGAGAATCCAACCTCAACATTTGTCAAAAGCCGTTCCCTCGGCCATACCTTGACTTCATGCATGTCTCCCCTCATGTGACAGTTCAGTGTCTGCTCTTGCATGTATTCCTCTTGTGATTGGATGGCATCTTGGCCAACTGGCATCTGATAACTCAGAATAAAGGCAATTAATGTCTTAAATGATAAGTTCCCATAATCCAAGTCTCATATGGATTTAAAATTGAGGATAATAAATGATTGCAAAAAATGTGAATACATCTTGACTCAAAATATAATATATAATTATGCAACAATTTCAAATAATACCCTTTTTTTTACTTAGTATACAATTACTTTTGTGAAAAATCAGAACATACTTAAATACAAGTTAAAGCACAACAGAATCTCAAAGAACTTTTTTTTTTTGAAAAAAGAAAACTTTTACAAATGTTCCCCTCTTTTTTTTTTTTTTTTGGAATATGCTTATCAAAAATAATACTTCTAGAATCAATTTACACTTGCCATGGCAAACAATTTGCCAGGGAAATGCTTTAAAGAGTTTGATCAAATAATCAGTTGAGAAAAAATAACAAAAACAAACAACTCGGAATATGGGAGCACGATACTCCTAGAATTAACATTGTATAATAAAATCAAAACCATCTTGCAATGTTTCAAAATTAGATAGACAAATGAATAGAAGAAAATACAAATGGAACAATAAAAGACAGTGAAATTCAAACTAAGGAAATCTAAATGAATATGAACTTAATATCAATAAGAGTATTATAAAATATAAACTTGATCACATGACTATAAAAAGCTTTTACAAATATTCTCCTTGTTTTAGAAACTAGGTATAAGACACAATCTCAAAAGCATGAAAATCTCTATGAAAATAAACCCATACCATTAATTTCAAAATGTATATGTAATAGCATAGAAATCCTATGTAACCTCTGAACTGATACTATTAATAATCTGAGTGAATTTAGAACACTTTTGATTCCGATATCTAAAATCCCCAATACTCATATCAATACCTTGCTGCTTACTTCTACATTTCTGTAAAATATATACCCTTCCATGGCAAAAGAAGCAGAGTCTTGAACTATGGTGATGATTGTCATTCTTATTCAGCTTAAGTTTTTCTTCTTTAACCCCTCTATATTGTCTGTCAGTCTTTTCACCATACAAATGCTTTATAAGATTACTAATTAAAGACAAAAGCAGGTTAGCAAAATTATGAACAAAACAAGCATATCTGGAATTTAAAGGGCTTTCTAAGGTTGTCTCAGAAGCACAGCCAGGCTGGGAAAGGGCTGAGCCTGAAGCTGCAAATGTAGTTAGAGAAAGTTGAGCATGCGCATTAGATCTCTGGACTTCCCAGGCAGGGGAAGCAATGGGCTTAGCCATGGGAGGAGTAGAGGGTGGGGTCTGGAGAGGAGGGGAGGGACCAGCACAATTTGAATCAGACTTGATTTTGAACTCAGGCCTGGATTCCTCTTCCCCCACCTTGCCTCCAGGTGCTAGGGGATTAAAAGCTTCTAGAGGGTGGGTCATTGCCTCCAGGCATGCAAAATTAAAGCAACAATTAGTGTTAGAACTGGGAAAAGCTGCAGGAATCTCTTCAGGTTTCTCTGAAAAAGCATGGTTGGGAGAGGGAGAGATATTTCCTTGTGTGAGTAAGTTGCTGGCTCTTTTAACAAAAATAAAAAGAAAAATAGAAAATCCACAAAAACAAAGCATTAACATGATCTTATCTCCCATTTGTCTGGTTAAACAGACCAAAATCAAAAATAGGATAATTAGGGAGTTTAAAAGGTCCATTCGAAAAAATTCAAAGGAAAACACAGCCAGTACACCAGTACTTAGCAGTTAAAGGGAGAGGGAGGGGAAATTTCTTACCCAACCAGAAGATCAGAAGAAGACTGAGGGTTAGCTTTCCTCTTCGTGGTCAGCCATCTGTTAAGGGGTAAAATTCTAGCTAAACTGTCTAAAATATCTAATGAGTGGTCGCCAATCAATTATAAGCTTTAGCAAGAGTTAGACTTTTAAGCATTTATTAAGGAGAATAAGAATTTGGTAAATAGAGAGAAAAAGGCCTAGATTCCTATCTATTAAAGGGAGAGCACATTTCTAGCTCCCTTCTCCGCCAGCGTCCTCAGGAAAGAGACTGAGACCAAGCGCCAGTCTCTTCCTTCCTCCTCCCACTCGTCTGCGTCACTTCCTGATGCCTGGTCTTGCCCTCAAAGACCTTCGCTTCATGGGCAGAACTCTTCTACAGTAAGTATCCAGCAGGTGGCGTTATTCCAATCGTTACACTTGCTAGTCTTGATCATCAGCATCCACACCTGAAATCCACAAATACACACAGAGGACATCCCAAGAATCATCTGAGAAGAGATTTCCAAAGACTTAAATGGACATTCCTTTTCCCTATTGTATACACTGTTTATAATGTCCACTTACTAAAGGGGAGTGCCCCCTTTAGTTTTTCTCTATTTGTAGTGTCCACCTGCCAAAAGGGGAGTGCCCCCTTTAGCCTTTGTAAGGACGCATGATGGAAAATGCTCTCCAAATCCAGAAAAAAAAAAAGAACTGTGGAATATAGATGCAGATTGAACCATACTATTTCTTTAGGTTTTGGTGCTGCTTTTCTTTTTTGAGGTTTTTCATTTTGATCTAATTCTTCTCTTGTAACATGACTAATGCAGAAATGTGCTTAATGTTATTGTACATATGTAACCTCTATCAGATTACTTGCTGTCTTGAGGAGGGGGTGAGGGAGGGGAGGAAGGGAGAAAAATTTGAAACTAGAAATCTTATATAAACAAATGTTGAAAACTATCTCTACATGTAACTGGAAAATTATAAAATACTTTTATAATTAAAAAATAGCCTAGAACTGAACAAGTTGTGGTATATTATTGTGGCTGAAAAAGTTGACTGTATGATTGTGATAGAATAGTATTGTGCTATAAAAAATGATGAGCAGGTTGGTTTTGGAAAATCTGGAAAGACATGACTGATGCAAAATGCTGTGAGCAGAACCAAGAGAACATTGTATACAGTAAAAGCAATAATGTAATAAGGATTAACAGAAAGATTTAGCTACTCTGATCAAAACAATGATTGAAGACTTCCCTCCAGGACCCTTGATTAAAAATGCTATCCACGGGGCAGCTAGGTGGCACAGTGGATAGAGCACCAGCCCTGGAGTCAGGAGTACCTGAGTGCAAATCCAGCCTCAGACACTTAACACTTACTAGCTGTGTGACCCTGGGCAAGTCACTTAACCCCAATTGCCTCACTAAAAAAAAAATGCTATCTACCTTCAAAGAGAGAGAACTGAAGAACTCTGAATACAGCCTGAAGCTTACTTTTTTCACTTTGTTTTCCCTCCTTCTTTAGACTTAATGTTACAACGGTTTGAGTAGAGTTGTGGATAAAAAAAGAATATCATCAGTAATAATTCTCTTTTCCCACCAACACTGAATGATCGAGTCATTGTACTATCTTGTACATGATAAACATTTTTCCTTCAAAGGAATATTTATTGGTTGATCTTATTTTGTTTCCAAATTCAAGAAATATACCATGCTGTAGAGGAAACAATAAAATTCTATAGTTGCCAGATTCTTCTAAAAGGATTTGCTTTTTCTGAAAATTAAAGAGGATGATGTGATATGAGTTTCTCAGTACTTCCCATTTTTTCAGCCATAAATTCCTTTGGAATTCAGTGTGTTTGATTTTACTTCATTATAAGTTTGAATTTTCCTTGAAACAGTTGACTTCTTACAGCAACACAGAAATATATCTAATAGTCATTAAAATGTATTCATTTAGAGAAATTACTTTTATATATTTCCTTGACATAATAGCCACGTTTTATAAATTACTTAAAAATACCACATTACAACATGAAGAATAATGAAAGATGTTTATGAAAAAAAATTCACTATTAAAATGATAGAAAAGTAATTAAAAGTGGAGATAAGCAGTCAAGTCAGTCAAGTTCATGTCTTCTGAATCAGATTTGTATCAATAAAACCACATACATATATGTATACATATACACAATACAAGCACACTTACATACACACACACACACACACACACACACACACACACATATATATATATATCACTGTCATAAAATGAAACCATATCAAAAAAGTGCTTATCTTTAAGTTCAAAACCACAAAGGAGGGAGTCAGATTTTGAAGGATTTTAAATATCCCACTGCTAGATAATTTAGCAATATTCTTTATTATCTATGGATGATATAAAAAGTTAATCATCAAGTTCAAGCTTTGAGTATTCCTCAATTTGGAGGGGAAGTGGATTTCAATATATTTCACATTTGCATCTTTATGTTTCAAAATAATGTATGTATGTATGCACGCATATATGTATGCATGTATAGTGGAGTGAACTATGGATTTAGTGTCAGAAGATCTTCTTGGGCTTACTCTTTGCTCTACTTCTTCCTATCTATTTATGTTACTTCTCTTCTCAGGAACAATCTCTAAATTCCATATCAACTCTACATCTCAATTTATTTCACCTGTACATATGAGTCCTCTTCTACTAATGAAGAACAATCTCTTTATGCCTCAGTAAATATTTTCATAATTTTCTACTTCCAAAATATTTATAGGTTATCCAATGATTGACCCACAAACTTTTTCAGGCTCATAATCAAAGCCTTTCTACCCTGGTATCACTTGAATTCTGCTGGCCCACTCTTTAAGTGCCCATGATTAGCTCCATAGCAAAATGAGACATCAGAATAAAATGTTAAAGGCTATTATGTTTCTATAAATATATTATTATATCTTTTTCCTATCTGTCTGTCATAAAAACCCAACCCTATGTAATCAGTATCAGTTTGGTAACTTTCTATTTTTATTTTATTAGATACAGCCATAGATATCTTCTGAATTCCAGATATCAATTCTAATGTGGATACTCTATTCTCACAAGGTCATAAAGAGCAAAAGGAAAATGTAATGACATTAGATTGCATCAACCTTCAGGACAAATGTATTTATCAGGAGATTCAACCTGTGCTTGATTCTGACCTTTAGAGAGGTAAATTTCAACCTGTGAGTCCTTGGGTGAGCAGACTTACTCTGGTTACATCTGTTACAGTGCCATATTTTTCAAAGTTGTACCTGAAGGTTTTACATTAGAATACAGGTGACATTATAGGGGGAAATTCATTTGCATTTGCAAAGTGAACTGACTGTATTAGAATCAGGAAAGAGGCATTGTGAAATCATAGAATGGAGACTAGACTAAGAGTGAAAATTTAACCTCTGCTCTCTCATTAACTTGTCACTTAAGAAAGATCATTTAACCTTCCTGGATTATGTTTTCTCCACCTATAAAAAGGGGGTTATTAAAAGATCATTTCTAAGATGTCTTGCAGATCTAAACTGGCATGACTCTAAACTTTCACGTTTGATCATTTTGGCTACAAAGTATATGTTGGATTATTCAGTATAAACTTCCACATGATACTTGAATTATTGAAGGCTTTCTCTGATATTGAGGAAACCAAAATTCATAGGCATTTCATTCTACCACAACTTTCATTTACTTCAGTCAGTTTTTAGGTTCTTTCTTCATCCTTATATCACTGAGAACTTTTATTATTTTGGTCTGTTAGTTTGAAACCTGAACTAAGGTCAGGGAAGTTATAGGCCAATAAATAAGTTTTTCTAAAGAAAGAAGAAGAAGAATCCATTTACACAGGGTTTCCCAAAAATCTCAGCACAGTTATAAACTTGGTTAACATTACACTAAGACTTTTAGGACATCTTACGTATTAATTTAACATTATCAGGTAGAAAGTGTGATATATAAGACAGCTAGATCTGGCTTTAAAACTTATCTCTGAAGTAAGTTAGCTGTGTGACCTTCTGTATATGATATAACCTTTCTGAGTTCTCAGGAAACCCTACAAACTGTAAGACACCTTGCAATTCCATTGAAGAAAGAAGTGCAGTTTCTGCATTACCATATCTTCATGTTTTGCCATTTCAAGGTTTATACATTTCTTTCCTCCCAACAATGTAGACAGTATAAATATTTAATTTTCCCAAATAAAGGAAATAAGATTCAGAGTTTAAATGAATTCCCTATGGTAACTCAATTAATAAATGCAAAGCAGGAACTTGATCCAGATACAATGAATATGTCTCCAGTGCTTTGAAGAACACTCTAGGCAATAATAAATAGTCTCTTACATTTTCCTAAATACAATATAATGACCAAGCAACCATCCTTTCCTTCAGGTAATTGAGCTGGTGAGAATCATAGTGAAGATCTTGAGAAAGTTAATGATGAACACAGTCAATAGATAGAAGTATCCAAAAACTAGTATTAGTACTGTTATGGATGAAGA
Organism: Dromiciops gliroides; assembly: GCF_019393635.1. Taxonomy (NCBI): domain Eukaryota; kingdom Metazoa; phylum Chordata; class Mammalia; order Microbiotheria; family Microbiotheriidae; genus Dromiciops; species Dromiciops gliroides. The sequence goes on along the minus strand of NC_057861.1, from coordinate 564,158,527 downwards.
GTGAGGCATTGGGGAAAACAAAAATATTCATAATGATATAGCTTCACTCCCTATAAGATTGACCTGATTGACCTGGTCAGCCTTTGGTTTCAACTCTATTTAATTGGTACTAGACAAAATGTTGTTTATACATAATTCAATTCTTCAATGAATTTGTAACTAGTTTTATTTCGGTATGCTCTCTACTAGTGTGGATCTCAGGAAGTTCTGCATAATAGAGATTCCCATGAAGCATACAGTAGCATATGCTATATGGGGCATCTATGGAAGGGCATAGATAAGAATCTTAATTGTGCTAGAGGCCTTATCTAGGTTTTTTTAAAAACATATAACATTTACTTTGGGCAGTTAGATGGCACAGTGGATAGAGGACCCACCCTGGACTCAAGAATACTCATCTTTCTGAGTTCAAATGTGGGTTCAGACACTCACTAGCTATGTGAACCAGAGCAAGTCACTTAATCCTATTTGTCTCAGTTTTCTCATTTGTAAAATAAGCTGGAGAAGAAAATGGCAAGCTATTTTATTATCTTTGACAAGAAAATGCCAAATGGGGTCATGAGAAGTCAGACACAACTGAAAAATGAATGAAAGCAAGCAAAGCAAGAGAACACTAGAGCCGGTCATTTTTTCTTCTTTTTTCCCCTTTTAATTCCTTTTCCTTTTATTTTTTATTCTGAATTAAATAAATGTCAAATGACATAATTAATACTGTATACATTGTAGAATAGCAGAAGAGGATTGTAAAAACATTACAAATCTTTATTACATGTAACTTAATTTTTGTGAGTGTGTGTGATGCAGTGTGGTAGGTAACCTTCAAGACTTGACTGCTTATCTGTGCTTCCTTCTTTTCTCTTATAATATTTTTAGGGAAGAAAGGCAGAATCCTATCTTTCACTCCACTTTTCCTCCCACTCCATGTCCCACTTTTTAAAAAAAAGGAAAGGAAGAAAAACAAAATCATTATAACAAATATGCATAGTCATGCTAGACAAATTCTAATGTTGACCATATCCAAAGTTGTATGTGTAATCCTTCCATTACCTTTTTGTCAGGTCAATAGCATGTTTTATCTAGATTCATGGTTAACCTTTAGATTTATCAAAAACCTTGAGCTTTCCAGAGATATTTCCTTTTTCAACTACATCTTTTTAAATAAATTGTTATCTTGATACTAATCCCCACATTGCTTTTATACTGAGAAAAAGAGGAGAGATATAATATGATAACCAATGGAGATGGAATGATGTGGGGAAGACTTTTAAGGATGGGAACTTGGGCATGCTTGAAGGCAAAAGGTAGGAAAATAGCAGAAAATTAGATTTAAAATTAGAGATCATTGAGGTACAATCTGCTGAATAACACAATTAGGGGTAGGATCAAAGGCACATGTCAAGGTATTAGCTTTGTCAAGAAGTACCCGTTCATAATCAGAAACTAGAAGGAAAGAATATAGAATGGGTTTTGAGTTGAAGAAAAGGTGAAAACAGGGAGCTCATATGGAATGACATCTTTTTTCTCTATAAATTGAGGCAAAGTCCTCAGCTGAGAGGATAGGGGAAGGGAATACCATGATATGATTGAGGAGAGAAGAGCATGTGAATTAAGAGTCATTATTTATAAATCAAAATACATATTTGACATAACACACAATGACTTTTTACATTCAGTGTAACTCATGTGGGAGAGTCAGTTTAGTAAAAAAGAACTGGGTTTGGAGTTAAAATTCCTGATTTCCAATCCCAACTATACTATTTACTACCTTTCTGATTTAGGCAAGCAACTTAGCCCCTCAAGGCTCCCATTTTATTAGCTGGAAAAAATATCAAACTGGAGTAGAAATTTAATGTTAAAGTTTGCTTCTAACTTTATCTCTTGTGGGCATTGGACAAGGAACAACAACAAAATCAGCATTCTGTTTTCTGATTTATGACTAATAAACATACCAACTATCTTCAAACATTTAGAGGTTGCTCACTTGCAGAAAGGATTAATTTTGTTCTAAGGCAGGAGTTGTACAGTGGGAAGATTATTTGTTCTCAATCAGAGGACCTATATCAAATCCCACCTTTGCTCTCATTATTTGACTTTTGTCAAACCACTTAACCTTCCTCATAGCAAAATGAAAGGGTTGTGAAAAAAAGACCTCTAAGGTCTATTTCAGTTCTAGGTCTAGGATCCCATGCTCCTATGTTAGTACCCAGAAGGCAATATTAAGGCAAATGGATGGAAATTCCAGAGAGGCAAATATAAGTTTGATGACGAAAAAAAAAGGAAGATAAAAAGAAAACTTCTGAGCATTAGAGCTATTTAAAATGGAATAGACTTCCTAGAGAGATCAAGTTGCTTCCTTCTCCTTGAAGACCTTCAAGAAGAGAATGGATGATCATTTATTGTTTATGTTTTAATGGGGATTAGACAAAATCAATCAAGTATCAAGGATCAAAGTACCTAATATATACCAAGTACTGTACTAGGTGGAAGGAAGGAAGGAAGGAAGGAAGGAAGGAAGGAAGGAAGGAAGGAAGGAAGGAAGGAAGGAAGGAAGGAAGGAAGGAAGGAAAAGATAGAAAAAGGAAGGAGCAAAGGGATAAAGGAGAGGATGGGGGGATGGAGGGGAAGAGAGAGAAGTGGAAGGAGGAACAAAGGAAGACAACTCTCAAAGATTTTACATTCTTTCAGTTACAGATGGCTACTAATATCCCTTACAATTCTCCAACCTTGAGAATCTGAAATGGTAATTTTTTATACGAAAAATACATTTGCTTAGGAAATTACTAAAGTAGCAATTAAGGTATTCAAAATATCTTAAGAAATAAATAGAAACAAAAAGTTGATTCCAACAATACTACATTACAGTACCAAAGAATAAGGAAAGAACTCATGACCACAGGCACTGGCTATAAGAGTGACAGAAGTTTGAAGTTTGAGAAGTAGCATGCTTTAGAATCCTATTTAATATTCACAGAAGATATTCCTAAAATGTCAGGTCCTGCTCTTTAAACTTTTATTGCGCATCTGTGCATTTTTTGCCCTTTAAGAGCCTGATTCAATAACTTTTTTTAGTTCTGAAGAGCCAAGTTCACATTCTTACTTAGGTCACTGGTTTAAAAGAGAAAAAAAGTGTTTTGTTCCCACTGAGACACATTCAACAAACTGCCCCAGTATTTGCCAATCACTGGCTGAAGATAGCCTCCAAGCTAGATTTAATAAAATCATGCTGGGAACTTCCTGAGGGTGAACCATTTGATGTTTCCACATACAAGAGAACTGCCACCCAAATTGATCTTACTTTTAGATTTTAAGGTACATATGTCAAAACAGTATTAATTTAAGTTTTACTTTAATCATTAGCGTCAAAATACAAGGTCTAGAAAGTGTCCTCTTCCAACTAATTTGAAAATACTCACACACACACTCACACAAAACAAAACATTAAACTAAGTAAGGCATATTATAAAGATTTTCCATGAAAACTGATACACCTCAAAGGCTATTCCTTTTGTATCACATCATACAGAAAGACAGTATTTGAATAGATATAGGGTTTTGGAGTCAGGAAGAAGAGCTCAAGTTCTGCTTGTGACAATATTTGTGTGACCATGGGTGAGTCTTTAGTCTCTCAGGGTCACGAGACTACACTAATATCTATAGGAATGGAGCACATTCCCAAGTTGAAGAAATGACAGTACCATTTTTTAAAATTGTCAATTAGAAGGGAGGATGAGGAGGGAAAGAGTGTGACACTCCAGTTTATGTATAATTATCTCAAGAGTTGTCATATAGTTCTCCTCAAAAAAAAAAATCTAAAAAATAAAAGAAAAAAAATTTACTTAACAAACAAATATGTTACATGCTATTTTTTGGTATGCAGGTGAAAGGGACAAGAGCAGGAAGATGAGAGTCAAGAAATAAAATTTACAATAACTGTCACAGTTGTAAAAAGTTGGGAATTACTGCCCCAAGAATCAAAGAATGTTTACATTGTGAGACAGATATCTTAGATATTATCTAGTCTAATACCCTCATTATTTAGATGTGGAAATTGGCTTTGAAGGATTTAGTGATTTACCTAACATCACACAGATAAATAAATAGCAGTGCCAGGACATGGACCCACTTCTTCTGATACCAAGTTGAGGTCTTTTTCTGAGAAACCACACTATACTAGTAACTCATTGTTTGTAACTGTCCAGTAAAATTAACTGTCCTCTCAAATCAAATTTTGGATTAAGTTATTTCTCTCCCAAAATCTGTATTCTCATTAGAGTTTTTCTAAATTAATAGATCTCTTTTCTCTGTAATGGTAAGTACCAGAAATTTCTTTCCATCTATTTTTTTAGTTTCAAATTTAACAAAGAGATGTAGGTTCTCCATTGCCTATGAATATTAGGTAGATTTTGTCAAACATAAATTCAATGGATGGTACATGATGAATGTTATTAGGTACTTTTTTTTTGGTTACTAGGGGATGTTTCTAATTTCTCAAAGTTCCTTACACACACACACACACACACACACACACACATATCCCTACTTCTCTTACTGTCAAAACACAAGGGAAAGATGCTGGAATAAAGCACATTTCTTTGAAAGGTAGTGGGCTGTGGGCTTTAATTGCCAAGTTGTTTAATATACATATGAACACATATAAGGATATGTGTGAGTTTGTGTGTGTTATAAGCACACACATACATAAATATACACACATACACACATGTGTATATATGTATATATACATACATACATACATCTATTTATTTATCTTAGCCTCTATCTTCCACATTATGCAATGAAAGGACTTGTACTTTTAAATAATTTTACAATGTCATCTTTTTGGCTTTCCAGGCCAATTTTTTTTTGTTTCACTCTTGCATTTATGTTCAACCCCTGTAGGATTTTGTTTTTTTAATATAAGCTTTAGAGCAAGGTTCCTTAATTTTTTTTCTTTTTTTTTTTTTTTTTTTTTTTTTTTTTTTTTAGTGAGGCAATTGGGGTTAAGTGACTTGCCCAGGGTCACACAGCTAGTGAGTGTTAAGTGTCTTAGGCCGGATTTGAACTCAGGTACTCCTGACTCCAGGGCCGGTGCTCTATCCACTGCGCCATCTAGCTGCCCCAAGGTTCCTTAATTTTTAGCTTTAAGTAACCCTTAACTTATAGATGCCTTTAGCAGACTGGTAAAGACAGACTGCTTAAAAATATACATTCTCAGAATAATGTTTTAAATCAATAAAATAGAAGTCTTCAAAGTAAATTAATTAAATTAAAATATTGTTATCAAAATACATATTTTTTAAATGTGACAGACTTTTGTGAGAAAATTGACACCAATACATTGTTGGTAGAATTGTTAACTGATTGGGAGAGCAAATCTGGAGAGCAATTTGGAACTATACCCAAAGGGCTATCAAACTGTGCATACCCTTTTATCCAGTAATATCACCACTGTGTGGATCCCGAGGAGAACAAAAAAGGAAAAAGGATCAATTTGTACAAAAATATCTATATATTTTTTTGGTGGCCAAGAATTGGAAATCAAAGGATTGTCCACTGATTGGGGAATGGCTGAATGAGTTGTGATATGCAATTGTGATGAAATGCAATTATGCTGTAAGAAATGACAAGCAAGAAGCTCTCAGGAAAACCTGAGAAGACTTATATGGATTGATGCAAAGTAAAATGCACAAAACCAGGAGTACATTGTACATAGTGACAGCAAATTATATGATGATTTACTAGGAATGATTTATCTATTCTCATCAGTATAATGATCCAAGACAATTCCAAATGACTTATGCTTAAAAATACTATCCACATCCAGAGAAAGAACTGATGGAAGATGAATACAAATTAAAGAATACTATTTTTCACAGTCTTTATTTTTAAATTTGTTTTTATTTTGCTCTATTTCTTCTTTCACAACATGACTAATATAGAAATATGTTTTGCACAATTGCACAAGTATAACCTATATCAAACTATTTGCCAGAGAGGGGAAGAATTAAGAACTCAAGTTGTTTTTACATGTATTTGAAAAAAATTATTAAAAATAATAAAGATTGGGGGCAGCTAGGTGGTGCAGTGGATAAAGCACCAGACCTGGATTCAGGAGTACCTGAGTTCAAATTCGGCCTCAGACACTTGACATTTACTAGCTGTGTGACCCTGGGCAAGTCACTTAACCCCCATTGCCCCACAAAAAATAATAATAATAATAATAAAGATTAACAGACATCTGGTTAAGAAACTGTTTTAGAATCATGCCTAGATTTATTTAGTTGTTCATTTATTTTTTTCTCTTCATTCATACATTCAATTGCTTTTATTTGTTTATAGATCTTATCATTTCATAGACTCTTGCTATAGAAAGGACCTTGGAAATCAACCAGTTTTACCTTCTTTTTTTTTATGAAACATTTTTTTTCTTTAAAGTTTTTAATTCCAAATTCTATCCCTCCCTCCCTACCCTCCCCCTTCCCTGAGACAATGAGTAATCAGACATAGTCTACCTTCTGTAAAGAATTAATTGTTATTTGAGGTCTTTATGCCTTAGCGCACACTGGCCTGGGGTGCTGCAATCCACACGGTGCTCCACACACTGGTTGTAGTTGTTGCCAGGGCTCTGTCACCTCATGTCATCACCACTCACCAACACCTACAAGGACTTGGCAAAATTATAATGATTGGAAGCCTAGTGAGGGCAATCATGTGACTGTCAGAGTGGCCATCCCATTGACTGGGACTGTGTGGAGTGTTTGTAGGTTTGGGGGAGGAGAATTGGGCATTCTAGGTGGAAGCTGGAAAGCTACAGGTGTTCTGCTGCGTATTTTCAGCTGATTCCTGGGCGGTGGTATTTTTTCAGGTATTATAATTTCCCTTTCCCTTGATCCTACTGATCCTGTTTGTGTGTGTTTTTTTTTTAAGTTCATCTTGTTAAAATAAATCTTGTTCTGTTTTGAGGGAGGCTGCCGGTCTCTTTCCTTGCCCGAATATTGCAGTGAGCCGCTTAGCTAGCACTCCTCAATTAAAAATTGGTCCCCACAGCTTTTGGCGGGTCAACCAGGAGTTGATTAACCTAGTGAATTTCTTTAACCTCCCCCTCCCCCTTATTTGGCCAGGAGGCAACTACCCTGGGGGACCTTCTTGCCCCTCCCCCAGTGCCCCCTTAGGCAATCTCCCTTGCTCTTAAAAAAACCTTAGCATTTATCTTGCTTGTCAGAGAAAAGTCGGTTTATTTTGAACTGCACCATGATTGAATATTTGGCTCCCCCCTTGTATATTTTAATTGGCATATTTTGGGACAGCATATTGTCCCGAATTAAATTGTTGGCCTGCTCAATACTTATTCATGGCATTGCTGGTTTCTTCCTCACAAACACAGTAAAAAATCTTTGGAAAAATGGTATGGGAGAGTTTATCTTTCCCACTGAGCATATATACAATATTACTGGAACTATTACAACTAAATTAGAACTTTACTATACCACTATCATTATAACTCAAATGGCTATAAATTTTATTCTCATTAATGTCATTATTGCAATGTGGTATTTTTTCCAAAAAAGCTGTTAAGAGAGGAAGGGATGTGATCATAGTAGACCACATGTTCAGAAGGATACCAGTACAGGTCCCTATACTGGAGATGACCTGAGTTCAGAAACAGATTTAGACCAGTCTTTAGAATCAGATCAACAGAAACTGCTCCCCCTACAGAATGTTACAGCCTGCAGAGGAGCACAGCGTAAAACATATAGCCTATTCAGTCCAAAGGATCTGTGTGCATGGAAGAAACTTATACCTAGGTTTGATCAGAATCCGAAGTCAGTAATTTCACAGTTAAGGTCTATATTTAATATATATCAACCCACTTGGGCTGATGTCACTTGTGTTATGGAAATTATACTATCCCCAAGTGAAATTGCAGATATTGTTACAGCAGGAAATTCCTTAGTAGCCTCCGGGGAAGCATTAACAGAGTGGCCTCTCCAGGAGCCAAACTGGCATTATAACGATCCACAGCAATTCCAAGAATTAAAAAATGCTAGGGAAATGCTACTGCAAGGAATGGAATCCTGTTCTAAGAAACCTGACAACTGGCAAAAGGTTTTAAAACTCACTCAGGAGCCTAATGAACAACCTAATAAATTTTATGATAGACTTTGTGAAGCTGCTAGGCAATTTACAAGACTGGACCCACTAGACTCAAAAGATTGCTATATTGTACCTAATATATTTGTAGATCAATCATTGCCAGAAATCCGTAATTATTTTATGACAGAGTGTCCAGGCTGGAAATATATGGCTGTAGAAAGGCTTAAAGAAATTACCACCTATATCTTTGAGGTTCTGGCACCAGCACTTTCAGGTCAGGCATTTAAAGGTCAGGACAAAAGTCCTAAGGTGTGTCAGTACTGTGAAAAACAAGTACACTCATTGAAAGAATGTAGAATTAGAAAGCAAGAACTCAGGTGGGCAGTAACGGAGGGTCTGGAATACTTTTTCAGGAGAAACCAGAATAATTATGGAAATTTTTACCAGAAAGGAACAAGCAACATAATTACAGACCTTATTACAACCAGAATCAGTATACTCATAGACCCTATCAGGGAGGTACAGAAGGACAGAATCAGAATTGGGGTAACTCTAGAATCCTGCAGAGGGAGACACAGGACTGATGGTGTCCAGGGGAGGAGTGGAAAATAAATACAGAAAGCATTACTTTTCCAGATCCTGAATTTTTGAACCCCCTTATACCAATGCATTAACCTCCCCAGAGTAACAAACCCCATGTGACCCTAAAAGTTGGGGACACGTATTATGATTATCTGTTAGATACAGGAGCCTCTAAATCACTCTTAGTACATAAACCAGACCCTGGATGCACTGCTATTGGATCTTTAAATGTGGTAGGAGTCTCAGGTAAGGCCCAAAGAGTGGTAGAATTAACCCCCTGCATGGTATCTATGGGGCCTTTAACTGTAGAACATTCATTTTTACTTATGCTTGATGCCCCTGTAAATTTATTAGTTCGTGATCTCCTTTGTAAACTTATAGCAACCATATCTTGTGCTCCAGATGGGGCTCTCTCTCTGCGGTTGCCAGAGGATACTGTTCATTTTTTACCAATTTTGATTGCAGATGCTCAAAGAGCAGTACAGGATACATCCAAAATCCCCTCTGACATTCTTGAGTCCCTATGGGCCTCATCCTCTACTGAAGTGGGGCTCCTCAAATCTGCTATGCCTGTTACTATTAAAGTTGAAGGGGGACTACCTCCATCCATTCCACAGTATCCATTGTCTAAAGAAGTCAAAGAAGGGATCACCCCTATAACTGAGGCTCTGAAAAGTCAGGGTATTATTGTCCCATGCCATCATTCTCCATGTAATACCCCCATTTTGCCAGTAAAAAAAACCCAAGCCTAGGTCAGACGGTAAACCTGTTTATCGTTTTGTACAAGATCTTAGAGCTATTAACAATTATGTTATTCCTAGACATGCTATAGTTCCAAGCCCTGCCACGATAGTGTCTTCCATACCATGTGATGCTACATGCTTCACAGTGGTAGACCTCTGCTTTGCCTTTTTCTCTATACCAGTGCATGAGGACTTCCAGTATTTGTTTGCTTTTACCTGGAAAAATACACAGTGGACCTGGACTAGACTCCCACAGGGATTTGTGGACAGTCCTACATTATTTTCTCAAATTTTACTACAGGACCTGGCCTCTATTAGTTTTAAGGTTCCACTTTAGTGCAGTATGTAGATGATTTACTTTTAGCCTCCCCTGATGCTGATACCTGTCAGGAAGACAGCTGCCATTTATTATTAGAACTATACAAGAGAGGCCACAAGGTCTCTAAGTCAAAGGTGCAATGGTGTTTACCTCAGGTAGAATATTTGGGCTTCATTCTGGCTGCTGGAACTCGCTCTGTCTCTCCTAAGCGAGTCCAGGCTATTCAACAACTCACTGCTCCCTCTACTAAGAAGCAGATGAGGGCCATTCTGGGAGCAGCTGGGTATTGCAGACAATGGATACCCTCTTTTGGTGAAATGACTAAGTCTCTTATAGCTGTAACCAAAAATTCTTTCCCAGAACCTTTACAGCTGGATTCCCAGCATCTCTCAGCTATAACAGAATTGAAGCAGGCATTGTTATTAGCACCTGCACTAGAACTCCCAGATTACATTAAGCCTTTTACTCTTTTTGTGCATGAACAGAAGGGAGTGGCTTCTGGGGTCCTGACTCAATCATTAGGACCTGTCCAACATCCAATAGATTATTATTCCAGCCAATTAGATTCTGTGGCCTCTGGGGTGTCACCCTGCCTCATGGCAGTGGCAACTACAGCCCTTTTGGTAGAAAAAGCCTCTGATTTGGTCCTAGGTAATCTTCTTACAATACAATGTCCCCACGAAGTAGAGGCCCTCTTACTATGGCATAGAACACAAGCCTTTTCAGATCAAAGGCTGGCTAAGTGTGAAGTAACCCTGCTAGGTCATGAAAATATCACTTTAAAATGCTGTACAGTCCTTAACCCAGCAACACTGCTCCCTAACTTACCACTCTTGGGGGAGCCCTTGCATGACTGTGCCTCTTCAGTTGATATGGCTGAGAAACCCCATGATGACCTTTTGGATACACCTTTAGAGAACCCTGATATTGTCCTCTGTATGGACAGATCTTCATTTATGAAACATGGCACCCATTTCACTGGGGCTGCTGTAGTTTCTGATTATGATATTATCTGGGCAGCTTCTCTGCCTTCACATTTGTAACAATTGGAATGACGCCACCTGCTGGAGACTTACTGTAGAAGAGTTCTGCCCATGAAGCGAAGGTCTTTGAGGGCAAGACCAGGAGTCTTTTCTTTAGCATCAGGAAGTGACGCGGACTAGTGGGAGGAGGAAGGAAGAGACTGGTACTCACTCTCGCTCTCTTTCCTCTGGACTCTGGTGGAGAAGGGAGCTAGAAATGTGCTCTCCCTTTAATAGATAGGAATCTAGGCCTTTCTCTCTCTCTTTACCAAATTCTTATTCTCCTTAATAAATGCTTAAAAGTCTAACTCTTGCTAAAGCTTATAATTTATTGGCGACCACTCATTAGATATTTTAGACAGTTTAGCTAGAATTTTAGCCCTTAACAGATGGCTGACCACGAAGAGGAAAGCTAAACCTCAGTCTTCTTCTGATCTTTTGGTTGGGTAAGAAATTTTCTCTACCCTCTCCCTTTAACTGCTAAGTACTGGCGTACTGGCTGTGTTTTCCTTTAAATTTTTTCAAATGGACCTTTTAAACTCCCTAATTACCCTATTTTTTATTTTAGTCTGTTTAACCAGACAAATGGGGGCTAAGATCATGTTAATGCTTTGTTTTTGTGGATTTTCTATTTTTCTTTTTATTTTTGTTAGAAAAGCCAGCAATGTACTCCCACAAAGAAATATCTCCCCCTCTCCCAACCATGCTTTTTCAGAGAAACCTGAAGAGATTCCTGCAGCTTTTCCCAGTTCTAACACTAATTGTTGTTCTAATTTTGCATGCCTGGAGGCAACTACCCACCCTCTGAAAGCTTTTAATCCCCTAGCACCTAGAGGCAAAGTGGGGGAAGAGGAATCCAGGCCTGAGTTCAAAATCAAGTCTGATTCTAATTGCGCTGGTCCCTCCCCTCCTCTCCAAACCCCACCCTCTACTCCTCCCATGGCCAAGCCCATTGCTTCCCCTGCCTGGGAAGTCCAGAGATCTGATGCGCATGTGCAGCTTTCTCTACCTGCATTTGCAGCTTTAGGCTCAGCCCTTCCCCAGCCTGGCTGTGCTTCTGAGACAACCTTAGAAAACCCTTTAAATTCCAGATATACTCATTTTGTTCATAATTTTGCTAACCTGCTTTTGTCTTTAATTAGTAATCTTATAAAGCATTTGTATGGTGAAAGGACTGACAGACAATATAGAGGGGTTAAAGAAGAAAAACTTAAGCTGAATAAGAATGACAATCATCAACATAGTCCAAGACTCCGCTTCTTTTGCCATGGAAGGGTATATATTGTACAGAAATGTAGAAGTAAGCAGCAAGGTATTGATATGAGTATTGGGGATTTTAGATATCGGAATCAAAAGTGTTCTGAATTCACTCAGAGTATTAATGTCAGTTCAGAGGTTACATAGGATTTCTATGCTATTACATCTACATTTTGAAATTAATGGTAATGGGTTTATTTTCATAGAGATTTTCATGCTTTTGAGATTGTGTCTTATACTTAGTTTTTAAAACAAGGAGAATATTTGTAAAAGCTTTTTTATAGTCATGTGATCAAGTTTATATTTTATAATACTCTTATTAAGTTCATATTCATTTAGATTTCCTTAGTTTGAATTTCATTGTCTTTTATTGTTCCATGTGTATTTTCTTCTATTCATTTGTCTATCTAATTTTGAAACATTGCAAGATGGTTTTGATTTCATAATACAATGTTAATTCTAGGAGTATTGTGCTCCCATATTCTGAGTTGTTTGTTTTTGTTTTTGTTTTTCCTCTCAACTGATTATTTGATCAAACTCTTTAAAGCATTTCCCTGGCAAATTGGTTGCCATGGCAAGTGTAAATTGATTCTAAAAGTATTATTTTTGATAAGCATATTCCAAAAAAAAAAAGAGGGGAACATTTGTAAAAGTTTTCTTTCTTAAAAAAAGTTTTCTTTGAGATTCTGTTGTGCTTTAACTTGTATTTAAATATGTTCTGATTTTTCAAAAAAGTAATAGTATACTAAGTAAAAAAAAAGGGGGGTATTATTTGAAATTGTTGCATAATTATATATTGTGTTCTGAGTCAAGATGTATTCACATTTTTTGCAATCATTTATTATCCTCAATTTTTAAATCCATATGAGATTTTAAATTATGGGAACTTATCATTTAAGACATTAATTGCCTTTATTCTGAGTTATCAGATGCCAGTTGGCCAAGATGCCATCCAATCACAAGAGGAATACATGCAAGAGCAGACACTGAACTGTCACATGAGGGGAGACATGCATGAAGTCAAGGTACAGCCAAGGGAACGGCTTTTGACTAATGTTGAGGTTGGATTCTCTTGGTTTAATATTTTATTTTATTTTTCCCCACAATATTGTACAGATGGCTGGAAGTATTCATCCCACCCATCTCACTTCTACACCTGGCTTCTATGCTCCCTCCTATATGCCTGATGCCATGGACATCTCAATCCCATGCATCTGATTAAGTCTGACTCAGTTTCCTCCAATATGTTCGGTGGCATGGACAAATATTCCATCCACCTATTTTAAGCCTGGCATACTGCATGGACAGTACATATTGCTCAAGTGTGGGAATGCTCATATCCCTTGATTTCTCTGTTCTTTTATGGTAACCCCCATAATTATCTCAGGTGTCATGATAAATACAGTGTTGAATTTGGCCTTGACACCTGTTACCAATTATATTAGATTTTCTAATTTCTCATAATGACATGAGGATAATTAGGCAGATGATGCAAAAAGTGATGAAACAAAGATAAAAATTATTTTTAAAAATTAATATCGTAGCAATTGTCTTCTCAATTACCCTCCATAAGGGGGGGACTATAGTAATATTATAATTTTAAATAATGTTTCAATTTTTGTTTTATTATATGTTTCATGTGTAACAACCAAGATTCTGAATTCCCTTAGACATGTTTTTGAGAACTTTCATTGTTTGATTTGATTATTGACAAAGCTATTTTAAAGTTGTGTTAAGCTCAATTTTGTAGGAGATTTTCCTGGCTGATTACCAGCATCTACACATCAACCCCTGAAAAGATTTCTATTCCATGACTACACCTAGAGGACATCTAAGAAAAGACTTTCAGAGACTTTAAATGAACAGTTTTGTTTTGTTGTTGTTGTTGTTGTTGTTTTCTCTTTTCTCTTTCTGTTATAATATACACCATCTGTAACATGTATTCTCTGCAGAGGCCCTCCCTTTGCAAGACCAATGTCAAAGCGTCGGTTCATGAGGACAAAAAAATCGCCCCTCTGGACAAAAATTTCCTCTCTTCCTTTTCTATATTGTTATTAACATATTGTTAGTTAGCATAGGTTATTATATACTGTTATTTTTGACTGTTTCATCAAGGAAACGTACCGTTTCTTGAGGAAACAAAGCGGGGAACTGTAACAATTGGAATGACGCCACCTGCTGGAGACTTACTGTAGAAGAGTTCTGCCCATGAAGCGAAGGTCTTTGAGGGCAAGACCAGGAGTCTTTTCTTTAGCATCAGGAAGTGACGCGGACTAGTGGGAGGAGGAAGGAAGAGACTGGTACTCACTCTCGCTCTCTTTCCTCTGGACTCTGGTGGAGAAGGGAGCTAGAAATGTGCTCTCCCTTTAATAGATAGGAATCTAGGCCTTTCTCTCTCTCTTTACCAAATTCTTATTCTCCTTAATAAATGCTTAAAAGTCTAACTCTTGCTAAAGCTTATAATTTATTGGCGACCACTCATTAGATATTTTAGACAGTTTAGCTAGAATTTTAGCCCTTAACACATTTTAGTGCACAAGCTGCTGAACTTGTGGCTCTTACACAAGCCTGTAACATAGGCAAAGGGAAGAGTGCCACCATTTATACCAACTCCATATGCCTTTGGTGTATGCCATGCTGTAGGCATGCTTTGGCTACAGAGGGGCTTTCTAACATCCTCTGGCAAAACTATTGCTAATGGAGAAATTATCAAGGACCTTCTATCTGCCCTGAAACTTCCCTCTGCCCTAGCAACTGTACATTGCCCTGCCCACACAGGGAATAATGATCCTGTTTCAACGGGGAATGTACAAGCTGATTCAGCAGCTAAGCTTGCTGCTTTAGTAGCCCCTGAGCATGTATTTAACCTCTCACCTTCTGAGGATGTTTCTCTCCACCTAACTTATGATGATTCTGAAGTAGAAAGGTGGAAAAAGAGATTCAAGGCTAAACAGATCACTGGAGTCTGGATGTCTTTGAAGGGAAAACCACTTCTCCCCCGGAAATTCAATCACCAGGTATGCCTCTCTATTCACAAGAAAGGCCATTTTGGCACACAAGGCATTGTGGACTCAGTTAGAAGGACCTGGTTAGTACCAGGTATAACTAACATAGCATCTTGAATCTGCTTGGGATGCTCCACATGTCAGTCTTACAATCAACATGCTTTCCATGCTAAAGCACATGGAGGGTGCCCTTTGTCATATACACCTTTTGAACATCTACAAATTGACTTTATTTCTATGCCCAAAGCAGGACAATATAAATTTTGCCTTCTTATTGTTGACCAGCTCACTTGATGGGTGGAGGCTTTTCCTGCCCCACGAGCAATTGCTGGCTTTGTGGTCAAATCTCTCCTTAAAGAAATAGTTCCTTGCTTTGGGCCACCAGAATACATTGACTCTGATAGAGGTACACATTTTACAGATTCAATTCTCTCCCAGATTTATTCTTTCTTGGGAGTAACTCCTAGATTTCATACTCCTTACCACTGTCAAAGCTCAGGCCAAGTTGAACATATGAATAAAGAGCTTAAGAGCATGATTGGCAAATGATGTGCTGAAACCCATTTAAAATGGCCTGATGTTCTACCCTTGGCATTATTCTATCTGCACAGTAGACCAAGAGGTGAACTCCACATATCTCCTTATGAGATGCTTTTTGGTCACCCTCCTATCCAAGCTAAAACTTTTTCCCCAGTCTATACATCACTGGTGGGAGGTGATACTTCTGTTCTTCCTATATACAGAAACTACAAACTAGGATACATGAACTCCATGAAGCAGGAGTTGCTGTACAAGCTGGTCCTTTAGACTTTTCTTGCATGATTTAAGTCCTAGAGACAATGTATATATGAAGAATTTTCAGTGGACCAGTGGGACCCAGCCCGCTTGGGAGGGACCTTTTCAGGTATTAATGACAACTCCCACTGCTATTAAAATTGGAGAAAAAGAACCTTGGATTCATTGTTCCCATGTGAAGCCCACACCATTTGTGGGTAAAGTAATTTCAGATAAAATTCAACCAGCTGCTAAAGAGCAAAGAAACCAAACAGAGCACAGTGGTAATAGACAGTTCCAATTTACAAGCATTATCACTCAATTTCAAACCCTGGGACTCAAACTCTGTAAGGTATCAGGAGATGGAAAATGTCTTTTCAGAGCCCTTGGAGACCAGTTAGAAGGTCATTCCAAAAACCATCTAAAATACAGACAAGAAACTGCTAATTACATGCTCATTCATAAAGAAGACTTTAGGTCTTTTATAGAAACAGATATTCCCTTTGAAGAATATGTTGCTGATTTGAAAAAACCTGGTACTTGTGCTGGGAACGATGCCATTGTAGCCATTGCCAAACATAACCAATTGAATGTAATCATTCACCAGTTGAATGAACCTCTATGGCAAATTTGTGGCACAAAGTCGACGCTAAAGAACTACATATTTTCTACCATAACGGTCATTATGACAGCATTAGAAGAATCAATGATGATTCAGAAACCCCTGCAACTTTGGCATGCAGAGAATTGGGGAACCAGTTTAAAAATATAATGTACCCCAAATTCTAGCATTATAAGCTTTTACCTTAAACAAGCTTTTCCTCCTACAGGTGAAGAACTTCTCCACCAAGAGCACATGGCTCTGTCTTCTAGAAAGGGTTATTGAACCTCATTGCTTGATTTATAAGGCAATTAATGAACATATAGAGACTCACTGATGTTTTATTTCCTTTTGATAAATTGTTTATCATTTCTAGTATCTGTTATTGTTATTTACTAGATAGAGAATTCATGGACAAGATGATGTGGTTTACTTGCTTAATGAAGATTCTGTAATAATGTTTAATAATATCAGCCGTTTACATTCATTTATCATTTCTGTGTCATTGTGACTCTGGGTATGGTTTGAGATTTTATATATATATATATATATATATATTTCAAGTATATCCTGTTATGCAGTGTAGCATGCATTTTTACCATCAAATTGTCTTTGGTAAAATTAATACAAGATTTATGATTTATGGAAACTTACCATTTCAGATACTAATTGCTCTTACAATGAGCTTAATGGATATGGTTCAACTCCACATTGCAGGCCCTGGAGAGAATATATGTACAACAGGAGTAGAGACAGGTACATGTAAGATACCCTGATAGTGGCTGAGAGAACAGTCAAATACATTCAAGAAGTCCATAGTTTTCTTATGAGAGCAGCTATGTAGAGCACAATTGCTGGACACAGTCCAGTTTCTTCCTCTCTCACTCCAAAAAAGTTCTGGTGTCATGTTAGCCCTAATGCATGTACCTGGTTTAACTTAACTTGGCTTCTTCACTCAATCTGGGGGCATGGTCAGAATCAATCCACCTAAGGCCTAGCACAATTATTAGAAGTCTATGCACCATGAGATGTGGTATGGTAACCTTTCCATAACATTTTCAGGTGTCGTCATGGATACATATCTAAATTTGGCCTTGATCCAGACATATAGTGTTAAAAAGTGCTAGTAATGTCATAACTGTCTCAATTTTGTATTTTGTATGGATATGAGTATCCTCCAAAGGGGGGATTCCAATATGCTGTATATATATCAAGTTTAAACTTGTTTTGTATATTTTGAAGAACTTTCATTGTTTAATTTGAAGATTTTTGGACAATGCTATGCTAACAATTAATGAAAATCCAGCAGTTCCAGAGACAACCAGAATCCAGAGACAGCCAGAATCCAGACCTGAGTCCAGTTACCCTGAAGACATCTTAACCTTTCTTTGAAGACAAGATTTTAAGGACTTTAAATGGACATTTTCATTTTTCCTTCTGTTACTATATACATCATCTGTAATATGTATTTTCCCTTTCCTATATTGTTATTAGTATATTGTTTTAGCATTGATTATCTTCTGTTATTTTTTTTTAATTATTTATTGTTTACTGTTTATTGTTCCATCAAGGAAACACCCCGTGTTTCTTGATGAAACAAAGGCGGGGATGTAAAGAATTAATTGTTATTTGAGGTTTGTATGCCTCTGCGTGCACTGGCTTGGGGTGCCGCAAACTGCATGGTGTTCCACCCACTGGTTGTAGTCATTGCCAGGGCTCTGGCACCTCACAACATCACCACTCAACGATGCCTACATGGGCCTGAAAAATTATAATGATTGGAAGCCTAGCGATGGCAGTCACGTGACTGTCAGAGTGGCCATCCCCTTGGCTGGGACTGTGTGGGGTGTTTCTAGGTTTGGGGGAGGAGAATTGGGCATTCTAGGTAGAAGCTGGAAAGTGACAGGTGTTCTGCTACGTATTTTCAGCTGAATCCTGGGCGGTGGTATTTTTTCAGGTATTATAATTTCCCTTTCCCCATTTTATTTCCTTTCCCTTGATCCTACTGATACAGTTTGTGTTGTTTTTTTTTTAAGTTTGTTCTTGTTAAAATAAATCTTGTTTTGTTTTGAGGGAGGCTGCTGGTCTCCTTCCTTGCCCCAATATTGTGGCAAGCCACTTAGTTAGCACTCCCCAATTAAAAATTGGTCCCCACACTTCTCTTTTTACAGATGAAGAAACTGAGACCAAGAAAACTTTCATGCCTAAAATCATAGTGTTAAATGATGGAAGATCCAAGACTTAAACCCATATTCTATGACTCAAAACCCAGTGTCCTAAAAATGTGTTTATAGACTTTATTCCCTGTGAGATTTGAGCAAATCAATTCACTTTTCTGGGTGTTAAATGAGTGAGTTGGATTAGCTGACCTATCTCTAACGTTTCTTCTGGTTCTGAAACTCATCCCTTTATCTATCTATCTATCTATCTATCTATCTATCTATCTATCTATCTATCTATCTATCTATCTATCCATCTATATATCTATCTATTTATTTACTTACTAATTTATTTATACATTCATTCATTCAATTATTTATTTGCTTATTTATTTATCCAATTATTTATTTATTTATTATTCTTTCAGTTATTTATCTATCTATTTATTTATCTATTTTTATTTATTTATTTTGGTGAGGCAATGGGGGTTAAGTGACTTACCCAGGTTCACACAACTAGTAAGTGTTAGGTGTCTGAGGTCAGATTTGAACTCAGGTCCTCCTGAATCCAGGGCCAGTGCTCTACCCACTGAGCCACCTAGCTACCCCTCATCCCTTTATTTTATAGATATCCTCTCAGGAAAGTTTGGTGACAGGTGGACACCAAAGTTGGATGAGCTTCCTTTAAAAATTTTCAACAAACCGTAACTGGAAAGTCGTGACTATGAGCAACTCTAGCATGCTCAGCAGCTATAACCAAGGAAATTATTTCAGCTGATATCCTAAAGCAGGTTGAGGATAACCTCAATCTGACAGTGAATTAGGGGGATATGCACCCCAAACACATGAATACTTCCCCAGGTGGGGAGATGAGAACAATTTGTTTCAACAGCCAAGAAGGCAACTGAAGCATACAAGGTTGAATGTTTACAACCAAGGTCATCTACTGAATCCTGAGCCATTGCCAGTCATCTTGGAATTTATCTTACCACTGGACTTTGATGATTAGAAAAGAAAGTGATGGGGCAGCTAGATGGCGCAGTGGATAGAGCAGCAGCCCTGGAGTCAGGAGTACCTGAGTTCAAATCCGGCCTCAGACACTTAACACTTACTAGCTGTGTGACCCTAGGCAAGTCACTTAACCCCAATTGCCTCACTAAAAAAAAAAAAAAGAAAAGAAAGTGATATTGATGACTTTGTACAACTCTGCCTCACTTAAATCTAATTCACATGCAAGGCATTACCCATAATGTCATTGGTCCTCTTCCAAAATGAAGGACAAACAACAACAACATCAACAACAACATCTTCTAAGGAACGCAATTTTACTGAATAACTTACCTAAAGTAGCATATTTTTACTGAACAAGAACTTGGACTCAAATCACTTGATTCTTTATCCACTTCTTTTTTTTTCACATTTATTCATTTTATTTTTAACTTGTGGAATAAAACAAATATTTACATAACAGAATAATAGAAAAAGATATTTGTACATGAAACTACAAATCTATTTCGTACAACTTGTTATTCTTTTACAATATGTAAATTGTAATTGCATGTAAATCATGCAAATTTATCTTCTTTATTTTTTCTTACCCACTCTAGAGATGGCTAGCATTAGACACTATATATACACACACTATGTATGTATTGTAAGGAATTAATTGTGATTTGGGATTTTCATAACTCTATCTTTGCTTCACTATAGTCAGACTGAAAAAATGTAAGCTTAAAAGATGGGTATATACTTTGGGAGATAACTGAACAAGAGGAACTCTGACCACAGGGAACATTTATTGAGCCACAGTATCAAATTAAGTAACTAAGCCTCCTCCCCCATGACCACATTGGCCTGGCTAGATTATAATGGGGACAGCCATGTGGGTGTGCTGGGCCAATCAGAGACTCAGAATGACTAAGAACTGCCCCTTTCCTGTGGGTGAGAGAGTTAGAGGCAGTTGGAGGAAGAGTGTTCTGAGGGAAACGGGGAGGAAGTTAGACAGTTAGAGGAGCTGTTGGTGTTTTACCTTTGAACAAAAAAACAGAAGAGACTACACAGCTAATTCTCCTTAGAGCTACAGATTTTGGGTGTTGGTGAGTTTGTTTTTTTGAGGCAAAGCTAGCTCTGGGCTGGAGACAGGTTCAGGGTGCCTGGGGCCTTTTTACCCCAGAGATTTAGAGATTGTTCCTAGCTCTATTAACCTCACTTGTTTTTTTAAAATTTGTTCCCATTAATAAACCTGTTTTGTTTTGGAAAGAGGCTATTTCTTTTCTTACCCCAATATTAAGATGAGCCATCCACTTAACTCTTCCCATACTAAATTTGTCCCTTAAAGATTGGCAAGCCAGCCAGGAGTTAACTAACCTGGTAGATTTCTTTAACACCACCCCCTCCTTTCACTGCCTCCCTTAATTTTTAAAAGCCTCTGAAAGCTTCTAGCATTTATCTTGCTGATCAGAGAAAAGCCAGTTCAATTTAAACTGCACTATGATTGAATGTTTTCCTTTCCCCTTGTTTTTTTCTCATTGGAATATTTTGGGACCACATAATGTCCTGGCTCAGGTGAGTGACCTATTCAGTGTTTCATTATAGTTTTACGGGTTTCCTCCTCATCCACACAGTAAGAAATTTTTGGAATAATGGGATGGGAGAACATGTCTTCATCACTAAGCACATGTTGCTTACCCATCATGTCATTGCTGCAAGCATTGTAACTAAATTTGAGCCTTCCCATGGTAGCATAACCATAGCTCTAGTAACTGTAAATTTTATTCTCTCTGTTATCAATATTATAACGTGGCATTTTCTCATAAAATGCTGGAAAGAGTGTGACCATAGTAGGCTACATGTTCAGAGAGAAGCTAAGACAGCTCCCTCTACTGGAGCTGACCTTAATTCAGAAACAGATTTTGACCAGTCTTTAGAATCAGATCAGAAGAAACTGCTTCCCCTGTGGTTATTTTCAGGAAGGCAATGATCCAATATAACCCTGAAGGACTTATGAAAATTGCAATCCATCTACAGAGGAAGAACTAATGGTACCTGAAAACAGATTGAAACACATTTTTTTTCTTTCTTTGACAATTCCTTAATCTGAAGTTTTGTTTGTTAGCTGTTTTCTCTCAAAACCTAGCTAATGTGGGGATGTTTTATATAACTTATATTGAATTGCTTGAGTTCTTGGGGGTTAGGGGTGGGAAGGGAAGTAAGAAGAGAAGTTGGAACAAAAAGTTTTGAAAAATTGATGTCAAAATTTGTTTTTACATATATTTTGGAAAATAAAATTCTAAACAGAAAAAAAGGACCAAAGCAAAATAACTTCCCAAGAGAGGCAACCTCTTGCAAAGACTAGATTTCTGGGCCAATATTCTGGAAACCAAGGATCTGCATCCATTTCTGTCACCTTGCTTGTCTGACCTGAGTTTTTTTATCTGTCATAAAGCCATCTTAATACATTGTAATCACGTTGCAGTCATAGCTATATGTGTATATATTAATACATTGTAATTATAATAGAGTATTCCATTACATTAAAGTCATAATTTTTTGTAAATATCTGTTGAATAGAACAGAATGGAAATCTTGATGATAGCCTTCATGCTAATGTTTTGTTGTTGTAACATTCTGTTATTTTGTATTCATAAGATATGTAAAGGAAAATAATGAGATAGATACTTGGAATTATGGTTGAAGCCACACCATGGATGGCTTTGAATGCCAGGCTGTGGAATTTGGATATTATTCACTTATCAGTGTAGATCTACTATTGATTTTGAATAGGGAAATGAAGGGATTATGTTTATGAATTTAAAAAATTAATATTGCCCTAAGTAATAAAGGCTCAATTTATATGATGTTGTCAGTAGTTTTAGTCATGTCTGACTCTTCAGGACCCCATTTGGGGCTTTCTTTGCAAAAATACTAAAGTGGTTTATCATTTCCTTCTCCAGCTTATTTTACAGATAGGAAAACGGAAGCAAACAAGCTTAAGTGAGCTTGGAAGGTTTTACCACAGGTCAAGCACAAATAGTCTGTATGACCATTTAGGAGGGAGATCTCTAAATTTGTGCATCTCATCTTTCATTTGAGCTACCACAATTCTGGTTTGCTCATAGAGCACAGTGCTTTCTTTGATGCAGGCTTGATATGCTGGACAATCCCACGCCAATGTCCTTCTAATCATATGTGAGTACTTGCTTTCTGTGAGTTCTCCATAAAATAGTGTTTTAGTTAAATGTGTTTGGCTTTCAAACAATGTGGTCAGTCCCTCAAACATGTGCTCACAGCAATAGAATTTGAATGCTTGTCATTTTAGCTCAAGAAAGGTCCTCATCATCTATGTATACATACCTGGAAAGTACATCATCAAGGTAAATGAACTTATCCACAGCATTCAAAATTTCTCCATTTACTGTAACCAATGGTTCTACATATGGATGGCACACAGGCACAATGTACTTGTCTATTAAATGACTGCTTATTAGTAATTATCATCTATTTATAGGATATTATTCATGACAAAAACACATTAATCCATTAGTTTTTACATTCCATGAACACATATATACATCATGTCAAAGAGAAAGGCTAATGTGCTGCTCAGGCTTTTTAAATTTTAATTTAAAATAAACATTTTGGTGTTTAATCAAAAGGAATCTTGGAATGAAGACAATAAATAATAAACTTGATGTTGGCAGGTAGATTATGCTTACATACACAAAGCCTATTTCATAAAATATCAGTGCATTTTCTTATTTTTCTCCTGAAATATTTTCTTTTTAGACACAGTAAATGGCCACCCAGAGCATCACACTGTTTAAAAAAAAAACCCTTTAGGGAATATTCCTAAAACACCTGTGAGATAGCAGATGCAAATTGAATGAGGAATGCAACCCAGTGAATATTAAACAGAGAAAAACTGGCAGTATATTTGGCAATCTGAAATGACTCCAGGTTTTTTTTTCTTCTCTTGCATTCATAACAGATACATTTCAAATTATAAAATCATATCATAAAAGGGCCAAAGAGGGAAAGGTTTGAAACAGGAAATAGTTAGAAGGTTGATTTCTCTAAGTCCATCTCTCCCACCTATACCACATAATAGGTCTTCAAAGTTAAAGTAATAATGTTTCAAATATAGTTAAGGAAAGACAGTTTTCTTCCAGATTTTACTATGTAAGAGGCTATAGCACTACATAATACCTATGCAGATAATCTCAAAATAATTGTATTCTCCATGTGGTTCCATATAATATTTGAGACAAAAAAAATGTTGTTAGGCAATTTTACTGAAATATAAAAGGTAGGAATATCATCCATTTTATGTAGACTGAAGTCATTTTCCTTTAAGGAAAAAAGGAGACTGTACTTGGAATTTTGTTGCTTCAGAGGACTAGAAGCAGAAAAAGTCTAGGTTTTGGGGAATTGCTATTCCTGAAAGTTGGTTGAATTCCTACTGTCCTTCAAGATGGTTCTGTGACCCAGAGGTGCTGTCCAAGTACAATTAGGACTAAAAAAGATAAAATAAGTCAATAGGCAAAATAGAAGGAATTAACTTGTGTAACTATTCAAAAGGAGTAAAATCCTCTTTAGGTAATTTATAAAATGTCCCTAAAATTGAGGAATTTCAACAATTACCAAAGATCCCTAATGTTTTTTTCATAAGTTTTAAATTGAATTTAGTTTAGACTTTGTTTAAGCTACCCACTTTCATGAGTCTGTGTGGGACAGGGGAAAGAGTACAGCTTCCAAAGTCAAGAAACAGCTCAAATCACAACTCTGCTTTAATTTGCACACAATCCTGCTTTAATTTGCACAAATAATTTAACATCCCCAGACCTCACTGATCTCATTGGCAATGTGATAATTTTGTACAATGATTATGACAAAGATACTTTATAGATCTAAACATATCATCATATGTTTTCAAAAACTGAACTTATCTCTCCAAAACTTGTCTTAAATACCAAATTTATTATACCTTTTAATTGTATTACAATCTTTCTATTTACCCAGGCTAAAAACTGGCATTGTCCTTCACTCCTTTTTCTCCCTAAACAACCCCAACAACATCTAATAATTTGTTAAATAATAGTTTAACTTCTAAACAATATCTAACAGAAGCAGGAGTGCAGAGTGGGTAATGTTGAAATTGGAATCAGCAAGACCTGGATTCAAGTACTACCTCTGACATTCACTAGCATCTCCAAGACTCAGGCAAATGTTTAATACTATCATTTACAGAAGGCCATATTTTGCTTTGTTAGACACAACTGTGTCACAAGTCCCAGCATATATTGAGGTAATGGTTCCTACAACTTTCATTGTCACCACTTTAGTTAAGATTCTAATTACTTCTCACCTAATTTATTTCCTTGCCTTCAGGCACTCACCTATATAATCTATTCAATTGTTGCCAAAGTAATATTCCCCAAACAAGACTTCATTTTATCATTCAAATCCCTTCACTGACTCCCAAAAAAAAAAAGTTTTGTAGTTAAAGGAAAAAAAAAACTTTAGCCTGGTACTGTAGATATTATACAGTACAATTTCAATCTAATTTTTCAGAATTATTTGACACATCCTGGACAGTTAGATTATTTTTTTAAAAAAAGCTGCTATGTCTAAAAACACCTTAATGTCCTTCATTTCCCCTCTTCTTCCCTCCCACTAGCAGCAGGCAGACTGAATAAAAGCCCATCTAGACTGCCAGACAAAGTTGGGAAGTAGTTCCCTACCATCCTGCCTTCCTTATGTGATTTGACTGGTTTACTGTTCAAGAGGCTTAAGTAAAATAATCATCAAAATATTCAGAAAAACCTGTTCTTACATGAGCTGATGCTGAGTGAAGTGAACAGAACCAGTAGAACATTATGCATAGTGATAGCAACATTGTGTGATAATCAACTGTGATAGTATTAGCTCTTCTCAGCAAGACAATTCCAAAACTCATGATGGAAAATGCTCTCCATATCCAGAAAAAGAACTATGGAGTCTGAATGCAGATCAAAGCATATTAGTTTCACTTTTTTGTTGTTGTTTCTTCTTTCTCATGTTTTTTTTTTCCTTTTTTGTTATGGTTCTTCTCTCATAATATGACTAATATGGAAATATGTTTAACATGATTGTAATGTATAACCTATATCAGATTACTTGCTGGCTTCAGGAGGGGGAGAAAAGAGGAGGGAGAAAAAATTGGAACTCAAAATCTTATAAAAATCAATGTTGAAAACTATCTTTATAGCTAATTGGAAAAATACTGTCTTAAAATTAATTGTTACTTTCCTTTTTTCTGATGAGATGGAGGACCACCAGATCTTGCCATCTGTCCTGACATTTTCTCCTGAGATATCCAGACAGATAATTTGCCTGATCTTTAGACCCTGGAGTCCTCTGGCATTGACCTAACTTTATAACCTAAGAAGCCCTGAACCTTTCCATCTGTACCACTGTACCTTAGGACTTTCCTGACTTTCTATAGTTCCTTCAGCTGAACTTTCTTTTAAGTGTTATCTCCTCCTGTTAGAATGTGAACTATTTGAAAGGAAGGGCTGTCTAGATTTTCTATGTATCTAATTTCTATTTTCATCTTACCCTCAACCCCTAGAATTTAGTACAATGCACAAAGTAGTTTTTGTTGTTTTAGGGTTTCTTTTTTTCAGCTGTGTCAGACTCTCTGTGACCTCTTTTGGGGTTTTTCTTGGCAAAAATACTAGAGTGGTTTGTCATTTCCTTATCCAGATCATTTTGCAAAGGAGGAAATTGAAACAAACATGGCTAAGTGACTTTCCCAGGGATATAAGGAATGCAGAGGAACAGGCAAAACCATCTAGAGTGATAGTATAGGAATAAAGGGGATAATAGGTGAGTTTCACAGTCAAGATCAGTAAAAGACAAAGAAGACATAGGCTAACACAAGTGAAGAGGAATGAAGAGAATGGGTTCACAATTAGAAGCATAAAGTTTTATTTTCTCCTTTAATATATTTTGGTTTTGTTTTTCTTAGAATCTTTTGAAGCTTAATATGTCCATGGCATCAACCATTTCAAGCATAAGACATTCTGATGTAGATTACATTAAAAGTGATGTTTAAAGTAGGTCATCAAAAAGTATATGGATAGATAATATTATTTACCATCTTTCAAAGGATTTACTGAGAGAAATAATGATTACCATTCTGAATTTTGCAATATCCTGAGACTTACTTATGATACTATGAAAGGTAGGTACAAAAACCAGGATGGATCAATAGATAGATAGATAGATAGATAGATAGATAGATAGATAGATAGATAGATAGATAGATAGATAGATGGATGGATGGATGGACAGATAGATACACGCATATATACATACATGCATGCATGCATAGATACATAGATTGATACATAGATATACAGACAGATGGATAGATATGTGTGTATTCATTCAGATATTCATACACACATTTATTTAGAAATGTACCATTAAGAGCAAGGTTAAGGAAATGAAAAGTCTTCTGCTTGAAGTAGATGGAATAGGGGCAGCTAGGTGGCACAGTGAATAGAGCACTAGCCCTGGAGTCAGGAGTACCTGAGTTCAAATTCGGCCGCAGACACTTAACACTTACGAGCTGTGTGACCCTGGGCAACTCACTTAACCCCAATTGCCTCACTTAAAAAAAAAAAAAGTAGATGGAATAATTATCAAGTAAGGAAGAGAAAGTTAAACTAAAAATAATTAAAAAAAAAAACTTGGTTAGAGGAGTGAGGAGATCTAAGAAAGTATCTAGCCATCCTCAATGCATCCTCAGGACAACCTGCATACTCCACTAATTATAAATAACTTGTTATTGGGATGATTGAAATGTTTTTTGCAATCTGAAAAATCTTGTGGAATGGTTGAAGTTTTTTGTGATATGAAAAAGGAAAATGGCTGGATTTTCAGAAAAGGAGAAGAAAGTGGGCTTTTCAAACTATCAGCCAATTAACTCTACATGGAATCCTTGGAAACATTATAGAATGCATTACTAAAGAGGTGGTTTGTAAGCTCTTGGAAAGAGAAACAAGGATCTCTTTGGCTTAGTATGGTTTTCCCTTGAATGAGTCATGCCAAGCTAGCCTCATGGTTGCTAGACTGGCACATAAATAGAATGTCATTGATGAAGCATAATTAGATTTCAACAAGGCATGCGATCATTTCTTGTGCTTTCTTTATAGTCAAATTAAAGGGATGTGGCCTAGATGATTTTGGAGTTAAACATGGTCAGAAATGATTGAATTACTAGAACCAAGCAGTGTTAGCTAATGGATCAGTGTCAACTTAGTTCGTTAAATATTTATTAATCTAAACTTACAAATCATAAATTAAATTAGACACTCAGATTTGCAAACAGTTTTTAAATGGTCATTGAGAAACGTGCAAATCTCTATAATTTAATATTTATTTAAAAATTGACAAAATATGTCCTGTTTCTTTCAGTATCCCACTAATGACATATTTACTTTAATGCAATTTTTATATATACTTGTTGTTGCTTTTAGATGGTTATAGTATGCATTTTCTTCAGATTTTTCTTCATAACAGTTCACATTTATGCTTTCTGTTCTTTATATATGATATATTTTCATGGTAATAACATTAAGTTTATGTCACTCCAAAATCATTGACCAAACAGGCTATTTCTAAATTGTAATGAACATAGAAACACAAATTTCTACATTGAATGAACACAGAACTATCAGCTAGCCAGCTAAGTAGACCCTGAAGGCATTGTCTGTCTTTAAAACATACAAACTTTATAAGAATATTAAGTAGAAATAATTTTTCTTTTAATTATTTTATTCAAATTTTTACTAGTAATGGTATAATTTGATCAAAGAATAATTTTGACATACTTATATCATCATAATGTTTTCAGGAATTAAAAATTTGAATATAATTTCAGTTATAATAACTTTGATATATCTATATTATATGTTATTTAATGAATCTAATGAAATCTAACAATATTTTATTGTTTTGTTTTGTTCTGGGTGTTATTCAATAAATTACTATAGTGTCCATGTACACATATGTTTTGAACATTTTTTCTTATTGAATATTATTTTATTGCCTTATAATCTGAAAAAGAAATTTTTTAAAATGTTTGCCTTTTTAATTGATTTATATTTCTTTGTGCTGAGAACAGTGATTTTGCATATTTGAAATAATATATGTATATATGTCCCAGTTTTTCCATCCATTTTAGTGTATGCCTATCTAAATTCAGCTTCTTTAACATTATTAATATTCTTTATTACTTATCTTTCAATAAAATATATCATATTCCTTTAGTGAAGTGTTATGATTTTTCACTATTACTGATTTTCTATCCAATTCTTTTTGCAAATCAGCAGACATTTCCTTATGAATTTATTGCTATGGCATCAGGCATATAACTGTTCATTATTAATATATGGCTATCTATGAAATCATGAAACATTGTACAATTTAACTATTCCTCTTAATTGTTTCTAATTCATCTTTCTCAGATACCATTATTGCAACACTAGATTTCCTAAAGGTAAATGAAGTATGTTCAAATGCACTACATTCTAACATCTCAGTAATACTCTTAGTATTGCCAAGTCCTGCCCCAATGTCTCATTGTGCTAAGAGCTAAGAGAGTAGATTGCACTTTCTGGCAGTTTCCAACTGATGGAAAACCATCAAATTCATTATTTGTTTTTTGAGGAGTAGCTTAAATAGACTGAGAGAAGTTGACTACCAGTAAGTGCTTACTAATTTTATTACCTTGGCCAAATTATTTAACCTCCAAATGCCTCAGTTTCTTCTTCTGTAAAATTAAATGATAATACTACATGGCCTCAGAGGTCCCTTTCTGCTCTATTATCTGTGATCCCAAGGATCTATAAGCCAGAAATCAATGTAATTGACATATTGTGGGAATGTAGTGGGACCCCAAGAAATCACAGTTCCCAAGGAATCCTTAAACTCTCCCCACCTCAGGAATGGGTGTTGCTGAGCACAACCCTGGTAAACTGATAAGCAATACCAAGGTCTTCAGGATGTGTAAATATGCTGCATATTCTACTGACACCCCATTCTTCAAAGATCCCCTCCCAGTTATCTTGCCCTTCGCAGTTTTTCATTTCATCTTGCTTTGTCATTTCCTCCCCTTTCTTTGTTTTGTAAACATACAAAAGACCAGGTGTTCTCTCACTCTGGCAAGACAGTCTTCAAAGTGATTCTGTCCCCTGGCTATATATTCCTCTCTCTTAATAAATCTCTTTATTTACAAGATGTGTGATGAGCCTCCAATTTTTTGGGTTAGCTAGCCCCCCCAATTCAGGTTGTAAGCCCCCCAAATAGACAGAAGATGAAAATTTTTACTTTATCTAAGAATAAACTTCCCAACAATGAATGTTATCCAAATATGAAATTGGTTGCCTTTCTGGACCTCATAAGGTCAATGATTTAGAACTATATCTGAGAGACCATCTAATCCAAACCTCTCTTAATACACATGAGGAATTGAGTTCCAGGGACATACCAGGGATCACACAGGCAGTAAGAAAAAGGGCGGAAGATGCTAATTTTCCTGACTTCCAATCCATGACTCTCTATTGCATCATGCTGCCTCTAGATTCTCAAAGAAAAGCTATAATGAATATTTTCATGGATACTGCAGAAATGAGATTATGTGTAGAAAATCCTTTGGAAACATTAAAGCACTAAGTAAATGCCAACTGCAGTGATGGATGATGATAATGATAGAGATTGGACTAGATGACCTCTCAAACCCTATACTGAAATTCTATGATTCCATGGTGATTAATTTGATCACTCTCTTAGATGTGTGCCAGAATAAGACTAGGTTGACTAGAATAAGGGAAACTATATGAAATAGTTTACAGACCTTTGTGTTGTGAACATGTAAATGATCAGCCCTATGTATAGTACTGGAAGTACTCAGACACATTTACAAAGCATTTGAGACTAACAAGAACCATTAAGTAGACAAGTTACATGCAAATTAATTTAAATTATTGGCTTTCACACAACGTAAAAGATGTTAAAATGCATTACAAAACTCATTTCTTATGCACTGGATAGACCTGATTTTTCCAAAGGGTTTAGGAGGCTTCTTTATGTTGAGAAGAAGCTCGTCTAACCTTATGACATTAGTTGAAATCATATGGAGAGAAGTAAAGAAGATTGTTAAAATTAAATATATCTAGTCATTTAAAAAAATTAAAATTAATTTCTTCCTGCATATGTTTATCTCAAAAACTGTTACTTCCTAAAACTCTACTCTTGTTCATTTTGTAGAAGAATTCATATGAGACTGGATATAAATATTTAAATATTTATTATTAGTAAATGATTAAAAGCAAGTTCTATTCATGCATGGTAAAATGTTTTAATTAGTTTAATTCTGCATAATGTATGGAACTCAATACAAATGTGTGGCTCTGGCAATAAATGTTTTTCTCCATAATGCTACAGGTGGATTTGTGTATGTTTAAAGAAATAGTTCTGTAAACTTGACAGGAATTCTATATACCAAGCCACCTAACTGCTCCTAGGAGGAGAAACTCTCAGATGCAGATTCCTTGAATCAGGTACCAAGCACCTTTCAGTGTGGAGTTGTAAGGGCCAAATTTAATATGGGGAGTGTTAATTGGGCGGCTCACCATAATATTGGGGTAAGGAAGGAGATTAACAGACGTTTTTTAAAAAAAAGAATACAGGGTTTATTAATGGGAACAAATTTAAAACTCAAGTAAAGTTAATAGAACTAGGAGCAAAGAAAAAGGGAATAGGGGAAGGTAAAAGATACAATTCCCAACTCACCACTACCTGGAAGTCAGCAATTTAAAAGAGAACTTGCTGCACAGCATTCCAGTGTCTTGCTCCCTCCACAGCTCACACCAGAGTGCTCTCTCCTTCCTTCTCTCTCCCAGAAGCCCCCTCTCTCACAGGAAAAAGGGCCAACCATTCACACAGCCCCAAGCTAATTGCCTGGCAGCCCTGATTGACAGAACTAACAAGCAGCTCTACAAATGCCAGCTCCCCCAGCTTCTGGACGCCAAAGATCACCTGTTGCCCTCACTGGGCTTCCATGATTATAATTTAGGCAGGCCCATGCAGGCGCATGGGTGTCCAGAGGGAACCAGCGTGCACAGGTGTGTCAGGGCCTCCAATCCCAGCCAAAGATGGGGTCACAGAAACCCCAAATCACAACCAATTCCTTATATTCCCCCTTTTGCTTCATTAAGAAACACAGGGTCTTTCCTTGATGAGGCAGTAAAAAAATAACAGAATATCATAACCTATGCTAACAAACAATATGCTAATAACAATATAGGAAAGGGAGAAAGGGAAAATTTTGTCCAGAGGGGCAGTCCCTCACAGACTCGCACTTTGACAATGTGTACAGAGGGAAGGCCTCTGCAGAAGATATATATTACAGATAGTGTATATAATAACAGAAGGAAAAAAACAAAAATGTCCATTTGAAGTCCTTGAAATCTTGTCTTTGTTGAGTGTTAAGATGCCATCAGGGGGTCTGGATTCTGGTTGTTTCTGGGTACTTTTACTTCTTTAGCTGTTGAACTGCTGGATTTCCACTAATCTTTAGTGTCAGTGATTAAATTAAACAGTGAGAGTTCTTCAAAATATAATTCATATAGAACAAATTTAAATTTTATACATACAGCATATTAGAGGCAGAGACCCTCTAGTTCACTAATGACTTCAGATTATGCATTTTCTGCATCTATGACAGATAGACCGCATCTATGACAGAAGCCTTACTCTGACATAGAGTCAGAAAATTCATGTAAACTGCCTAATTTCCAAATACTAAACCTTTTCTAGTCAATATCCATTTAGAAGGTACTGTTCCAACAAATCAGAAAGTGCTCTCTGGGTTTAACCTCCTATCCCTGACATTCTCAACCCAAAATTTCTTTTGATCTCCCAGGAAAATGATTTACTAGAAGAAGGGCACAGTAAGAGGTGATTTACCCCAGGGGAATTATCACTGTATTCCCCTACATTCGGGGCCTTCCTTGTCTTTCATATGTTAATGTTGTAGACAACCTTTGCCTGATTTAAGGAATTACTAGACATAATAATTGATATTTCTATAGCTCTTTAAGGTTAAATGCTATCTTCCATTCCTACCTAAAAAATCAGAATTTATTAAATTCTTCATCATGAAGGATAGTCAAGACAGGTATGGGTTTCTACTACTAAATAAAGAGGTGATGTTGTCACCAGTTCTACTTCCCTATGACCTTCTACTTACCACATCATTTAGGAGGGTGGGATGGCAAGCCCCTGTCCTTCTTAGGATAGGAGACTGGAACAGCCCCCAACTACTATTGCCATCTGCAGAGGGCTGCCAATTTTCCCCTTGCTCACCAGTTGTTGCACTTTATTAATACTTTAGAGATTAGCAACTAGTAGGTCCTCAGGTATCTTAGAAAGCCCAAGTAGGTGGATGCTACCACATCTAAAAAGTTAACAGCTTTTTATACTTCAGCACCAATGACATTGTGAGGAAAAATGATACTGATTTGCAGTGGCCAAATCATGCTTGAGAGTAGAGAACTCCGTCACCAGAAGCCTTTACTGCTTGCAGTTATAATCTATCCTCTTGACCACTGCTCAGGAAATCATCATTTGCCTAAGTTTTCTGAGGTGGAAATTGTCCAATTGTTATTTGACTCTTGTTAACTTTTTTCATGGCTCATCTTCTGCTGTACTCTTCCACTTGCCTTCTGTCTTTTAGAAACCTTTTCTATCTCCAGGTTACCAAGACTCACAAACTAGAGGTGATTCTTAATTCCTTATTCTCTCTAACTTCTCCCCATATCTAATCAATTTCCAAAGCCTGTAATTTCTACCTTTGTAATATCTCTCATATATGTCACCATCTATCCTCTGATGCTATTATCAACCTGGTACAGATCCTCATCAAATTCTGCCTCATTATCTTTTCACCTCTAATAGCTTGCTGGTTGGTCTCTTTTCCTCAAGTCTCTCTCAATTCCAACCAATCCTCCACTCAGCTGTCAAATTATTTTCCTAAAGCTCGTCTGACAATATCACACCTGTATTCAATCAACTCCAGTGTCTCCTTATTATCTCCAGGATGAAATAAAAAATACAATTTGATTTATACATCCAAGCATAAGTTGGCAGCTTCATATATTTTCAGTTTTATGCTTTATACTCCTCCACAGACTCTATAATCTGGTGATACTGGCCTCTTTGTGGTTCTTCATATATGACACTCCATTTCTTGATTCATAGCATTTTTACTGTCTCTCATTCCTGAAACTCTCTCCCTTCTTATATTCACCTCATCTTCCCTGGTTCCTTCACGTCTTAGGTAAAGTCTCACTTTCTGCAAGAAACTTTTCCTAATCCCCTTTAATACTAGTGTCCCCCTATTGATTATTTTCAATTTATGTTGTATGTTGTTTGTTCATAGTCATTTGCATGTTGCCTCCCCGATTAGACTGAATTCCTTGAAAGCAGGGACTGTTTTTTGTTTGTTTGTTTTTTGCCTTTCTTCACATCCCTAATGCTTAGTATAGTGCTTGGCACATAGTAGGTACTAAATAAATGCTAGGTGATTCACTGATTGAGTATAGGAGGGCAGTGAATATGAAAATGAGGAGGTGAAAAAATGGTGTGGTGGCAGGCTATTAGGAAAGGCTAATAAGAAAGACAAACCACCTTCAATTAGCCAAGGGATAAAAGCCTACCCACCTAAGCATAGTACCACGGGGAGAAGCTGGCTCTGGAATCAGAGCAGTTAGTATTTAAAAACCTCATTATGTTCTTAAACAAATCATTTAACCTGTTAACCTCCATTTCCTCATTTTCCTGTATCCTCTCTCCTCCATTATATATCCTTCAACCTTTTCCTTTCTCTTGATCTCAGGAGAAGGGGAATAAGAAACAAAAAGAAAGAAAGAAAGATTGGGTAGGACAAGTAGAGATAATGACCTCACCTCCTTATATACAAAACATATAATTGGAGTCCCTAGAGTAAGTGTCCCTTTGGTAAACAATTTCAAACCCTAGGTTGACTGTCAGTCTAGGCTAAGTCTTAAAGCTCTAAAGGTTAGCAATCTTGACTGCAAAAGATGCCTAACAAACTCCTTGGATAGCATTAGACGCCCTTTCCATGGTGACCAAGGGTAGAAAACAAATCTCAGAATATATCCTTGATTTCATAGGATCATAGACAGAGCTAGAAGGGACTTCCAAGACTATCAAGTCCAATCTCTTCATTTTGCCTAGAATCACAATATAAGTGTCTAAAGCAAGATTTGAACCCAGGTCTTCCTGATTCCAGTTAAAGTGCCCTATCTTCTATCTTGATGTTATCTCTTTTGTAGGAAGATAATGTGATACTATAGAAAGAGTGTTGAATTTGAAATCAAAGGACCTGGGTTTGTATTGTAACCCTGTCACTTCCTACCTTGGGCAATTTTGGGCAAATCATTTAACTTCTCTGTTTTACTGTTTCCTCATTTGTAAAATAAGGAGGTTGAGGCAGCTAGGCAGCACAGTTGATAGTGTACTTGGCCTGGAATCAGGAATTTTCATCCTTGAGTTTCAATCTGGGCTTAGACCCTTATTAGATGTGTGGCCCTGTGCAAATCACTCAGCCCCATTTGCCTCATTTTCTTCATCTGTAAAATGAGCTGGAGAAGGAAATGGGAAATTACTCCCGTATCTTTGTCAAGAAAACCTCAAATGGAATCACAAAGACTCAGACACAACTGAGATGACTTAACAACAACAAAAAATGAGGTTAGATTAGATGTTCTCAAATGGTCTGTTTATGACCTACTTTGGTTCTGTCAAAAGCAGAACCAAAAGAACAAAAAATATACTCATTACAACAATGCAAATGAAAAGATCAGTAAAACGGTTGAATTCTGAATATGGAGGATAAAAAAGAAGATGCTAAAGAAAAGATATGGAAACATTGTCATCCCTGAGGGAAGAGGAAAAGATGATTATTGGTACAAAATATCATATGCATTGTCAGATAAGCCTTCTGTATTAGATATTTTTGCCTAATTTTTTTCTTTGCCTTGTCACAAGGAAGGGTTCAAAAACTGAAAAGTGGGAAATGTAAAAGCAAAAAAGCATCAATAAGAGTATTTTTTAAAATGAGTACAAAAATTGAGAGGGTTAGATTCTATAGTGGCCATGGTAACTCCCAGCCCCAAATCTTATGGATTATGTGCCAAATAAACTAGACAACTCTATTAAAAATGATACGGAGGACTGACACTTGGAAGAAGGTTAACCAGAATGTTTCCCACAATAAAGTGAAAAAGGTATATATGTATGTGTATATACACATAACCATTTCCTGGCTCAAAATAAGTAATTTATTTTACTCTAACATCAAAAACAAAATCAGATTAAAGCCCATTCATCACCTTCACAATGTAGCATAAATTTTAACAAATTACTAAGTAAATAGTTTCTCATAAAAATTAAAACAGACAGAGGTCAGGATTTACATGATATTATATAGAATATGTACTAATACTCAATTTCATCAATATGAGGTTTCCCCTGTAAGAAAACTCTGTCAATGAACATCAATAGCAAGTATCTATGTAACATCTTTTCTTTTCTTTTCTTTTCTTTTTTTGTTGTTGAAGCAATTGGGGTTAAGTGACTTGCCCAGGGTCACACAGCTAGTAAGTGTTAAGTGTCTGAGGCTGGATTTGAACTCAGGTCCTCCTGAATCCAGGGCCGATGCTCTATCCACTGTGCCACCTAGCTGCCCCTCTATGTAACATTTTAAGGTTTTTAATGCATTTCATATGTCACTGCATATGATACATGCTATTATTACCCCCTTTTTGTATATGAAGAAATCGATGTCATGAGGTTAAGTGGCTTCTCTAGGGTCACATCGTAAGTACCTGTGAGAGGATTCAAACTCAGGACTTTTTGGACTCCAAATTAAGAGATTTGGCAGGCAGCTAGGTGGTACAGTGGATAGAGCAGTGGCCCTGAGGTTGGAAACATCTGAGTTGAAATTTGACCTCAGACACTAGCTGTGTGACCCTGAGAAAATCATTTAACCCCAATTGTCTTAAACATCCAGAACAATCTCCTTTACCATTGGAGAGAATGAGATTGGTGTCTTTGCACAGCCCTACCTCACTTAAATGCAATTCACTGCAAATCATGGCATCACCCTGATGATTCTTAGAGAATGAAGAATAAACAACACCAACAACAAGAGGTCTGTGTACTTGTACCACTTAGCCGTATCATAGAACCTCTATGAGAAGATTGTCTTCATGAGTTGCAGTGACTGAAAAAAATCTACTACATAGAGCTCAATTCTTTGGTGAGGTGCCTTTCAGATTGGGCCTTGAGGGACCTCAGAAAAATTCAGCTAGATTACTCAATGAATAGAATATTAGATTTGGAGTTAGAAAGTCCTGAGTTTAAATACATACTCAGACATTTCCTAGCTGTTTGATTCTGTTCAAGTCACTTAACTCTCTCTTTATCTCAGTTTCCTCAACTGCAACATGGGGATAATAATACCACCTACATCCCAGGATTCCTATGAGGACAAAATGAGATAATATTGTAAAATACTTTGTAAACTTTGGTGTTTTATAAATAAATAGTACCTACTGCTGCTGTTGCTGCTGCTGCTGCTACTACTACTACTGCTACTACTATAATTATTAAGTCTATCACCAGGCCACCTTCAATTGTTTGTTTTTTTTCCAGTTTGTGGCCTGATGAAGTGGCAAAGTCTTTGAAAATCCAAGATTATCTCTATCCAAAATGAAGCATCAGAGTTGAAATTTAATGGAGAATGCTAAATGCAGACAATGTGGTTGAGGTATCAAGTTTTTTTTAAAAAAGATTTCCTAAAAATCCAAATGGCATAATAGTGAAAAGCCA
This sequence comes from Dromiciops gliroides, assembly GCF_019393635.1. Taxonomy (NCBI): domain Eukaryota; kingdom Metazoa; phylum Chordata; class Mammalia; order Microbiotheria; family Microbiotheriidae; genus Dromiciops; species Dromiciops gliroides. Next base: position 564,121,005 of record NC_057861.1, on the reverse strand, counting down.
AATCTTTTTCAGTCTAAAAACCCTTTAAAAATCCTTTAAAAATGCCAATAATTTGGGGGCAGCTAGGTGGCACAGTGGATAAAGCACTGGCCCTGGATTCAGGAGAACCTGAGTTCAAATCTGGCCTCAGACACTTGACACTGTCAAGCTGTGTGACCCTGGTCAAGTAACTTAACTCGCATTGCCCCGCAAGAATAAATAAATAAATTAATTTAATTTAATTTAAAAAGCCTATAATTAAGAACTTGTTTTTTGTTTGTTTGTTTGTCTTGTTTTGCTTTTTGGTGAGAATCAAATGCAATAAAGTATGTAAATCATTTTGCAAACCTTGCATCACTATACACATATGTTCTCATTATTACTATTGTGATAATTTTAGGCCAATAATTTAATTTGTTATTCAAAAAGGGCATACTTTGTGAAAGTAAATTGCAATTATTGGTGTCACAGAAATCATATGAATAGACAGCATGGTATAGAGAGGAGATAGAGATTAGAGAACCTCCTCGAAGTTGGGAAACCCTGTTTTGCAATTACACTTCTTTCTTCTCCAGACTGCACTCCTAACCCTCCAGATATCCTCTACCATGACATAGAAACCTCTTCACTCTGAAAATATCCTCCACCCCTGTAACCTCTGCCCTTCATTGGCTGGTTCCTCCCATTGTCTCCCTTTTAAGGAGAATGTCTCATTTGTCTTCCTGAATCTCTGGACTTTCTCTACTATGTCCTTTTGCAAGTACTATTCATTTACAAGTTGTCTTCCCTCATTGGAATGTAAGTTCTTTGAGAGGAAGAACTGTCTTTCTCTTTGTATTTATATTCCCATTTCTTAGCACAGTGACTGAAAAAGTGCTTAATAAATGTTTCTTGACTTGATTTGCCTTGATGTACTATGTTACCTAATTTAAATCACAAACTTTCAGATGACCAAAGGACTATATTTTGCAGAGCAGGCTACAATCTGCATTTGGTAGAGGAAATATTCTCACTGGGCATTCACAATATTGATGAAATAATACAGTTTTTTGTTTGTTTGTTTTTAAAGTAGGGGGAGAGGAGTGAGCATAGAATTTTTAGCTAAATAGAACTGTGATGTCAAGGAAGGGGAATGAATCTGGATTTTACTGCATTGCTGGTGTTGTTTGGCCTTCATTTTCAAAGAGGATCAGTGATATCATGGGTAATGTCTTGACTCTTAACAAGAATTAGATTCTCATGAAGCAAAGGTGCACAAAGTTGTCAGCCTCACTCTCTCTTCCGGAGTTCAGTGGCAAGACAAGAGTCATGATAGCCCAGAATGTCATGGATGATTCTGGTATCTTTAATGTCTAACTAAGCTCTATTAGAAAAAAATTTCTCATTCCACTGAGGAAGTCTTCATTTGCTTGGACAACCCCTTAATTCATTGACAGTTTAAGGCCTGACAGTTACCTTCAACCTAGTTTAGCCTCTCTGCTGAAATGGTTTGCATATGCATATGCTACAGCTTCTTAGAGCCACAGATGCGAGGGCATGAGAGGTGGACACCAAAAGTTGATGAACATCCTTGACAAGGGCCTTGACAAGCCTTCACACCAGAGTTATTGGTCTTCTTTGAATATCCCATGTACCTTGACTTACTATATATTTGTGGAACCAAGATCCACACCCTAAAACTCTACTTAAACATGTTAGATCAGAATGTTTTGAATCTTTCTTAGGATGAACAACACACAAAATCCACATGTGCACAGTTAAGTAATTTTGCTGAAAGGGCAACTTGAAAGCAAGGTAGGTTGAGATGAATATGAATAAATATAAACATTGAACAAGATAATAAATGATCCATAAGAATGCACAGCCTCAGGTTTCTCAATTATCCAATGAGGGGGTTGGATTCAATGGTCTCTACATCTATGGTGATATGTAGGTTCCAATCCTTTGCCCCACACTCACACACCACTTGTGGTAAAATACTTTAATTCCATGGACTTGTTTCCTTATCTGTAAAGTGGTTAGAAAATATTATCTTTGGGGGCAGCTAGGTGGCTCAGTGAATAAAGCACCAGCCCTGGATTCAGGAGGACCTGAGTCCAAATCCATTCTTAAGACACTTGACACATACTAGCTGTGTGACCCTGTGTGTGACACTTAACCCTCATTGCCCCACCTATCTATCTATCTATCTATCTATCTATCTATCTATCTATCTATCTATCCATCTATCTATCTATATATATTTTTTTTTTCCATGCCTAAATTCCCATATCTCTTATGTGCACAATTATGTGACTTGACATGCCATAAACCAGGTTTCTCTTATTTATAATTTAATATTCAAGAAAATTAATTACTAAATCATCTATTGTTAATGTGTTAATGTTGTTGTTTAGTCATTTTCAGTTATGTCTGACTCTTCATGATTCATCTTGGTAGCATTCTTAAATGTAGGAAGGAAAACATGAGAGATTTAATCCCAAAAGATAAGGTCCTTCTAGCTTTTCCAAGCCTAAATGCAAAAATGACAAATTCCTTAAAAGAATTTATGACACTAAAAGTACAGAGCATGTATAACATGAGGAAGAGTAAGGGATATACATGATCTTTATTTTTGCATTGATCATTTTTACTGTAATTGAATCTATAGCTGGTTTTGCAGATATATGGACATATAGGCTTCATTTATTTCAGTATTGCTTTTACAACCAATTGGCCAGATTACAAATAGTGAAGGCAAAATATTTTAATAAAATCACCAGATTTGTGAGTATTTCGTATAGAAATGAGGTGAAGCACAGAACTCTATAATGGATTGTAGAGGGGAATAGATATCTTCCTAGGGTTGCTTAATAACCATTTCTCACCACAAATTGAATTAAGCTCATATAGGAAGCATGATTTTCAGTAGTCACTTCAATTCAACTAATAAATATTTATTTTTTAAGATATTGCTACGTGTAGGATTCTGTATGGACGTGTAGCTTTGAGTATACTTTGTCATACAAAGTACTTTACTTACATTATCTTATTTGAACCTAACGACAATCCTGTCAGTGTCCCTATTGTATAGCTAAGGAAGCTTAAGTCCAAAGAAGTCAAAGGATTTTCCCTAAGGTTATCTAACTAATATAAATTAGAGATAGGAAATGAGTCATACTCTCCTAACTCCACCTCCACAATGGTAAGGGTTGATCACATCAACCTTTAATAGGTCACTAAGTACTACAGGTAATAAACAATAACAATAATAACAGCAACATAAGCTAACATTTATATAGTACCTTAAGGTTTTCAAAGTGCTTTGTATATACTGGGCAGTTAACTTGTGCAATGGATAGAGAGCTGGACCTGGAGTCAGGGAGACTCATCTTTATGAGTTCATGAGTTCAAGTCTGGGCTCAGATACGGTGTGACCCTGGGCAAGTCACTACACCCTGTTTGCTTCAATTTTCTCCTCTAAAATAAGCTAGAGAAAGAAACAGCAAACCACTATAATCTCTACCAAGAAAATCCCAAATGGGGTCAAAAAGAGTCAGACACAACTGAACAACAACAAATTACATATATTATAATGTTTAATTTAATCCTCATTGAAAACCTTTGAGGTAAGTGATATTATTGTCCCCATTTTACAGATGGGGAATCTGTAGCTCAGAGAGGTAAATTGAATTGTCCAGGGAAACCCAAGCTATTTAGAATTTTGTCTGAGGCAGAATTTCACTCAAGTCTTCCCAATTCCAATATCAAGACTCAATTCACTATGACACTTAGAGGCTTATTATAATAAAAGCTGATAGTGTGATCACTGCCTCCTCCACACACATATACACACATTTGGTGGGGGTGGGGTCAGGTGGAGTTATATGATTTCAAAGAACTCTGAAAAAAGACATGAATGATAAACAGTTGTGCTTTATGAATATTTCAGTGAAATTTGGGTAGAAACTGAAGTAATACTGGTCATTTTTTGCTCAATCATATAGCATAGCAATGCTATTCATACCTTCTAAAATGATACAGATGTTAACAGGATAGATAATTATGACAATAATTTTCTACAATATTATAATGCACTATAAATATTAAGATTTCTTTTACAAAAAGCAGAAATAGAATCAAGGGAAAAATAAATTCCCCTCCCCTCCCCCCCAAAAAAAACCCTCTAGCATTTCTTTTTAAGTGAAAGACTGTAGTTCATCCATCTCTTCCTCCTTGAGCACCCCCATTCTCATGTACCAAACCATATTTGCATAAAGGCTTTGTCAAACACAACTTCCTGCATATGAAACAGCACTTGAAAATGTTCCATGCATTGCATGGTTACCTAGAAATTCCCAAGGTGAACTGCAATTGATGATAGAGATTTGAGGTGACAAGATCACAGAATCATAGAATATAAAAATCAGAAAGGATCTTAAAGGTCATGTGGTCTAGTCCTTTATAGAACTTTCTGCAACTGGCTGAAATGTGGTCATCCAGGGATGGCTAAACTACAATTTTGCAAGGCAGTGTCAGGACTATGTACAAGTGTAATCCACTTTCCACAATTGATTTGCTCCTGAAAAGCTACATGGAGATCATTTTGTGGAAAATGGAATCATATTTTGAATTGGTATTTAAACCTACCCTGCAGTGAATCTTTTGCAAAGCTCTCGATCCATGTATAATATAAATAATCCCCCCCCAACACATCTATTTTATGAATTCAGGTTTTTATGTAACTGGTTTTATTAAAGCAGGGAGCACCTCCATTCTCAGGATCATGGGATTTGTTCACAGGATCATAATATCAAATATTTAGACCTACAAAATACCTTGTGATGGAATTTAGTGTAATACATTCAGTTTACAGATAAGGAAATTGAGGCCAAGGTGGGCAATGATTTTCCCAAAGTCTCCATTTCAGTAAACAGCAGATCTCAGAGTCTGACTAAAAATCCAGTCTCCTTTGAACTGATGAGAGAATCAACTGAAAAGGATTTGTCACTGAGTAGAGATTGTTTCTTTCATTGTATTTGTGTCCCCAGCACTTAGCAAAGAAAATGGCATATACATAAAGATTTATTAGGCCTATAAGTCACTACACACACACACATATATATGCCTATTAGGTACTTAATAAATACCTGCTAGTTGATTGATTGATTGATTCAAGCAAGCTCTTTCCTCTCCTCCTTCCCACCTTCCATCATTGTGTGGTCTTGAATTCTTAGAAGGGTGAAAAGATTCTATTTGTTCTGATGTCCTAAATTTTTTGTTACAGTCAAAATTTCAAGTGAAAAAAAAAATCTGTTCTTTCAATGAAGTTTTGGAAGAGTCTACCTATTGTTAAACCATTTCACCCTTAATGGTTGATTTTTTAAAAATTGTCAATATGTGAGACAATGTGAGCTGATCTTGGGATATGTTTTCCACACCTGTTTTTGTACTCTGGGTGAAGAGTTAATTGGAAAGGGTATCAGTGGGATCCTTGGAGATCTGAGTATGAACACCAAATAAAGAGTTAGATAGTTTCCCCATATAATTTGTTGAAAGGATACTCTCTGAGTTGACTCAGGTGATTACCTTGAACCAGTCCCTTGAATAAATGAACTGCTACTTATCAAATCAAGAAAATGCCCAAAGTAGGCTGATAGTGTTTGAAACTATCTGATATTGAAAAGAATTGGTTTTCTATCACCCTACATGACAATCATTAATGAAATTGCTCATCATAGGAAATTTGGCACTTTCTTACTGCCACTAAAGATTTCAATAGGTACTCTACATAGAAAAAGTAAAATAGTTTCATCCTGAGAGACCTAGTACTTCTACAAATTGATTACCCAAATTCCTGAAAATATGAAACCAGTGCAAAGGTGCAAGAGATTTGGTGTTAGTCTAAAAATGCTCTCCCTATTTAAGTACATTTCTGATTTTCCAATCACAATCTTCCTTTCCACCATCACCACATTCTTATAGAATTCAAGGCAAGAGTCACATTAAGGGAGAAGGAAAAAACCTATAAATAACTCATTTGGCAATGGGAACAATATATGTACTGGCCAAGAAAACTATTAGAGATCAAGTACTAAAATGTGTGGATAAGACTTTGTTCCAGAAATAGAGAATCTGAAATGGTAACTTAGTCTGGAAGTTTCAGGAGAAGCAGCTGGTAGAAGAGTGGATAGAGCACTGAACCTGGTCTCAGGATAATCTGATTTCAGATTGAGCTTCAGAAATGTACTACCTGTATGAGCTTGGGCAAGTCATTTAACCTTTGCCTCCATTTTCTCAACTATAAAATGGGGACAATAATAGCATCTAGCTTTCAGAGTTGTTTTGAAATTCAAATGAGATAATATTTTATTTGTAAAAAAAATTAGCATGGCAACTGGCATATAGTAGGTGCTATATAATGCTTATTCCCTTCCTCAATTAGTACTATAAACAGAAAGAGTGGTATACTTATTGAGCAATTATTTCTCCCTTAGAAAACACATTTGCAGGCACTTTAATGGAAGTAGAAAGAAAGGTTAAAAAACACACTTACACAGTTCTGTGTACATGTGTGCATGTTTGTGTGTATAATTTCAGATTCTTTTAAAATCTTATAATAAATTGTCTTTACCTATTTGATAAAAAAGTCAAGGAAACATGAAAAATGTAATTTTATTTCTCATAATGGTTCACTATGAAAAACTGGGTAAAATTCAAAATCAAAACAGTTTTCAAACATATAATGCATGTTAGCATTTCACTAAGCACAAACTGATCACTATTTTGCATTCATTCACTACAGAAAGCAATTGATGGTAGAAAAGAGAAAGAGATTCTGTAACAATATCAAGGAATGGAAACTACATGTTTGTTTAGAGGGGCATTTATTTCCTATTTTAGTTTCAAGGTTGAAAAACAATACACTAGTTAGGTTTAGCTTTTGACAAATTTCTAGTATCCATCAACTGTTTTCCTCTATTGGTATCATTGTCTAACTGCTGGAGAGGAAGGAAAAATTTCTATACTTATCTACCTCAAGTCATAGTCAAGCATTTTATTGCTGTATTTGTTCTTGCTGTTGTTATTCTTAGTGTAATAGAATCACAACCCTATATGCCATACAGCCAAATAAAGTATGTAAAACATGCTTATTATAATAAGAAAACTGAAGCTCAGAGGCTTAAATAAGCATTAGAACCCAGGTACTTAGATTCCTAATCAAATTCTCTGTTATACCATGGCTCCTTTTACAGACAACTGTTTGTTTTTTTTTTTTCTAATATCTAAATTATTATTTTGGAAACAGAACTGTGCACTAAATGCTGTCCCTGTACCCTGACCCTAATACAGCTTACCAAAACTAACACAGTTTACCATAATAGTCTCCAAGTCTTGATCTATAGCAGGGCTTCTTAAACTTTTCCACGCATGACCCCTTTTCACCTGATAAAATTTATAGGACCCAAGATGAATAAGTATATACAGGAGGTATACAAAACATTATACTATTGCCAAATTATTTGCAACCCCCACATTCAGGGATTGCAACCAACAGTTTAAGAAGCTTTGATCTATAAAATATCAATAAATAAAACCAAAATATAAACCATGATCAACCATTTAGCACCAAATTTTATAGGAGAAAATTATACCTAATAGACATAATCATTATTTTTCCTTTGGAAAGGGCATGGTATTTGGAGTCAGAAGATGTGGGTAGAAATACCATCTTGTGCTGTGTTACTCTGGGCAAGTCAGTCAAAATCTATCTGAATTTCAGTTTCTACATCTTTACAAAGAGAGGGATATCTTATATACCTAGCACACTTCTCAGATTAGACATTTTATAGTCCTAGCAATACTGGTTAGCTCCTACTGACAAGAATTGTATTAATAATCATTAGGGTATCCTAGATACATGTGGAGAAACCAAAACATAAGCAATTTAGTTCACTTTTCATAGGCCCTACATGTTATCATTTATGTGTATGTTTGACTGTCCAAAGAAAATAATAATTTAAAAGGTTCATTTCAAATGTTCTCAGTGTATCTTTATTGAACTTACCAACTGGAAAGATTTGAAGAACAGTTTAAAATTCCAGTTTGGATATCAAAATTTAAATCACTTTTCCTGATTTCCATTTGTAAAAAGCTGTAGATTAATTGGAATAGAAAGGTTCATGTAAAGGCCAATATGAATTGGTTAACCTGACACAATTACAAGTATCTGTAAAAATCAGATTGAATTTCAAAGTTTTTTATGACACCAAGAAGAAATTGTGATCATATAGCTATTCAAAGGAATAAGCACAATGATCCATTCACAGAATCCACAGAAGCAAGCATTACCTTTTAGCCTTTGGATTTTCACATAACATAATGGCATTCTGGGCACATGCCTAGAAGCAGTAGGGAAAAAAAAAAAGAAAGGAAAAAAATCTGAAAGGCTTCACTATGAGGAGAGGCATCATGGTCTAGAGCACTGACCTATAACTAATAGGATATGGGCCTGGGTCCTACCCCAAAGTGACCTCAGCCAAACCACTTAAGTTTTCTCTACTTTAGCTTCTCCATCTGTACATGAGATATTATAATACTTGCTATGCCCTTACTTCCCTGGCATGCTTTGGGGACTGATAAGAATAATTTCCCAAACTCTTTAGAGCTGTCTAAAATAAACACACTAAATGAGCATTGGGGAATCAGTTAAAGCTGCACTTTTTTTTTTGGTAGAAAAAGCTCAATAAAACTATGTATTAGGATTTTAAAAAGGAAAGAAGTATTTCTGAATATACAATTTGTCATGGAGAAATAGGTGGTAGGCGTCCTTAGGTATTTTTCTTTAAAGAATTACACCCTCTCTCACACAAATCCAATTAGAATAAAACTCTTTTATTTGGGTGCTAGAGAAAGGTACCAAGAGAGAAGTCAAAGACTTCTCTGGAGGGAAGAAAATGGCTGAGATCACATGATTCTCTGAGGTACATTTATTCTTAAACAGAAGAAAAGAAAAAGCTTTTTATAGAGGATGAATGGTGGAGGGGATAGACGGGATGACCACCTGATTATGGAAAGTTCCCTTGGGAGTGGGGAAAGCTTGAGTGTGTAAGGAATTGGTTATGATTTGGGGTTTCTGTGACCCCATCTTTGGCTGGGACTGGAGGCCCCAGCACACTCCTGCATTTCCAGACACCAGTGCGCCTGCATGGGCCTGGCCAAATTATAATGAGGGAAGCCCTGCCATGACTAGAAACCTGGTGAGAACAGGTCAGGTGATCTTCAGCGTCCGGAAGCTGGGAGGATGGCATTTGTAGAGCCGCTTGTTAGTTTTGTCAATCAGGGCTGCCAGGCAATTAGCTTGGGGCTGTGCGTGTGGTTGGCCCTTTTTCCTATGAGAGAAGGGGCTTCTGGGAGAGAGAAGGGATGAGAGAGCACTCTGACATGAGCTGTGGAGGGAGTGAGATGCTAGAATGCTGTGCAGCAGGTTCTCTTTGAAATTGTTGATTTCCAGGTGGTAGTGAGTTGCAGATTATATTTTTTCCTTCCTCTATTCCCTTTTTCTTTGTCCCTGGTTCTATTAACCTTACTTGTGTTTGAAATTTGTTCCCATTAATAAACCCTGTTTTGTTTTGTTTTAAAAAAGGCTGTTAATCTCCTTCCTTACCCCAATATTACGGTGAGCCACCCAATTAACACTCCCCATATTAAATTTGACCCTTACAATTGAGGGGTGGTGGTCCTGACTTCTGGAATTATCTCTCCCTTGGGGCCCATCAGGTAGCAGCCATGCCTAAAGGGCTTATTTCCTTTACTTCTCAAGATGTGTCCATCCTTTAGTTTAGCTGGCCAATTTAAACTTTAATAATCCCAAATTCCTTGATGTGCCCCAACCCCATTTCTTTCTTATTTATCTCTTCCCTTCTCCAGCTTAATCTCTTTTCTTTTGGTCAATAACACTCTCTTGCCACCTGTGCAACCGCCTCCCCCAAGCCGCTACAAAGTTCACAGACACCAGTGAAATGTATGTTTTGTTTTTGTTTGTTTATATTTAACTTCAGGTAGTCACTTTCAAAATTCCTGATCACACAGTGTTCTGATACTACACAATCTTTATGTTATACCTTGCTGGATTCTTTCCAGATTATCTTTGGGTGACCCATAGCTGCTGAGTGAGAAAATCTTCCTTAAGAAATAACTTAAACATCAGTATCAACCAGTCCACTTCCCTGCTAAAGGGTTCTTGTCTTTATAGAGATTCCTGCTGAAAGGGCAGAAAGGAATATCTGAACACTGACTGGTTAAAGGTATACTACAGGAAAACATCTAAGTTTTTGACAGGTCAGCATTGACCTTCTGAAGCAACTTGTGATCAAAAATGGTGTTTTAATTCTATCCAAATCTGTTTTCTATCAGATCAAAAAAGGAATAGTGAGTGTCTCATTCCATTAGCATTAGAAGGATTTTAATTCTTAATTTCAAATGTGGTCAATAACTAGAACTCTTTTGTCTCAAAATTCCACAATGACTTCACTTTCCCTCAACACATTCCAAAAGATCAGTAAATAAAAGAATCCATTGTCCAAAGCCTTTATATTAGGTACTGCTCTTTCTTAATTAAATACACTATAAGAAGCATGTTTTTCAAATCAAAAGGATAGATGTTGACATTCAGTTTTCTTTCCTTAAATACCTGATGTTTCCCAGTTAAAAATACCTTGGGGATAAGAACATCACGTTCTGCATACTTTTTTAATAGGTCATTCAATTCAATCTAATTCAACAATCATTTATTAAAAGCCAATTGTGCACCAAGAATTGTCATAATTGATGAAAATAAAAAGACTTCAAAAAGTTATCTACAGAGTAGAAAGAAAGAGTATTGTGCCAGAAGTAAACTAGATCTAGCTTGGACTGAGAGTTGATAGTTAATTTTCAATGTGAATGTTTACACCTTGAAAATTGATGAATGCTAAAAAAAATCAGTAATCAATTTAACGTTTTATTGATTATCTAGAGTTAAGAAAGTGATGGAGAAAATAATAATAATGCAGATTAAACTTAAAAGTGTGTCATCTGTAGATTTGTTTTTGAGAACTGGGTTGTTAAACATTTGTCAGTATACCCTGACTACATCTATAGTTAAAGGATTTGGAATTAAATATTGCCTGTACCACTTATTATAACCTGTGTTATCCATATAACCTGGGTAATCTATATAAACCCTCTGATCTCCAGTGTCCTTATGCTAAATAAATGATGAATGAATGCATTTGTAAATGAGCACACTAATGATAAAAACAATTTAAGGAGAACTGACTGATCCCCACCTATATCCCATTCCCAGGTCAATGAATTGCCTGAGGCTAACCAATCTTTGTCAATTTCAGACTCTTGATTTTCTTATGTATCTCCCCCAAACAAACTCATCCCCTCCCAAAGATTTCCCACTTTACTCCATCTACTTGAGGTTATTATGTAAAAGGGTCATTTACATTAAGTAGCTTCTATACTTAACTCAAGGGCAGATTCATAGTTCCCTTTCTTCTGTTACTCCTTATAAACCTTGTCCTCAGTTCCCATTTTTGGGTATTCCTAGTATGCTTGTTTTGCAATACTCCTCTGTCCCAATTAAAGACCTTATTTCTCCTATATATCTCTATCTCTATCTTTATCTTTATCTCTCTATCTATCTATTTGGGGGTGGGGCAATGAGGGTTAAGTGACTTTCCCAAGGTCACACAGCTAGGAAGTGTCAAATGTCTGAGGCTGGATTTGAACTCAGGTCCACCTGAATCCAGGGTCAGTGCTTTATCCACTGTGCCACCTAGCTGCCCTCTTATTTCTCCTGTATTGATTGTTCCATTAATTCTCAAGTTGACCCTGCCTTGATTTCTTTGAACTCCCTAATTATCCAGGTAACTGAGAAGAGCTGTATGAGGATTGGCTGTATTGACTAAGGAGCATAATTGCTTGTCAATCCCTTGTGTTGACCAGAGTAAACCAAGATGGATAATTAATAATTCTGAAGCCAAATAAGCTCATACCAGCTTTGAAGCTGATCCTGAACTACTTGGTGGTGGTGGTTTATAAACCATCAAGAGACATTCCTATTTTCAGAGACTTATCTGACTCTAAGTTATTGTTGTAGGAAGGCAGTGGGACCCCAAGAAACCTAAAGATTCCAACCCCCAAGAAATCCCTAGATTTCCCCAAGGGAAAAACATTTCTGCCTCCCAACTAAGGACTAAAGTGGGGCTGACCTGATAAGGTCTGCAAAATGTAATATTCCCAAAACATATGGATTGGTGCTGCATATCTTACTCATTTGTAATCCTCCCCCCAACCCCCTTTGTTTTGGAAACCTAAAAAATACCAGATCTTCTCTGACTCAAGTGGGAAATCTTTCCCTAGTGGCCATATATATGCCTCTCTCCTAATAAATATATTTTTTATTTTACAAGATTTGTGATGAGCCTCCAATTCTTTGGGTGATCTAGCTCCCCCCTCCTTATCCAGGTTGCAAGTTCCCCCCAACATTATGAGACTAAGAACATATCCTATTTATGGTCTTTTAGTCTTCAGCTACTCCCCTAAATCTACTTTGGCTATGGGGCTCTCAGAATTAATCCTGTTTTTTTGAGATATCTCCTTATCAAGACATGCTAATCAAGCCTCCAACTGAGAACTGCTTATCACCAAGGACAACTTCTGATTTGTATATCAAAGGACACATCCTAGACCCCTAGAGTTCCTCATTTCCTCTCCCCTTGGGAATGGAAGACACTGACTGACTCATTCCTTTCTAAGATCACCTTTCCCTCCCAAATTCCTCAGCTGTTCTTATTTAAAATGCATATAAACCCACACAATCTATTACCTGGTGTCCTATTCAGCATAGACTGGATAGTGCCCACACAGCATTATTATTTTTTTCTTTTCTTCCCTCCCTTCTTAATAAAGACCTTTCTTTAATTTTAAAGATATTGTCTTTCTCTGGTTTCCTTCCTTTTAGACAGAAGGGGATTTGAATCTTGAGAACTAGCCTTTGTGTTCTCTGGAGAACTGGCCTTAGTGTTCTCCTGTCTTCCCCTTTGGGGAAAGAGAGATAAAGAGAGCATTTGCCTTGGTTTACAGAGAATTGTATTATTTCACCTTCAAGACCTTTATAGTCAATAAAGGTGAGTGGTGACTAAGGAAGAATTTTACCTAGGGCCCTGCTTTCAATACTGGATATACCCTTCTTTGTTAGCATTCCACATCTGGTGAACAACTCATGGAATTGTGAGATAATAAGGTATACTAGTGGAGTCATAGGTTCATAGATCATGGCTTTAGAGGTGGGACCCTTATGATATGGGGGAAAAATCGGGAGGAGAGAGCATGTGGGTCCTTAGGATTCCTCTGTAAAGAATTGCACTCTCACACAAGACCTAATCAGGAATAAAAGAACAGGTTTATTGGGGTACAAGAGAAACTGGCCGGGAGAAAGGTTTTTCATGAACAAAATGCTTTCCTCCCCCCCTAGTTAGGGAGTGCCCTTTTTATAGAGTTTAGATGGGGTGGGTAAGAGTCTCTTATTGGGTGAGGGGCTGTGGGGTCTTCCCATGTTGCGCTGGGGTAGGAGGAATGCCTCATGAGCGATTTGGTGGTGGGCATCAACTTTGGCCTGATAGGTCTAAGCGGTCAGCTGATGGGCAGTTCCAAGTGGTCTTCTCCTGGATTACCTCATCCAGGTGCTCAGGAGGGCTGAAATGCAGAGTGGTGGTCCTGGAGCATGCTTGCCACTTATTTTTTGGGGGTGTGTATGTGTCCTTGATTGAATTCAAGGAGAGGCCTACTTGATTTCAAGGGAAAACCCGTGAGGTTTCAAGGAAAAAGTTCCTTGAACTCCCCAGAGAACTGTTGGGGTAACCGGGGCCCATAATCCTCCCATGACACTTATATCCAATCCCTGTTTTTTAAAAATGAGGAGACTGAGGTCCAAAGACATTAAGCTGATTGCCCAGAGTCAAGCATCTAGTAATTACCTGACACAGAATTCAAAACTAGTTCTCCCCAACTTCAGATCCAGTGCTCTAAAAACACTATAGCACACAGGCTCTTGAGTTCTAGGCTCAAACTCAGAAAGGCCTTGGTCCAAATCTTATCCCAAATATATAATTGCTGTGTGACCCTGGAAAAGTCACTAAAACCTCTTTGTGGCTCAAGCAGTTCCCTAGATGGTTACCACCACTCTGCCTTCATGAGTACCCTTACTCTAAAAAAATCAATTTTAAAAAATATTTAGGTCAAAGTAGAAAGTGAGCATCTGACTGCCTCAAAATACTTGTCCTACTGGTGTTTGGAAGTAAATGCCTGTTTGTTTGTTTGTTTTTTCTTTTGTTTGTTTTGTTTGGATTTTTTTTTTGTAGAGATGATAATTGAACTAATTCATGGGAGTTGATAAGGCAAGAGACAGAGACAGAAACAAAGGGAGAAAAAGAGATGAAGAGAGACAGAAACAGAGAAAGGAGAATCGAAGACAAAATTTTAGGGAATACTAGTGGTTGGAAGTGGGAGGGCATAGCAATGGAACAGTTAGGAACAGTTTAGAGATAAGGAGAAGGAAAATCAAGGGAGAACAATATCATGAAAGCTGAGAAAGAAGAGAGTTTGCAGGAGAAGAGAGGGGGTGATGAAAGGTGTCAATCTTTGAAGAGAGATCAAGTAGGATAGGTCCTAAGAAAATATTATCAGATTTAACTATTGATTTTGGAGGTAGAAGTTTCAATGTGGTGGTTAGGTCAGAGGTGTGCAGTTGAAAATTGAATGAGCAGCTGAGGAAATTGAGTTAATAAATTAAGTCAAATAAAATAAACAGCTAATTTTGGGAGTTTGGCTATAAATGGGGGAAAAATTTCAGAATATACCTTTAAGAATAAGCAAGTGAAGGTCTTTATGGTGAAATGATGAAAACCTGACTATGTTAATAGGCAGCAGGGGCAGAACTAGGAGATAAGAAAACAGAAGAACTGACTTTTTGGCCAATCTCACCAAGGATTAAAGGGGAGCAGATCAAAAATACCATTAAAGGGGTTGGCTTTAGCAAAGAAACAGGTCACCGCCTCCTCAGAGATTGAAGCAAAAGAAATTATAAAAGATGACATAGATGCATTTTGAGATGTGTAGTTGAGGAGAAAAGAGAGCTATAATGATGAATGACCTGTATTTTCTCAACAACATAAGAGACAAGGCCATCTGTTGAAACACAGGGGGTAGGGGATGGCTTATGGGGCTTAAGGAAAGAAATGGTTTAGAATAACTGTGGGGAAAGTATAATAGAAAATCAATCACATAAAAATAAAAAGACCTGCCATGCATAGCTGAGGATCTAATTCAGATTATATAACATATATGTAGTGGAACCAACATAGTGGTGAGACTTTTTTTTTAGCAGTGTTCAACTGTTCAACTTTATCAGAATTGGAAAAGGCAGATGATGGTAGGAAATCAGGGTTTATGTTTGCCAAGACATGATCATCAATAGGATAAAGAGACCTGAGATTCAAGGGCAGAGGATAGTATATAGATGAAAAGGCTAACCTTAAGGTCAAAGACAAGAAAGTGAGGTCAGAGCAAGCTTGATGAACAAGGAAAACAAGTTCAATAGAAGGTCTAGAGATCATAAATAAGAATAGAATTAGAAGTGAGATAAAGGAAGAGAGGGCCACCTCCAACTGTATGGGTCACAGGTAGTTCAAACTCAATGTGTCCAAAATGGAGGTCATTATTTTTTTCTAAATTCTACTTTTAAATTTCTAAATCCTAACTTTTAAATTTCTGTTAAAAATGTCACCAATTCTCTAGTCTCTTAGATTGGTAACCTAGTAGCCATCCTCAACTCTTCATTCTTTGTTACCCTCCCCCATATCCAATTAGTTGTTAAGTCATGTTGATTCTGCCTCCACAACATTTTTCAAATGTATTTCCCTGTCTCTATCCCAATGATCACAATAGTTTAGGTCATCTATCATCATAAATTCCTTTTTGTTCCTTACTCCACACTACAAAATGCTTCTTTGCCATCTTTTCTACACTGGTTCTCTACTGGACCACAAAAATACATTCTCCTTACTTGTCCTCCTATTTCCAATCCTTCAGTCTTCATTCTCTCCTCTACTATGTGGATCTGCAAAACTGGTATTCCTACTTGAAGGTCACCAACTTCAGCATTTAAAAATAGTCCATTTATACTTGAAAGACAGAATGATGGAATGAAAAGATTCTTAGAGTAGGAAACTGAATTTTATTATAAATCTGGCCTTAACACTTAAGTAATTGTGTTACCTTAGATAAATTATTTCATTTTTATGATATTCATTTTTCTCAACTATGAAAGAAGAATACCGGTAACCCATATTTCACAGAATAAGGGTAAAGAACTTTCTTTTCATCATCTTTGACAAAGAAGTCCTTTGCCCTATCTTACTACTTCTCATTCTTTGCCAAACTCCAAAAGTCAAATTCTGGTATTATTACCTGCTTCAAAACTTACATATGTAAATAGATGAATGATCTCAGGAAAATTCATAGATTCATAAAAATCATAAATTATAACCATAGAAGAAAAAACAATGAAATCAGGCAATGATGATTATTCTGGTTTGTAATATTCTAGAATTCTAATCTGAAATATACATTCCTTTCTTATGAATTAATATTGTTTTAAGAGTTGGAGTTAGAATTTAGGAGTCTGTGACCTTACTGGATTTGTAAATAAGTCATTTAGATTTTTAGTTACCCTGACCAAGAGACTTAAGCAGCTCTGGGATTCAGATTTTTTCTTTTCATTTCTAAATGGGAGATAAAACAACTAGCCAATTGTGAAGAACAGGTTGCTATTATTTCTCAAATGTTTTAAAATCTTTGGCTGCAGGGTTTTTTCTATATGCATATTAAGAACAAAAACCAGCTTTAGGATACAAAATTACCTATCGCCAAAATGCTACATTCAAAAAGAGAAAAAACGTACAATATTTGAGTTCCATAAGGTTTGAAGGTTATTTTTGTATTAGTTTCAACTTCAAGCTGTTTTTCTCTGTTGTACTCTTGGCACTGCAATTTTTTAAGTGCAGTGCTTCATTTGCATAGTAATTACAAAGTTTAACAAATAGCATTAATGTCTGAAAGGAAGAGGTACACTCCATTCAAATTACTGACAGTATTACATTACACATTTTTAACTGCAATTTTTAAAAAAATGAAAGCCATTCCATCTTAATGTGCTCTACAGATTCCCAGAGCTCAGCAATATTTGAGTTTTAAGAAGGTAAAACCTCTTCTTCTGTTCTTTAGTGACTTCTAAAACTCTATTCATAAATACTGATTAGACACTATTTCACCATGGGGGGCAAGATTACTAGCACAGCTCCATATTCTGGGCCAAACTAGAGATGTTAGTATAAATAAATTAGGCCACATACTGTACTAGTCACATATATTAAAGATCATCATTAATAAATAGATTTTAAATGGGTATTCATATCACTTTATTTTAAGTTTGCAAATGTGAAAAAAAATTAAGAATGGGAATAGTTTGTTGAAACAAAGGTCAATTTAAAAGGGTACGCATGCTTTCAAATGAATCAGAGTAATAAAAAAATGAAGAAAATAGCAATCTCTAAATCTTCACATTAAAGCCTCTGTGATTTCAATCTTTTTAATAATATCACAATATTAAACATGCTATTCTTCTCTCATTCCCACCCATCTCCATCATTTTCTGCTACTTATTTCTTAAAAAGTCCTAATTGAAAGTCTGTTACTTAGGTCTAGGGGTGGAACCAAGAAAGTGGAGCAGAGAAAACAATTAGCTTGGATCTTTCAACATTTCCCTTCAAACAACTTTAAAATAATGTCTCAAACTTAATTTTGGAGTGTCAGAGTCAACAGAAAGCAAGAGTGAAAAATTCTTTCTGGCCAAGACAACTTAGGAGGTCTTGGTGACTCAGGGGTGGAGGCTGACCCAAAGCCCATGTGGTAGGTTGAAAGAACAGTGGTGAGATTAGGTTGTAGAGACAGAAATAGCAGCAGCTCAGGGAGTTCTCAATCCAGATAAAGCAAGGGGATCTGGCAACTGGTCAGAAAGAGATTACAGGGAATCCCTGTGTTAGCACTGCACAAAGAACAAGGTGTCATTTGGCCACTCCATTGTCTATACCCAATTCTGGGTAATAATTTAAGGATGGAAAGAAACACTTTTGGTCAAGAAGGAGCAGAAGCCATGAGGGACAGTATTGCTTTTGATCAAAAGAGACCAGAGCATCTGAAGAGCAATATCAATCACAATCCCAAAAGAATATTTGACTTTTCTGGGTAAAGAGGAGTAGAGCAAAGGAGTGTAGAACAGGAGAATAGCAAAAACATGTGTCTACCTGAGAAGAACTTAAAATTTTCAAACATCCAGAACTAGGTCAGAAAACGGCAGTGGAGGGGGTCTTCTGGGGCAGAGCCAAGATGGCAGAGGAAAGGAAGTGAGCTCTCTTACTCATGAAAAAATCACTCCAAAAAAAATCCAAATAATGCCATAAGACAATTCCTGGAACAGCAAAACACACAGAAGAATGTGCTGAAATCATCTTCTAACTAAGAATGGCTTGGAAGGTCAGAAGGAGGCAGCTTTTGTGCTGTGGAGCTCAACACCACAGTCACTCTGACACAGATCCAGTGTCAGATTCCAGAAGGCCTCACCAGACCCCCAGAGCCTCTGAATCAGCTGAAGTGCCAGTGTCATCTGGAATTAATCTCACAATCTGGTGAGAGGGCTGAGCCCTTGGCAGGGAGGAGACTACAGGGGTCTTTGCTAGTTCTGAGGCAGAACTTGAGTTTTTCTTACCTGCTGGGAACCAGGAGATAGGCTTGAGTAGCAGTGGCCAAGGTGGGGGAGGGGCACAGGCTCATCAGAGCCGACAACCACAAAACACAAAGCTGGTTGATTAACAACTTGGTATGGGGTCACCTAAGGATCAGGGAACAGGTCAGCCAAGTGAAGAACCTGATCCTCTTTAAATCATACCACCTGGGACTTCTGAAGCTTGGGATACTGTAGCCTGGAAACAGTTCTCCACTTTAAGGAGCTAAAAGTCAAGTAAAAGATAGGCAAATTGAGCAGAGAAAGGTGAGGACCATAGAAAGTTTCTTTAGTTACAAGGAAGATTGAGGTGCACTCTCAGAGGAAGATGTCAATGACAGGGCCCCTATAGCTAAAGCTTCCAAGAAAAATATGAAATGATCTCAGGCCATAGGTGCTCAAAAAGGACTTTGAAGATGAAGTTAGAGAAGTAGAGGAAAAAATGAAAAGAGAAATGAGGGTGATGCAGGAAAGACATGAGAAAAAAGTCAACACCTTGAAAAGCCAAATTGACTGAAGGGAAAAACAGGTACAAAGGCTGTCTGATTAAAATAATTGCCTAAGAATTAGGATTGAACAAATGGAAGCTAGTGACTTTATGAGAAACCGAGACACAACAAAGCAAATCCAAATGAATAAAAAAAAAATAGAGGGCAATGTGAAATATTTTCTTGGAAAACCTGCTGACCTTTAAAATATGTACAGGAGAGATAATTTGAAAATTATTGGTTTACCTGAAAATCATGATCAAGGAAAGAGTTAAGACATCATCTTCTAAGAAATTGTCAGGGAAAATTGCCCTGATATTCTAGAAGCAGAAGGTAAAATAGAAATTGAAAAAATCCACCAATCACCTCCTGAAAGAGATCCCAAAAGGAAAACTCCTAGCAATATCACAGCCAAATTCCAGAACTCCCAGGTCAAGGAGAAAATATTGCAAGCTACCAAAAAGAAAAAATTCAAGTACTGTGGAGCCCCAGTCAGGATAGCACAATATCTAGCAGTTTCTACATTAAAGGACGGGAGGGCATGGAATATGATATTCCAGAGGGCAAAGGAATTGGGATTACAACCAAGAATCACCTACCCAGCAAAACTAAGCATAATCTTTCAGAGGAAAAAATGATATTTTAATTAAGAAAGAGGATTTTCAGGTATTCATGATGAAAAGCCCTTAATTGAATGGCAAATTTGACTTTCAAATACAAGACCCTAGAGAACCATAAATCATTGGAGTTGTGGGACATACCTGGGATCATGCAGTGGGGGACTGTCTTGTGTCTGAGGCTGGGTTTTGGCTGGGATTCCCCTGTGTCCAGGGTAGATGCTTTGTCCACTGTGTCAGCTAGCTGCCCATGATGACATCTTTAGGGTTAAATTGAGGGTTGAGAGGAATGCACTGGGGAAGGGGGAAGAGCAGTGGTAGCATGAGCTGAAATCCTACATGAAATAAATGGGAAAGTGTTTATGGAGTGGGGGAAGAGATGGGGGAGGAGAAGGGCAGTAAATGAATTTTGTACTCATCAGAATAGGCTCAAAGACCTTAATCTCATCAGAGTTTCCTCAAGGAGGTATTAACACACATACCCAACTGGGTAGAGTAATTTACTTAATCTGGTCAGTAAATTAGCCTAACAATCATCAGAATTGGCTCAAAGACCTCAATCTCATCAGAATTGGCTCAAGGAGGGAATAACATACACATTCAGTTGGGTGGAGTAATCTCCCTAACCATGCTGGATAATAGGAGGGAGGGAAGGGGATAAAGAGAGAGGGGCAAAAGAAGGAAAGGCAGATTGGAGGAGGGGACAGACAGAAGTAAATCCCTTTTGAAGAGGGATAGGATGAAAGAAGATGGATAATAGAATAAATATCATGGGGAAGGAAAGGGATGGAAGGGAAACAATTAACAATAGTAATCATGAAAAAGAGAAAAGGGGGAAAAGTTGTACAAAAAGTATTTAAAGCAACTCTTTGTGGTGGCTAATAACTAAGAATCAAGGGAATGTCCATCAACTGAGGAATGACAGAAGAAACTTTGGTATATGATTGTAGTGGAATGGTATTGTGCTATAGGAAATGACAAACAGGATGATCCCCGGAAAACCTGGAAAGACTCATGAATTGATGTATAGTGAAGTGAGCAGAGCTGGGAGGATATTCTGCATAGTGACAGCAGTATTGTTCAATGAACAATTGTGAATAATTTAACTACTCTCATCAATACAATGATCCAAGATAATCCCATTGGACTGAAGATGAAGCATACTATCCATACCCATAGAAAAAAACTGATTAAAAAGAGTACTCGTGAATTGTATATATATAATCTGGTTGCTGTCTTGTGGAGGGGGGAAGAAAGGGAGGGAGGTAGAAAAATTTGGAACTCTAAATCTTATGAAAATGAAAGTTGAAAAATAACCTTACATGTACCTGGAAAAAATAAAATAAAAGTTTGTTGCAAAAGGAAAAAATAAAATAAAAAGGAGAGAAGAAAAAATAAAAATAAAATAAACAGCAGTGAAAAAAAAATACAAAGTTTGAGACAGTACCTCTTCATTCTCCCTGATGACAAAAACAGAGCCCAAATTTAGCACAAACTTCCAAATAAAAAAATAGGGTAGAAAAATGAGGTTGGTGAAACAGTGGTGGTAGGAGCAATAGCGTAGCAAACTCTCAGTCAGAGATAGTAAGAATGGTGTCAAATGACTTGTCTAAAACAAATTACCTCAAATCCTTCTCTGGCACTGGGTTAATTAATAATTCTGTTGTCCATATACAGTTCTGGGTTCCAGTCCCTTGCAGAGAGGAGTATTAGTAGCTTGGTATAAGAAATCAGGGGATCTGGTATAAAATCCAAATGGGAGAGGAACACTAGCACTTTTAGTTGCAGTAGAGCAGAGGACCTGATCACAGTTTCAGGAACAAGAGAAGTATTAACAGTTGAGGTTGAAGGGCATCAGAATAAAGAACAGAGTACAGACTAAAAGAATAATGACCATATCTCTCCCCAGATTATGCCAATTTGGTAGCACAGAAACTTGCAGATCCCCAGAATTCAATTTGAAAATAGCAAAATGAAAAATTCTGAAACAATATTCAAGTAAATACAGCCCAACTCAAACATAACACAAAGTTTAAAAAAAATAGTCTGAGAAAATGAGAAAACACCTAAACAAGAACTCAACCATAAAAAGCCGCAATGACTGCAGGGCAGGTCAAGACATAAATTCAGAAGAAGACAAAAATGTGACAAATGTCTACAGGAAATGCCTCAAAGAAAAATGTTAACTGAATCCAAGCTTAACAAGAATTTCTGGAAGAATTAAGAAAAAGATGAGTGGTAGAGTATAAATTATGGGGAAAATGAGAGTGATGCAAGAAAATTATGAAAAGAGAATTAAAACCTTGATAAAAGAATAAGCACAAAAAAATACTGAAAGAAATAAGGAAGAATTGGTAAAAGACACACACACACACACAGAAAAATACTCCTTAAAAAGTAGAATAGGGGGGCAGCTAGGTGGTGCACTGGCCTTGGATTCAGGAGGACCTGAGTTCAAATCCAGCCTCAGACACTTGACACTTAACTAGCTGTGTAACCCTGGGCAAGTCACTTAACCTTCATTGATCTGCAAAAAACAAACAAACAAAAAAGTGGAATAGGCCAAATGAAAAAGGAAGTAAAACCTGAAGAACTCCTTAAAAAACAGAATTCCTCAAATGGATAAAGAGGTAAAAAGATCAATGAAGAAAATAATTCCTTAAAAAAATCAGAATTGAGAAAGTGGAAAGTAATGACTCTGAGGCATCAATAAACAATAAAGCAAAGTTGGAATAATTTTAAAAAATGGAAGAAAATATGAAACAACTCCTTGGAAAAACAACTGACATGGAAAAAAGATTGAGCAGAAATATTTGATGAATTATTAGACTACTCAAAAAACATGATATTTTAAATTATAGGAAATGACAAGGGTGATTGTTTCAGGAAAATGTGGCAAGACCAGAACTGATGCAAAGTGAAGTAAGGACTGGGAGATCATTGTGCACAGTAACAGCAATGTTGTAATCATGATCAACCACAGAAGACTTGGCTACTCTGATCAACAAAATGATCCAAGACAATTCCAAAAGATTCATTGTGAAAAAATGCTACTCACCTCTAGAGAAAAGAAAAAAACAAACTGATGAACTCAATGAAAATTGAAATATAATGTTCTTACTTTATTTTTCTTCCCTATTTGTGATATAACTAATATGGAAAAACTTTTTGTATGATTTTTCATGCATGATTGATATTAACCTGCTTGCCTTCTTAGAGGGTGTGGGAGGGGTTGGAGGAAGGAAGAGAATTTGGAACTCAAAATTTAAAAATAAAAGAATATTTAAAATAAATAATTTTGGTGGAAGAGCTACCAGCAAAGTCTTTTTTGTTTTGTAATTTTAAAAAATTAGACTTAAAAACAAAATGAAAAAAGAAAAAATTTCTATGTACACAGCAGAACATAGAAGATTCAATATGACAATAAATTTTGATTTTAAGAAAACCTATATAATAAATACTACACATGGTTTTCAAATCTGTCCATTTTTTCTTTGACTTCTTGTTAGTTTTCTTTTATTCTTTGCTGTGTACTTTTTACTTTTATTGCAAAAATTTCTAAGTCTGATGAAGAAAAGAAACAGCAGTCTCCAAGCTGTAGGGAAATTGGTTTATTGAGAGAGGGATCCTTTCTCACAATAAAGCCAATCTCAGGTCTAGAACCCAAAGACCTTGAGCCACAGGTCCCAGGTGTGTTTTTTTTTGTTTGTTTTTGCAGGGCAATGGAGGTTAAGTGACTTGCCCAAGGTCACACAGCTAGTAAGTGTCAAGTGTCTGAGGCCAGATTTGAACTCAGGTCCTCCTGAATCCAGGGCCAGTGCTTTATCCACTGTGCCAACCAGCTGCCCCCCCCCCAGGCATTTTTATATACAAACAAGGCTTAAGGGTATTTATACAATCCTTTTTAGATATACAACATAATCAAAATAGGGCATTTCTGCAAGACAAACCAGAAAACACATGCAAAATGGTGCACATTAGTGCATATTTGTAAGAGGAGCCACAAACAGGTGCTGCAACAACTGGTGTATGTGGTTCTACAAACTTCCAGTAAGTGACTTTTCCTCAATCACCTGATTGGTCAATACTATCCAGGAATTACTATTCTTGGTACCTGACCTTTTAAGTTGTGGATTTGACTGATAGTTATGTGTGGATTTAGCTAATAGTTATGTGGTTGCAGAACCATTTCAATGTAATATGTGTACTCCATTAATTGTTACTGATATAAGCTACTAATAAAAATACCTGAATATATTAAATCATATTTTTTAGTTAATATACTGATTGTTACCACAGTTAAACACTTACATCTAAGGGAATGGGAAAATCTCACTCACACTTTATTTCCCTGCTCCATACCTCCACCCTAAAGAAAACTAAAATTAAGGGTGGATATATATCCTTGCTTAATATCCATTATTATACATATATGTATATGAGTGCATATGTATGTATGTATGTATAGATATTTATGTATATGTATATAGATATAGATATTGATATAAACATAGATAGCTATACACACACACATATATGTATATATACACATATACACTCATACACATATATGTAAGACCACATTATGTTTATTCCCACTCATCATCTGTTTCTCTGAAGGTGGATTGCATCTTCTTTCACAAGTCCAAGTCTGTACATTGTAATGATTAGAATGACGCCACCTACTGGAGACTTGCTGTGGAGAGCTCCACCATGAGGAAAACCAATCATGTCCTTTCTAACAAATTGTCCATGAAAGTTTTTTCACCACTTTTCTAAATTCCTTCTTTTCTTGGCTACACAGGTTGTATTTATGTGAGAAAAAATTAATTTAAAATAATTAATATTATATATTTTATACTTTTACAATGCTCTCAACTTATGACACAGTTTAAAACCTTTTCCTTTACATCTTTTTTTTTCTTGGTTTCTTTGAGGTTCCTGACCTTTTGTTCTTCCAAATGAACTTTGCTATTATTTTTCTTTTACTCAGTAAAATAATTATAATAATTTAATTGTGATTATATTGAATGCATAGATCAGTTATATAAAATACTCATTTTGAAAATTGTATTGGTTTTCCCTATCCATGAACAATAAATATTACTTCAATTATTTGTATCTAAGTTTTTTAGTATAAAAGGTTTTATGTTTATCTTGGAATACTTCCTGTGTCTGTTTTGGTAGGTATAACCACAAGCATTTTATACACTATGGTTCTTTTAATTGGTCTAAAACAATATTGAATACTATTGCTTACACATAATGTAGTTTCTTTATTTTTCACTTTTGATTAAATCTATTCTAATTTCAACTTTGTTGGAAATTATGATTACCATCCCTAATTTTTTTACATAATAAATTCTACTCCTGTCCATTTTATCTTTGTGTTTATCTCTCACTATTATAATGTTTCCTAAAACCAACATATTGTTGAATTCAAATTTTTAATCTGATATCTGTTTCCATTTTATGTATAAATTCATCCCATTCAAATTCTAAGCTACAATTACTTGTTTTTCATTTTCCTTCTCTCATTTTTCCTCACTTTCCTTCTCAACCTATATCCTATCCCTTCTTACTCCTCTGCTATACTTCTTTTTTTATTTCTGTTTTTAAAATAAAAGTATTTTATTATTTTCCAGTTACATGTAGAAAGTTTTCAACATTTGTTCATATAAGATTTCCAATTTCAAATTTTTCTCCCTCCATCCCCTCCCTCCCCCCTCTCCCCTAGACAGCAGGTAATCTGATATAGGTTATATATACATAATAACATTAAACATATTTCTGCATTAGTCATGTTATAAGGGAACAATCAGAGCAAAATAGAAAACCTCAAAACAAAACCCCAGAGCACCAAAAACAAAAGAAATAGTATGGTCAAGTCAGCATCCATATTCCATAGTTTGTTTGTTTTTTCTGGATTTGGAGAGCCTTTTGCATCATGAGTCCTTTGGAATTTTCATGTACCATTGGATTAGTGAGAAGAATCTTGTGTATCACAGTTGATCAACACATAATGTTGATGATACTGTGTATAATGTTCTTCTGGTTCTGCTCATCTCACTCATCATCAGTTCATGCAAGTCCTTCCAGGTTTCTCTGAACTCCTCTTGCTCGTCATTTCTTACAGCATAATAGAATTCCATTGTATTCATATACCACAAGTTGCCCAGCTATTCCCCAACTGATGGGCATCACCTCAATTTCCAATTCCTTGCCACCACAAAAAGAACAGCTATAAATATTTTTGCACATGTGGTTCCTTTTCCCTTTTTTTATGATCTCTTTGGGAAAGAGACCCAAAGGTGGTATTGCTGAGTCAAAGGGTATGCACAGCTTTATAGCCCTTTGGGCATAATTCCAATTTGCTCTCCATAACGGTTGGATCAGTTCACAGCTCCACAAGCAATGCATTGGTGTTCCAATTTTTCCACAGCTTCTCCAACATTTATTCTTTTCCTTTTTTGTCATATTAGCCAGTCTTATAGAAGTCAGGTGGTACCTCAGAGTTGTTTTAATTTGCATCTCTCTAATTCATTAGTGATTTAGAGCATTTTTTTCATATGGGAAGAGACAGCTTTGATTTCTTCATCAGAAAACTGCTTGTTCATATCCTTTGACCATTTCTCAATTGGGGAATGACTTGGATTCTTATAAATTTGATTTAATTCCATATATATTTTAGAAATGAGGCCTGTATCAGAAGTACTGGCCATAAAAATTGTTTCTCAGCTTTCTGCATCCCTTCTAATTTTGGATGCAATTGCTTCTGTTTGTTTAAAACCTTTTTAATTTAATGTAATCAAAATCATCCATTTTGTATTTTGTAATATTCTACATCTCTTGTTTGGTCATAAACTGCTCTCCTTTCCAAAGATCTGAAAAGTAAACAATTCCTTCCTTTCCTAATTTACCTATGATATCACCTCTTATGTCTAAATCATGTACCCATTTTGACCTTATTTTAGTATAAGGTGTCAGATGTTGGTCTATGCCTAATTTCTGCCATACTATCTTCCAGTTTTCCCAGCAGTTTTTGTCAAATACTGAATTCCTATCCCAGAAGCTGGAGTCTTTGGGTTTATCAAACACTGCATTAATAATGTCATTTACTACTATGTCTCCTGTGCCTAGCCTATTACATTGATCCTCTACTCTATTTCTTAGCCAGTATCAGATAGTTTTGATGACTGTTGCTCCAGATTTGATACAGCTAACCCACCTTCCTGTGCATTTTTTTCCATTATTTCCCTTGATACTCTTGACTTTTTGTTTTTCCAGATGAGTTTTGTTATTATTTTTTATAGCTCTATAAAATAATTTTTTAGGTAGTCTGATCTCTGCTTTACTTCTACCAGCTATCTTGTCCTCCCATTTGTTACCCTACTCATTCCTCTAGGAGTCCCTGCCTTATCCTCTCCCACATTACTATCCCCCTTTAACCCATTCCTGATGAGAGCTGGGTTACAGCACTAACTCCCCCCCCCACTAGCTTATTCTGTATTAATTTTTCCTTTTGTGCCTAATTTATATAAGATAAAAACTCCTTTTTATCTTTCCCTACAGAGGGTTTGTTGTTGTTGTTTTGTTTTTGTGGGGTTATTTCGAATAAATCTATCATATTCAGGTCAACCAAAGCTTTTCTATCAAACTATCAAAATAATGACAGTCATAAAAGCATTGTTAATATTTTCACATATAAGAAATAAATACTTTGTAATTACTGAATCCCTTATAATTCTTCTTAATGTTTACCTTATATTTCTCCTGGATATTATTTGTGAATTTTCCTTTAAGTTCTGGGGGGAGGAGGGGTAAAGGATTTTTGTCACAAAAAACTGAAAGTCTTCTAAATCATTAAATATCCATTTGTTTATTTATTTCATGATTCTACTTAACTTTTCTGGGTAAGTTAAATTTGGTCAGAACCCCAGCTCTTTTGCTCTATGGAATATAGTATTCCAAAACCTACAGTCCTTCAATATAGCAGCTACTAGGTCTTGTGTAATCCTTATTGTAGCTCCATGATATTTAAATTGTCTATTTTCTTGTTGCTTCCAATATTTTCTCCTTAACCCGGGAAGTTTGACACTTAGCTATGATATTCCTGTAGGTAGGCTTTTCTCCTGAGATCTCTTTCCTGCAGTGATTGGTGCATTATTTCTATTTCTGCTTTGTTTCTTATTATAGAACTTCAGGTAAATTTTTCTTAATAATTTCTTGTACTATTGTATCAAGATTCTCTTTTTATTGTAATTTTCAGTATGTTATAAATGTCAACTACTCTAAAGTTCAACTATTTTTACATTCTTTCTCCTTCTGTTTTGCAGATCAATTGTTTTTCTTGAGATGTTTCAGTTTTTCTTCAATTTTTTTTTTCATTTTGGGGGGTTTTGTTTTATGATTTCTTGGTGTATTAGAACATCATTATCTTCCCCTTGCCAAATTCTGCTTTCAAGGAATTATTTTCTTCCTTAAGTTTTTTGTTCTCTATTTCAAGTTGGTTGACTTTCTTTTCATAATGTTCTTGATTTTCTTGGATTATTCTTTTTTTTTTCTAATTTTTCTTCAATCTTTCTTATTAGGTTTTTAAAGTCCCTTTTAAGTTATTCCAAGAAGTCTTTTTTGTGCTTGTAACCATTTGAGATTTCTCATTGAAAAAGGAGTGGCTTTTTAAACTCCATTATCTTCCTCTGAATATGAACCCACAATTTCTCTATCCCCATAATAATTATCCATGTTTGGGTTTTTTCTCTTTTGCTTGCTCATTTTTATTTGTTTATTTAGTTATTTAGTTTTATTTTGCTTTTAGCAATTATTTTCTGAGATCTGTCTCAGGCCTCAACCTTAGGCCTTTCTACTATTAAGCCATAGCTAAGGCACCCAGGCACACAGTCCTGCAAATGATCTAGTTCCCTGCAGTCCCTCCAGTAGCTGCAAACTACAACTGTCCTCTCTACCCTGGAACTGAAACCAGGAACTCTGCTCTCTTGCAGGTCCCCACATCCTATAGGGCCCCTGACCCTTGCTACTGCACTCATCAGGTGTGTAGCAGTTCCTTTTTCCCACAGTCACAACCTGCAATGTGTCTGGCCAGCACAGCTATGCTTGGTGTCCCTCAACAGTGGAAGGTCTTTCAACCTTGTCCTACTCAACCATCAGACCCCCATACTGTGAGATGAAAGTTTCCAAGTCTGAGGCTTCCTCTCAACAGAGCTGCTTTCAGGATTTGTTGTTTATTGATTCTCCAGAGTCAGCTTGGAGGTGTTTGCACTTCACTCAGGTTAAACCTCCATCCCTGGAGCTTAGGTCTTTCTTGGGTTTTTCTCAAATTGTCTTTGGAGACATCTGCTTTATTCTGTGTTTATTTCTGCTGCTCTTAGGTGATATTCTGTCTTTTTGTAAGGTACTGAAACAGAATCTATGACACTTCAGATGAAGGGGAAAAGGCCGGGGGTCATAATCATAATCTCAAATAAAGCAAAGTCAAAACTATGCCTAATGAATAGGGATAAGTAGGAAAACTACACCTTGTTAAAAGGAACCATAGACAATGAATTAATATCCATTCTAAACATATATACACCAAATGGCATGGTATCCAAATTCTTAAAGGAAATGTTAAATGAATTGTAGGTGGAAATAAGACAGTAAAACTATACTAGTGGAGAAACTCAAGTTTCCCCCTCAGAGCTAGATAAACCTAAGCATAAAGTAAATAGTAAACAAGTTAAGGAGATGATTGGAATTTTAGAAAATTTAAATATGGTAGACTTCTGGAGTAAAATGAATGAGAATAGAAAGAATTATGCCTTTTTCTCTATTGTACATGGCATCCTCACAAAATCTGACCATGTATTAGGACATAAAAACTTTATAACCAAATGCAGAAAAACAGAAATATCAAATGCCCATTTTAAAGATCATAATACAATAACATTACAATTAATAAAGAGCCATGAAAATATAGATTAAAAATTAATTGGGGGTGGCAGCTAGGTGGCACGGTGGATAATGTACTGGCCCTGAATTACAGAGGGCCTGAGTTCAAATCTGGCCTCAGACACTTGACACTATCTCTGTGACCCTGGGCAAGTCACTTAAACCTCATTTCCCCACCCCTGCAAAATTAATTGGAAATTAAATAGCGTACCCCTTAATAATGAATGGGACAAGGGGGCATCTAGGTGGCACAGTGGATAGAGCACCAGCCCTGGAGTCAGGAGTACCTGAGTTCAAATCTGGCCTCAGACACTTAACACTTACTAGCTATGTGATCCTGGGCAAGTCATTTAACCCCAAAAATAAATAAATAAACAAACAAACAAATAAATAAATAAAAATAATGAATGGGACAAAGAACAAATCATAGAAACAATATATAACTTCATTAAAGAGAATGACAACTATGAGGCAACATAACAAAATTAGCTGGATGCAGCCAAAGCATTACTTATGTGAAAATGTACATTTCTAAATATGTAGATCAATAAAAAAGAGAAAGAACAGTTCAATTAATATGTAATTTAATTAAAATAAAACCTAGGGAGAAAATGAATTTAAAAGTACCCAACTAAAAACCAAATAGGAAATCTTGAAAATCAAAGGAGATATTAATAAAATCTAAAATAAGAAAATTATTGAAGTAATTATATAAGTAGAAGATGGTTTTATGAAAAAAGTAAAATAGGTAAACCATTGATTAATTTAATTTTTAAAAATAAAAAACAAAAACAAATTATTATCAAAATAGAAAAAGGTCAATATACCACCAATGAAGATGAACTTAAAATGATTGTTTGGAGTTATGTTGCCCAATTATATGCCAGTAAAACTAAAAATCTAAGCCAAATGGATATTTATATAAAAAACAAATATCCCAGCTTAACAGAAAAGGAAATAGATTATTAAATAAACCTATCTAAGGAAAAGAAATTGAACAAGCCATCAGTGAGCTCTCTAAGAAAAAATCCGTAGGACAAGATGGATTTACAAGTGAATTCAACTAAACACTTATAGAACAATTAATCATAGTACTATATAAACTATTTGGAAAAATCGGTAAAGAAGGAGTCCTACCAAATTCCTTTTATGATACAAATATGGTTTTGATACCTAAATGATGGAGAGCTAAAACAGAGAAAGAAAACTATAGGCAAATTTCCTTAATGAAAATGATGAATAACTACATAAAATACTAACAAGGAGATTACAGCAATATATCAAAAACATCATAGACTATAAACAGATGAGATTTATACCAGGAATGCAAGGTTAGTTCAATGTTAGGAAAATTACCAGCATAATTGACTGTCAGTTACAAAACCAAGAAAATCATGATTATTTCAATGGGTACAGAAAAGGCTTTTTGACAAAATATAACACTCATTCCTATTAAAAATAGTAGAAAGCATGGGAATAAATGGAGCTTTCCTTAAAATGAAAAATAGTATCTATCTAAAACCATAAACAAGCATTATCTATAATGGAGATAAACTTGAAGTCTTCCCAATAAGATCAAGGGTGAAGCCACACAAATCACCTGCATGTCTAAATGTTACCAACAAAGTACAGCAAGAAGATGTAAAAAGAGAAATTTATTTTATAATAACTGCAGAAAATATAAAATACATGGGAGTCTATCTGCTAAGACAAACCCAGGGACTATATTAACACAATTACAAAACACTTCACACAAATAAAGTCCTATCAGAAAAATTGGAAAAATATTAATTGCTCATGGGTTGGCCAAGCCAGTATAATAAAAATGACAAGTCTAATTAAGTTAATTTACTTACTTAGTGCTATACCAATGAAACTACCAAACAGTTATTTTATAAAACTAGAAAAAATAATAAAATTCATCTGCAAGAACAAAAGTTTAAGAATATCAACAAAATCAATGAAAAAAAAGTACAATCAATATGAAATTTCTTGCCTTCGAAAGAGTGGAGGAGAAGGAGGAAAAAATTTGAAACAATATTTTTAATGATTTTTAAAAAATTACTTGTAATTTAGGAATATTTCATTATATATGTATATATATATGTCTATGTATATGTGTGTATATATATCTATGTAAAGAGAGAGATTCAGTTGCTCCTAAAGTTTTCATTGATTAACTCCTAACCTATTGCTTCTTTACTCAAAATCTTTTAGCACTAACAAAATACTCTGTATTGAATGTATAATTTTTTGGCTTGGGAATATCCAACTGTTTGCCTGTGTTCATCAATTTTCACTGTTGATATGGCCTGAGTTAAAACTATCCAAGACTTCATTTTAAAAAGTCAAATATAATCTTTAAAGTAGACATTTCTACAGGTTTATTAAGACACTTCAAATGGTTTCAGAATTTTTTTTTTTTGCATTTCTTAAGCCATTACTAGAAAGATAACATTGTCTACAAATTCTGTTTGTGTCTTCTACTAGAAACACCTGTTGGCATAATGGATAGAGTGCTAGCCTTGAAGTCAGGAGGATCTGAATTTGAATCTGTGCTCAACTCACTTAACCTTGTTTACCCTAAGTTTCTTTAACTGTAAAATAGGCATAATAGCTTCCAGGGTTGTTTTGAGAGTCAAATGAGATAATACTTGTAAAAAAATGCCTGACACATAGTAGGTGCTATTCCTTTCCCTTCTTTAGTCATGATAAGGAACTATGAAGCTCACTTTTATATTAATATTTGATGAATTTGTACAGTATTTAGGATGTTAGAGCCAAGGAACAACTCTTCTTTTACCTTTGACTTAATTATTCTATTATTAAATAATCTTTCATTGCTGAAGTCATAGTCTATTCCAAAATTTACTTCTGTAGAATGCAATGATTTCTTTTTCTGTAATTTATCTTGTTACATTGCCTTGAAATAATTTCTTAGGGGGTTTTTTGTTTGTTTTTTGGTGTGTGTGTGTGTGTGTGTGTGTGTGTGTGTGTGTGTGTGTGTGTGTGTGTGTGTTTGTTGATTTGGGCCAAGGCCTGTGAGTTCATTGGTATAGAAAAATTAAAAAAAAATCCCAACAGAGAAATTCTTTATACTAATGCAGATCAATAATAGTTTTGTAATCTATAGTCTTAGAAAGTTTCCTGGAACAGTGAGAGATTAAGTGATTTGTTCAAGGTCATACAGATGGTATCAGTCAGAGATCAGATTGGAAGCCTGAACTTTCTGACTCTGAAGTCATTATTCTGTGCACTATGCTAGGCATCCTCTCAGTCACTTAAGTATTCAAAAAGTTGTTTCATATCAATCAGCCATCAATGTCAAACCTGTAAGATCTCCCATAAGATATGTTAATATATTCCATTTACAACACTATGCTGTTTTCTTTTCAAAGTAAAGGTTTACTTCTCCTTTATTTGATGCTTTGAAATAGCTGTGATTTTATCAATGTGGGCACTTCCTCCAAAACAGTAGATTTCTGGTCATCCTTGTCTTAGTAAAATAGTAGGCAGGTTCTTTTTTCCATTATTTGGATAGTCATTTTCCAAATCACAAGATCAGGGACTCGAGAAAACAAAGAAAAACTATCCAAAAACACCAAACAACATTTGATAATAAAGTCAAATGTGATCAGTGAATGTTCTTTATCATGACCAGTATTTGTATTATAAGCTAGTAAACCATCCACTAAATATGTAATATCAAATGAAAATTAAAAAAAAAACAACATTCTGGGTTATTGCTTTTTGTCTGCTTAACATAGATTCTAAATTTGCTGAGCAAGGAATAAACTGTATTATATTTCAATGCCATGTTTATTGTGTATGTTCAATATGTATTATAAAAAGTAGTTATAAGGGGGGCAGCTATGTGGTGCAGTGGATAGAGCACCAGACCTGGATTCAGGAGTACTTGAGTTCAAATGCGGCCTCAGACACTTGACACTTACTAGCTATGTGACCCTGGGCAAATCACTTAACCCCCATTGGCCAGCAAAAAAAAAAGTAGTTATAAGAACAAAAATGAAGTTATTTCATTATATAAAATGCGAGGAATAAAACATATTTATAAAAATCCTTTATTTAACCTATATGGGGGAGGGTATTTCTTCCTTTTGTGATACACATTAGAATTCAACGGTAATTTATTAAATAGTCTTCATGAGTTACTATAACAAAAGAAAAGAAAAGAAAAAATAGAACAGAACAAAACAAAACAAAACAAAATCAAATGATTCTCTAGTAAACAATCCTCTGTTTATAAACCACATTTGCTATCCTGGGACAATAAACACATAGTCCATCTCTGGTACCATACTCCAGATTTGGATAATGCCTTCCCCTAGTTGTATTCTGTAAGCATCATTGTTGACAGTTCAGAACCACATCCAAACCATGGTTTAGAATTCTATAGGGTTGTGGAAACAAGAAAGATGATTCATTGAGGATCCCTACCCAAATTTTAATCAATATTAGTCAGTCCATTATGATTCTATAAAGGTTATTGATTATTGACTATTATTTTAACATATTCATCTAGTGATATATATTTAGTAAGATGTCTAATAATAGGTATAAGAATAAGAAATGTATTAATCCATATTTTGAATAAGTTATAGAGGAATATGGATTTTAATAGAAGGTCCCTAAAATAGGCCTAAAACTTAAAGGTAATGCCCACTGTTTGTTTACCACCTATAGAGCTAAGTTGTGTAATGCTGGCACTAATGTCCCCATTCTATTTTGCTCAAATACCATGAACAAGTATGGGTGGCATGGTAATGGAAACCCCCCAATTTATGGAACCCCCTCCCAATATGGGGTTCTTAGAGTATCTCCTCTTGCCCAACCTAAGGAGTAACCCATCCATCATGTGACTCACCTAGGGTTAAATAGCTAGTAAAGTGTTTGAGGCCATATTTGAACTCAGGTCTTCCTGACTTCAGGTCCAGTGCTCTATCCACTGTGCCACCTAATTGCCCTTATACTAGCTATATTAAATGTGTCAGCTCCTTGGAGCCTTGCATTTCTTTCCTTTCTACAATGAAGTATGGAATAATACTTGAATTGTACTTGAATCTACCTCACAGGGTTTCTTTGACCCAAAGCCATTTTTATTAGTATTTTGAAAAACACTTCATATCTCAAGAAAGCTAATATGAGAAAATTAGAATATAGTAGCACATTGCAGAGAATTCATTATATGTATATATACATATGTTAATATATGTATGTAAATATGTATGCACATGTGTATGTGTCTTTAAAGCAGGGGATCCTCCAATTTTTTATTACAAATAAATACCTTCCATTTCCCCCAAACTTGACATTACCAGATAATGTGATCTCATTTAGAGGGAAATAAATTCTTGTTGATTAAAAAAAAAGCAAACAAAAACTGCTCTAAGCACTGGAGAAACAGGAAATGCAACAACTTGCTCACAAAGAACTCAGATTCCACTGGGAGGGAAAGGAGTGATATATAGAGAAGGTCCCCTCAGCTTTAAATACACAATCCTGTGGAACTCATTTTATAGGCAAAGCTGCCTTAGTGTAGGATCCTTTATAATACTTCGGTAATTAAATTACATTGAATGAAGATCTGAGGTAGATCAATCTATAGCAAATTTCCTACAACAGCTCACATTTATAAATAATGCTTGAACATTTGCAAAAGCACTTTACATTTTATAAATGAGAAAACTGTGGCTTAGAGACTTGACATGACAAAGATGCTAAATTACACAAACTATGTAGTCTTAGTTAAATTTGTGGTCTCCAAACTTTTTATTATACCTATTAGTTAAAGTTTTTTTTCCTTTTAACACATACCCTATATGTCTATAGTGAAAGTGTGTATTACAAATTATGCACATATACTAATATATAACTGACATGAAACATTCACAAAAATGGGAATTTAAAGAGGATTAAAGATGAAATAAATACAAAAATATATACTTATTCAGATATAAGTGCTAATTGAATATGTTGATAGATATTTAGTGCAAATAATGTGATTATATATCATTTGTCATTTAAAAAATTAAACTTGTTTATATTCTATAAAGGGGGATAAAGCAGACTTGTAAATTGAAATTGTTAATAATTAGCTATGCCTTTAATCGATCAATGGAGCTACCTCTTGTTGTTGTTCAGTAATTTTTCAGTTGTGTCCCACTCTTTGTGACCCCATTTGGGTTTTTCTTGGCAAAGATATTGAAGTGGTTTGCCATTTCCTTTTCCTACTCATTTTACAAATGAAGAAACTTAGGCAAACAGAGTTAAGTGACTTGCCCCAGGTCACACAGATATTAAATGTTTGAGGCCAGATTTGAACTGAGGAAGATGAGTCTTCCTGACTCCAGATCCAAGACTCTATCCACCTAGCTGCCCTGTAGCTATGATAACAGGTGAATTAATTTCTTTAAAGATACTTTTATTTGAAAGATACACAGTAAAACAATCTAAAAATAGGCCATAGCATTTAGTGAATATAACAGCTATTTAGCAGAAGTTAAAATTTTGTATGGGTAGATATTCACTATACACAATGAAAAAAACAAACAAAAGAGTAAATTGTTTTTGCTTCCAGCTCCACAGAAACATTTCAGTATAAATGTATTGTTCTTTCTTTGTGTGGTGGCACTTAATGGATGCTGTCATATCTTCCTATTCATATTTGAACATTTTTGTTGTGTGCCTGTTTTTTTTTTAAATAAAGTCTGAGGAAGGGCAGCTAGGTGGCACAGTGGATAAAGCACCAGCCCTGGATTCAGGAGGACCTGAGTTTGAATCTGGCCTCAGACACTTGACACTAACTAGCTGTGTGACCCTGGGCAAGTCATTTAACTCCCATTGCCCCACAAAAACAAAATGAAACAAACAAACAAACAAACAAAAAACAAATAGGGTCTGAGGAACAGCAAGGACAGTTTAACTAGATTGTGCCACACAGGAATGGTAGTAACTAATAATAAGGTTGGAAATGTAGGTTGGGGACAGGTTGCCAAGGGCTCTGAAAGCCAAAAGAATATATTTACATCTGAAATTAGAAGTAATAGGGAGTCACTGTAATTTATTGAGTAGGAAAGTGATATGGTCAGACCTTTGCTTTGGGAAAATTACTTTGGCATGGTGTGGAAGATGGATAGGGTAGGGAGAGACTTGAAACAGGGAAACCAATTAGGAGGCCAATGTAATAATCCCAATGAGGGCCTGAATTAGAGTAGGGGATGCTTGAATGGAGGGGAGATAATATGTGAGAAATGTTGTCAAGATTAAATCAACAAGATTTGGTACTTGTTTGCTTATATAAGACTGAGTGATAGTATGGAGTTAAGAATGTCATCAATGTTACAAATATGGGTAACTTGGCAGATTTGTATTGTCCTCAACAGAAATGGGGAAGTTCAAAGAAAGGTGGAATGGGAAGAGCAAAGAGAATATAATGAGACTACATCCATACCCATTCATATTTTTCAGTTTTCTAACCCACCCAAAATTTAAAAAGGAACTGAGGGACAGAGGTCTAACTCACTCTCCTGCCTTTTGATAAAGATGTGTATGTGGTAGCCAGACAATGATTGTGAGGGCAAGACAGGTGGGTGGGATTTTCTAAATAGCACCTGAGTAAAAGGATCTGTGGGTTCCTAAATCCAAATTAGGCTGTAACTTTTCTTAGGAGCTACAATGCTTAAGAAGTTGGGGGTTGGGAGCTTGCTTAGGGGTACAGGGAGAGTTGTGGGGTACTCTAGAGAATGGAGGGTTAGCAGTAAATATGATTGTTTTTCAAACAGTCCCAAGATAGGCTATTATAGAGATGATACTATTAGGCCTATTTTCTCACCCTCTTATAAGTAAATCACACATCTTGGGGTGTTGCCATGGTCTCCATGGAGCTGGGCCCTACTCCAGAGGCCATTGATGTATAAGCAAATTATTCTAAAATTTTAAAATAAAATATATTTATAAAACTTTCTGCCATAACCTCTTCTTTCCCAGAGAGATTTTGCTAAGTTTGGATGAAAAGATATTATGGTGATTTAAAAGGAAAAAATACACACACACACACACACATATACAACAAACTTAAATGATCCACTTTTGTGTCTGTGGTATAAAAAAAAATTATGCTATTTTGATAGGCTTCCAGGCATTAAAGAAAACTATTTAGAAATGCCCACAGAGTTACAAATGATAAGAATTTGAACCAAAGCAATGAGTAAAATTAATAAAAAACAAAAAAGAAATAAAAGAAAACAATTCAAAGAAACCTCATGTAGCTACTGTTACTTTTGAGGCAGAAATGTGATATTAACTGTTAGTAGCAAATGTTAGAGCCTCATTGAAGTACATTAGCCATGGAGTAGAGTAATAAATTTAGTATTAGCTTGTTTCTTGTATTGAGTTACTTACCAGTGTTAGGAGCAGTGGAATTACAGTGTTCAAATGAACACATTTATGTGCACCTGTGTAATTTAAGCGAGGCCTTAAATCACAAAAATGTAAACAACACTGCGTGTTATTTGTCTAAAACTCTCAGGGAAAATTGCCTACCAGGGCTTTATTGCTGCTCTGAGAAATGTGAGTGTGCTGCTTAAGTTTCCAGCTGCCTCTGCTACAGCAACTCAAGGCAAGCTGGCAACTTCCCTTCCCAGGGTTTAGTGTACAACATTTCAGACAGACCTTACAGAGATGATGAAAGGGCTAAGCACCCATTGCTAGGCTATTTCTGCAAGGACAAGTTAATCTTTCTCTTGTAATGGCTTGCCCCACTAGTTTGACTGGTTTTCACTGACTCCAGTGACTGTATTCCTGACATGGTTGTCAGGTAGACCTGAGTTCAAATTCAGCTTCAGACACTTCTTAGCTATGTAGCCATGGACAAGTCACTCACCCTTTCAGCCTCAGTTTCTTAATCTGTAAAGTGGGGATAATAATGACACATCACAGAGTTATATCAATGACAGAAGGAAGATGAGGAGAAGAAAGAGGAGCAGGAGCAGGAGGAGGAGCAGGAGGAAGAGCAAGAGAAGGAGGAGGAGGAGGAGAAAAAGAAGAAGATGAAGAAGAAGAAGAAGAAGAAGAAGAAGAAGAAGAAGAAGAAGAAACAAAACTACTAATAATAGCCAGCATTTATATAGTACTTTGCAAATTTTAAAGTAAATATTATCTTTACAGACATTATCTCATTTCATACAACAACCTTTGGAGGCAAGTTCTATTAGTACAAATGAGGCAACTGAGGCAGGTAAAAGTTAAGTGACTTGTCCAGGATCACACAGCTAATCTGAGTCTGGATGAGAACTCAGGCTTTTTTGATTCAAAGTCAAGCACTCTATCCTCTATCCATCCTAGCTGCTAATGTAAGATTGCATGTGCAAAGTACTTTGCTAAACTTAAAACACTATACAAATGCCATTCCTATTAAAATAACTTAAAAGAAAGAGTCTTATGTAGCGAAGAGCATACTTAGTTTAAAGCCTGGAAGGCCTAGTTGTGATCTTTACTAATGGCTTTATTTTTGTCAAACAATTTAATCTCTGAAGTTTCTTTTGCTTTGGAAAATGGAGACATAACTGTTGCAACTGTTTTGAGGTTCACCTGAGATAAGGTGAACTCTAATGTACTATATGTGTTATTTATCTATAAGTCATAAATGAGTTGCAATCTGCATTGGTAGAAGTGGTTACTCCTATTCATGTTGGGAGTGACCCATGTTAGAAGAAACATAGATCTTCACATATCACATTTTCAATTTCAATTGTTCTTCTTGTTGTTATTTATCCTTCAGTATTGAAGAGGACCAGTGACATAACAAAGATGAATTGGATTTAAGTGAAGCACAGTTCCACAAAGTCATCAGCTTCTTTCTCTCCTCCAGAGTCATCAGAGTCCAGTGACAGGACAAAAATCAAGACTACCAGTGATGTTCCAGATGGGAAGATTAATATGAATAGGTATAATGTGAACATGGCACACTTGAACTATTGCAATAACCTTCTGATTGGTCTCCTCGGCTCACATCTTTCCCTGAATCAGTCTCCTCCATTCAGCTGTCATACTTCTCTTCCTAAAGTGTAGGATTGACCATGTTGCCACCCCTATCCCATTCCAGTGGCTCCCTATCACCTCTAGAAATAAATATGGAGTGTTCTGGTGTTCGAAGGCCTTCATTAACTGGTCTGTCCTACCCTTTACTACCACCACCTACCACCACCACTACTCCCCATGCAAATATATACTCTACTATACAGTGACACTGGTCCTGTTACTGTTTCAAAAAACAGACAATCAATCTCCAGATTCTAGACAGAATGCACTTCTTCATCTCTTCCTCAAGTTCTCCCTGACTTTTTTCAAGTCTCAGATAAAATCTCATCTTTTACATGAAGCATTTTCTGATCCCTCTCAACATCAGTGCCTTCCTTCAGTTGATTATCACCAATTTATCCTGTATGTAAATTGTTTGTACAAAGTAGTTTGCATGTTGTCACCCCCACTATAATGTGAGTTTCTTTCTTTTTTTGTGAGACAATTGGGGTTAAATGACTTGCCCAGGGTCACACAGCTAGTAAGTGTTAAGTGTCTGAGGTCAGATTTGAACTCAAGGTCCTCCTAACTCCAGGGCCCATGCTTTATCCACTTCACCACCTAGCTGCCCCATAGAATGTGAGTTTCTTTCTTTTTTCTTTTTTTTTTTTGGTGAGGCAATTGGGGTTAAGTGACTTGCCTAGGGTCACACAGCTAGTAAGGGTTAAGTGTCTGAGGCCAGATCCGAACTCAGGTCCTCCTGACTCCAGGGCTGGTGCTCTATCCACTGTGCCATCTAGCTGCCCATAGAATGTGAGTTTCTAAAGAACAAGGATTGTCTTTTTTTTTGTATCCTTAATAATTAGCATAATATTTAGAATATGTGGTTGTTATTCAATTATTCAGTTGTGTCTGACTATTGTATTTCAGTTGACAAAGAACTCAAGCTAGTTTGTGCATGTAGATATAATCTATATATCTATATGTTGATTGCTGGTTTTTTTTGTCCTCTTGAACAAGGCCATGACATTGGGGTCATGTCATGACTTACATTGAACTGAAGTGATGGAGTATTGAGCAGTCACCAACATCACTCTCTCCTCCAGAGCCATCTGGCTCCACTGATAAGACATGTGTCAAGATGACTGGAGATGGCCTTGGATGTTTAAGGTAATTGAGGTTAAGTGACTTGTCCAGGGTCAAACAGCTAGTAAGTGTCTAAGGTCATCTTTGAACTCACGTCCTCCCAACTTCAGGGTCAATATTCTACCTAGTCTCCCCCCCCACCCTGCCCCTGCCATATAATATAAAAATGCCCAGCATTTTTCTTTTCTTTTTTTTTTTTTTTTAGTTAGGCAATTAGGGTTAAGTGACTTGCCTAGGGTCACAGAGCTAGTAAGTGTTAAGTGTCTGAGGCCGGATTTGAACTCAGGTACTCCTGAATCCGGGGCCAATGCTCTATCCACTGCACCACCTAGCTGCCCCAGCATTTTTCTAAGGAATTCTAATATACAATAGTATTCTGTGAGAATTTCTCATCTAAACTCTTACCTACTATAATCCCAAGCAAATAGCACATTGAAAACAATAAATACAAATAAGACCACTCCAAACTTCCTTGGATAGGGGAGTTTGCTTGGGTATGAAAGTTCTTATCATGCTTTGTGAACAAAACATACAAGTGGTGTCAGGATTTGATCAGCTTTGTTAGAATATAATTAATGACTGTTAGGATAGAACTAATAATATAACAAAGAATAAATATTATAGAACAAGTAACTCAGGCATTAGAAAACATTTTCTGATCCTATATAGAATGGTGAAAAGGAGCATGGTCTGATGGATAAAGAGATGATCTTACAGTCAGGAAGAATTGACTTTGTTAAGGGCTAAAATTCTAGCTAGTCTGTCTAAAATATCTAATGAGTGGTCGCCAATCAATTATAAGCTTTAGCAAGAGTTAGACTTTTAAGCATTTATTAAGGAGAATAAGAATTTGGTAAAGAGAGAGAAAGGCCTAGATTCCTATCTATTAAAGGGAGAGCACATTTCTAGCTCCCTTCTCCGCCAGAGTCCCCAGGAAAGAGCGCCCCAGAGTCAGCGCCAGTCTCTTCCTCCCTCCTCCCACTAGTCCGCGTCACTTCCTCCCGCCAAAGAAGAGACTCCTGGTCTTGCCCTCAAAGACCTTCACTTCATGGGCAGAACTCTTCTACAGTAAGTATCCAGCAGGTGGCGTCATTCCAATTGTTACAGTCCCCCCTGTTGTTCCTCAAGAAACAAAATGTTTCCTTGACGGAACAGTAAAAACAATATAATAACTATTGCTAACTAATAATATGTGAACAACAATATAGAAAAGGAAGAGAGGAAAGTTTTGGCCAGAGGGGCGATTTTTTGTCCTCATGAACCGACGCTTTGACATTAGTTTTGCAAAGGGAGGGCCTCTGCAGAGAATACATGTTACAGATGGTGTATATTATAACAGAAAGAGAAAAAAAAACAACAAAAACAACAAATCAAAACTGTTCATTTAAAGTCTCTGAAAGTCTTTTCTCAGATGTCCTCTAGGTGTAGTCGTAGAATGGAAGTCTCTTCAGGGGTTGATGTGTGGATGCTGGTAATCAGCCAGGAAAATTTCCT
The DNA here is from genome assembly GCF_019393635.1 of Dromiciops gliroides. Classification (NCBI taxonomy): domain Eukaryota; kingdom Metazoa; phylum Chordata; class Mammalia; order Microbiotheria; family Microbiotheriidae; genus Dromiciops; species Dromiciops gliroides. The sequence continues at coordinate 564,078,424 of NC_057861.1, read as the reverse complement.
ACAAAATTGAGCTTAACACAACTTTAAAATAGCTTTGTCAATAATCAAATCAAACAATGAAAGTTCTCAAAAACATGTCTAAGGGAATTCAGAATCTTAGTTGTTACACATGAAACATATAATAAAACAAAAATTGAACCATTCTTTAAAATTATAATATTACTATAGTCCCCCCCTTATGGAGGGTAATTGAGAAGACAATTGCTGTGATATTAATTATTAAAAATAATTTTTTATCTTTGTTTCATCACTTTTTGCATCATCTGCCTAATTATCCTCATGCCATTATGAGAAATTAGAAAATCTAATATAATTGGTAACAGGTGTCAAGGCCAAATTCAACACTGTATTTATCATGACACCTGAGATAATTATGGGGGTTACCATAAAAGAACAGAGAAATGATGGGATATGAGCATTCCCACACTTGAGCAATATGTACTGCCCATACAGTATGCCAGGCTTAAAATAGGTGGATGGAATATATGTCCATGCCACCGAACATATTGGAGGAAACTGAGTCAGACTTAATCAGATCCATGGGATTAAGATGTCCATGGCATCAGGCATATAGGAGGGAGCATAGAAGCCAGGTGTAGAAGTGAGATGGGTGGGATCAATACTTCCAGCCATCCGTACAATATTGTGGGGAAAAATAAAATAAAATATTAAACCAAGAGAATCCAACCTCGACATTTGTCAAAAGCCGTTCCCTCGGCCATACCTTGACTTCATGCATGTCTCCCCTCATGTGACAGTTCAGTGTCTGCTTTTGCATGTATTCCTCTTGTGATTGGATGGCATCTTGGCCAACTGGCATCTGATAACTCAGAATAAAGGCAATTAATGTCTTAAATGATAAGTTCCCATAATCCAAGTCTCATATGGATTTAAAAATTGAGGATAATAAATGATTGCAAAAAATGTGAATACATCTTGACTCAGAACACAATATATAATTATGCAACAATTTCAAATAATACCCCTTTTTTTTTTACTTAGTATACAATTACTTTTGTGAAAAATCAGAACATATTTAAATACAAGTTAAAGCACAACAGAATCTCAAAGAAAAATTTTTTTTAAAAAAAGAAAACTTTTACAAATGTTCCCCTCTTTTTTTTTTTTTTTTGGAATATGCTTATCAAAAATAATACTTCTAGAATCAATTTACACTTGCCATGGCAAACAATTTGCTAGGGAAATGCTTTAAAGAGTTTGATCAAATAATCAGTTGAGAAAAAATAACAAAAACAAACAACTCAGAATATGGGAGCACAATACTCCTAGAATTAACATTGTATTATGAAATCAAAACCATCTTGCAATGTTTCAAAATTAGAGAGATGAATAAATAGAAAAAAAATACACATGGAACAATAAAAGACAATGAAATTCAAACTAGGGAAATCTAAATGAATGTGAACTTAATATTAATAAGAGTATTATAAAATATAAACTTGATCACATGACTATAAAAAGCTTTTACAAATATTCTCCTTGTTTTAGAAACTAAGTATGACACAATCTCAAAAGCATGAAAATCTCTATGAAAATAAACCCATACCATTAATTTCAAAATGTATATGTAATAGCATAGAAATCCTATGTAACCTCTGAACTGACATTAATACTCTGAGTGAATTTAGAACACTTTTGATTCCGGTATCTAAAATCCCCAATACTCATATCAATACATTGCTGCTTACTTCTACATTTCTGTAAAATATATATCCTTCCATGGCAAAAGAAGCAGAGTCTTGAACTATGTTGATGATTGTCATTCTTATTCAGCTTAAGTTTTTCTTCTTTAACCCCTCTATATTGTCTGTCAGTCTTTTCACCATACGAATGCTTTATAAGATTACTAATTAAAGACAAAAGCAGGTTAGCAAAATTATGAACAAAACGAGCATATCTGGAATTTAAAGAGTTTTCTAAGATTGTCTCAAAAGCACAGCCAGGCCAGGGAAGGGCTGAGCCTGAAGCTGCAAATGCAGGTAGAAAAAGTTGAGCATGCGCATCAGATCTCTGGACTTCCCAGGCAGGGGAAGCTATGGGCTTGGCCATAGGAGGAGTAGAGGGTGGGGTCTGGAGAGGAGGGGAGGGACCAGAGCACTTTGAATCAGATTTGATTTTGAACTCAGGCCTGGATTCCTCTTCCCCCACTTTGCCTCCAGGTGCTAGGGGATTAAAAGCTTCTAGAGGGTGGGTCATTGCCTCCAGGCATGCAAAATTAGAGCAACAATTAGTGTTAGAATTGGGAAAAGCTGCAGGAATCTCTTCAGGTTTCTCTGAAAAAGCATGGTTGGGAGAGGGAGAGATATTTCCTTGTGTGAGTAAGTTGCTGGCTCTTTTAACAAAAATAAAAAGAAAAATAGAAAATCCACAAAAACAAAGCATTAACATGATCTTATCTCCCATTTGTCTGGTTAAACAGACTAAACTCAAAAATAGGGTAATTAGGGAGTTTGAAAGGTCCATTTGAAAAAATTTAAAGGGAAAACACCAGGCAGTTCAGCAGTACTCAAGATTTAAAGGGTTAGGGTAGGGGAAATTTCTTACCCAACCGAAAGATCAGAAGTGAGGTTCAGCTTTCCTCTTCGTGGTCAGCCATCTGTTAAGGGCTAAAATTCTAGCTAGTCTGTCTAAAATATCTAATGAGTGGTCGCCAATCAATTATAAGCTTTAGCAAGAGTTAGACTTTTAAGCATTTATTAAGGAGAATAAGAATTTGGTAAAGAGAGAGAAAGGCCTAGATTCCTATCTATTAAAGGGAGAGCACATTTCTAGCTCCCTTCTCCGCCAGAGTCCCCAGGAAAGAGCGCCCCAGAGTCAGCGCCAGTCTCTTCCTCCCTCTTCCCACTAGTCCGCGTCACTTCCTCCCGCCAAAGAAGAGACTCCTGGTCTTGTCCTCAAAGACCTTCACTTCATGGGCAGAACTCTTCTACAGTAAGTATCCAGCAGGTGGCGTCATTCCAATTGTTACAACTTCAAGTTCTGCCTCTGAGCTATATCCTGCTATATGACTCTGGTCAAGTCTATTGATCTCTCAGTGCCTCCAGGCAATTCTCTAAGACATAACATGATATAATGTTAAGGTTATAAGGAAGTGTAGAGATCAATCTCATTTCATGGATAGAGAAACTAAGCCCCCATAAAATAAAAGACTTGCTCACTGTCACATAAGTAATTAATAATAAGATGGACACAATATTATTCATTAAAATTGACATAAAATCTTAACTACTAGGGAGAATTTAAATCTTGTTTAACTCAACCCAGATCTATCATTTGCATAAAAACTGGTCAAGAACAACTACAACAAAAAGTTTTGGTCATCTCAACTCACTATATAATTTTATAAGGTTAAACTATAAAGTAATGCCCTATAAGAACCTGTCTCAGTGTATCTGGAGTCTTAGGAAAGAACCTCAGTAAAATGCATAGACTTCATGTTTTGTCCCATTATAATTTGTTTTTGTTTTTAGTGAGGCAATTGGGGTAAAGTGACTTGCCCAGGGTCACATAGCCAGTAAGTGTTAAGTGTCTGAGTCCGGATTTGAACTCAGGTACTCCTGACTCCAGGGCTGGTGCTCTATCCACTGCGCCACCTAACTGCCTCTCCCATTATAATTTGTAATGATTAATATCTTCGCCCTGCATTTACATAAGGGCAAACAAATATTTTTGAACTGATTAATTTAAATGATACACTGAAACACTTACTTGAAACTCAATTATGTAAACATAATTCTTCATCCTTCCCCTATCCTTCTTTCTCATTAAAATGGACTGGACCAAGTGTTGTCAATTTCATGACTCATTAGTTATCATCCTAAGATCTCTCATCCTATCAAAAATGTGTTTTCCCCAAAATGTCAATCCACAACTATTCCTCAATCTTCAAACATCCTCACTATCTTATTTCTTGACTCTTGCTTTCATGGTTTGTTGCTGAATGTCACTAGAAAATAAAATCATCGTTCTTTTGATTCTTTCCAGTACAAGTTTATACTCTGTAACCTCAGCTATATATTCACCCTTACTTGGGAACCCTTTTATTCCACATCTTCTTAACATGATTATTCCAATCTATTCTTTTTTTTTTTTTTTAGTGAGGCAATTGGGGTTACGTGACTTGCCCAAGGTCACACAGCTAGTAAGTGTTAAGTGTCTGAGGCTAGATTTGAACTCAGGTACTCCTGACTCCAGGGATGGTGCTCTATCCACTGTGCCACCTATATGCCCACCCACCAATCTATTCTTTGTCTTCTTGAGTCTACAACTTTATAATCTTATAGAGATTCATAATCTTTATAATCTTAGAGAACTTCTTCTTGAGTCTACAAATTATCCCACTTCTCCCACTCAGACTCAGTTGGTCTAGTCCCTTTATTAAAAGGAACAAAAACATCATGAAGATATCCAGGATAACATACCTCACATTATTTATACTTGATATCTCTACTTTTTTGTTAACTTAGCATTTCTTCCTTCTATGTTGTATCAATGGCACCCTGCCTTTTTTATTAAAAACTTTTGTTTCTATTTGCCTTTGCCCAGTTTCTTGTGCCCTGAATAAATTTTCAAATTCTATTGAATATGTACTTCAAGAGATATCCACATGCCGTAACAGATAGTGAGCCAGCCTCACTATCAGTTTAGATTTTGCCTTCGACACATACATGTTATGTGACCTTATACAAGCTATCTGACATCTTAATTTTTTGAAGCGGGAGGCAGGGCAATGAGGGTTAAGTAACTTTCCCAGAGTCACAAGCCTAGCAAGTGTCAAATATTTGAGATCCGATTTGAACTCAGGTCCTCCTGAATCCAGGGTCAGTGGGTTGTGCCACTTAGCTGCCTCCATACTATCTTTTTTTTTTCTTGGTGAGGCAATTGGGGTTAAGTGACTTGCCCAGGGTCACACGGCTAGTAAGTGTTAAGGGTCCGAGGCCAGATTTGAACTCAGGTTCTCCTGACTCCAGGGCTGGTGCTCTATCCACTGCACCACCTAGCTGCCCCTTCCATACTATCTTAATGTTTAAACAGTTCTCTAAGATTATAAATTGTAGAAAAGGTGCTTTCTTACATTGGTAGAGAGTTTCCTCAAATGGAATTTTTCTACACCAGTGAAAATACACATTTAATACCAATCCCAATATTCCACAAATGTATTTGAAATTGACTTCTTCCTTTTTAGTAGCATTGCTACTAGTCTATAGTCCAAATCATTTATTCAATTTATTGTATAAAGATTTATTAGGTCAGGCATCTAATAAACATTTATTTTTGGCCTACAATGTGCCAGGCATTGTGATAAGCTCTGATGATATGAAAAAGAGGTAAAAGATGGTCCCTGCCTTCAAGGAGATCACGATTTCATGGGAGAGACAACAAACAAGCAAATATAATTGACAGAGGGAAGGTACTATAATTTATAAAGGTTTGAAAAAGCTTCCTTGTAGAAGATGGGACTTGAGTTGGTTCTCAGAAAAAAGCCAAGGAAGGCAGAAGACAGTGATAAAGAGGAAGAGCATTCCAAGCATGGGGGAAAACCAGAAAAGTTGTCAGGAGAAATGTAGCATCTTGTTCATGGAACAGTCAGAAGGGCAGTGTTACAGGATCAAAATGTAATTGACAGGGATTAAGATGTAAGAAGAATGGCTTTGAATACCAGAGTATTTTTGTATTTGATCTTGGAGGCAAAAGGGAACCACTGGACTTTATTTACTGGGGGCAAGAGAGGTGTGACATGGTTGGACCTTGATTTTGTAAAATCATTTAGATGGTTGAATAGAGGATAGATTAGAGCAGGGAGATACTTAAGTTAAGCAGACCTACCAGCAGACTATTGCAATGGTCCAAGCATGAGATTATGAGAATGGTGGCAGTGTCAGAAAAGAGAAGGGACATTTAACAAGGTAAAATCAACAGGACTTGGTAACATATTTTGTGTATGGCAGGGGGAGATAATGATGAGTCAAGAATGAGAACTAGGTTGCAAGTCTAAGGGACTGCTATGATGATGTTTTCCTTTGTTTTAAAAATAATAATAAAACTTTTTATTTAAAGTTTTGAGTTCCAAATTCTATCCCACCTTTTCCCTTACTTCTCCCCCTCCCTGAGATGGTTATCAATCAGATATAGCTTACACATGTGCCATTATGTAAAACAATACCATATTAGCCATTTGGTATAAGAAAACTTGAATAAAAGAGAAAAAAATAAAAGAAAGTGAAAAATAGTATGGCTCAGTCTTTGTTCAATCAATATCAGTTCTTTCTTTGGAGGTGAATAGTATGTTTCATCAATAGTCCATTGGGATTGTCTTAGATCATTGTATTGCTTAGAATAGTTAAGTTATTCATGGTTCTTCATCAAACAATACTGCTGTCACTGGGCAAAATGTTCTCCTGGTTCTGCTCACTTCACTTTATGTCTGTTCATACAAGACTTTCCAGGACTTTCTGAAATCATCCTGTTTTTTCTTAGAGCACAATAATATTCCATCATGATCACATAATAGAGCTTATTTTGCCATACCCCAATTGATCGGCATTCCTTCGATTCTTAATTCTTACCCACCTTAAAAAGATCTGCAAGAAATATATGTGAACAGGGGACTTGTGGGGCAGAGCCAAGATGGCAGAGGAAGGGCAGTGTGCTCTCGTACTCATGACACGATGACTCCAAAAAACATCCAAATACTGCCATAGGACAATTCCTGGAGCAGCAAAACTCACAGAAGAGTGTACTGAAATCATCTTCCAATCAAGGACATCTTGGAAGGTTGGAAGAAGGGAGCTGCTGTACTGAGAAAGGAGTGGAGCACAACCCCACAGTCACCCTGACACAGATCTAGTCCCAGGAAGGCCTCACCAGAGAAAGAGACACCCCTCCCACCCCCAGCCAGAGCCTCTGAATTAACTGCAGCATCAGTGTCATCTGGAACTAATCTCACAGTGTGGTGAGAGGGCTGAGCCCTTGGCGGTGGGGGGGGGGGATTACAGGGGTCTATTCTGGTGCTGATGCTGAACTTGGGTTTTTCCCTGCTGCTGGGAACCAGGAGGTAGGCTTGAGTAGCAGTGGCCAAGGTGGGGGAGGGGCACAGGGTCATCAGAGCTGACAACCATAAAACAAAAAGTTGGTTGATTAGAAACTTGGTCTGAGGTCATCTATGGACCAGGGAACAGGCCAGCCAAGTAAAGAACCTGCTCCTCCTTTCATCATACAACCTTGGACTTTCTGAAGCTTGGGATACTGTAGCCTGGAAACACTTCTCCACTTTAAGGAGCTAAAAGTCAAGTAAAAGAAAGGCAAGATGAGCAGACAGAGAAAGGTGAGGACCATAGAAAGTTTCTTTAGTTACAAGGAAGATTGAGGTGCACCCTTAGAGCAAGATGTCAATGTCAGGGCTCCTATAACTAAAGCTTCCAAGAAAAATATGAATTGATCTAAGACCATAGAGGCACTCAAAAAGGACTTTGAAGATAAAGTTAGAGAGGTAGAGGAAAAAATAGAAAGAGAAATGAGGGTGATGCAGGAAAGACATGAGAAAAAAGTCAACATTTTGAAAAGCCAAATTGGTTAAAGGGAAAAGGAGGTAAAAAGCTCTCTGATGAAAATAATTGCCTCAGAATTAAGATTGAGCAAATGGAAGCCAGTAATTTTATGAGAAACCAAGACACGATAAAGCAAATCCAAATGAATAAAAATATAGAGGGTAATGTAAAATATCTTCTTGGAAAAACTGCTGACCTGGAAAATAGGTCCAGGAGAGATAATTTGAAAATTATTGGTTTACCTGAAAACCCTGATCAGGGAGAGTTTAGACATCATCTTCTAAGAAATTGTCAGGGAAAATTACCCTGATATTCTAGAAGCAGAAGGTAAAATAGAAATTGAAAAAATCCACCAATCACCTCCTAAAAGAGATCCCAAAAGGAAAACTCCTAGCAATATCATAGCCAAATTCCAGAACACCCAGGTCAAGGAGAAAATATTGCAAGCTGCCAAAAAGAAAGAATTCAAGTACTGTGGAGCCCCAGTCAGGATAGCACAATATCTAGCAGTTTCTACATTAAAGGACAGGAGGGCAAGGAATATGATATTCCAGAGAGCAAAGGAATTGCTCTTATAGCCAAGAATCACCTACCCAGAAAAACTGAGCATAGTCTTTCAGAGGAAAAAATGGGACTTCAGTAAAGAAGAGGACTTTCAGGCATTTGTGATTAAAAGACCTGAACTGAACAGAAAATTTGACTTTCAAATACAAGACCCTAGAGAACCATAAATCATTAGAGTTGCGGGACATACCTGGGGTCATGCAGTGAGTGACTGTCTTGTATCTGAGGCTGGGTTTTGGCTGGAATCCCCCTGGGTCCAGGGTGGATGCTTTGTCCAACGTGACACCTAGCTGCCCCATGATGATATCTTTAGGGTTAAATTGAGGGTTGAGAGGAATGCACTGGGGGAGGGGGAAGGGAAGAAGTAGCATGGGGTAAAATTCCACATGAAAGAAACAGGAAAGGGTTTATGGAGTGGGGGTAGAGAAGGGGAGGAACAGGGCAATAAATGAATTTTACACTCATGAGAATAGGATCAAAGACTTTAATGTCATTAAAGTTGGCTCATGGAAGGATCAACACAAACACCCAATTGGGTGGAATAATCTATTTAATCTGGTCAGTAAATGAGCCCATCACTCATCAGAATTGGCTCAAAGACCTCAATCTAATCAAAATTGGCTCAAGGAGGGAATAACATACACACTCAATTTGGTGGAGCAATCTATTTAACCCTGCAGGAAAATAGGAGGGGAAGGAGATTAAGGAGGGAGGGGCAAAATAAGGAAGGGCAGATTCGGGGAGGGGACAGACAGAAGCAAATACTTTTTGAAGAGGGATAGGGGGAAAGAAGATAGATAACAGAGTAAATATCATGGGGAAGGGAATAGGATGGAGGAAAACAGTTAACACTAGTAATCATGAAAAAGAGAAAAGGGGGAAAAATTGTAAAAAAGGTATTTATAGCAACTCTTTGTGGTGACTAAGAACTGAGAATCAAGGGATTGTGCAGCAATTGAGGAATGATTGAAGAAGCTGTAGTATATAATTGTAGTGGAATGGTATCGTGCTATAGGAAATGACAAACAGGATGATACCAGGAAAACCTGGAAAGAATCATATGAATTGATGTATAGTGAAGTGAGCAGAACTGGGAGGACATTTTGCATAGCGACAGCAGTATTGTTCAATGAACAATTGTGAATGACTTAACTACTCTCAGCAATACAAAGATCCAAGACAATCCCAAGGGACTAATGATGAAGCATACTGTCCACTGCCATAGAAAGAACTCACAAAAAGAGCACTTGTGGATTGTGTATATATATATATATATATATATATATATATATATATATATACACATATATATCCTATATCAGATTGGTTGATGTATTGTGGAGTGGAGAGGAAAGGGAGGGAGGGAGAAAAATTTGGAACACTAAATCTTATGAAAATGACTGTTGAAAACTACCCTTACATGTAACTGGAAAAAATAAAATAAATGTTTGCTGCACTAAAAAAGAAAAAAAAAAGAAACATATGTGTACAAATAGGTCTTTTTCTCTTTTTTTGGGATGACTTTGGGGTATAAACCTAACAGTGGTATTGCTGGATCAAAGAGTATGCACATTTTTATAACCCTTTGAGAAAAATTCCAAATTGCTCTTCAGAATTGTTGGATCAGTTCACAGCTCCAACAGCAGTGGATTAATGTCCTAATCCAATATTTTCCTTTTTTGTTATATTTGCCACTCTGATAGGTATAAGGTGATACCTCAGTTGTTTTCATTTGCATTTCTCTGATCAATAGTGATTTAGAGCATTTTTCCTATGACTATACATTGCTTTGATTTCTATGTCTGAAAACTGCTTATTCAATATCCTTTGACCATTTACAATTTGGGAATGACTAGTATTTTTATAAATTTGACTCGGTTCTCTATATATTTGAGAAATGAGGTCTTTATCAGAGATACTTGTTTCCCAGTATTCTGCTTTCCTTAAAATCTTGGTTATATGTTTTGTTTGTGCAAAAGTTTTTACATTATGTATAATCAAAATTATCTATTTTATATTCTGTATTGTTCTCTGTATCTTCTTGAGTCCTAACTTCTTCCTCTTTCCATAAATATGTCAGAAAAACTATTCCATGCTCTCTTAATTTGCTTATGGTATCACCCTTTATATGTAAATCATGTACCCATTTTGATCTTATTTTAGTATATGGTGTGAGATGTTGGTCTATACCTAGTTTTCCCGTTTTTCCAGAAGGTTTTGTCAAAGAATGAGTTTTTGTTCTAAAAGCTTGGATCCTTGGGTATAGATGATGTTCCCCTTTACAGTAATAGAGACTGTTGGAGTAGGGAGGGGTGTAGGAGAAGGATAACAAGTTCAGTTTTGGACATCGAATTTGAGATGTCTGAAAAGCAGTTGAATGTACAAGATTTAAGGTCAGTGGAGAGTTTGGGGACAGGATGACTAGATCTGAGACTTTTCAGCAAAGAGTTAGAAATTAAATTATTAAATTACTACTGTGTTCAGGGTACAGTGCAAGGTACCATAGGAGGTATAAAATTTAGATGATACTGCCCTTGTCCTCACATATCTTTTTTTTTTTTTTTGATGAGGCAATTGGGGTTAAGTGACTTGCCCAGGGTCACACAGCTAGTAAGTGTTAAGTGTCTGAGGCCGGATTGGAACTCAGGTCCTCCCAAAACCAGGGCCGGTACTCTATCCACTGCTCCACCTAGCTGTCCCCTAACTATCTTAAAGATTAATATTTTATATCCTCCTAATTTGTTGTCTATCTCAGCTCTCTATTCCTCTAAGCACTGACCTGATAATGCTATTCTTTCACTTCCTATTTCTTCGAACTAAAATTCAAACTGTCTGGAATTCAACACTCTTATTTAAATTTTAGTGCCACCCTATCTTTTCAGACTATCCTGTACTATTTCCCTCCATGTATAGCCATCCCATCCTATCCTTCCTACCAAACTAGACTATTTCTCTCCCTGATATTATTCCTACATGTTGTACAGTTGTGCCTTGCTCACACTGTTCCCTATGCCTCAAATAGAGACAGCCCAGGACTTTGAATTTCAGATTCCTGAGAATAGCAGAGCCATTCCCAACAGGAGCCCTTCTAGTCTGAACCATTGCCAAATGGGAGCAATTGACATGAAGGAAGGGAACCTTCTAGTCATTACCAACACCAGCTGATGACTGAATGCCTTCTTTGGAAAAGTCAGCTCCTGAAGTGGCCATGCTCCCCTTCCTCCAAGCTACAGACCCTGCTTCTGACTCTGTCTGCCCTGGAGCAATTATCCCTAGAAATGATCTCTGTAGCATAGGAACTGGCAACTGCTTCTCCTTGTGCTGTTGCTTCTCCTTCCTCATCAACAACAGCTATCAAAGACCCCTTAAAAGAAAGTCAGAAATAGATATGATTTTATTAGTGGAAATTATATTAAAGGAAATGTATCACCATCTGCTTCACTTTTCCACCAAGGAAACCTTTCCATGTGACTTGCAGCTGAAACCTCTTATAATTCTTGTCTCTCTCATTATGATGTGAGGTCTTTGAAAGCAGGGGTTGTATCCCCTGCCCTTATCACTGCTCTTTGCATATATTAAGTAGTTAATACATCCTTTTTTTCATTTTTCATTTATTCAGTGACTTTTGAAAATGAAGTTGTTTCTATCTTCAGTAGATTAGATTGGAGGTTTACCCATGGCAAATTATGTTTTCAAAGTAGTTAATATTGTTACCTGTGAATTATCTCTGTTAATTTTTACCCCCAATAAAAATCATGTGTTGGGGAAGCTAGATGGCACAATGGATAAAACACCAGCCCTGAATTCAGGAGGACCTGAGTTCAAATCCGGCCTCAGACACTTGACACTTAGTAGCTGTGTGACCCTGGGAAAGTCACTTAACCGTCATTACCCTGCCAAAAAAAAACAAAAAGAAGAAAGAAATCCCTACGTTGACACTTTTTTTTTTTGGGCAGGGCAATGACGGTTAAGTGACTTGCCCAGGGTCACACAGCTACTAAGTGTCAAGTGTCTGAGGCCGGATTTGAACTCAGGTCCTCCTGACTCCAGGGCTGGTGTTCTATCCACTGCACCACCTAGCTGCCCGTTGTTGTTTTTTTTTTTTTCTGAACATAAGGATTTCAAACAAAAAAAAAAAAACACTTAATAATCTCCTCCACAACCCCTCCCCTACCATAAATAAGTAAACAAATAAATAAATGAGTGAATAAATAAACAAATAAATATGTGGCAGATTAAGAGGGAAACTCATCTTAAGTTGGTGGTTTGCAGCAATAGGTTGCTGTCAACAAATACAGATGTAAGAACTCTTCCTCCACATCCCATTCATCCATTTGTCCTGGCTATCTTGACATCTACCCTCCCTCATGTCTTGCTTTACCTTTCTTTTTCCTTATATACTTTCCCCCTCTTGCTTTAGGTTCAGTCAATAGTATCATATTATTGCTTCTGAAAAACATATGCCAAATGACTTCTACAAATCAACTCATCAACCCCTTGACTGGTATATGTAGAGTAGCAGGGAGTTATCATTTTTGTTTCCATCTATTGCAATGTATACTCCTTAAATGATGGGAATTTGTACTTTATGAGTTTGGGGCCTAGTATTTAGCACAGATCCTGTCACATAGTAAGCACTGAATAAATGTTTTTACATTTGCTCATTAACTCCTGTGAAATTGAAAAAAGAGACAGGCTGGATAAGTTAGGTAACTTTCCAAAAAAAAACCTGAGAAATGGGCAAAGTCTCTACTGGTCCCCAGAAATTGAAGTCTGGTGTCCCATTTTTTCCTTTGTTCCTACTTCCTTTAAATTTCCAAGTATCAGCATATTTTTTTTACCTTTCTGCCTTTTGAATACTATAAAGAATAAATGGATTAAAATCACAAATATAAAATAGCAAATGCATGAAGATATAGCAGAACAACCAGGAAAAATGTGAGGGTTTAAGGGACTGAAAGCTCACTATAAGTCAACAGCATGATATGGTTGTTGTTTGTATTTGATTTGTGAATGTTAGTTAGATTGAATAGTAGGATGGACATAAGCATTTTAAATGCCTAGGATTTTGATTTTTCCATTTTTGACAAAGGAAAAAATAACAATAACTTGCTTTCTACCTTTTTCTCCATGATTTCATGTTCATGTCCTTCATCACCCTTGCTCTTACATCCTATTTAATTGAAGATAGTAATAAGCATATTCAAATTATTTGTGGGGGCAAGTAGGTGGCACAGTGGATAGAGCACGGGCCCTGGAGTCAGGAGGACCTGAGTTCAAATCCGGCCTCAGACACTTAACACTTACTAGCTGTATGACCCTGGGCAAGTCACTTATCCCCAATTGCCTCACTAAAAAACAAAAACAAAAACAAAAACAAAAGCAATGACTCTGGTGGCTTTAATGACTAAGTTCCAGAGTCTATTGCCAACTCCAACCTTTGCTCATTGTAAGGAGTGATTAAAATTTATTTTAATCTGCTGAAAACATGTATCTCCAGCAGCTTTCTTAAGTTAAACACTCTCATCCTATCTCCTCTCCTTCATTGCTTCTCCCTGTTGCCCCACCTAAGTTCTGGTTGGTTCTTCTCTGATCATGTACTCCAGGATGAAGTGATCACAGTTTCAAGAGAAGTGAGAACTTTGCAGCAGGACATTGGAGGAAATATACTCAACAAATTCAAGGTAGACAAGCCCTTTTTTCTTTTCAATGGATTTGAAAGACATACATTATGGATTGGAAAAATTTTTGCTATGCTTATATAAAATAAATATGGGCAGTATTATTTCACACCTTCTTTGATAGCCTAAAAACAAATAATCAGCCTTCTATGCCATTTATGTGCTTGGAAGAATAGAGAACATCAGTTATAACCAGATTCAAATATTGGATTAATTTTTAAAGCCCCAATTCAAAAAGAAACAAATATTGAATTGCTCCCTATTTTTAAATTACTTGTGTTACTCTTTTTCACCATTAATGTCAATAATATGTTAGTACACTTGCTTCGAAAATCATAAAGTAATGTCTGTTCATAATAGTAATACTATTTCTCCTGATTAGTTATAGTGTACATAATGTTCATTTTAATAATGTCCAAATTATCTCCAGTAGATAGTGGCTCTCTCTATGTGTCTGTTTCTGTTTCAGTTTCTGTCTCTGTCTATGACTCTCTGTCTCTCTGTCTTTGTCTCTGTCTCTGTCTGTCTGTCTCACACACACACACACACACACACACGCATGCACGCACACACTTTCCTCTCTGTATATTAGCAATGCTAATGCATTTGTTGAATGAATAACTAAGATGATGAAATCTTTGCAAGTGTATACAGAATTTTTAAAGTATGAGGAAGTGGGAGGAAGAACTGGAGTGTATAAATAAAGGATCAAGAAAACAAAAAGAATTACAACACACATTTTGGTAATGCATTTCATTTTTTCCTCTTCTAAGCAATATATGAAAAGGACAATACAAAGATAAATATTTTAAAGTAATTTTCCTTTTGGTCTGATGAACTTTAAAAGTTCCTATATGTTCAAATCCATTTCCAACTCCAAAGGACATAGTAGCCTTGGCATCTCTTTTGCAGTCAGTTGGGGAAATTGACTACTTAATGAGTCCTTGGTTGTCCCTAACCAAAACTTTGTTGGACAGGTTCATTTACAATGCTCAAACAGAATGACCTTCCAATCTGGCTTAATGGCCCCTGGATTGTTGCAAATGTGACCTGACATTTCCTTATGGGTGAGTTATTAAATTATATCACAGAATACAATAAGATAATTTGGTTTCAGAGCCTAAGTGAAAGTGATAGTCCAGCAGATTAAGATGTAAAATTCCTTTGCAAAATTAAGTTATTTATAATCTGATGCATACCCCCTCTTGTTTCATTTGCCATATAATATAATTACTTTCTCCAGTATAGTAACTGCATATATTGACAATGCTGACAACACAGAAACTGTTGGAGGAGGGTAGACATTACAGAGGGCATTTACCTGACATTTACTCTCATTCTTCCAAAGGAAAAAAAAAAACAATTCTTGTTCTATTTCTAATGGAATTTATTCATTAAGCTGTGCTTTTCTACTTTGCCTAATACTATTAGACATAACTATATGAGCTATGATTTTCTAATAGATCCTGAAACACCTGCTTTGTGATGACTAATATTTCTATATTTTAGGATTTGAGTTTTCATTTTTTCAGCTCTTTCTAGCAGCTATAATTTAGTAAAAAAAATAAAAAAAGGATGCCAACCTCCCATTTTTTATTGCATCAAGATTCTGCCAGACACTCCAATTATTACTGCAGCCATTGAAGGATTCTGGGTGGAATCCAGATGGCAATAAAGCCAAGAGGACAATAATTTTCCATGAGTTATACATAGACAATATTAAATATTCCTGTGAGCTGATTTTTGTCATTGGACAAAGAAAGTTTTTACTTACAATGTCACAATGTTGTGATACATAAAGTAAGATTTCACTCATACAATCAATTTTACTTTTTCTCTGATCCATTTCATATGTTCTGAAATCCAATTCTACATGATCTATATCATGTTTAGTGCCCTTATTTGTATCAGGAACATATAAATACAATTGTTCTCATGCACCAGGATTCCTCTCAAGATGCTGGTAGACAATTTTGTAACACTGTATTCTATTCTGGTCCACTTTTATATTATTGTCATCCATTACTACCACTCAACCACTACCAGCCCATGGTCTTTATAACACACCTCTCTATCTATGTCTCTCTCCCATTCAATCCAAACTCTATACTTTTGCCAGAACAATATTCCTGAGTATACACTCTACAAGTCCTTTCAAGAACATCTATAGACTTTCTCCAACCTACCTTCCCAAACATATTTCCCAGTATTCCTCATGGAAGGAAGGGAAAAGGAAGCTTAGCCATAGGGACCACAGTGAATAAAAAGTAAGAAGGCAGGAAATTATGGGATGTATTTCCACTTTAGGAAGTTTGGTTGGTATTTACAAATATTATGTCAAGGTCCTTAAAGTTAAGACCTGATTTCAAATCCTTGTGGACAACATGGAAAGTAGTCAGATATTTTAATAAGGAGATTCAAAACAAGATGAATGATTTCCCCAAAATTATACATATATACATATACATATTTATGCATAGCCACATATATTCACATATTTACTTAAACACACACATAGATACATACATGCATACATATATACATACATACATACATATAGCATTTAACTTGGAGCTAGGTCCCTATTATAGTGCTCTAAGGAACTGACCTTAAGATAATGGATGTAGAGAAAGAAAGGCCCTTAGAGGCCATTAAGTTAGTTTCCTCATTTTACATATGTGAAAGCTAAAATACAGATGATTTAAGTATCTTTTCCAGGATCTTACAGCTAATAAGTGTCTTGGTAGGATTCAAACTCAGATCTTAACTCCAATTCTAGCACTCAGTCCTCTGATACCTACCTTGTCCTGATGTTTAAAATTATTATCAGACTTCAATGTCTACTTATATTAAATGTTTATTGCTTTGTAAATGACATATAGCTAGGAAGGATAGCTAATACTTTGGGCGACACAGGCAGAATCCAAAAGGATCTTGGCAGATTTGAATGATCATGTGAATCTAATAAGTTCAAATTTAGTAAGAACACATGAAAATTTTGTACTTGAGTTAAAAAAATTAACTATGCATGTACAAAATGTGAAAAGCATAACTAGATAAAAGTTCACATGAAAAAATATGGATTATAGTGGCAAACTAAGATGAGTCTCCAGTGCCATATGGCAAGCAAGAAAGCTCATGTAATCTTAGGCTGTATTAAGAAAAACACAAAACCCAGATGATAGAAACAAATAGTTCTTTTATATTCTCCCCTGTTAAGACCAAATGTATGTCATTGAATTGTGTTTAGTTCTGGGCATCAAAATGAAGAACCACTTAGTACCCATCCAAACACCTTTACAGGGATTATTCAGCTCACATTCCAGGTAATCACATAGAATCTTGGAGTAAACCAAATTCTGGGCATATATAGTGGAAGGACACATAAACACATATAATCACACTTCAGAGAATGTACAAATATTTTCTGACTACTTCATGTAGATAATACTGGCTGGTGGTTGGTTTGTAAAGTGTGATGACAAAAAGTCTATCTTCAGAAACAAAAGGATTGTTTTCGATGAGGAAAAGCTGAGTCAGAACTGAGGGTGAATACAAACGTTTTAAACAGATGTTCTCTTACTCCTTTTTTAGATGTGTTCCCCCAAACATTTAAATGTATTACTTATTTTTTTTTTGTTTTTTTAGTTAGAATAAGATGGTAGTTTATTTAGGAGCAAGGGAAGGGAAGGGTGGGGGGAGGGAAACCATGAAAGAAATCCTTGGACTTTTCATGGGGAGATTTGGCATAAAGCATGGCTCAGAGGTACCAAATCTCCTCGAACAGGAGACTGGAAGGTACTTTTATAGAGGACTGATGGGAGTGGACCATCTGCCCGTGAACAGTTCCTTTAGTGAGAGAGGACCATCCCCCACTGGTGGTAGCTGGGGGAATTGGGTGAGGAGTGGAGGACCATCCCCCACTGGTAGTGACTAGAGGAATTGCATGAGGGGTGGCTATGGATCCCTCTTCAGAACACAAAGGCTGCAGCCACACCCAAACTTATCTCCCCAGGGTAAGGTAGACCAGAATAAAGGGTAGGAATCCCAAACTAGCTCAGTCTGATTTGGTTCAGTTTATCTCTCTAGGCGTTATCTGTCCTCTGGTTTAGTTTCTCAAGGAGAAGCTTCCTTGATGTGCCCCAGAGAACTTCTGGGGTGCTCTGCACCCCATGATATTTCCCACCTCTCTATATATAAGCAAAGGGGACGAAGATTCTTCTGAAACTGCTTCATGCTGACCAGGGGTCGAAGAAATCACGGTGCAAGGGAGGGGGAGGGGAGAGAAATGGAGAAGGCCTGGAGTGCGCAGAGCTGTGAAGGGCCCAGAGAGTCCAGAGTCGACACATAGGCACAATGGGTATCTGCCATGAATCCTTGAGCCCAGAAATGTGTAGTCTGAGAGTCCGAGCGTGGTCCAGACGTCTGTTTGAGCTTTTCGCGAGGGAGGGAGACTCAGGCTGCCCTCCACTGTCGCGTGCGAAAGCTGACCGTCTCTCTACCTCTCTGTGACTCAAACGGGAGGTTGAGTCAGGTGGGAGAGGGAGAAAGGAAACCCAGAAGGGAGGTTCCCACCCCCCAGTTTTGTGTGCTAAGAGGAAAGAGATATGGTGGGAAAATAGGGTACGGGTTGGGGTAGGAGTTGGGGTTCTTAGGAATTCCTCTTTAAAGAATTACACCCTCTTGCACACAAAATGTAGTTAGAATAAGGTGGTAGTTTATTTAGGAGCAAGGGAAGGGAAGGGTGGGGGGAGGGAAACCATGAAAGAAATCCTTGGACTTTTCATGGGGAGATTTGGCATAAAGCACATGGCTCAGAGGTACCAAATCTCCGTATTACTTATTTTTAACATTATTTTTTTTTAAATTTTGAATTCCAAATTTTCCCTTCCTCATAGCTCCTTTTGTACTCACTGAGAAGGCAAGCAATAAGATATAAATTATATATGTGAAATCATGCAGAACATTTCCATATAAGCCATATTTCAAAAAAGCAAGAAAAATAAAGTGAGCAAAATATATTTCAATTTGTACTCAGAGTTCTGTGATGTTTAAAATCTTAATTGTGGTCGCCAAAAATTAAAAGGCTTGTGTCATAATCAGAAACTACAGCAGTTATCTTATACATGAATTCTCTATCTAGTATGACAGTAACAGATACTTAAAGTGATAAACAATTTATCAAAAAGAAATAAGACTCAATATTCAATATGTCCATTGATGAATCAAGCAATAGGTTTTAAACATAATACATAAACAGACTCATTAAGTAAGCTCTTTCTCTTTTGCTGAAATCATTTTTAACAATTCTTTAACACCTTCTCTCACTGAGAAGGCAAGCAATAAGATATAAATTATATATGTGAAATCATGCAGAACATTTCCATATAAGCCATATTTCAAAAAACCAAGAAAAATAAAGTGAGCAAAATATATTTCAATTTGTACTCAGAGTTCTTTAGTTCTCTTTCTTAAGATGGATAGCATTTTTTCATCACATATCCTTTGGAATTGACATGGATCATTGTAATGACCAGAGTAGCAAAGTCTTTCACTGTGGAAAATCATTACAACATTGATGTTACTGTGTATAATAATCTCCTGGTTCTTCTCACTTCACTCTGCATCAGTTCATGTAGGTGTTGCCATGTTTTGCTTTTCTTTTTGTTTTGTTTTTATGAAAGCACCCTGTCATTATTTCTTATACCACAATAATACTCCATCACAATCAGATGTTACAACTTTATCAGGAATTCCACAATTGATGAGCATTTTCCCAATTTCCAATTCTTTGACACCACCAAAAGAGCTGCTATAAATATTTACATATATATGTATATATCTATCTATATCTATATCTATATATCTGTATGTGTGTGTGTGTGTGTGTGTGTGTATATATATATATATATATATATATATATATATATATATATATATATATACATATATATATATAAAATGTCCTTTTCCTTTCCCTTTGATCTCATTGGGATGTAGATCTAGTGGTTTTGCTGGGTCAAAGGTTATGTAGTTTTATAGCCCTTTTGGGCCTAGTTCCAAATTGTTCTCCAAAATGGTTGGACCAGTTCACTACTTCTAGGAGTTTATTAGTGTACCTATTTTTCCCTGATCCTTTCCAGTATTTGTCATTTCTGATATGTATAAGGTCATACCTCATACTACTTTGCCTTTCTCTAATCAGTAGTGATTTAGAGCATTTTTACATATGATTAAACATAACTTTGATTTTTTCATATAAATGGCCTTTTTATATTCTTTGATCCTTTATCAATTAGGGAATGGCTCTTATTTTTATAAACTGACTTCATTCTGTACTCAGTATATTTGGGAAATGAAGTTTTGTCGGAGAAACTTGCTATAAAAGATTTGATGTTACTTTATTGTCTATGGCTTCTTTTAGTATAATATAGTTTCCCTGATTATCATTTTTAATTAGGTCTATTTTTGCTTTTTTTTTCTGAGATCATGATTGCTAACCCCTGCCTTTTATACTTTAGTTGAAGCATATTAGGTTCTATTTCAGCTCTTTATTTTAAATGTGTGTGCCTCTGTTTTAAGTGAGTCTCTAGTAAACAACATATTTTTGGATTTCCAATCCATTATGCTATCATCTGTTCTCTGCTGCTTCCATTTTACAGGTGAGCTCATCCCATTCACATGCACAGTTATGATTATTAACTGCATTCTGCATTTGCCTCCATTTCTTTTTCTTCTTCTTCCTCTTCCTCTCCTTCTTCTTCTTCTTCTTCTTCTTCTTCTTCTCCTTCTTCTTCTTCTTCTTCTTCTTCTTCTTCTTCTTCTTCTTCTTCTTCTTCTTCTTCTTCTTCTTCTCCTCCTTCTCCTCCTCCTCCCTCTTCCCCTCCCCCTCCTGCTGCTGCTGCTGCTCCTCTCTTCTATGTTTTTTTACTCTTTTGAATTTGTTTGATCTTTGCTTGATGTCATGTGGAGTCATTAGGTTCCACTTGCCCAACCTAGTTCTTGACTTTGACTTTTATGTAAAAATTAGCTTCTGTCCATCTGGGGATTAGTAGGCACTGTCCCAAGCTTCAGGTTTTTTTATCCTGCTCTTTTCAAAGCAAGTTCTTGAGAGGTGGATGTCTGCAATTTTTTGGTGCTTCCAAGGTGGTGTGATTCTGGGAGAGGTATGGTCATTGCTCTCCCAGTATGCACTGTGGTCTTTACCCAGGAAGGTCACCTGGTCCCCTGCAGCCACAAACACTAGTGCTCTTCTTTACTTTGGAACAATGATCAGTGCCCCTGCTCCTTTGTGTCCAACCACCAGCACTTCTTTCCACTCTAGAACTAAGAATTGCCAAACAGTATCAGCTGTACCCAGTGCCAAAAAAGGGTCCCCTGTTAACTCTTTCTGACATGTTGTCCTATCCCCTTAAGTCTCTGAGCTGAGAGCTCTAAAAGCTGCTTATAGTCACTGTTACCACCACCACATGGGTGGGTTCTGGAAATACTTCCACCCTGATATCACAAGCTTCTTTTCCTGAATTCGTAACTTTTCTTAGGCCAGAAAAATGCCTCACCTTGAACTTTTATTGGCTCTGACATCCCAAAATTTGTAATTAAAAGAAGAGGTGTAGACATCAAGTTAAAGGCCTTTTCTGTTTCTGGAATATGCCAACAACACAGAAAAGGCTTGATGTTAGTCCAACCAGCTGTACTCCAGTGAGAGGGCATGGTCTTCCCTGGCCTGGAAACTTATAAACTGAAGTTAGACAGATGACTACTATCTAACCTAACCATGTAGTCGCCCTGCCAGAGTAAGGAGGCTACACCAAGGAGTGATATTCTTTGCTAAGATCCTTTATCAGATGAGCTGGGGCCCCATTTGAGACATGGTAACTTCTACTACTAGTAGTTAATAGTTTTCTTCCTCATATAGTGGGAGACAGCTGATTCTTCCCCCACTGCTGGAGGAAACTTTTTTCATTTACACCACACTCAGATATATATCACCTTATAATTCCTTTATATCATTCATTCTATGCATTAGTATTTCTATGTTCATAGATAATTTCTCTTTTATAACCAGCTCTAGAATTTTATCAAGTAGTTTATTGCATACTAAAAACTTATTTCTGAGGAAGTCCTGGTGTTCATGTCATGTGGTCTGAGATTACACCCATGTGGGAGGCTATCCTGTAGCTCGTGCCCATTTCTGCGTGACATTGCTATAGTGTTCTACCTATGAGCCCTAATGCTTGCAGCAATGAAGACAGTGGAAGAAGAGAGCTAACAGAGGTTCTTAGTAAGGTGCAGGACAGGCAGAGAATGTGTTCCTTAGAAATATGAAGCTGTCTCCTCCCTTCACACATAAAACCTAGACTCAAGATGACTTCAGGTCCCATGGTATTTCATTCCCTTAATAAAGTATTCCTATTGATCTCCTGACTAAATCCTTTAAAAAAAGCTTCCTGACTATTCCACAACCAAGACGTTCTATCTCTCATTTCAGGGTATTCATCCTAGCTGTTCCCCATGCCTAGAATGTTCTTCCTCTGTTAGAACTACTGACCTCCCTGTATTCCTTTAAGCCTTAATTCCACCTCTTACAAGAAATCTTCCCTAAACCCTCTTAATTCCAGTGTTTTCCTTCTTTTAATTATTTCCTATACATCCTGGATATAACTTGCTTTGTATAAATTTGTTTACATGTTGTTTCCTCCATTAAACCAAAAGCTACTCAAGGGAAGGGACTTTCTTTTGCCTCCTTTTGTAGCATCAACACTTAGCACAATACCTGGAATACATTAAGTGCTTAACAAATGTTTATTGATTGATTGATTGAAGGAACTAGGGATGTTTATCCTAAAGAGGAAAATATTTTTGAGAATCAAAATAGTTATCTTCAAGTTTTGCAAGACTATTATTTGGATAAGGAATGCAATGTGTTGTTGGTAAATTAAGGACCAGGAACAATGGCTGGTACTAGCAGAGATGCAGATTTCATCTTGTTTTAAGGGAGAAACAAAACTGCCTAAAAATTGGAGCTATCTAGACATGGAATGGCCTGCATCAGGAAGCAATTCTCCCTCAGAAGAAGTCTTCAAGCAAAGGCAGAATGATGTTTTAACAAAGCCATTGATCAGGTATTAGTCGAACTAGATGTGTTTTGTTGTCCCTTCCAAGTCTATGTTCTATGTTCTCAAGTTGCCTGGTTTTATTCTTCCAAAGAGAAAATATGCATACTTTATAATAATTCATTTATTGAAGTGTATTGCTCATGTAAGTCTCTGGGTAGAAAAATTGTGCTTGTCAAACAATGCATATATTACCCAAATACATTCTCATGTTGCAAAAGTTAAGGTGTCAACTGCGGCTAAAAAACCAGCTGAAATGATAAGAATATAATATAATGATTCTTCTTTTTTATATTTTTGTACCTCTTCCTACTCAATTTTCCATTCATTTGAAGTCCAACCTATCCTATAAAGTACATCACACCCAAGGTCAGAACTCATAATAACTATCTCGTTTTTCAATGTTTTCCTTGCCTAACTACATTTATCTGCCTCTAAATTATTTTATATGCTTGCACCCAAAGAACCAAGAGTAACGAAAAAGGCAAATTATCTTTGTAAAATGTATGTAAATACCACTTCTTGCCACCAAATCTCACCATTCTCCAAACTTTTTCATGGTATTATGTAGAAAAGATTTAAATCTGTTTCTTCTCCATGTAGAATAGCATGTATTTCACTTTAGCTTATGAATTAATTGATATAAAGAACTCTGCAATAAACAAACTCCCTCTACCAGTTTAAATTGGTATTTTCTCCACAATGTATAGTTAGAGAATTTCCTAGAGCACTGAAAGATTAAGTGACAAACCCAAGATCACACATCCCATATGTGTCAGAAGGAGGACCCGAACCCACATTTTCCTGATTATAAGGCCAACCTTCTATCCACTATGCCACAGCTATCAATCGACAATTTGCATACTTTGATTAGGGACCACTTTATTCTTTGTATTTGTATCCCTAGTGCCTTGTATAGTGCCTGGTGCATAGTGAGTGCTTAATAAATATTTGCTGATTAATTGACAATTACTCCCTCCATTGATCCAGATGGCACTCCATATTGGCAGTAAACAAAATAAATAAATAAAGTAGTTAATCTACTGGGGATGGGTGTCATTACACTTAAAAAAAATTGATCTGTGGACCACAAACACACAATTTATCACCAGCCACTCTTCCAAGTTTTTGCCAGCTTGCATGTATCAAACAGATCATGTGGTCTACTGGCAAAACTTATAACAATCCAAGGTTATGTCCACATTAGTGGAAGAGTGCATATGCAACGTTTTTGTTATAAGCAAATAATTTGGGTTAGGATTGCATGGCCTTTAATATTCTTGTTTCATAACTGTAGCCTATAGGGAATGAGAAACAAGGCTCTTGGACATATTCTGTAACACAACTATGATAAGATTTTAGGAAAGTTCTATAAACTCAGCAGGCACTGGCCAAGGACCCCAATCATTTCTACATCACACCATTTAAAATGGAATGTTACTTACCAAACTAAAGAAAACACTCTCTTTGTAATTCAAGAGAAAAGCTTGTGAGTCATGCACAGGCTTCTTAACTAGGTCCTGATGAAGACATTTTAAAGGGCTAGAAATACCAGGGATGCACAGAAATTCATTGGTTATTCTGCTGATCCAATATCAACACAGTCAGAAATCAGGAGCCTCCACTGTGTTGAATTTGTATTGTGTGCTTTTCTTAATGAAAGTAATATACTCACAAACAGCTTAAGGATGTCACAAGAAGAAACTTGAAATAAACCTTTTTTAAACTAAGCTAAAACTAAAAGCAACAAACCAATTTTTTTGTCAGGACTAAACTTGGGAATCCTTTAAATGGTATGGTTCATGCTGACTTGTATTGGATAAATTATTTGAATTGTACTGGAATGCTAAAATGATCAATAAAAATCAAACTGATTCAAGTCCTTTTTGTAGACTAAACTTAAGCCAGTAAATTAGCCAATCTGGAATTGAAATACACACATACAGACACACATATGTATGTGTGTGTTTGTGTGTCTGTGTGTGTGATTGTTAAGGGTAACTATAAGTAGCAGTCCTTTAAAATATAATCCTATGGTGTTCTGTAGGCTTGTCTCCTAGTAGCTTCCTATATGTAAACTACCTTTGGGACTTGTTGCCCCAAGATCATGGCCTGGCCTTTCTTACCTTCCTGCCTTTGCTGATACATTTATTTTTCCCAGGGGGCCAAAAATAAACCCATTGCTAAAGGCCCTGATCAAATGCTGTCTTGCTGATGAAACCTTCACTGATTCCTCCAACTGAAAGTGACTTCTCATTCTTCTGAATTCCTACTACACATTTGGTACCTTGTTATATTTACATCTCATGTTATATTTATGAAAATGTTCATTCCACCAAATCCCAGAACCTCAGAACTGAAAATTAACTTGGAAGAGAAATAGATAAAATAGAAAACCAAAAGATCATAGAATCAATAAATAAAATTAAATGCTGGTTCTTTGAAAGACTAAAAAAAATCAATAAACCTTTTGACAACCTGATGAAAATAAAAGAAGAAAATCAAATGACCAAAATACTAATAAACAAGGTAAACTCAAAACAAAGAGAAAAACAATTAAATGATCAAAACTTCTATGCACAGTTATATGTAAGCAGAGCTAAGAATTTAATGATAATGGATGATTTTTCCATTAAAATATAAAATGCCTAAATGAACAGAGACATCTTAACCAATTTCAGTAAATTAAATTGAAAAAAACAATAAAGGAATGGGTGAATGAATGAATGAAAAGCATTTATTAAATTATTATTATGTGTCAGAAACTGGGGACACAAAAACAAAAGCCCCTTCCTTCAATGTGTTTACATTCTAATAGGGGAAGACAATACATATAAGGTAGGGGGTGGGTGATGAACAATGTGAGTGGAATAACAGAGCATTATAATAACCCCTTCAGGGACAATGATAGACTTTCTTTAAATACAGTTTTCAAAGTATGAGGGGGAAAGGGAGGATAGAGTACACGTAAGGTAACAGGGCAAAAAGTATATAGGGTAAAAAAGAGGTTGCTTTGTCCCAGGGAGTGGCAAGCTGAGAGAAACAATGTGGTCTTATGAGTAGAGCAGTAGCAGGTAGGAGAGAGGTGTGTAGAACATGGATAAATAGATAATACATGGATGGATGGATGGATGGATGGATGGATGGATGGATGGATGGATGGATGGATGGATGGATGGATGGATAGAGAGAAAGAAACATAGAGATAGATGTATGGATAGATGGATAATGGACAGAGATAAATATACCTAGGTGTCATTCACAACTCCTCACTCTCACCTCACCAATCCAATCTATTGCTAAGGCTTATTGATTTTTACCTTTGTAATATATGCCCCATTCTCTCCTCATCCACCATCCTGGAGCAGGACTTCACATCTAGGCTATTGCAATAGACTGATAGTGGGTCTTCCTGCCCTAAGTCTCTCACCACTCTAGTCCACCCTACATTTGGTCATCGAAGTGACCTTCCTAAAGTGCAGATATGACACTCTCTCTCTCTCTCTCTCTCTCTCTCTCTCTCTCTCTCTCTCTCTCTCTCTCTCTCTCTCTCTCTCCCTGTCTGTCTCTCTCTCTGTCACACAAACACACAAACTCCAGTGATTCCCTGTCAGTTCTAGGATAGAACTCCTCCCCTTGGAGTTCAAAGACCTTTATAAACTTTCCCCCACCCTTCATCTTTCCAGTTTTCTTATATTTTATGCCCCTTCTCCCATATACTCTGTCATCCGCCATTCCTCTAACAAAACTCTCGCTCTCTTGACTCTGGGCTTTCAGTGGCTGTCTCTCATACCTGCTATACCCTCTTTTTTATCTCTGCCTCCTGAATTCTTTCAAATCCTAGTTAAATTCCTACTTTCTACAAGAAGCCTTTCTTGAGCCAATTTATCTTGCACATACCTTGTTTGTTCCTTGTTGTATTTTGTTGAAGTACATATTGTACTTCAGGGTAGGGACTGTTTTTGCTTTTCTTAGTACAGTACTTGGCACACTGAGCACTTTTAAAATGCTTAGTGCTAGGGGCAGCTAGGTGGCGCAGTGGATAAAGCACTGGCCCTGGATTCAGGAGTACCTGAGTTCAAATCTGGCCTCAGACACTTGACACTTACTAGCTGTGTGACCCTGGGCAAGTCACTTAACCCTCATTGCCCTGCAAAAAAAAAAGAAAGAAAGAAAAGTCTTGAGGGGCAGCTAGGTGGCGCAGTGGATAGAGCACTGGCCCTGGAGTCAGGAGTACCTGAGTTCAAATCCGGCCTCAGACACTTAACACTTACGAGCTGTGTGACCCTGGGCAAGTCACTTAACCCCAATTGCCTCACTAAAAAAAAAAAAATGCTTAGTGCTTTTTAAAAATTTATTGAAAGGGGCAGCTAGGTGGTGCAGTGGACAAGGCACCAGCCTTGGATTCAGGAGGACCTGAGTTCAAAGACAGCCTCAGACATTTACTAGCTGTGTGACCCTGGACAAGTCACTTAACCCCCATTGCCCTGCCAAAAAACAAAACAAAACAAAACAAAAAAACAAAACAAAACAAAAAATTTATTGACAGAACATCAATTATAATAGGATTCTGCTCCTCCAATAAGACATCTGCTTGTTGATCATTGGACAAGGCTCTCAAATTTAATCACCAAGAATTAAGTTATAGTTTACTGAGTCTTAGCACCCCCTGCCACTATGAAACTATCATTGCCAGGACAGGAGGGAGACTGTATGGGGCTAAGAAAACCTTAGAATATTTTCTTTGGTGTATATGTGTGTGTGTGTGTGTGTGTGTGTGTGTGTGTGTGTGTGTGTGGGTGGGTGGGTGGGTGTGGGTGTGTGTGGGGGGGGGCGGTGTATGTGGGTGTTTCCACAGCAACTCAACTACAGCAAATAGCCAGGTAACCAGCCTACTGATGATGTCCCTTTCCTTGATTAGCCATGTTGCACTTCAGAAACAGACCTGGTTTGATATACCTATGCTACATGAATATTTCTCAAACACTGAAAAAGTACTCTACCAAGCTCCTATTATAAGAACCATGTGGTCTTAAGATCTAAGGAAGGAAGGGATAAAGTAAAGAAATAACCAAAGTCTCATCTCATTTATAAATACTTATACAAAACTATTAGATAAAATTTTACCAAAAACAGTTGAGTAGTGGGGGCAGCTAGGTGGCACAGTGGATAAAGCACCAGCCCTGGATTCAGGAGCACCTGAGTTCAAATCCAGCCTCATACACTTGACACTTACTAGCTCCATTACCTTGGGCAGGTCACTTAACCCTCATTGCCCCACAAAACAAAACAAAACAAAACAAAACAAAACAGTCGAGTAGTAAATCAAAAAAATATTCCTCATGACCAAGGAAATTCCTTATGAATTAATATCAGGGATACTTTGAAATTAGTAAAACACAATATAATCATACCAGAAGCAAGTATAGCCCAAACAAGATAATTACATTAACAGGTTTGAGTACTCTCACATACACACAAAACAACAACAACAAACAACAATAAAAATTTTGTTGCAAACATTTATGCAAAAAAAAAACATAAAAAAACTACAAAGCAAGGACATTTTCATATGATAAACAAATAAAATTAAACATTTTATATATTACCAAAAGTTAAAATTATTTCCAATGAAAAAAAGAATTAAAAATTTGCCAATAAGTATAGGGGGCTTTCATCCCATTATTATTTCACCCAGTTCTTAAAATAAATTAAAAGGTTACACAGAGTTAAAATAGGATACCATTATAGTTTACTATGAAAGTCCAAAGAATCAGAAAAGAAACTAATTGAGTTAGTCATAAACTATTTTATTTATTTTTAATGAAACTTTACTTTCTTCTTTTATGTCCTCTCCATTCACTGAAAAACAAAACTCATAATAAATGTGCATATTATTGTATTGACCATGTCCTAAAAAAATTTCCTAATTTTCACGCTTAATCTATCACATGTCTCTGGGTAGTTGGATTGTATAATCCATCATGAGTTCCCTGAAATCATAGTCAATGATTGTGCTGATCAGAGTTCTTAAGCCTTTCAAAGCAGTTTGTCAATAAGATGCTGTTGTGGGGCAGCTAGGTAGTGCAGTGGATAGAGCACTGGCCCTGGAGTCAGGAGTAACCTGGGTTCAAATCCAGCCTCAGAAAATTAACACTTACTAGCTGTGTGACCCTAGGCAAGTCACTTAACCCCAATTCCCTCACTAAAAAAAAACAAAAAAGATCCTGTTGTTAATTTATAACTTATTATCTAGCTTCTGCTTATTTCACTTTGCAGCACTTCATTAAACATTCCCAAGATTCTCTGAAACCACCCCCTTCATCATTCCTTATAGCACGGCAGTATTCTATCACATTCCTATATCATAATTTGTTTAATAATTCATGAATTAATGAGCACTCCCTTAGTTTCCAATTCTTTGCTGCTACAAAAAGTTATCAAATGTGACAAAAGATGGGAATAATCAACATTAAAGGGACTGTGAAGTGACAGACATATTCATACACTATGGAACTGTGGAGCTGAAATTCTGAAAGTTGTGAAGTTCTGAAAATGAATTTAAAATTATATTTAAAATGAGCCTAGAAGTTCTGTGCTACCTTTTTTTCCTGAGAAATTCATTATTCATGGGGCAGCTAGGTGGCTCAGTGGATAAAGCACTGGCCCTGGATTCAGGAGGACCTGAGTTCAAATCCAGCCTCAGACACTTGACACTTATTAGCTGTGTGACTCTGGGCAAGTCACTTAACCCTTATTGCCCTGCAAAAAAACAAAAAAAATAAAACAAAAAAACTTTATTATTTAACACATATCACAAATTGGTCAAAGATACAAAGTTCTTATCTATTCCAATATATTAAAAGGAGAATTGGAAACAAAATTAGATGTCCATCTATTCAAGGATATTTAAATAAAATGTGGTTAATGGATGTAATGGAATATTACTTGTAAAAAGAAAAGATAAATGTAAAAAATTTTCAGAAGCATGGAAAGACTTGTGTGAACTAATGCCATGTAAAGAAAGCAAAATCAGCAGGGAAAATATACCCAATGATTTCATTAAATGCAAATGGAAAGAATAAAAGACAATTAAACTAAATTCTATGAAACAGAACTCATTAACTTTCCCCAAAAGGCTTCTCTACTTCTCTATTATTGTTGAGGATACTGCAATCCTCCCACTCACCCATGTTTGCAATTTCAGTGTAATCCTTGATTCCTCAGTGATCACACATATACAATATGTTGCCAAGTCTTATCATTTCTACCTTCACAACAAACATCTCCCTTTCCACTCATGTGGCCACCATACTGGTGTAGTCCCTCATCACTTCATTCCTGGATTATTGAAATATATCACTAATCACTCTCCTGCCAAACATTTTTCCCCACTCCCATCCATCCTACACTCAGCTGCCAAAGTGATCTTCCCAACAGAAGTTCTGGCCATTCCCCTCAACACTCACATCTCAATAAACTCCAGTGACTCCCTATTGACATAAGGATCAGATATAAAATCCTTTGTGGTCTAAAGCTCTCTACACCATTCCTACTTTTTCAGTTTTCTTGCATTATGCTCCTCTCCAAGTACTTTAGGATCCAATTGCATTGATCTTCTTATTGTTGCTTTCTTTCTGAGAGTACTTCCTATTGACTCTGTACATATCTTCCATGTACATAGCATTTTGCATGTTGTCTCCTCCAGTAAAACATGTGCTTCTTGAGTACAGGAAGCATGTTTTGCCTTTCTGTCTGTCCCCAGGGATAAGCACAGTGCCTGTCACATAATAAGTGCGTAATAAATGTTTGTAGATGATAATTATTTGGAACTGAAAGGCACCGTAGAGGTCATTGAGTCTAATACCAGCATTTTACAGTTGAGAAAACTTGTGTTCAAAGAGTTCAAATCACTTTCCCAAAGACACAAAGGATAGTAACTGGGAAGGACTTGAACCTGGTATTCTGATTCCAAATATATTATACTTTTTTATTAGATCACCTTGAATAACTAAAGATTTAACTTCAAGCAGCTTCTGGTGAATACACTGGCAACTTGTCTTGTTCTAACTTATTTATAATGATATTGATAAAATCTGCAGCTCTTTTATTCCAATGATTAGAAATTATCACCACAGGGAAGACTGGAGGGAAAAAATGAGCACTTAAAATATAGAGCATCAGGAACCTAAAAAAACAAAACAAAACAAAACAAACAAAAAATGTACTTTCCAAGAGTACATTCTACATTGCTTTATTAATCCAGGCTGGATTGTATGGGTCTTATGAATTCAAGCATTTTACCTTTCTGTGAGGCTCCCAGGCTTATCGTTTTCTATTAGGTTTGGTCCCCTATCCTCATGTCTTTCTAGCTAATGATTCTCAGAAGAATTATTGTAATGGAATTACTAAAATTTCAGTTTGGGTTTTTATGGAAGTTGTTGCCACTGGGCAGATAGAAGTGATGCAGCAACATGATGTTCTATTATTCTATCTGGGACAATTCACTGACTGGAAAGACGCTGTAACATTTATTTAGTTATTTAGTTGCTTTATAAAATCACACCCATCATGAAGTTGCCCCAGGGTATGAACACAGAAAATTAGCACATTAATTATAAGTAAAACACTATAGAAAAACAATTAAGAGCTCTAACTAAATTTTGAAAATGGTAGCTTTAGTGTTATCCCACTGATAAAAAGCAAATCACTTAAATAACAAAAGATGCATAGAATAGTAGTAGCTAGCATTTATATAACATTCTCAGGTTTGCAAAGTACTTTGCAAAAAGAAGGAAAGGAAAGAAACAAGCATTTATTAAGTGCCTACCATGTGTAAGATACTCCAACAAGGCTTTGCAAATAACATCTCATTTTATTCTCAGAAAAATACTAGGAGGGTGGTGCCACTGGTTATTCACATTTTAAAACTGAGGCAGATAGAGGTTAAGTGATTTTCATCAAGTTACACAGCTAGTAAATTTCTGAGGCTGAATTTACACACTCAATTCTTCCTGACTTCAGGGTTAATATCCTATCTACTGTACCACCTCTGTATAACCACATAATTATATTTAATATATAACTTATGCATGTGAATCTGTAAATATAAATTTGACTATAAACAGTCACAAACATTACACATGCACACATTCCATAGCATATATTATAGTTAATGACCACATTCTGGCTAAAGATCTTATGAAGAAAGATGAAAACTTGCATAAATTCTTCTAGTTCTACTTTAGCATAGAAGCTTAAGGTGATTTTGCTGAAATAATGCCTCATTTTTTGTTGACCAATATTAAAACATGAATGAATTGGTGGAGCTTAAATTCTTTTAATGAAATGTATAATGTGAAGTTGGAATATGAGATCATTTATTAATGTTAACAAATAGGAAATAATTAAATCCACACCTTTTCTTTCATTGATCTGATGATTACTTGATTAAAGTATAAATAGGAATATAATTTTACAGCTGTTCTTCAATGGTGAAGACAGCTAGTAACTTTCTCTTAAGACAATATAAGCACCTGCATATTATGTATTGCTATGAAGAGAAAGTGTATGTATATGTGATATACTTGGTACATATGGAGGATTTTCACTGTCTCCCACCATCTGAATCAAATCAATAAATAATGTACCTCTGAATAATGTGGACAGATTTGTGTTTACCTCTGCTGATAAGATGATAGAGCATAGCTAGTTGGCACAGTGGTCAGAGCAACAGGACTTGAATCAGGAAAACTTGTTTCCCTGGCCTCAGACATTTACTAGCTATATGATCCCAGGCAAGCCAAGTAACCCTGTTTGCCTCAGATCCTTATCTGTAAAATGAGCTGGAAGAAGAAATGGGAAATCATTCCAATATCTTTGCCAAGAAAACCCCAAATGAGTGGGACATACTTGAAAATGACTGAACAACAATGACAACAACATGATGATAGTCACAATTAAATGAATTCCATGATAAGATCATTGATTTAGGGTTGAAAGGGACATTAAAGATCATGTACTCAAATTTCCTTATTTCTCTGATGGAGAAGCTGAGGTCCAAGTAGGGGAGATGATTTTTCTAAAGTACCAAGTATAGTAAGTTAGCAGTTAGAATTTCAGCCCATATTTCTTTACTCTAAATCTAATACTCTCATGATGGGGAATTTCCTATTCTTCATTCATTTATATCCAAACAACAACAACCACAAAAACATTCTTTTAATTTAACGCTCAACAAGTCTAAACTCCCCATAAAATTTAGGCATGGATAATGCATATTTCAATTCCATAACCCTTTCATTGATAAAGGAAAAGAAAAATATGTGATGAATATAATTCAACCTCTCTCCAGCAAAGCCACATTTTTCTAAAGGAACAGGAAACACCAATCTACTACATAAAAATCAAATCACGTTAGAAGGGTAAAATAATCAAAGTAAAAGTCATAGAAGACCAAAATAAATAAATAAATAAATGAACAAACAAACAAACAAATAAATAAATAACCATCCTATCTGCCAATGCCTTAAAAATGTCATTTGAATTTGTTTTTTATCTTATTTCCAAGGAAGATATGCTATTATATAGGAGTAAAATCCTGTATCTTCCTTATATCATTACAGCATTGTAGTTCCTAGCATAGTCCTGTGCACACAGAAGGTGCTTAACACACATAATATGTGTAGAATGAATGAACAGAAAGATGGATGGATGGATGGATGGATGGATGGATGGATGGATGGGTGGATGGATGAAGTTCTTCCTGGTCTCCTTAACCTTGCCTTTTAGCTAAATTAGTCTAGCCTAAACTCATGAAAGAAACTATTAATTGTTTAGGGGATGATTGCTGATTCTTTGGTGTTAGCTGTTGATGATCCTAGGATTCTTAATGTTTCACAGTTTCATTTTTCATTTCCTCTAATTTGCAACATGATGACATAACCTCTCAGTCTCCTCTGAGGTGGAAACAGGCCAAAATTGAACACCAAAAGTCTTATATTAGGTAAAAGCAGAATTTTGTGAACACAAGAACTGTAAAATAGACTAAAGCTTATTTCTTCTCCATCCCTTGATGTCTTTGAAAATAGAATACATACTTATCACTCCAGGGTGGTTAGTAGTACAGTTGCCTAGAGTCATTGCAACAGGCTACAGACCTCTCAAGACTTCTGAAATCAGATATTATGTCAGCTGGGGGAAGAGATTTGTCTCCACAATTTTCATTTCTATTCAGAGCTTTACTAAAAGAAAGTTAAAGAAGGAACAAAAGAAACATAAAGTTTCATGTTAGACCAGGTGCAAAAATATTTACATTCAAAATATGGTTCGTCTTTGTACATAAAAAGTAATAATGGTAGCAATAATCTATTTATGGTCCCAAGATTTCCATTTTCAGCCCAATTATCTAAATAGTTTAGGGGAAATATATTGGCTTGAATATATTATCTGGAAATTCTGAATTCTACCTTGCATTTATATACTGATTCAACCCAAACTTATCTAATCCAACAAATATCTTGAAAGGTAAAACTATGTGCAAAGCACTGTGCAAAGAATGCTGAAGATACAAAGAAAAAAATTAATTGTGACATGGGGGACAGCTAGGTGGCACAGTGGATAAAGCACCAGCCCTGGATTCAGGAGGACCTGAGTTCAAATTTCACCTCAGATGTGTGACACTTTACTAGTTATGTGACCCTGGGCAAGTCACTTAACCCTCATTGCCCCCCCCCCAAAAAAGAAAGAAAACTGTCCTGTGAGGTAAGGTGAGGTCCTCAAGTAACTTACATTTCATTTGGGGGGGAAAGCAAACAAACAAATTAAGTATACACATCCATTAAGAAATGGTCTCTTGTTCACCCCTAACCCACAAATGGAATTTTCTCATTCGTCATTTCCACCTCTGGACAACACTGACTTCCTTCAAGTCTCAGATAAAACCCTCATTTCTGCAAGTAGCCTCCCCTAGTCCTCCTTCCTCTTAGTGCTTTCTCTTTGAGATTGCTTCTATTTTATCCTTTAACTATCTTATTCATAGTTGCGTGTTGTCTATCCTATTAGACTTGAAAGTAGGTGTTGGGTTTGTTTGTTGCTGTTCTTTGGATTCCTAGAGCTTTGTACAGTGACTAACATGTAGTAAGAACCCAATAAAAATTTCTTGCCTGTGCTGACTTGATACATCTTAATTTTAGTACTAACAATTAGGATGATATGACAGAATGATGTCCTAAATGTCTCACAAGATGGATATTTCATCAAAATTAATGTTTTCTTATAATCCTAGTGTGATTCGTGGACACCCACCAAGGCCTCTACCTCAAATAATAACAAAAAAGTTGTCCATTATTTTCATTTTCTTCTACCTTTTAAGCAAAGTTGATTAAAAAGCTATATTTCACTCAAATCTAACACTCCCTCCCCCTTAAGACCAGATTACTTGTTCTGGGGAGGATAAAAAAAAGAGCACCCTTGACTTCCACTTTCACATTTCCAAATGAAAAGGATATCTCAGTCACTTGTAACACATCTTAATTGCTTCATTATATTTTTATAGAGCACCTGAATTGCTTGGAAGCCGCTTAATTAAAATGGTGCTTGTTTTATAGTTAACGGAAATGCAGAAAGCACATATCCTGCAGCATCATCAATCATAGTGGGGTTTTTTTCTTTTTCTTTTTTCCCTTCCTTGCACTCTCAAAGACAGTGGAGAATGAGCAGATTAATAAGATACTAAAATGTTAGAATGTCATTAGAATTTAGATGTGTGCACGTTCTGGGACCCAGGTTTCTCATAAACGTTAACGTATTCTCCAGGAGACTACTACCCTTTTAATGAAATACAGGCCAGAATGTCTTTTGTGGCCTGCATGGACAACTTCTTTTATTTATCAACTTGGTGCATTACCAACAAGAAGTAAAGCTACCGGTAAAGCAACAGTTTTCAGTAAGCACATTTTAGCGTTGCTTTTTATTGTTCAGTTTTATTACTCATTTTAGTAGAGATACCATGGCTAGTGAAAAGAAATAGCTTCCATTCTTTATGTAGTAGAAGAGTTGCTGTGTGACCTTGACTAAATCACTTGACTCCTCTGGACTTATTTTTTCATCTCGCTAAAGGAGGGTTATTTACACAGACTTTGACCCAGAGCTTATGAAATACAAAACACACACAATAAATACATATTAAGGTCCTGCTTCTTGTAGCTCACCAGTAAGCACTGGGGAGATAAATTTAAATAATAGCTAACAGATTAAAAATGAAAAAGAAAAACTATCCTTATCCTCAAGTAGTTTGGGTTATAGTAGAAGAGCTTATAGTGCAGTAATTATGGTAGAGAAACACATACAATGTAGTATATAATGTAGAGAGGAAAAGAGGAAAAACATGACAGCAAAAACCAGAGATGTGCCTTTAAGGAGTTTGTTATTGGAATGATCCCTTTGATGTTTTAGGTTGGGACATGAAACCAGAAATTATCAGGTCTTTGTTGTTGCTACTACAGCTACTTTTGTTCTTGCTCTTGCTGTTGTTTTGTTATAGGATGGGGGGGAGCCATTGCTTAAATTAATGAAAGGTTGGATTTCTTCCCTTTTACCTTAAGTTTAAAAAAAGAAAAACTATATTTCTTTATTGATTACATAAATATCGTCACATATCTCACTCTCTTTTATTGGACCATAAGCATCCTCTCCACTAAATGTGAGTAGCCCCCAGAGCTCTGTTTTAGGTCTTTGTGTCTTAATGGGCTTCTCTCTTGGAATATTCTCCCTGGTCATATCATTAGTTCCCAAGAGATTTAATGATCATCTCTATCCAGATAAAGGTGAGTTCTGGCTATGTAGATTTGGGAGACACATATATAGGCAAGAATAATCAAATTCACATCCTACTTTAACTGTCTACTGTTTATATTTTTCCTTCTAAATTCTGCCCTATTGCAAACTTTATATTTTATAGTTCACCATAATCCTTGAGTACCCTATTTCAAAGCCAATTGATATAGTATTCTTTCTTTATTAGTGGAGGGTTGCCAGAGGTGGTGAGAGTCCAGAGCTTCAGGTCTTAACCAGTTCCCCTTTGGGAACTCTTCAATCATGAGTTAACCCAAGGTCTCTCCAAATGAGAGTTTTCTTTGGGCAAAGTGTTAGATTTGAGAAAGAAGATAGAAGAGGCCAAATCCACTTCAGGTTACTGAAGGAAAAGACTGAGAAGACTTGAGATGTGTGGACAGTCTTCATCATTTCCCCATTCTACAACTCCCTCTTGTTTGAGCTGAGTTATCTTGCTCCCAATAAGAGAGTTCCTTAAATCTGTATTTTCTGATATATATTCTCCTTTCCTTCTCTGATTTCAATTTTGCTATGATTTGGATAAATGAATTTATTTGCTACTTGCTATGTGTGTTCATCGTGTAACTGGTAGTAGAAAGGAAAGGGTCAAGACTGGGATTTAAAGCTTGGGTCCCCCTCACCCCAAAATGGCAAAACAATCAAAAGATAGATATAATATGATCATATCCCCTAGACTAATAAATTTAAAAGAGAAAATAGATATTCTTCTAGTCTAGTACCCCTTCTCTCCAAGGAGAGCAGAATGGTCGCTTTGGCCCCAGTCTCCTGCTTCCCTCTACTGGCAAAAATAAAAGCCACCATTGGAGAAGGGAGAAAGAGACGAATAGGATAGATATTTATTTTATCTTCCTTCAAGCTACATATACAAGGACAGTACCTTGCCATATGTGGAGCCTCATGACACATGTAGGACCTATGCCAACCACACTACTCTTACACTTGCACTCATTAAGGTTCCAAACTTTCAAGCCATACTAGTTTACTGAGGCTCAGTTTTCACTTTTACATTCAATCCTTTGTCATGTTACCAATTCCACCTCCAAAGCATTTCCCACATCTGTCCCCTTCTCTCTATTTACATGGGTTACCACCCAAGTTCTTATTTATGTCCTTATCACTCTTCATCTAAATTAATAGAATAGATACCTACTGGCCATGAATCAGCATGTTTTAGTGGATATAGAGCTGATTTTGAAGGCAGAAAGATCTAGGTTTACTTATTGCCTCAGAAACATACTATATGTGTGATTATAGGAAAATATTTTCTCTCTTAAGCTTCTAGGTAACATTATTTTAAGACTATTAGTCAAATATAAGACTATCAGTTTAAAAAAATATATTGACTTGCATTGGTAGAAAGAGCTTCCCCACCTGAAAGCTCTCAATATCAATGAAAGCAAAAGTCCAGCCCTTTCCCTACTTGTTCTTCCTTCTTCATCTCTCTTCTCCAATCCATCTGCCACATTGCCAAATTGATATTTCTAAATTAAATTTCTCAACATGTCACTTCCCTGCTCAAGAAATGCTAGTACCTTCTTTTCCACAACAACAAATTAGGCTCCTCTGTTTAGCACTTAAAGCCTTTCATGATCTGGCTACAACATATTTTGCCATGCTATTCTCACTTTACACTCTCCTATAAATTATGCTCCAGTCAAACTGTTCACTTTACATTTCATTGTATCTTCCATCCCTATAATTTTGTTCAGAGTGCCTGGAATCCTCTCCTTCCTTAACTTAGAATTCCCACCTCCCTTCAAAGCTCCCTTTATTTCAGTTGTCATCTTCTATAGCAAAAGTTTTTAACTTACGTCTGTGAACTTGTGTCTATATGAGTGAGTGTATGTGGGGGTGTGGGGGTGTGGGTATGGATGTGTGTTCGGTACGTGGGTATCTGTGTATTGATAATTATTTCAAAATAGTTTGTAATCTCTGTAATCCTATGTATTTTATTGTATAGATTTAAAAATATTATTCTGAGGTTTCCATAAACTTTACCAGATTTCTAAAGGTCAAAACAGTTAAGAACATTTTTTTATCTGATCCCCTCATTTGTCAGTACTTTGTCTCTCTTGAAATTAATTTGTAGGGAGCCAAGATGGTGGAGAGAAGCCAGTAAACTGCCTGAGCTCTCCCAAATTTCCCTTAAAAACAACATTAAATCAAGCCTCTAAACAGATTCTGAAACTACAGAACCTAAAAAAGAAAGAGGATCATAATCTTCCAAATAGAGATAATTTAAAATATTTCAGGAAAGGTCAGTCTCACTCAGACAGGAGAGGAGTGCAGTGCACTGCAGTGCAGCGTACCATCAAGGTAGTCGGGACAACCGAGGCCCCTTGAATCTGGCTCAGCGGGCTAGTGGCGCAGCAGCCCAATAGTGAGATCCACCAATACCAGCTGAGAGGGCAGGCTGCCAGCTAGAGGGCCACCCACAGGATGGGTGCGATCAGGCCTGTCTATCCCCCCACAGGCACCAGAAGCAAGGCCAGGACCATAAGAAATCTGCAAGCCATAGAGGCCTCAGAGTGGAAAGCCAGCAACACAGCCCCATATCCTAGCACAAAAAGCTTGAAACAGTGACCCTTGTGCCTGAGGACTGGACATCAAACTTAAAAAACATAATAATAATAAGCTGCAATATGAGCAAGAAACAAAAAAAGAGCTTTCAACATTGAGAGCTTCTGTATCAAAAGGGAAGAGAAAACACAAACTCAGATGAGGACAATACTCTCAAATTGCCTACATCTGAAGCCTCAGGATGGAAAATGAATTGGTATCAAGAACAAAAAGCCTTCTTGGAAGGGCTCAAAAAGAATTTTAAAAATCAATTGAGGGAAGTAGAAGAAAAAACAAAAGCAACACAAGAAAATTATGAAAAAAAGAATCAGCAGCTTGGAAAAGGAAGCACAAAGAATCAGCAGCTTGGAAAAGGAAGCACAAAGATTGACTGGAGAAAATAATTACTTAAAAAATTCATTTGGCCAAATGGAAAAGGAGGTGCATAATCTGACTGAAGAAAACAATACCTTCAAAATTGAATTGGACAGTTGGAAGCTAAGGACTCCATGAGACACCAGGAATCAGTCAAGCAGAATAAAAAGGATGAAAAAATAGAAGAAAATGTGAAATACCTCATTGGAAAGACAACTGACCTGGAAAACAGATCCAGGAGTGACAATTTGAGAATCATTGGACTGCCTGAAAGCCATGATCAGAAAAAGACACCATATTCTAGGAAATTATTAAGGAGAACTGCCCTGATATTATAGAATCAGAGGAGAAAATCATCATTGAAAGAATCCACTGATCACCTCCTGAAAGAGACCCCAAAAGGAAAACTCCAAGGAATATTGTAGCCAAATTCCAGGATTGTCAGATGAATGAGAAAATACTCCAAGCAGCCAGAAAGAAGCAATTGAAATATAATGGAGCCACAGTCAGGATTGCTCAGGAACTGGCAGCTTCAACATTAAAGGATCACAAGGCTTGGAATATGATATTCTGAAAGGCAAAGAAGCTTGGATTGGAGCTAAGAATCTATTACCCAGCAAAATTAATCATTTTCTATCAAGGGAAAAGATGGACGTTCAATGAAATTGGGGACTTTCAAGGTTTTCTGATGAAAAATCAAGATCAGAATAGAAAATTCTATCTTAACTTACAAGACTCAGGAGAAATTTTAAAAGGTAAACAAGGGGAAAAAAGTCATTCAAAAATGTTAAAGTGTTTACATTCCTACAGGGGAAAGTAATACCTATAACTCTTGAGAACTGTATATATGTGTGTGTGTGTGTGTGTGTGTGTGTGTGTGTGTGTGTGTGTGTGTGTGTGTATTTGGGCAGACAGAAGAATTATACACAGAGGGTATAAATATATATTGTTTTTGATGTGATGATATAAAGAAAATTAAGGGGTTAAAAAGTAATTTATGGGGAGAAGAGGAAAGGGGAGGTGGAATGGGGTGAATTACATCATATGAAGAGGTGAAAAAAACCTATTACATTAGAGGGAAAGAAGGGAGGAGGGAACATTGTTTCAACCTTACTCTCACTAGATTTGATTCAAAGAGGGAATAACATATATATATATATATAAATTCATTTGGATAAAGAAACAGCATATTCTTGAGGGAAGTAAAAGGGAAAAGGTAAAAGTGGAGGTTAATAGAAGGGAGGGCAGAAGTAGGGGAGAAAAAGGTAAAGAAAAGGGAGGGGGCCTGATAAATGGGAGGGCACATTGGGGGAGGCAGGGGTAAGAAGAAATATGTTGGTACGGAGTGTGGTAAAATATGAAAGTTTTTAACAGTCGGTTAGGATAACTGAAAGACGCCAGTTTTTCAAGGACCACCCTTTTGGGGAGGAGATGAACAGTCCGCCTGCTGCGCATGTCAGACTGCCTGCCGGGTACAGTCCGCCTGCTGCGCATGTCAGACTGCCTGCCGGGTACAGTCCGCCTGCTGCGCATGTCAGACTGCCTGCCGGGTTTTTTGACTTCCGGGGTGGAGAGAACGGGAGTAGCCTTTTTTTTTTTTGCCGGCTTGGCAGGACTCCGGGCGGCGCGGCACAGACGGTCTGACTCACTCCAAAGGTGGCCTAAATCGGTTTGGTGAGTTTTTATAAGGAATATAGACTAAGCCTAGATTTAAGACGATTTGTACTGTATTTCTGTTTTCCTATCCTTCTAATCAACAACACCTTATATACAATAAAGGCTCTATCTAGAAAACCAGAAGCTTCTTCCATTTACTAGTCTGGGAGATGAATTAAGGGAAGGGTTAAGTAGGGGAGATTTATGATCTAATATCCAATTTTAAATCTCACAGTTTGGCGACCCCGAAGGGACCTTAAGGACCCTCCCACCCTCCCTAGTTTGGCCATAAGCCGGCTAATTCGGTGGATTTTCCAAATACCCCCCCCCCCCCCCCCCCCCCCCGCGGACTTTCCCTTTGTCTAATCTCCCTTAAAGACTTTAAGCCTCTAAAAGTCTTGCTTTAAACAGAAAAGCCAGCCCAGTTTAAAGGGCAAGATGCTCGAATATTCTACCATCCCTTTGATTTTTCTCATCGGAATGTATTGGGACAGCATAACATCCCGACTTAGAGGAATAGTTTACTCAATGGTCCTTCATAACATTATTGGTTTTTTCCTCATTCAGGCAGCAAAAAGTTTTTTGTATAATAGTATACGTGAGAATCTTTGGGAAAATACGTTTAATATAAGTAGAAATTTTATGCCTGCAATTGAAATACCTTTTAATACCACATCCATAGTTCATACGACTAAGGATTTTATTTTTTTTTGTTGTTTTTTTTTTGTTTTTGTTATTATCATTGTTTTTGTTATTATCATTGTTATGATGTGGGGGAAACTCTCACATATGGAGAGAGACCTCAAAATGGCTGTTTCTACTAGAGATGATCCAAGTTCAGAATCAGATCAGCAGAAACTACTCCCTCTGCAGGAAGCTATAGAACATAGTAAGAAGGGAGTGCCAATTCAAGTCAGAAAATATAGCCCCTTTAGACCAAGTGACTTGAGCGCATGGAAATCAATCATCCCTAGTTTTGAGAAAAATCCAAACACTGTAATTTCACAGTTAAGGACTATATTTAATGCATATCAACCCAGTTGGGCTGATGTTACTTGCCTTTTGGAAACTTTACTGTCCCCAACTGAGATTACAGATATTATCTCAGCAGGAAATGCCCTTGTTGCGAAAGGTAAGGCCGATGTGGAATGGCCTCTAAAGGATCCAGAGTGGAATTATAATGATGATAGGGATTT
The DNA here is from genome assembly GCF_019393635.1 of Dromiciops gliroides. NCBI lineage: Eukaryota > Metazoa > Chordata > Mammalia > Microbiotheria > Microbiotheriidae > Dromiciops > Dromiciops gliroides. The sequence goes on along the minus strand of NC_057861.1, from coordinate 564,035,855 downwards.
CCAAAGATTAAAAGATGCTAGAGAAACACTTCTGAAGGGAATGGAATCTTGCTCTAGAAAACCGGAAAACTGGCAGAAATTTTTAAGCCTACCTCAAGAGGCTAATGAAAGACCAAACAGATTTTATGATAGACTTTGTGAGGCCGCTAGACAGTACACCAGATTGGATCCAGTAGATTTAAGAGATTCCTGTATCATTCTCAACACATTTGTTTATAATTCACTGCCAGAAATACGCAGATACTTTCTGAAACAATGTCCAGACTGGAGAAATCTCTCAGTAGATAGAATTAAGGAACTTGCAAATTATGTCTTTGACTCACGTGAGGAAGATCCAGATCACCCTAAACAGAGCATTCTGGCACCAGCGATTCCTAGTCAGCCATGTGGACACCGGAACAAGGACACTAAGGTGTGTTGTTACTGTCGTAAGGAGGGGCATGAATTGAGAGAATGTAGGACTTGGAGAAGAAATTCTAATTCTAATTACAGGCGAAATCAAAATAGAAATAGATCTTTTTGGAGGAATACAGAAAGGCAGTACCAGAATAATGGTAACCAAGACCCCCCTCAGAAGAGGACACAGGAATGATGGTGTCTTGGGGAGGAATGGAACATAGATAATGAAAGCCATATATTCCCAGATCCGGATTTTTTGAATGCACTTGTGCCAGTCCATTCACCTCCCCAGAGTAATGAACCACATGTCACCTTAAAAGTGGGGGAGACTTATTATGATTGTCTGCTAGACACAGGAGCCTCTAAATCAGTATTAGTAAGCAAACCAGATGCTGGGTGTAGACCTGTAGGATTTTTGAATGTAGTGGGAGTCTCAGGAAAGAGCCAGAGAGTGGCAAAATTGAATCCTCGCATGGTATCTATGGGGCCCTTAACAGTGGAACATTCATTTTTACTCATGCCTGATGCCCCTGTAAATTTATTAGGTCGTGATCTCCTTTGCAAGCTTAGAGCAACCATATCTTGTGCTCCAGATGGGGCTGTCTCCTTACAATTGCCAGAGGATACTGTTCATTTATTACCAATTTTACTTACAGAAGCTCAAGGAACAGCAGGGGAGGTATCCAAAATCCCCTCTGACATTCCTGAGTCTTTATGGGCCTCATCCCCTAATGAGGTGGGGCTCCTTAAGTCTGCCATGCCTGTTACCTTTAAAGTTAAGGGGGGACCACCCCCCTCCATTCCACAGTATCCATTGTCTAGGGAAGCAATAGAAGGGATCACCCCTATAATTGAGGCTTTGAAAAGCCAGGGTATTATTATTCCATGTCATCACTCTCCATGCAATACTCCCATTTTGCCAGTTAAAAAACCCAAGCCTGGGCCAGATGGTAAACCTGTTTATCGTTTTGTGCAAGATCTTAGAGCGATTAATAATTATGTTATTCCTAGACATTCCATAGTTCCAAACCCGGCTACGATAATTTCATCGATTCCCTATGAATCTACATGTTTCACAGTGGTAGACCTTTGCTCTGCCTTTTTCTCCATACCAGTACATGAGGACTTCCAATATTTATTTGCTTTTACCTGGAAAAATAGACAGTGGACCTGGACTAGACTCCCACAGGGATTTGTAGACAGTCCCACATTATTTTCCCAAATTTTACAGCAGGATCTGGCCTCTATTACCTTTAAGGGCTCCATACTAGTACAATATGTTGATGACTTACTTTTGGCCTCTCCTAATGCTGAAATTTGTCAGGAAGATAGCCGTCACTTACTGCTGGAGCTGCACAAGAGAGGACACAAGGTTTCCAAGACAAAGGTACAATGGTGTTTGCCCCAGGTAGAATATTTAGGATTTATTTTGGCTGCTGGAACTCGCTCTGTCTCTTCTAAGAGAGTCCAGGCCATTCAACAACTCTCTGCCCCCACTACTAAGAGGCAGTTGAGAGCCATTCTGGGAGCAGCTGGGTACTGTAGACAATGGATACCCTCTTTTGGTGAAATTACTAAACCCCTCATAGCTCTTACAAAAAGTTCTGTTCCAGACAGTTTACAGTTGGATCCCCAGCATCTCTCAGCCATAAAAGAATTAAAACGGGCCTTGTTATCAGCACCTGCCCTAGGACTGCCAGATTATAGTAAGCCTTTCACTCTCTTTGTGCATGAACAAAGGGGGGTGGCTTCTGGAGTCCTGACTCAGTCACTGGGGCCTAACCAACGTCCTATAGCCTACTATTCAATTCAGCTGGACCCTGTAGCGGCTGGAGCGCCACCTTGCCTTAGAGCAGTGGCGGCCACAGCGCTTTTGGTAGAAAAAGCCTCTGATTTGGTCCTAGGTAACCCTCTAACTGTGCAATGCCCTCACGAAGTGGAGGCTCTCTTACTACGTCACAGGACACAAGCCTTTTCAGATCAAAGGCTGGCTAAGTATGAAATAACCCTGTTAGGTAATGAGAATATCACTTTAAAACGCTGCACAGTTCTTAATCCAGCAACACTACTCCCTAACTTACCATTCTCGGGGGAACCATTGCACGACTGTGCTTCTTTAGTTGCTATGGCTGAAAAACCCCGTGACGATCTTTTTGATACACCTTTAGAAAATCCTGATCTTGTCCTCTATACAGATGGTTCCTCATTTATGAGAGAGGGAACCCGTTTTACTGGAGCTGCTGTAGTTTCTGATTATGACACCCTCTGGGCAGCTTCTCTGCCTTCCCATTTTAGTGCACAGGCTGCTGAACTTGTGGCTCTTACACAGGCCTGTAATATAGCTAAAGATAAGAGTGCCACCATTTTTACTGACTCGAAATATGGCTTTGGCATATGCCACTTTATTGGTATGATTTGGCGTCAACGAGGCTTTCTAACATCCTCGGGCAAGGCTATTGCCAATGGGGACCTTATCAAGGACCTCTTAGATGCCCTAAAACTGCCTTCTTCCCTAGCCGTTGTACATTGCCCTGCCCACACAGGGAATAGTGATCCTGTTTCAAAGGGAAATGCACGAGCCGATTCTGCAGCCAAGCTAGCTGCATTAGAAGCTCCTGAACATGTATTTAACCTTTCACCTTCTGAGGATATTCCTTCCAACCTAACCTATGACAATTCTGAAGTAGAAAAGTGGAAAAAGAAATTTAAGGCAAAACAGATCAATGGCATCTGGGTGTCTCCGGAAGGTAAGCCATTTCTTCCCCGGAAATTCTACCACCAGGTATGCCTCTCTGTTCACAGAAAAGGCCATTTTGGTACACAAGGCATTGTAGACTCTATTAAGAGAACCTGGATAGCACCAGGTGTGACTAATACAGCATCTCGAATCTGCTCGGGCTGCTCCACATGTCAGTCTTATAATCAGTATGCTTTTAAGGCCAAAGCTTATGGAGGGCGTCCTCTAGCATATACACCTTTTGAGCACTTACAAATTGATTATATTACTATGCCAAAAGCAGGACATTATAAATTTTGCCTTGTTATAGTTGATCAGCTCACTCGGTGGGTGGAGGCCTTTCCCAGCCCCCGAGCCACAGCTGCCTTTGTTGCCAAAATTCTTCTTAAAGAGATAGTACCTCGTTTTGGCCCACCAGCCCGCATCGATTCTGACAAAGGCACACATTTCACTGATTCGATTTTATCCCAAATCTACTCTTTCTTGGGAGTGACTCCAAAATTCCACACGCCCTACCATCCACAAAGTTCAGGCCAAGTCGAACGTATGAATAAAGAGCTTAAGAGTATGATTGGCAAATTATGTACTGAAACCCATTTGAAATGGCCTGATGTTCTACCATTGGCATTATTCTATCTACGAAGTAGACCAAGAGGAGAACTTCATATATCTCCTTATGAAATGCTTTTTGGTCACCCTCCTATCCAAGCTAAAACTTTTTCCCCAGTTTATACATCACTGGTGGGAGGTGATACTTCTGTTGCTTCCTATATACAGGAATTACAGACCAGGCTACGTGAACTCCATGAGGCAGGAGCTGTGGTCCAGGCAGGACCATTAGACTTTTCATTGCATAACTTCAACCCAGGAGATAAAATATATGTAAAGAATTTTCAGAAAACCAGTGGAACTCAACCTGCCTGGGAAGGACCTTTTCAGGTATTATTGACAACTCCTACTGCCATTAAAATTGGTGAAAAAGACTCATGGATTCATTGCTCTCATATAAAGCCTGCACCATTCATAGGTGAAGAGATTTCAGATAGACCTGAGGTAGACGCTAAAGAGGTAAAAACCCTAAAGATAGCAACTGTTAAAGAGCAAAGGGAGTTCAGAGGAAAAAGGCAGTTCCCATTTAATAATCCCACTGATCAGTTAAATGCTTTGGGACTCAGTCTTCGTAAAGTATCAGGAGACGGAAATTGCCTTTTTAGGGCTTTAGCAGACCAGCTAGAAGGTCACTGTAGAAATCATCTCAGACACAGACAAGAAGCTGCTTCTTATATGATTAACCATAGACAAGAGTTTGAGTCTTTTATAGTAAATGACTCCCCTTTTGAAGAATATGTTGATGAATTAAAGAAATTTGGAAAGTGGGGAGGAAATGATACAATTGTAGCATTTGCTAAGCAGCATCAGCTGAATGTTGTGGTTCATCAATTAAATCAGCCTTTATTGAAAATCAGTGGCACAGACAAAACTGATGCTAGAGAACTCCACATTTTCTACCATAAAGAACATTATGACAGCATTAGAAAGATCAATGACAATTCAGAAACCCCTGCCACTTTGGCATGCAGAGAATTGGGGAACCAGTTAAAACAATGTGGCATACCCCAAACTCTAGCAGCTTAAATACCTTAAAATTTAACAAGCATTTCCTTCCACAGGCAAAAGCACTGAAGCACATGGCCTAGTTTTCTGGCCCACCTCAATTTCTCCCACCCTTTTCCCTACCCTATACCTATTTTTTTTTTAATCCTTTTTGCTTTTTGTTTTGTTTTGACTTTTGAAAGGCACTGAAAAGACCTGGAATTCACCACACCTTTAAATTCTTTAAGAGCACAAAAGGGTGCTTAGCGAATCTTTTGCCTTTTATTTTTGGTTTTTGGTTTTGCTTTGTTTTTTTTTTTTTACTTTTGTTTCTTTTGCTTTTCTTTAAAAACCCGATTTTGTAAACTAAGTGACTTTTCAAAGGCATTTTAAGTATATGCTATTGAATATTGAATCTTGCTTATTGAAGTCTTATTTCTTTTTGATGAATTAATCACCACTTTAAGTATCTGCTACTGTTATACTAGAGAATTCATGTATAAGATGATGTGGTCTACTTGCTAAAAGAAGGTTATGTAATAATGTCTAAAAGAAGATTATGTAACAATGTCTAATATAATCAGCTATTTACATTCGTTTATTATTTATGTGTCATTATACTCTGGGTATGGTTTGGAATTATTGTATATATCACTAATATATTCTCAGTTATGCAGCATAGCACACATTTTTACCATCATATTGTCTTTGGTGAAATTAATGAGATTTCAGAAATATGGAAACTTATCATTTCAGAGACTAACTTGCTGTGAACTCTGATGCAGGCCCTGGAGAGAATATATGTGCAACAAAAGGAGAGACAGGTATACATAAGTCCATGGTTTGCTTATGATGGTGACTATGTAGAGCACAATTACTAGGCACAGTCCAGTATTCATCCTCTCTCCCTCCTAATTTAACCTAATTTAACTGAACTTACTTATCTTTTTATCTCACTCAGTTGAATTCACCTGTGGCCTAGCACAATCACTGGCTGTCTCGGAACCATGAGATATGGTATGATAACCTTTCCATAACATTTTCAGGTGTCATGAACACATACTAAATTTGACTTTGATCCAGACACATGGTGGTAAAAAGTGTTACTGATTGCAAAATGCTATGCTAAGGTTTAGTAAAAAAAAAAAAAAATACAGCAATTCAAACAGTTAAAGAAGAAATCCAGCTTTCCAGACCAGAGTCCAGAATCCAGAATCCAGACCAGAGTCCAGAATCCAGTTTTCCAGACCAGAATCCAGTTTCCTCCTGATAACATCTTACCACTTCAAGAAGACAAGAGAACTCAGAGACTTTATATGAACTGTTTTGCTTTATTAGCTTTTACTATCTCCTTTCTGTTATATACTATCTGTAACATGTACTCTCTGCAGAGGCTCTCCCTTTGCAAGACTAATGTCAAAGCGTCGGTTCATGAGGAAAGAAAAAAAATCGCCCCTCTGGACAAAACTTTCCTCTCTTCCTTTTCTGTATTGTTGTTCGCATATTATTAGTCAGCAGAAGTTATTATATTCTTTTTACTGTTCCATCAAGGAAACATTCCATTTCTTGAGGAAGCAAAGGGGGGAAATGTGGTAAAATATGAAAGTTTTTAACAGTCGGTTAGGATAACTGAAAGACGCCAGTTTTTCAAGGACCACCCTTTTGGGGAGGAGATGAACAGTCCGCCTGCTGCGCATGTCAGACTGCCTGCCGGGTACAGTCCGCCTGCTGCGCATGTCAGACTGCCTGCCGGGTACAGTCCGCCTGCTGCGCATGTCAGACTGCCTGCCGGGTTTTTTGACTTCCGGGGTGGAGAGAACGGGAGTAGCCTTTTTTTTTTTTGCCGGCTTGGCGGGACTCCGGGCGGCGCGGCACAGACGGTCTGACTCACTCCAAAGGTGGCCTAAATCGGTTTGGTGAGTTTTTATAAGGAATATAGACTAAGCCTAGATTTAAGACGATTTGTACTGTATTTCTGTTTTCCTATCCTTCTAATCAACAACACCTTATATACAATAAAGGCTCTATCTAGAAAACCAGAAGCTTCTTCCATTTACTAGTCTGGGAGATGAATTAAGGGAAGGGTTAAGTAGGGGAGATTTATGATCTAATATCCAATTTTAAATCTCACAGGAGGAATAGGGTGAAAGAAGGGGGGAAATGTACAAAGGGGGTAAATAGAATGGAGGGACATAGACAGCTAGTAATAATAACTGTGAATGCGAATGGGATGAACTCTGCCATAAAACAGAAGCAAATTTCATAGTGGATTAAAAACCAGAATCCTCCAATATGTTGTTTACAAGAAATACATTTGAAGCAGAGATACACACAGAATAAAGGTAAAAGGTTGGAGCAGAATATATTATGCTTCAGCTGAAGTACAAAAAGCAGGGGTAGCAATCCTTATCTCATACAAAGCAAAGTGTAAACTAGATCTAATTAAAAGAGATAAGGAAGGAAACTACATCTTTCTAAAAGGTACTATAGATAATGAAGTAATATCAATATTAAATATGTAGGTGCCAAGTGGTATAGCATCCAAATTCTTAGAGAAGTTAAATGAGTTACAAGAGGAAAGAGACAGCAAAACTATACTAGTGGGGGATCTGAATTTTCCCCTCTCAGAATTAGATAAATCTAGCCACAAAATAAATAAGAAAGAAGTTAGAGGTGAATAGGGTATTAGAAAAGTTAGACATGATAGATGTCTGGAGAAAATAGAATGGGGATAGAAAGGAATATATATACCTTTTTCTCAGCAGTACATGGCACATTTTCAAAAATTGACCATGTATTAGTGCATAAAAACCTCATAGTTAAATGTAGAAAGGCAGAAATATAAAATATGTCCTTCTCAGAGCATGATACAATAAAAATTACATGTAATAAAGAGCCATGGAAAGGTAGACTGAAAATCAATTGGAAACTAAATAATTTCATTCTAAAGAATGAGTGGGTCAAACAACAAATCATGGAAACAATAAATAACTTTATCCAAAAGAATGACAATAATGAGACAAAATACCAAGATCTATGGGATTTAGACAAAGCAGTGCTTAGGGAAAATTTTATAGCTCTAAATTCTTACATGAATAAAAAAAAGAAAGAGGAGATCAAGAAATTGGGCATGCAACTTAAAAAACTAGAAAAAGAACAAATTAAAAATCCCCTATTAAATACTAAATTAGAAATTCTGAAAATTAAAGGAGAAATTAATACAATTGAAAGCAAGAAAAATATATAATTAATCAATAAAACTAAGTGCTGCTTTTATGAAAAAAAACAATAAAATAGATAAACCACTTGTTAATTTGATTAAGAAAAGAAAGAAAAAAAACCAAATTACCAGTATCAAACATGAAAGGGGTGATTTCACCACCAATGAAGTGGAAAGTAAAGCAATAATTAGGAGCTATTTTACCCAACTGTATGCCAATAAATTTGACAACCTAAATGAAATGGATAAGTATTTCTAAAAATACGAACTGCTCAGGTTAACTGAACAGGAAATAAAAACCTTAAATAAGCCCATATCAGAAAAAGAAATTGAACAAGCCATTAATGAACTCCCTAAGAAAAAGCTCCATGGCTTGAGGGGTTTTCAAGTGAATTCTACGAAACATTTAAAGAACAATTAATTCCAATATTATTCAAATTATTTGGAAAAATAGGTGAATATGTAGTTCTATCAAATTGGTTTTATGACACAAATATGGTGGTGATACCAAAATCAGGCAGAGCCAAAACAGAGAAAGGAAATTATAGACCAATTTCCCTAATGAATATTGATGCAAAAATCTTAAATAAGATATTAGCAAGGATATTACAGGAAGTGATCACCAGGATAATACACTATGACCAGGTGGGATTTATACCAAGAATGCAAGGCTGGCTCAACATTAGGAAAACTATTAACATAATCAACCACATCAATAAGAAAACTAAACAAAATCTTATGATTATCTCGATAGATGCAGAGAAAACTTTTGGCAAAAATAAAGCATCCATTACTGATAAAAACACTAGATAGCTTAGGAATAGGTGGAGCTTTCCTTAAAATAGTAAGCAGTATCTACCTAAAACCATCAGCAAGCATTATAATTAATGGAGATAAGTTAGAGGCCTTCCCTATAAGATCAGGAGTGAAACAAGGATGTTCATTATCACCTCTATTATTTAATATTCTACTAGAAATGTTAGCTTTAGCAATCAGAGAAGAAAAAGGAATTAGAATAGGCAAGGAAGAAACAAAACTATCACTCTTTGCAGATGATATGATGGTATACTTAGAGAATCAACCCCAAACTTACTTGAAACAATTAACAACTTTAGCAAAGTAGCAGGACATAAAATAAATCCACATAAATCATCAGCATTTTTATACATGACCAACAAATTCCAGCAGCATGAGATAGAAAGAGAAATTCCATTTAAAGCAACAGTAGACAATTTAAATACTTGGGAGTACAATCCCATGTACTCTATGAACACAATTACAAAACACTTTTCACACAAATCAAATCAGACTTAAATAATTGGAAAGGTATCAATTGCTCATGGATAGGCTGAGCTAATATAATCAAAATGACAATTCTACCTAAATTAATTTACTTATTCAGTGTCACAACAATCAAACTATCCAAAAATTATTTTATAAAGCTAGAAAAAAAAATAACAAAATTCATCTGGAAAAACAAAGAGTCAATAATATCAAGGGAAATAATGAAAAAATGCACAGGAAGGTGGGCTAGCTGTACCAAATCTGAAGCTTTACTATAAAGCGGCAGTCATGAAAACTGTTTAGTACTGGCTAAGAAATAGAGTGGAGGATCAATGGAATAGGTTAGGCGCAGGAGACACAGTAGTAAATGCCTTTAGTAATGTGCTGTTTGATAAACCAAAAGACTCCAGCTTTTGGGATAGGAACTCAGTACTTGACAAAAACTGCTAGGAACACCGGAAGATAGTATGACAGAAATTAGGCATAGATCATCATCTTACAACTTATACTAAAATAAGGTCAAAATGGGTATGGGATTTAGACATAAAAGGTGATACCATAGGCAAATTAGGAAAGGAAGGAATAGTTTACTTTTCAGATCTTTGGAAAGGAGAACAGTTTATGACCTAACAAGAGATAGAGAATATTATGAAATGCAAAATGTATTACTTTGATTACATTAAATTTAAAAGGTTTTGTACAAACAGAAACAATGCATGCAAAATTAGAAGGAAGGCAGAAAGCTGGGAAACAATTTTTATGGCCAGCATTTCTGATAAAGGCCTCATTTTTAAAATATATCAGGAACTAAATCAAAATTATAAGAATCCAAGTCATTCCCCAATGGAGAAATGGTCAAAGGATATGAACAGGCAGTTTTCTGATGAAGAGATCAAAGTTATCTTTTGACATATGAAAAAATGCTCTAAATCACTATTGATTAAAGAAATGCAAATTAAGACAACTCTGAGGTACCACTTGACACCTATCAGATTGGCTAAAATGACAAAAAAGGAAAAAAAAATAAATGTTGGAGAAGCTGTGGAAAAATTGGAACACTAATTAATGCATTGCTGGTGGAGCTGTGAACTGATCCAATCATTCTGGAGAGCAATTTGGAACTATGCCAAAATGGGTATGGCACTGTTCATACTCTTTGACCCAGCAATACCGCTATTGGGTCTCTTTCTCAAAGAGATCATAAAAAGCGAAAAGGACCCAAATGTACAAAAATATTTATACCTGCTCTTTTTGTGATAGCAAAGAATTGGAAATTGAGGGGATGCCCATCAATTGGGGAATGGCTGAACAAATTGTGGTTTATGAATGTAATGGTATTCTATTGTGCTGTAAGAAATGATGAGCAGGCATATTTCAGGGAAACCTAGAAGGACTTGCATCAGAGTGAGATGAGCAGAACAAGGAGAATATTGTACACAGTATCAACATTATATATTGATCAACTATGATAGACTTGATTCTTCTCAGCAATACAATGCTACAAGATAGTTCCAAAGGACTCATGATGGTAAAGGCTCTCTGAATCTAGAAAAAGAGAGAGAGAGAGAGAATTGTGGAGTATGGATGCAGAATGAACCAGACCATTTCTTTTGTTTTTGGTGCTGTTCTTTTTCTTTTTTGAGATTTTCCCTTTTTGCTCTGATTCTTCTCTTATAACATGACTAATGCAGCAATATGTTTAATGTGATTGTACATATATAACCTATATCAGATTACTTGCTATCTTGGGGAGGTTGGGAGGGGAGGGGAGGGAGGGAAAAAATTTGAAACTATAAGTCTCAGAAAATCAAATTTTGAAAACTATCTCTACATGTAACTGGAAAATAATAAAATACTTTCCTAATTAAAAAAAAAGAATTAGTCACATGTTATGACATTAAACACTTTTATTGATAAAAAAGAAATTAATTTGTATAGCTTTCATATTGATTTATTCACCCTGTGAAAGGCTGGTATCCACCCCTACCATATTTCCACCCTGAATATAATGTAAGCTCGTTAAGGGAAGGAAATGTTTTGTTTTTGTCATTATATCCTAGGGCCTAACAGAGAACTTTGCATGTACCAAATGTTTAATAAATCCTCACTGACATTGTGCATATGACCAGAATCAAAATAAATACTAGTTTGAAATTTTCCAATTTTACTACATATCATTTGGGGCAGAAAATGGTTAACAGAGAATTGAACTAGTCTGTCTCAGGCCTGAGATAACACAGCATCAGTTAATTTCACGTGAATTAAAGTAAATGGGAAAACCCCCTAAAAAGGTCTTTAAAATATAATTTAGAGTAAGGGCACATTAATCATGTCAATATGGCAGAACAAAATAACAAACCTCAGAATTAGAAGGGACTTTGGATGTCATCTATTTCAACCCGTACCTATTTCTCTAATGAATTGTCACTTAATCTCAGCTGAAAACTCACAAGGCAGCACTTTCTACCCTTGGATAGCTTTAATTTTCAAAACATTTTCCATTATATCACATTGAAATTTCCCTCTCTATAATTTCCTCCTGTTGTTCCTACTTGTTGTTACGAAGAGTTAAGTCTAATTTCTCATCATAACGATAGATATTCAAATCTTGGACACAGCATCCTCTATGACCACACTACTTCTTTTCCTAGGTAAAAGAACCCCAGTTTCTTCAACCTACCAAAGAGTAACAAAACATGGAAGATAAAAGAGACAGAGACAGAGAGAAAGACAGAAATAGAGAGGGGGGAGAGAAAGAGAGAGGGAGAGAGAGAGAAACACACACATACATACATACATACATACATACATACATACATACACATATATATATATATACATGTCTGTATCTATAGTTCCTGAGCCAAATTCCATCTCTCCATGGATGTATCTCACTGTCTCCTGAGATGAGCTAATGATACCCTAAACACAACATATATAACAATTAATTTGTCTGGTTTTTTGCCTTTTGGTTTCTTTCTTTCAGAATCCCTGCACCTCTTTCTAAATTCTCATTTAATGAAGATAACTCCACCATTATTGCAGACACCCATATTAAAATCCTTAGAAACATCGTTGATTTTTTCCTCTTTGTCACTAATAACCTATTCAGTTACCATATCTTTTGTTTCTACCTTTGAGATAGTTATCTTCTTTGTTTCTTTCCATTTCTACTATCACCATCTGATTTCAGAATATCATTACCATTTGGATTTTGTGTGAGTGGTGGATTTCTTTTTTATTCCCAAGTGTAAAACATAATGTCTTACTCATACTAGGTGGTTATAAACATGTATTGAGTTATTTTTGATTAGTTGATAGCCAAAGTATATATAAAACATGATATTAGTAAGCAGCAGGCTATGAAGCTAAGCCACCTAACTCAAAATCCAGTCTTTTTTCTACCATCATATAAGTGTCTTATTTTACAAATGTAGAAAGTGAGGCTCAGAAAGGTAACTTAACTTGTTTTAAGGTCACATTGGTAGGAAGTGGTAGAACCGGAATGACATCTGTCAAGTATTTGAAGAGCCGTCACATCAAAGGATTTTCTGTTTGATTCCAGAGAGTAAGTAGGTCTAGGAGGAATGACTGGAAGTTTCAGAGAAGTAAATTTAGACTTGAAGAAAGAAAAACACTTCCTGACAATCAGAACTATCCCAAAATGGAACTCAGGAGGTAATGTGTCCTCCTTCATTACAAGCAAAAGCAAACAAACAACAACAACAACAACAATAAAATACTGAATGATTATTTATATCCAATATTATAGAGGGAAATATTGTTTAGGTATGGTTTGGACTAGATGACTTCTGAGATACCATCCAAGTCTTGAGACTCTGGGATAAATGCCACACCCTGATGAAGAAATGAAAGATAGCTTAAGTTAAGAAACAACTGGGGGACTTCGGGCAGGGGACAAAGGAAAGAAAGCCTAGCAGCAACTAGTCCAGTCTAGTTAACAGATGTGTGGTGTGGACAGAACAAAAGACATTGGGAACACTCAGTTCACAAAAGCAATTATCCTAGAAATGGATGTAGTTTGACCTTTAGACTTAGTGGGTGGTTGGAGAAGGTGGTATTTAGTCAAGAGTAATAGGAACAGTTTTGAGGGAGAAGAGGAGGAGGGCTTAGTTCATAGGTAGCCGTTGTACAATGTAGCATGAGAACCCCTAGTCACAGTCCAGGGATAGCCCATACCAAAGGGGCAGGAGGTACCATAGGGAAAAATCATGCCCTGCTATCATGTCAGTGCCCTGGTACAAAACCCCATTTTTCCTTGTTAATTTCAGCTCAAGTAAGAAAGGATGTTTGAAACTATATATTGAGAGGGATCAGTTAATGAAAGTTATATTCCTGATTCTACAAAGGATCTGTGGGTTATCTATGTATAATGGGAAATCTTAACAAACTAAAATGCTATCTGGATTCCAATTCATTCTAATGAATGGTGTGGGCATGGGGGAAAGAGGCGGATGAGGCTGGGGGAGGGGGGTGTAGAGAAAAAGAGATACTGTCCCAAAGGTCCATAGGCTTAGATTATTTTCCCAGGCAAAATACTAGTTAAGCATATTATCTTGGGCAAATCAATCTCTAGGTCACACTTTCTTGGAAGGTATACTAATTGATATTCAGAAGGTCTCATTCAGCTCTCACAAGTCATGGGCCCAAAGAAAGACTTACATTTAAAAATTATCAACTTATCAAAAAACAGAAAAAATCAATAACTAATAAGAGATATACAAATTAAATCAACTCTGAGGTTCCACCTTATTATACCTATCAGATGGGCAAAAATAACAAAAAAAGAAAAATAGCAATTTTTGGCGAGTATGGGGGATAAGGCAAACAAATCTACTGCCTATAGAGCTGGGAATTGGTTCAATCATTCAAGAAACTTTTTTGAGTACAAGAATGATGTTTGTAATTGATTCATATTGGTTCCGCTGCCTCCTATGGTAAGGGAGCTACAATTGTTAGTTCATGAATTTTTGAAAGAGGAAAGTATAAATTAACTTTGTGTTTCCCCACACATTCTAATTTATAAAGATAAATCATTAGCATAGTGACAAAGTAATAAATATATAACATTGCCTTTTTTATTTTTTGAAAAATATTCAGGCTTCATGTAGTAACCCTTTCCAACATTAAATTATGCCATTTTTCAACTCTTTTGCCTCATTTTCTGCTAATGGTAGGTTGGAAGATTCACAATTATAAAACAAGAGATCTGACAGTAAGTTAATTAACTTTGCTGATGACCAAATGGGAGGAGGGAGGAGAAGAAATAATGAAACACACAGTGAGCACAATTCCAGAGGAACTGGACCTCAAGGGGTACTGGATGTGACACCTAGCAAATGAACCACAGCACTAAAGAAATGTGAAACTCAATGAATGCATCAGTCACAATAGTCAGACAAGCATGACAGCAATGACTTGCAAAATAAACACAAACAGGATTTCAAATTAAGAACTTTTTTTCTTTTTGAGACAGTGAAATTCAGTGGTTTTTAAATAGGTGAAATTATAACAGTAGTGCAATGAAAAGAGCATTGTTTTTGCAATCAGAAGATTGGGATTTAATCCTTAGCTGGGATCCCTTACTACCTTGTGTGACTTTGGTTGAGTTGCTTAACTCTATGGGCCTTTGTTCCTTCAACTGTTAATAAATAAATATGAATGGAGTTTGATAACATGCCTTCTGAGGGTGCTTTGAGATCTAAATCTATGATCTTATGAAAATAAGAAGCAAGGCAACTTCCTAAAGTGTATTTGAAAGTATAGGAAAGGAAATTAGTTAAGAATAGTATGACAGTCTGCATAATGTCAAAATATGCCCCTGAAGCCCTCTAATCATCATCTCCTGGGAACCCTAATATGAAGAATAAAAACATGTATAGTACACTTTTTTCCCCTGAAGATCTTGGTGAAATGATGAAATGATGAAAAAAAGTTGTATTTCTAGAAGAGCCATCTTTTAAAATCATCTTTTCAATGTTTTTCCCCATAATAGATTAACAAGTAATTTGCTAAGTGGATTTGATCTGTTTATCATTTTATTAGGAAGGAATAAAATGTACCCCCCTGGAGAGTAGATATTGCTTCAATATTGTCTTTATTTCCCCAATGCCTTTCACAATGCCTTTGCACATAGTAGATGTTTAATAAATGTCTATTGAATTGAAATTAATTGACCTGAAAATTTCCTTGAAGTTAAAGTGATTCATTTGGGGGGGGGGGGTGGTGGCTATGAGGGTTAAGTGACTTACCCAAGGTCACACAGCTAATAAGTGTCAAGTGTCTGAGGCCAGATTTGAACTGAGGTTCTCCTGAATCCAGGGCCGGTGTTTTATCCACTGTGCTACCTACCAGCCCCATAAATGATTCATTTTTGTTGTCACATTCTCAGTTCCAAAGAGGTGCTTTGTTAGGCACTTGATGGATCTTTGTTCATTAGAATTCAACTAAAATCTCTGGATTTAGAGCCAGAGGATCCAGTTCCGAATTCTAACTCTGCCATATGTGACTGGTGTGAGCTTGAACAAGTCACTTAACCCTTGAGTCCTCAGTTTCCTCATGGTTGGATTATTTGACCTCTGAGGTCTCTTTCAGTTCTAACACTAATATAGAACTGAGAGTGGTATGACCCTGTGATACTGACTTTCTACTGTTTTCTCATTGTTCTCTTCTCCTCATACTTTATGCTACAATCTAACCAATCTACTCTTTGCTATATGTATCACATTCTACCTTTGAATACCCCTCCCCAACAAACACACACACACACACACACACACACACACACACACACACACACACACACATACCCCTTTCATCTCTCTCCCTTTGATTTTGCTCTTAGCAAATTCTGCAACTGTTTGTTTTCTCTCCTCCTCTTTGCTAGCTGAATTCCTATCAATCCTTTAAAGCCTAGCTCAAATGTCACCTCCTCTCTAGCACTTCCACTAATTTCCTTTGGGCTATACCAAGTTTTCCCTTAAGGCCTCCCATTGCACTTCATACAATACTGTTTATTGTAACTATCTGTATTGTTTATCTCTTTACTGGTGTATTCATTAGGAAAACTAGGTGGTACAGTAAATAGAGAATATTGGACTTGGAATCAGGAATACATGAGTTTGAATCCTAGCTATGTAACACTTGGCAAATTGTTTAAACTCTTTTAGTCTCAGTTTCCTCATCCATAAAAAAGGGATATCTTGAGGATTAAATAAGATAGCATATGCAAGGGGCTTTGTAAATCTTAAAGCAACATATAAATGCTATGTATTTTTAAATTATTATTATAAGGGCAGGGACCATGTCTTAGTTTCACTTTTATAAGAGGTACCACAGCACTCTACACATAGTAAGCAACGACTTTGTTGAATGAATAATACATGAGTTATTTGGGCACAGACAAGATTCTGTGATTTTATCATTGTGGAAAAGATCACACCAACTCCTTGGAAGTCATTCAAGACACACCGAAAATAAATGACTTTCCTTATGAGTTCAGTTTCAGCAGTTCCCTTACATGATCCTTAGCAAGTCACTTAACTGCTGTTTGCCTCAGTTTCTTCAACTGTAAAATAAGGATAATAATAGCACCTACCTTGAAGCATTGTTGGGAGGATCAAAGAAGATAAGATTTATAAAGCACTCACCACAGTGCTTGGCACATAATAGGAGCTTAGTAAATATTTCCTTCCCTGCTTCCTTCCTTCTTTCCTTCTTCCCCTTCCTTCCTTACACATAACATGTAAGGGACTCTAAAAGGTCCCAAGCCCAATACCCTATATATGCACATTCAATGGATAGCTTTGGTTTTAATTCAGCATGGACTAAATTCTGTTTGTTTTCATCCAAGCGATATTGGATATGACCAAGGCAATATAATTTTGCTTGCTTCAGTTCAGCTCTGTCTCAACAAAATGCAAAGCATAATATGCTGCTGTTTGAAGTTTCTCTTTGTTCCCACATATTTAGAGAACATAACAAACTTAATTAGATTTCATCTGCAAAACCACTTCAAACACAGTCTAGTGGTTTTACTTAAATCTGAACAGAAGTAATTATTTTTAAATGAGCTCATGATTTTGGACATGTGTATGATTTATTGGTAAATCTTGCTTACATTTCCTGTATTTTGCATAGCAATCAATATGTATTCTTCTGCAACTTTTCTTTTATTATTTTAACATCTCTTAGAAAATCGATAGGAATCACAATGTCACTTCTTCTGATTACTTATGGGCTTTTTTATAGTATTACTATGGCATTCAAGACCTATTAGGGAAGCCATTTAATGATGCTGATGTAAGTGTGAGATGATGAAGAGTATTTTTGCTCATTTTTAGGGCCATTTAAGCACAGCTCTGTTATCTCTAGTAGCAGTTAAAAGAATAGGATCTATTTTAGGTGCACAAAATTTCTTAGCCCAAATCAATATTAACTATAATGTTCTCCATTTAGGAATGGAGTTAGGGATGTTGAACACTGATATTTTAGGTCTCTAAGCAAAATACAATCTATCAAGGTAAAAAGTTGAATATCCAAATCTTCAACTCAGGGTTATCCAAGTTCAATAATTCCTAGTTTTTCCATTTCTTGTAATAAGCTCTTTAAGCCTCAGTTTTTTCACCTGTAAAACAGCGGTAATAATAGTTTCACTACCCACATCATTAGAATGTTGTGAGCAAACTATTTTATAAATTGATATAGAATTATAAATATAACTAACAGGTTTACACTTAATGTACACCTACTGAGCTATGGGCTGGGGTGTACAAGTCCATGCTTAATAACTAGTTCTCTCCCCCAAAATAAACATGAAACACTTTAGCATTTAATCTACATTATTAACATTTTCAGGGAGGCTAAGCCAAGATGGTGGAGAGTAGCCCACAAATCGCCTGAGCTCTCCCTCTATTCCCTCAAAAAGAACATTAAATTAAGCCTCTAGATGGATTATGAAATTACAGAACCTGCAAAGAGACAGAGAGACACAGTCTTCCAACCAGAGATAATTTAGAAGACTTCAGGAAAGGTTGGTCTCACTGGTGCAAAAAGGAGGCACAGCACACCGTGGCAGCACAGCACTAAGAGGGTCAGGGCAAGTCAGCAGGAAGCTGTGGGCCACAGCTGAGCAACTCAGGCCCCTGGATCCTGGCTCAACAAGCTGGTGGTGCAGCAGGACAATGGTGAAACCCACCTGCACCAGCCAGGAGGGAAGGTTGCCAGCTAGATGGCCACCCAAAGGACAGGCGCAACCAGGCCTACCAATCCCAGGGCACATCCAGCAAGGCCAGAGCAGTGAGAAATCCACAAGCCATAGAGGCCTCAGTGTAGAAAGCCAGTGACACAGCCTATACTCTAGCACAAGAAGCTTGAAATAGGGACCCTGGTGGCACCAGAACAAAACTCAATTAAAAACAAAAAAGCTGCAGTATGAGTAAGAAACAAAAAAAGAGCTCTCACCATTGAGAGATTCTGTATCAACAGGGAAGAGGCAAACACAAACTCAGATGAGGACAATACTCCCAAATTGCCTACATGTGAAGCCTCAAGAGGGAAGATGAATTAGTCTCAAGAACAAAAAGCCTTTTTGGAAGAGCTCAAAAAGGAATTGAGAGAAATGGGGAGAGAAATGAAAGCAACACAAGAAAATTATGAAAAAAGAATGGGCAGCTTGGAAAAGGAAGCATGAAGATTGACTGAAGAAAACAATTCTTTAAAAAATTCATCTGGCCAAATGGAAAAAAAGGTGCATAATCTCATTGAAGAATACAATGCTTTAAAAATTCGAATTGGACAGTTGGAAGCTAAGGACTCCATGAGACACCAGGAATCAGTCAAGCAAAATCAAAAGGATGAAAAAGTAGAAGAAAATGTGAAATACCTCATTGGAAAGACAACTGACCTAAGAAAACAGATCCAGGAGAGACAATCTGAGAATCATTGGACTGCCTGAAAGCCACGATCAGAAAAAGAGTCTAGACACCATATTCTAAGAAATTATTAAGGAGAACTGCCTTGATATTATAGAATCAGAGGAGAAAATCATCATTGAAAGAATCCACTGATCACCTCCTGAAAGAGACCCCAAAAGGAAAACTCCAAGGAATATTGTAGCCAAATTCCAGGATTGTAAAGTGAATGAGAAAATACTCCAAGTAGCCAGAAAGAAGCAATTGAAATATAATGGAGCCACAGTCAGGATTGTTCAGGACCTGGCAGCTTCAGCATCAAAGGACCACAAGGCTTAGAATATGATATTCTGGAAGGCAAAGGAGCTTGGATTGCAGCCAAGAATCTATTACCCAGCAAAACTGATCATTCCCTTTCAGGGGAAAAGATGGACATTCAATGAAATTGGGGTCTTTCAAGGTTTCCTGATGAAAAATCCAGATCTGAATAGAAAATTCTATCTTAACATATAAGATTCAGGAGAAGTTTAAAAAGGTAAACATGGGAGAAAAAGTTACTCAATAAGGTTAAACTATTTATATCTCTGCACAGGGAGATAATACTTATAACTCTTGAGAAATGTATATGTATTTGGGCAGAAAGGATTATACGCAGAGGGTATAAATATAAACTGTCTTTGATGTGATGATATCAAGATGGTTATCAAGGGGTTAAAAGGGGAGTTTATGTGTAGAAGAGGAAAGGGGAGGTGGAATGGGGTGAATTACATCATATGAAGAGGTGAGAAAAACCTATTACAATAGAGGAAAAGAAGGGAGGGGTAAACATTGTTTCAACCTTACTCTCACTAGATTTGATTCAAAGAGAGAATAATATATACACTCATTTGGATAAAGAAACCTAGCTTATTCTTTAGGGAAGTAAAAGGGTAAGGGGAAAGGGGGGGGGACTGACAGAAGGGAGGGCAAAAGCAAGGGAAAAAAGGGTAAAGAAAAGGGAGGGGGTGATAAAAGAGGGGGCACATTGGGGGAGGCAGGACATTGGTGAGGAGGGATAGGGTGAAAGAAGAGGGGAAAGTACAAAGGGAGTAAATAGAATGGAGGGAAATAGACAGCTAGTAATAATAACTATGAATGTGAATGGGATGAACTCTGCCATAAGACAGAAGTGAATTGCAGAGTGGATTAAAAACCAGAATTCTACAATATGCTGTTTACAAGAAACACATCTGAAGCAGAGAGATATACACAGAGTAAAGGTAAAAGGCTGGAGCAGAATATATTATGCTTCAGCTAAAGTAAAAAAAGCAGGGGTAGCAATCCTTATCTCAGACAAACCACAGGCAAATATAGATCTCATTAAAAGAGATAAGGAAGGAAACTACATCTTGCTAAAAGGTACTATAGATAATGAAGAAATATCAATACTAAACATATATGTGCCAAGTGGTATAGCATCCAAATTCTTAGAGAAGAAGTTAAATGAGTTACAAGAGGACATAGAGAGCAAAACTATACTAGTGGGGGATCTGAATCTTCCCCTCTCAGAATTAGATAAATCCAGCCACAAAATAAAAAAGAAAGAAGTGAAAGAGGTGAATAGAATACTAGAAAAGTTAGACATGATAGATGTCTGGAGAAAATTGAATGGGAATAGAAAGGAATATACCTTTATCTCAGCAGTACATGGCACATTTTCCAAAACTGACCATGTATTAGGTCACAAAAACATCATACTCAAAGGTAGAAAAGCAGAAATAGTAAATGCAACCTTCTCAGAGCATGATGCAATAAAAATTACACGTAATAAAGAGCCATGGAAAGGTAGACTGAAAATCAATTGGAAACTAAATAATTTTATTCTAAGGAATGGGCAGGTCAAACAGCAAATCGTAGAAACAATAACTGTTCAGGAGAATAAGAATAATGAGACAAAATACCAAAATCTATGGGATGCAGCCAAAGCAGTGCTTAGGAAAAATTTTATAGCTCTAAATGCTTACATGACTAAAAAAGAGAAAGAGGAGATCAAGGAATTGGGCATGTAACTTGAAAAGCTAAAAAAGAACAAATTAGAAATTCCCAATTAAATACTAATTTTAAAATCCTGAAAATTAAAGGAGAAATTAATAAAATTGAAAGCAAGAAACCTATAGGATTAATCAATAAAACTAAGAGCTCCTTTTATGAAAAAAACAATAACATAGATAAACCACTGGTAAATTTGATTAAAAAAAAGAAAGAAGAAAACCAAATTACCAGTATCAAAAATGAAAAGGGTGATTTCACCACCAATGAAGTGGAAAGTAAAGCAATAAGTAGGAACTATTTTGCCCAACTGTATGCCAATAAATTTGACAATCTAAATGAAATGGATACTTACAAAAATGCAAACTTCCCAGGTAAACTGAAGAGGAAATAAATTCCTTAAATAAGTCCATATTAGAAAAAGAAATTGAACAAGAATTAATGAACTCCCTAAGAAAAAATCCCAGGGACAGATAGGTTTACAGGTGTATTCTATCAAACATTTAAAGAGCAATTAATACCAATATTATACAAATTATTTGGAAAAATAGGTGAATAAGGAGTTCTACCAAATTGGTTTTATGACACAAATGTGGTGGTGATACCCAAACCAGGCAGAGCCAAAACAGAGAAAGGAAATTATAGACCAAGTCCCCTAATGAATATTGATGCTAAAATCTTAAATAAGATATTAGCAAGGATATTACAGGAAGTGATCACCAGGATAATACACTATGACCAGGTGGGATTTATACTAGGAATGCAGGGCTGGCTCAACATTAGGAAAACTATTAACATAATCAACCACATCAATAAGGAAACTAAACAAAATCTTCTGATTATCTCAGTAGATGCAGAGAAAGCTTTTGACAAAAATAAAGCATCCATTCCTAATAAAAACACTAAAGAGCTTAGGAATAGGTGGAGTTTTCCTTAAAATAGTAAGCAGTATCTACCTAAAACCATCAGAAAGCATTATAAGTAATGGCGATAAGTTAGAAGCCTTTCCAATAAGATCAGGGGTAAAACAGGGATGTCCATTATCACCTCTATTATTTAATATTCTACTAGAAATGTTAGCTTTAGCAATCAGAGAAGAAAAAAGAATTAAAGGAATTAGAATATGCAAGGAAGAAACAAAACTAACACTCTTTGCAGATGATATGATGGTATACTTAGAGAATCCTAGAGAATCAACCCTAAGCTTACATGAAACAATTAACAACTTTAGCAAAGTAGCAGGACATAAAATAAATCCACATAAATCATCAGCATTTCTATATATGACCAACAAAGTCCAGCAGCAAGAGATAGAAAGAGAAATTCCATTTAAAGTAACAGTAGATAATATCAATTACCTGGAAGTCTACTTGCCAAGACAAACCCAGCAACTAAATCAGATCTAAATAATTGGAAAGATATCAATTGCTCGTGGATAGGCTGAGCTAATATAATCAAAATGACAATTCTACCTAAATTAATTTACTTATTCAGTGCCATACCAATCAGACTACCTAAATATTATTTTGTAGAGCTAGAAAAAATAATAACAAAATTCATCTGGAAAAACAAAAAGTCAAGAATATCAAGGGAAATAATGGGGAAAAATGAACAGGAAGGTGGGTTAGCTGTACCAAATTTGAAGCTTTACTATAAAGCAGCAGTCATCAAAACTATCTGGTACTGGCTAAGAAATAGAGTGGAGGATCAATGGAATAGGTTTGGCACAGGAGACACAGTAGTAAATGACATTAGTAATGTAGTGTTTGATATTGGCAAAAAGCTAATATTTTGTAATGATTACAAGCTAGAAAAGTTGACCAGTGGAAAAGACTGGTAAGTAAGAATACAAAATAATCAAATGAAGTAAGGCAATGTTCAATAAGCCAAAAAACAAAAAACAAAACAAAAAAACAAACCTATCATGTTCTTGGAAAAGGACTCCTAATTTGAAAAGGATGTCTGGGAAAATTAGAAAGAAGGTTGGCAAAAAATAGCTCTATGCCACTATCTTATATCATATATTTTAAGCTCAACAAATTCCAAATAGATATAGACATGATAGGCCATATTTTTAAAATGACAGAAAATCACTGCATATATCTTTCTTGACTTTGAGTAAGAGGGAGAATTCCTCACCAAATTATCCCACCTCTCACCTCAATCTACCTCAGCTTACTCATATGAAAATGAAAGGGTTGAACTAGATCTCTAAGGACTCTTAGAACTCTTACACTCTATGATTTTATGCCTGTAATTTAAAAATAGGTTTTAAAATTCATGTGAATAATTAAAGTTATCATTTAAAGACATATACAGTGGGACTATCTTAAATAGCAGTATTCATTTGGATGTAAAAAATAATTGCATTGCATTATAATAATGAAAATGTGAAGGGCTTAGGGGTTTCTTCTCTTCCTGTTTTATTAGCACAGAATAGTTTACCAGATTAACTTTCACTTTTAATATCACATAGAGAGTGATCCAAAATAAAAAGGTAGGAACCTCAAGACAGAAGAAAGCAAAATATTGTCCTGACTTTCCAGAAAGGACCTGGAGTTGATTCTTCAAGCCATAGACAAATGAGCTCAATTCTAATTTCCTGCAAAATTCTAAAGCATATTATTAAAGTGATGGCTTGTAAACATCTAGAAACAGAACTGATAATCACTCATATTCAGTTTGTGTTCATGAACAATAGGTCATGCCAGACTAACCTCATTTCCTTTTCTGACAAGATAACTAGGCTGGGAAATGGTGTGGCAAGAGCTTACTTTTTTGTTGTTGTTGTTTTTGTTATTCAGTCATTTTCATTCATGTCCAACTCTTTGTGAACCAATTTGGGGTTTTCTTGGCAGAACTACTGGAGTGGTTTTCCTTTTCCTTCTCAGACTCATTTTATAGATGAGGAAACTGAGGCAAAGGGGGGTGAGTGACTTGCCCAGGGTCATGCAGCTAGTAAGTATCTGAAACCAGATTTGAACTCAAGAAGATGAGTCTTCCTGACTCCAGGTCTGGTAGTCTATCCACTGCATCACCCACCTGCTTAAAACTTAATTAGATTTCAGTAAAACATTTGAAGAAACTTCTCATATTTTTCCTGTAGACAAGATAGACACATAGGTCCTCCGTAATAGTACAATTTCCTGCATCTGAATCTAGTTAAGTGAACAGACCTTTAAAAACAGTTACTGGGGCAGCTAGGTGGTACAGTGGCTAGAGCACTGGCCCTGGATTCAGGAGGACCTGAGTTCAAATTCGGCCTCAGACACTTATCACTTACTAGCTGTGTGGCCCTGGGCAAGTCACTTAACCCCAACTGCCCTGCCCAAAAAAACCCCAAACAAACAAACAAACAAACAAATAACCAGTTACTAATGGGTTGCTATCAACTTGAACTAAAGGTTCCTAGTTATAGTTATACTAGGTATCTTAAGGACCTGCCTTTGACCCAGAGCTGTTTAACATTTTTACCAGTGACTTAGATGAAGGAAAGATAGCATTCTTATTAAAATTGCAAATGCCACAAAGCTGAGAAAAATTGTATTTTAGAGAGCAGAATCAGGATCTATAAAGATTTCAAAAGGCTTGAACAACAGGCTAAATCTAATAAAATGAAGTTTATCAGAAATAAATGTAAGTCCTTACATTTGGCTTCAAAATATTTACTTCACAAGTAGAAGATGGGAGAAATGTGCCTAGACAAAAGTCGGTAGACTCAAAAGTCTTGTGGGTTTTATGTACTAGTAGCTCAATTCACAAAGTGAATTAAATATGTATGACAAAGTAGCCAGGAAAACTATTATTATTATTATTATTATTATTATTATTATTAACATAATGACAACAACAGCAACAACAACTAATGTAGATGGAAGGTAATAGCACTGACATAATATTCATTGGTCAGATCCCATCTGGACAATTACATTCTGTTCTAGGTATTGACAGATATGAGAACATCCAAAGAGGTTTACAAGAATGGTGAAGATCCCTAAGACTGCACCATACAAGGATTAGTTGATGTAACTAAAGATATTTAGCCTAGTAAAGCATATTTAGGATAGAAAGTCATGAGGGGCAGTTAGATGGCGCAGTGGTTAAAGCACCGGCCCTGGATTCAGGAGTACCTGAGTTCAAATCCGGCCTCAGACACTTAACACTTACTAGCTGTGTGACCCTGGGCAAGTCACTTAACCCCCATTGCCCCGCCAAAAAAAAAAAAAAAAAAGGATAGAAAGTCATGAAAAGTATCTTCCAATATTTGAAGCACTCCTGGTTAGAACAATTCTTGTGCCTGATTTCACAGAACAGTACTAAGAAGAATATAGACTGAAATGAGTTAGATGCATTTTTCAAGCACGGAAAATATTCTTTAAAAAAATAGATTTGTACAAAAGTGGAATAGATTTCTTGGCAAGATAATCCATTTCACCCTCCCAGTGGAAATCTTCCAAGGAAAGATGAATGACAACTTGTTTGGGATGTTGTTCAGGAAATTCTTGGTCAAGTATGGGTTGAACTACTAAATGGCTTCTTTTCCAAATCTTTTTCAACTATCATATGA
Organism: Dromiciops gliroides; assembly: GCF_019393635.1. Classification (NCBI taxonomy): domain Eukaryota; kingdom Metazoa; phylum Chordata; class Mammalia; order Microbiotheria; family Microbiotheriidae; genus Dromiciops; species Dromiciops gliroides. Next base: position 564,010,095 of record NC_057861.1, on the reverse strand, counting down.
TGGTGGTATATACTTGGTGATGCTACTTGTCCCAATAGCTACTCACACCAGACTTAATTTCCTGATTTTCTACAGCTTATTGAAAAGTGGGTTCTTAATCAGCCCGCTCAAGCATGCAGGTTGTAATTTGGCCAGTAGGTGGTGATACTCTCAAGTCAGGGGCCAAGTAATTCTTTTGGGGGGATATTATACTCCGTGTATGCACTGGATTTCCTAAAGGTGGCAGTATTCCCTCTGCTCATCTGATGGCACTCAATCTACAAAAATTAAAAAGCACTCGCCTTTTCACCTTTCTGAGCTGATAGAGCTAGTAATTTCTCACTAGCAAAATTCAAAAGATCTAGGGGAATAAAAATAAGAAAACAAAAAATTGCTATAAATTGTAATTATAATGGAAATCTTGATGTGACTTTCTTGGTGGTTCTTAGTGTTTTTTTTTAGTAGGTGGAGACCCAATATTTGATATCTTCCATTTTTCATCTGTGTTTCTGTATTCATTCTGCATATTAAAAAAAAAAAAACCTAAACATACCGTGGCCCTATGCATTTGTATGGTATAGAACAAAATAACAGAAAAGCTATCTTTGAATATTTCCCAAAATGGAAAAAAAACCTTCCATTTTTTTTCTTGCTTTCCCCAGGTGGTTAAAGTAACCCTTTATAAAGGTCAGAGATCTATATCAGTTTAGACAAGTAAAAGTACTGGTCAGGGGGAGCCTGTCCTTTTTCTGTCTCATCAACTGACATGGCTTTCAAAAGCTGCTAATTCAAGTGCCCCCAAATCCATCTCTACTACAGATTTATCTTGCTGTAGCAATACTAAATCACAGTAGTCCTTCTGGGCAACTTGTAGCTTGGTCTAGAGCTACATCTTGGCTTCCATGTTTTCTGAGTCATAGGAGATATAATATAATTGCAGTGGAAGCCCCACCACTAAAAATCAATCTAAGTTTGCTTTAAACCCCCAGGCCCATGTGGTTGATAGGCCATGAGTCTCTACCTCTTTCCTTCTCCTGCTCTATCAAACTTACTACTAGAAATCTTTTCCTGGGCATAGGAAAATTGTACCATTTGGAAATTCAGTATGTTAGCTTAGAACTTTTTCTTCTTTTCCCTATTTTATTTTCAATCTCCTTTCCTGTCATCATTTTCACAAAAAGGAAGGGGCCAATTAGAACATCCCAATATCCCTAAAAGGAGCTGTCTCATCTGTCTAGGCTTAGACACTTACTATCTATGTGACCCTAGACAAGTCACTTAACTCTGTTTGTTTGTTGCAAAATGAATTGGAAAAGGAAATAGCAAACCAATAATATCTTTGCCAAGAAAACCCCAAATGGGGTCATGAAAAGTCAGACAGGACTGAACAACAACTGAACAATAACAATATCCTTGAATTATGTGATTCTATGAATTTTGGAAGAATTAAGCTTTATTTTTTGGCACAGGAAACTGGCCAAAACAAATTCTTGGTGATACAGGCAGAATGAAGGAGAATGTGGTGTGGGATAGAAGGAAGAAATATTGCATCACTCTAAAGACAGATTGATTATAATTACTTTGGTGACTTTCTTTAGCTATCTACAGGCCTCTGTCTAAAGAAATCTCAGGCAATAGAATATGGTAGAAGATGTTAGATTTGAAGCCATAGGACATAGGTTCATATCTTGATTCTACCACTAATTTTGTGACTTTTAGCAAATAACTTCAGGTATCAGTTTTCAACTATCAGCTGAGAGGCATTGGCCCAAGAGAGGCAGTATGGCATAGTAGACAGGAAATTATCAGGCTGACCTGGAATCAAATTTTCACTACAGTTCCTCACTGTCTGAGGTAAGACAAGTTACTTTAAGTATTCATCTGAAAAAATAGAAAATTTCACTCAAATGTCTTTAATAATCTTACCAATTATAAATCAATGAGCCTATAACTAGATGACCTCTACTGTCTCTTTCAGCTCTAAATTTGTGACCCTATGATCCTATTTGTGTGAATTTGGACAAGTAATTGCCTTCTCAAACTTGATTTCTCTAACTATAACACCAGGAAATTAGATTACATGACTTATATTGTCCCTTGTAGTTCTAAATCTATAATCTACATAAAAAATTAAAAGTAGACTATGCCAGCAATATCTGTGACATTAGTAAATTAATTTTATTGCAACATTTTGAAAAACTGCTTGTTTGTTTTCCTTGATTTTTCTTTTTTTTTCCCCCTGGGGCAATGGGGGTTAAGTGACTTGCCCAGGGTCACACAGCTAGTAAGTGTCAAGTATCTGAGGCCGGATTTGAACTCAGGTCCTCCTGAATCCAGGGCCCATGCTTTATCCACTGTGCCACCTAGCTGCCCCTTTCCTTGCTTTTTCAATGCAGGGTGGAGGGAAAGAGCTAAGAGCTTAAAATAAAAATAAATTATAAAAATAAAAACTACTGCATTCTATTCATTATGAGAGGTAATGAAGAATATACTAAGATAAATAAGGAACAGTCATTTCCCTCAAGGAGCTCCTCAGCTATTCAGGAAATTTAAAACATACCCAAATAACTAAAAGGCAAATGATGCAAAGGAGAAATATAAAGATAAGTAGTGTTTTTTTCTTGTCTCAGAGGTAGGAATTAGCCCCAATATCTCATTTGAAAATAAGAGCTGGATTTTTAAAATCAGTGGTTATAAGGACTCATTTGTCATTTACTGCTCAAGTGACACATGGCAAGTCATTTAACTTTCCTGTGGGTCAGTTTCCTCATCTTTTAAATTATGGGGTTGGACTAAAAGATATCTTGAGTTTCTTCTAGATTTAATTTCGATGATTTTAACAGAAGATAGAGAATTATGCAGATAGATCATTCTGTTTAGAAAGACAAACTCATTCCGGATGTGACTAATGGAAAAAATTCTTTGTCTTATTCCCAAAAGGACTGTCAGGTAGCAGTCAATTCATTCTAATTAAGGCATTATTAAGGTATTACTTGTTAAGAGCTTAGGTATTAGGTATTATTGGGGGTACCTCAAAGTCAAAAACAAAAACAAACAAAAAATAAAAAATACAACAGCAAAACCTAGCTTGACCCAAAAGAGTGAATGTCATATACCATGCATGATATGTAGGTGAGGTAAGATTTGGAGACAGGAGTAGATCCCAGGAAGAATTCTCCAATTGTTTCATTTGAGGTTTCATATGATTAATATTGAATAAGAGTATGCTATTGCAAAACCTCCTGAGGCTATAATACAAACCAACAAAAAGGTTTTCTATACTACCTTGTTTGCAAAGAGAGGGATGGGAGGTTGACTTATGGTCCCTCTCTATTCCTATGCCATTTTAAAATTGGTTTTTAATGTGAATCTGTGTAAAAGCTTTGAACACGCTGTCTTTATGTCTGAATTTTCTTTTGCTGCTTAATTAGGTAGAGATAGAAATATACATTTTAAAAAGGAAACTGAAGACCAAGAAAACCAAATCAAGAATGATAAGAATTTTGTCTGATCAGATGGACTTAGGGTAAAGAATGAGACATTTTTTGAACATTGTCATTGGAGGAATTTGTTTTACTTGACCATGCATTTGTATTAAAAGGTTATTTTTTTGATGGAGGGGGAGTGAGAGAGAAAAAATTATATTTAAATTAAAAATAAATTCTTAAAATCTAAAAATCTAATATTTTTTGGGGGGGCAGTCTAGGTTAAGTGACTTGCCCAAGGTCACACAGCTAGCAAACATCTGAGACTAGAGTTGAACTCAGGTCCTCCTCACTCCAGGATTGATTGTTCTATCCACTGTACCACCTAGCTGCCCCAAGATAAAAATTTAAATGAGGAGGTAGATGAGAATTTTTTGTGTCATAAAAGTGAATTTACATTTTTTTCAGTAAAATACAAAAGAGATACTAATTTTAAAAAGCTAGTTTCATGTCTTTCAAACTTAGGACTCATAATTATCATAAGATCATAGATTATAAATGGTAAAGAATTCTGAAGTCAAATATTCTACAATCTTTTACAAATAAGAAACTGATACCCAGAGAAATTGTCCCTAGCCTAAGATCATTCAATATTAAGTAGTAGAACCCCATCTTCTTATTCAAAATCCTCTTTCCACTATACCATGTTTCCATTTTGACTAAAAAAAGTATTTTTAAATGTCCATCTCAATGATACCACTTCTATAAAAATTCACCAAATTTGGATTTCACTCTTATAATAAGAATATTCCTTAGTTTGTACAAAATTTTACTAACATGTTTGACACAATGGAACATAATGCATTCTTGAAGGTTTTCCTGAGAAAATATCCCTTTATTTGACTGAAAATGGAATTAGCACTCAGGCAGGGGTATACTAGAGTCAGTTCAAACTGACTCATGAGAGCTAATTGTTAAATTTTCACTATGAGCATTTATACTTCAGAAATCTGCAAGTGCTGAAAATCAGGGCTCAATTATTTTTTTTGTTGATTGCCTAATCTTAAGAAAGTGGTGGAGAAAATGTCAGTAATGCAAATTAAACATAAAAGTGTGGGGGGCAGCTAGATGGCACAGTGGATAAAGCACTGGCCCTGGATTCAGGAGTACCTGAGTTCAAATCCGGCCTCAGACACTTGACATTTACTAGCTGTGTGACCCTAGGCAAGTCACTTAACCCCTATTGCCCCACAAAACAAAACAAAACAAACAAAAAAAAAAAACCATAAAAGTGTGATGTACACATTTTTATGGGAGATGATTGTTAAATATTTACCAGCATATCCCTATCTCATTCTATCTCATTCATACTACAAAGTACAGGGTACTTATAGTACTTGTGATACTTATAGTATTACAAAAATCACTTGAAGAAAGCCCTGGGCCTTACCACCAATACTACCAATCATTTACTACCTTCCAGTATTGGATAGGTGAGCCAAAGAACCCTGGGAAGACATCACTATAGATCAATAGCTAATTTTTTCCCAGGCTAGGCAGCCATCATTTATGTGAGGAAACCCTTATGGATAAGCCTCCTGCCATCCCAAACATCACTAACAACAAATATAGGGGCAGGAGCAAAGCAGACTAGCCAAAAAGCAGCAACTCACCCTGTGGGAGAGACAGGAAAAGGCAGCATGTGCTAAACAACTTTGACTTGTACATTCCTCCAGAAGTTGATGATGAGTCAGGATCCTGAATCCAAGAGACCTGGGAATCTTGGTGTTACCCAAGACTACCAGCCTTGCTTCAATGCCAGTTTAGGCAGCTATCACTGAGGGGAGCAACCCGTGTGAAGAATGGGCCCACAATCCCTTTAACCACCAGTATCATAGACAAACTGCCACAGATGATCAGGTAGTATCAGGTCAAGTTCCACAATATTGTTAGACCTTTCTATCAGACTATCATCTTTGCTTCAAGCCTAGGGCCCACTAGTGTATCCCAGGGAAGTTAACTTTATAGAGAAGTGACCTAATAATTGTCTCTGCATGTGCTACAGCCCCTTTCTCCTCAGTGTTCCCAGCTACTAAAGACCAGGAAAGAAATTTCTTGCCACCACATACTTGGCATTGTAATGGTTCCTTACCAGAAACCAGTATGGTCTTATTAATGGAAACGACATTGAAGAAGATGTACAGGAAACTATATAACTACCTGGCTTAAGTTGCTAGAGTTCTTAAAGCCTAGTTTAGCCCAAAAGGGTTTAGACCTAGATGGTGCTATTTCACGAGGTCAGCAATTGCTTTTTTTAGGGCCACACCTTCTGAGCCCTTCCCTTTTAGGTACTTTTATGCTAAAGATCATAATACCTAAAGGTTCACAGGATAAGAGACCTGACATCACAGTTGAATTTCTGTCAGACTTCAACATATAAAATACTTCCAGAAAGTTTTTTTTTCTTTTAAAGCAATAGAATAATGTTTTTAATGTTCTTCATTTAAATGAGATAATATTTGTAAAACACAGCACATTGTCTGACACATTTGTTGTTTGGTCATTTTTCAGTCATATTCAATTCTTTGCCCATAGTAGGTACTTACTAAAATCTTGTTCCTTTCCCTTTTCCCCTTTATTTTACCCAATATAACAATTTTTTGCAAAAGCTAATTTCAACCCAAATATTAATTATATCTGTCAACTTTAATTTTAGAGTAGTACACTCTTAAAATATCATTGTTGATGTTTGTCTGCAAAATTTCATAGTAAGAGGATAGAAGTCCTGGTGGTTAATGAGCTGAACATGAGTCAGCGATGTATTATTATAGTTTAAAAGTCAAGTGAAAAGCCAGGGGCAAAGTATGTATGAAGCAGCAGTCACTGCTTTTCTTCTGCTCAGTCCTGACTAGACTGATTAGGTAACTTGATAGATGGCTGTGTTCATTTCACACCAGAATAAAGAGGGATATATACAACTTGGAGGAGAATTTAGAAAAGAGCTACCTATTAATGACAACACAAAACTCATTGTGACCTTAGGCAAGGCGCAGATCTCCTTGGACCTCAGTTTGGTTTCTTTGATTTTTTGTTTGTTTTTAATTTGTAATATAAGTGATTTTGATTAGATGACCTTCAACATCATTTCTAAGGTTCACATTTCACCATGTTTTAAGTGCTAGATACTATAAGACAGAGGGAGTTTTTAACCTTATTTGAATCATGAACTCTTTTTACAATCTTGTGAATTCCACAGACCCCTTCTCAGATTGTTTTTAAATGCATAAAATAAAATAAATGGAATTATACAGGAATTAAATTGTATTGAAATGTAATTATCAAATGCTATCTAAAATGTATTTTTTTCCAAATGGGTTCACGGACCCAGGTGAAAATATACACTTAGAGATGACATAAGAAAAGCATGTGATTTACTATCACATACTTAGAGTTGGAAGAGAATGTAGAGGTTATTTAGTTCAACCCCCTGATTTTGCAGATTAGCAAAATAATACAGGAATTATGTGGCAGAGCCCAGAACTGGAAGCAGATTCTCTGGCTTAATATCCAGCACATCATTTACTTGGTACTGGAATTCAAAAAGCATCCAGTAAATGCAAGGAGACCAAACTGGGGCATAAGCAGTGGTTAGAGAATAATATCCTATGCAAAAATGATTTTTTTAAAAAATCACATGAATTCTTTTTTTTTTTTTTAGTGAGGCAATTGGGGTTAAGTGACTTGCCCAGGGTCACACAGCTAGTAAGTGTTAAGTGTCTGAGGCCGGATTTGAACTCAGGTACTCCTGACTCCACGGACGGTGTTCTATCCACTGCGCCACCTAGCTGCCCCATGAATTCTTTATATAAAGGTAAGAATATCTCGGATTATTTTCCTAAAGAATGAGAAGCTGAAGAGAAAATTAATAATGTTCTGGGGCAGCTAGGTGGCACAGTGGATAGAGTACTGGCCCTGGAATCAGGAGGATCTGAGTTCAAATCCGGCCTCAGACACTTGATACTTACTAGCTGTGTGACCCTGGGCAAGTCACTTAACCCCAACTGCCTCACACACAAAAAAATTTAATAATGTTCTTCAAAAGCATGGATTACCCTTGCATAGATGATGATTACTGGCTCTTCTACAACTCCACTAAAGACAAGTGGAAATAAGCTTTAAATATAGCTTCATAAAAAAAAAAAAAGTAATCTTTAAACTACTGGATACAAACCTTAGTCAAGAAGACAACATTTCCTGACAACAAGAGTTAACAATGAAATGTATTTCCAGGGAAATTTGAATCTCTTTTCTAAAGATCTTTAAAACCTTTCAATTTAGGCTTTGTAGACTTATCTCAATGACAATTTATTTTTTCTAAATGACTATATTCATCTCCTTGCAAGACCTCTATAATCTGGCCCTAGTATACCAATCCACCACCAGAATATACCCTTTGATCTCTTTAGTTAGGTCTCCTCTTTAGGTATCATACATGCCATACTCAGTCTTTTTCATTCCAATCTATATACACTTGGAATATATTCCCTCCTTCATTCTGTCTCCATTAATGATCTAAATTCTAAGAACTCATTTAAGTCCTTTTCTTTTATGGAGCTTCCTTTCACTATTCCAGTCTTTGATGCTCTCTTCCTTCACTAATCTCCTGTTGAACAGGTAGTAAGAACCTCACACTTGTATTACCAATTGGACTTTAGTTCTTGTATGTCATTTACTTTTGTCTCTATTGATGAACTTTAAATTTCTTGAAGGTAAGATCTATGCCTTATCCTTTTATATTGCCCACAATGCAAACTATCACCCGAAGGTTTCTAACTAAGCATTTTATATTCAAGAATTTGAAATAAATAAGGGTTAGCTAAATCCTGGCTCTCTTTGAGTACTCTTAAATGAAAATTCCAGTATCTTCTGAATGTTCTTTCACTAGTTTCATCTGCAATTTCAAGTTGGTCTATAAGATACATAAATAGTTCTCCACTTTACTTGGGGATGAAAAAAATGCCACATGTATATATTATTTAATAATGCATAGGCATTTAAAAATTATAACTATTTTCACTTTTAAATTTGTTGTACTGGTGTTAGGAAGTGATTGTATATTGTAGTGTAAAGAACCATAGGTATCAAAATTAAAAACAAAACAAACAGACAAAAAAGAAAAAAAGCAACCCTTTAGTTCCAGTCCTATCTGTGATTTCTTAGCTGTGAGAACTTGAGCAAATTACTTATCCTCTATGATTCTGTTTACTCATATGCAAAATAAGTTTATGTGGTTATACTGTCCACTTCCATTTAATTGTTGTGCAAAAAAATTACATATGTGAAAGATTTAAGTAATTGAGTTGAGATTTGAATGTAGATCCTGTGTTCCCAAAATTAGCATTAAAACTATTAGTACAAAGAGGATCTCTTTATCTAATAATTATTATTGTTGTTCAGCAGTTTTTCAGTCCTGTCTGCCTATTCGTGATCCCATTTGTAGTTTTCTTAAATACTGAAATGGTCTGTCATTTCCTTCTTTAGCTCATTTTTACAGAGGAGGAAACTGAAGCAAATAGGGTTAAGTGACTTGCTCAGGGTCACAAAGCTAGGAAGTATCCAATGATAGATTTGAACCTCCTGACTCCAGACCCTGCCACCTAACTGCCTCATCTAATAATAATTAAATTTTTGAAATATTATCATAGTGTACATGAAAAACACTGGTTCTAGGCCTAGACAATGTGGATTTATATCTCTTCTCTAATGCCTAATTCCTATATGACTTTCATCTTGCTAGAAAATGAGAAGGTTGCATTAAATGTCCCTGAGATCTCTTCCCATAACCCTACATCTCTAATGTTATGATCATAGACCTTAATCTAAAATCAAGGCAGAATTTAAGGCTAGCTCAGTATGTTTAGTTTCAGGTTGGCTAGGTTTTAAGTTTTTCCTCCCACAGTAATTTGCAATGTTCATTTTGATATAATCATTCTACATATTGACTCCTTAAACTACATTAGAATCATCCTGCTCATTTACCATTCTATGTTGTTCAGATTGCCCAATGAATGGACCCACTTCCTTTTACTCATTTAATGATGCTATAACTGTATGATTTCACCTTTACATGTGACAAATTACCTTCTCAAAAGGAAAAAAAAATCCAGTGTCTAGAAACTGGCACTGTGGAGAACATTTTCTGTGTGTATTGGTTTGGAATCCATGGGGCTTTCTGTTCCATCACTTCTGTAGTATTTGCCAGAGCTTTGCTTCCGTGCTAATGTCTTTATAATAATATCTTTCTCTCTCTATCTTTCTCTCCATGGATCTCTTTCCAGCTGAACTGGGATCAGAATGCAGCCAGTTATGTGTCTTGTTTCTGTTCAAGCAAAGCCCTGATCAATTCATCTTTCTCATCATTCCCATCCTGAAGTCTGGCTGACAAAGTTAATTATGTCAGTGTTAGCCTTGTGTGCTACAAAACATGGCACACGGTATTCAACACAGATTCCATTTACCCTGTAATCTGTACTTACTGGGTCAGAAATGTGACTGTAAAAATGACATCTTTTTTTATCCTCCAAGCAATCTGTTTCCTGTGTGTCTGCAAGTCATAGTTTCTTACTGTCTTTTCAAAATAAAGTTTTTACTGTTATTCACCTAACAGAAACAATAATATGATGAATGATTGAGCTAGATTCTTTTCTGCCATCTACCCAATCGTCAGCTAAAATTCTCATTGCAAAATTTGTATCATTGCTGATAAGGAAGAGGGAAAAGGATCACAGCTTGATTTTTCTCATCCCATGTCCAGTATGCAGTACTGGCATTTGGGGAAAAAGTCAGCTCAACTTGTAGGTAATAATATAAAAGCCCCTGAGAAATGGTAACTATTAAAACACATGGTAGCATTGTTGCGAAAGAAGACTCTTAAGAGCAGAGCCAGTTAGTTTTAGTGCTGAAGGAATGATACTGTGCTGTGGTAAAACAATTTTGTCATCATTTCAGAAAGATTCCCAAGACCTTTCTGAATTTCTAGGGTAAATTGAAGATTAAAATATCCTAGGTAGTTATTATCTTGTTGTCCCAATGTCCATAGACAACTGGCTATTGCTAACAACCAGAGTTAAAAATAAGGGTCAGTGAGGGAATTGTTGAGGAAAGCAACTAGAGACATAATCACTTTTCATTACTATTAGCCTCACACTTTAGTGAACAAGTAATGAAAATGGATTCCATTTGTTGGTGTGCATTTGTAGCACTGTCTACAGATTACATGTGTAGAAATGAGACAATTATTCAGACCATTGGATCATAGCTGTAGAACATGAGACCCATAGATAGAGAGATCACCCAATACAATATCCTCATTTTATGGAAAAGGAAGCTGAAAATCAGAGAAGTCAAATAGGGAGACAGTTACAAGGGCAATAAGTAGAAGAGACAAAATTTGAACTCTGGTATTCTGACTTCAATTCTATGGTTCTTTCCATTGGATTACTCTTTTTCTTACATATTTCAGGCATGTATTAGTGACCTGAATTATCTAATAATTCCCTCATAACAAACCTTAATTTTTATTGAGTTTTTATTGAACAGCATGCTTTCTTTTTTCATTCTGGGTGTTGAAAGTTAACATTTCTAGTAGAAGTCTAAATCTTTCTATTTTTAGTCAATTGAAATCTAACAGGAGCATGGCATTATAATGACATTCATAAGCAGGATTATTTTGAGAAGTTGAATTCATCTCAAATAATATTAATAATACTAAAACAAAGCATTTTATAGAGAAATTACAAATTTCTGGTGCATGTCTTCAACTCATTAAGATTTCCTTTTTGGAAAATATTTACTACACTGAGTTACAGCTAAATTAAATATGGTGAATGGATCTCTCCTAAGGGGATAAACTAAATTAAACCAGGAAGGGACAAAATCTAATTGTATTGCATTTTGTATAATCAAGCAGCAGGAATTCTTAGTCTGCAGTGGTGTTTTTGCTTTGGTAACACTTATGATTTGTCTGCATGGTTAATGTTTTTGAATTTTCTAAGGGGAAAAGATAATAAACATTGAAAAACTGGAGCATTCTTAAAGACAATTTATTTTTGTTGGGATTTGTTGTATAAAAGATATTCCAGAGACTAAATGAACTCAAACTCCCGAAAGAAATCTCTTTAACCAAAGCCTTTCCCAAAAGAAGGTAAAGAAGTGCTTTTCTCTAATTGACCTCTCTAGAAATTCAAAGCTACACCTTTCACTATGTGAATGTATTGATTTATACTTATGTTCCCAGTGTTATGGGTATGAATACCTATATAATAGCAAAAAGTTTTTTATTGTTAATTTTGGTCAGGTTCTGTGATTTTATCAGTATATGGGATTTCCTGTTGTGGAAATTACATTCACCATTTCAAATTAACACCTCATCTATTTCATTCCTGGGGCACTAGAATGTTAAATGAATTGCACAGGTAATATGTTAAAGGCAGAATTTGAACCCAGGTCTAAGGTCAGTTTCCATAGACTCCAGGACAAACTACTTCTAAGATATTATTGTGAAAATTCAGCATTTACTCACTTCATTAAATTAAAAAGGAAACTATATGAAATAAGTCTATTCATTTTACCTTTTCTAAATTAGTTTTCCATTTTGCTCAACTCCAAAGTCCATTGTCCTTTGTCTAATAACACTCTAGATAATAAGCTCATCAGTATCTCCTGAGCAGTTCTTTTTGGAAAGGTGCCTATAATTGCCAAATAATGGCTTAACTTATCCACTTCATTTCCTGTTTACCAGAGTTTAAATTCTTTAGGACCAAATAGAAATAAGCTGAACATGAGCAAAATCAACACTTGTTGTATCAGTACTCATTATTGTCTAAAAACATACCTATGTATAGTGGAATTGTTTGCATATACTCTTAATGGCTAAATTTACTACACATAGTCTATGTAGGAAGTTTCATCATTCAAATGAAGAAGTACTGGATTTGAAGTCAGGGAATCTGGGTTTAAATCCCAATTCATCCCTTAGAACCAATGGTGTATAGGTAAATGTCCAACAACTGGCTCTCTGGGGGGAAAAATAAGCACACTACAAAATTTGAAGTTCAGTCTGCATTGTTAACATTATTCTTCATCACTATCTCAAGTCTAGACAATGAATCAAACAATATACCAAGCCCTGATTTGTACTCTCTTTATATGAACTGGCTCTAGTGCACTCTTGCTTACAACCCACCTGACATTTGATAGGACTTTAATTTCTCCAGCTTTCAATTCCTCATAACTAGATTATCTGTAGATACATTTGTACTCTAAATCCTGTGAGGAAATGTTTTTTCTCTTTATTTAGTTGTGGTTGGATTTTATCACTATGCTAACAAATGAACTACTAAGACCCTTTCATCATAAGAAGAAAGTTTAAACTTCACAAAATTAAGAAACCTGTTAAGGAGTTATTTAGTATTATTTCATTATTCAGGCAAAGAAATAGGCAGCAAGATTCATTATTTCAGAATAGTAACATAATGGAGAAGAGTATGAAGGAAATATATGGAAAAAACTGGGGATGAGGATGTTAGTCCATGAGGAGAGGGGAAAAAGCAAATGGGATCTATTTTCAAGGGCTGTCACATAGTAAAGCACACTGATTTAATTGGGAATTTAATGAAACAGAGCCAAGAGACAAAATGGAGGTTGGAGGGGTGTGGGGCATAAATGAGGGCTAGCAAGTATTTGAAAGCAACTACTCTCCATAATAGTCATATCCTTCTTTGTCCACCATAACCAGGTAGGACTTTCTGGAGTGAGAACTCATGTGGATGGTAAAATACCTTTATACCTTCTCCAATCTCTTTCTGTTTCAAGAGAGCAGTTGTTAAACCCAAAGTTTTCTTGACCTTTAAAGTTGCATCTATATTTTCTGTTTAATTAGTCAGAATGCCAGCTAGTCTAGCATAACTGTTTTTGATCTTTGTGCTTCATTGTTGTTAAGGGAAAACCAGCGGAAAAAAGACTGTGACAGCAAGGTATAAAGATGAAAGTGAAAGGACCAGAGGTTTGTGCTCTCTGTCTAAATTATCCAGATACTGTCTCAAATAGGGCATCAGGGGATATGAGAGAGAATCTTATTGATCTTTAAAATATATTTATAAACTCTCCAAGTAGGGCAATAAATCTATCATCTGGGTGTTACAGTAGATAGAAGGCGAGGCTTCTGTCAGGAAGATTCATCTCCCTGAGTTCAAAATCAGGCTTCTGACACTGTGTGACCTTGGGAAAGTCATTTAACCCTCTTTGCCTCAGTTTCTTCATCTGTAAAATGAACAGGGGAAGGAAATGGCCAACCACTTCAGTATCTTGGCCAAGAAAATGCCAAACAGTCACCAAGAGTCAGATACACCTGGAGCAACTCAACAATAACAAAGGCAGTAAGGGAATAAACCATGTAAACCCATACTTTTTCCCTGGAAACCAATAAATTAAAACTGTAGCATCAGGTGGAAAAGGTTTAGTTAGCTGGACAACACATAAAGTATGTTTATTATTTTTTACATATTTTTTACACAACTTTGCCCAAGCTGGCTTTTGAGTGTAGAGTGGAAGAGAGGCATAACCTAAGGGAAAATCCTATCTCTAGGGCCAGCTTAAGGGGAAAGTAGTTCAGAAAGTGTAGCTCTATCCTTTGGAAAGTTGTGGCAGTGATAGTGGGGGATATCCATGGGAGTAGGAAATTTTCTACTTGTCTAAATATCTTTAAACCTTCCCATTGATTCAAGCTTATGGGTAGAATTCAGAATCACAGAATCAGAGTTGAAAGTGATCTGAGAGGCCATCTCATGGTACCTATCCAAAAAACCCCCAAAAGCCCTATAATGTCATATACCCAAAGTGATCCTCTGGTTGCTCTTTGAAGAACGTAAAGGAAGAATAATCCACTAGCACTTGTGGTATCTTATTCCACTAATTAAGCAAACTGTTGGGATGTTTTCCCTGACATTAGGTCTGAATTTTCCATGTTACAGCTTCTACCCATTGCTTTTGTTGTGCCCTCAGGGATCAAAAGAATAAACCTAATCCAAACCCCACAGAATTGTGCTTGATATAGATGAATTTAGATGTTACCTCTTCCCTTTACCCATTCTTCTCTTCTGCAAACCAAATATCTATACCAATTTCATATAACATAAGTTCAAGATACTTCAGCAACCTAGTTGCCCTGCTCTGGACAATCACCAGCTTATATATGTCTTTATTACTGTGGTAGTCAGAAGGGAATACAATACTGAAAATGAGGTCAGATCAGGGCAGAATACTATGAAACAATCACAACCTTATTCCGGGAAGATATGTTCCTCTTAATTCATCCCTAACTCATATTAATTTTGTTATTACTTTCTGCAGCTTCACACATTTCCTTCCTTCCAGACAAATCTTCTCCTTTAGAGGTTTTTGAGGATAGGCTACTCCCAATTGTGCCTCCTTTTCCAAAGTAAGGCATCTCCTCTGCAGGAAAAAAAAATAGCAGGTAACACAGTGGCCCTAGAGTCAGAAAGACCTGTGTTCAAATCTGTACTCAAGCATGTGAACCTAGGGAAGTCATTTAATCTCTGCCTCAGTTTCCTCAGCTATAAAATGGAAAAAAATGATATCTACCTCCCAGGGTTTTGATGAGGATAAAATGAGATAATATTTACAAGCCTTAAATTGCTATGTAAATGTTAGCTAATAGTAAGAAAAATTAATATAATTTATTCAGCATAAATGAGAAGTGATGTGAAGGACAGTGCTGAGTTTGGAATCATAAGA
This sequence comes from Dromiciops gliroides, assembly GCF_019393635.1. Classification (NCBI taxonomy): domain Eukaryota; kingdom Metazoa; phylum Chordata; class Mammalia; order Microbiotheria; family Microbiotheriidae; genus Dromiciops; species Dromiciops gliroides. The sequence continues at coordinate 563,994,877 of NC_057861.1, read as the reverse complement.
GCCAGGTTCAAATTTGAGCTTTGCTACTACTTAGCTTTCTAATCATCCTTGGTTACAACCTTAGTTTCTTCATCTTTACAATGAGAGAACTGAAGTAGGTGGCCTCTATAATCCCCTTCAGCACTAAACCTATTTTCCCATTAGGTGGGAGGGCATTTGGTGGGACAGCTACCAAGACAAAAACAAAACACGCTAAAGGAGCTTATAGTTTACTAAGGAGGATACATCCACACAAGTATTTATAGCATAAGGAAAATTGAGACGAGAAAGAACACTGAGTAGGTTAGAAAAGTTTTAACGGAGGAAGTATCAACAGAACTGAACCTTGGAAGATGATGAGGTTTCTGAGATAAGGTAGAAGGAAATTCCAGACATGAGAGATAGTTTCTATCACTAGCTAGGCATTTTGGTTGTTCAGTGAATACTGGGCCTGAAAGTAGGAAATTTGCATGTAAATTTGGCCTCAGACACTTATTAGCTGTGTGACTCTGGTGAATTGATAATTAATTTATGAAATTATGAAAGAGGTGTAGGCATGCCCAGTTCTTTGGGTATTCATTGCAAAACACCATGATGACAGCAGAAAGTGGGGTTACAAATACAAAATACGTGACAGAGGGCATAGAGAAGAATGAGTATAGAAAGGATAGGGACAAGTGGCAAAAGGTGAACAGAGGCAGATGGCAGATGGGCTAAGCATAGGGATTGGATTGTGAAAAAAGGCAGGCAGTATGAAGAAGAGGATAGAGAGGGTGAGGGGCACAGATAATCATTGGAGCAGATAGTTGATGCAATAGAGCATTGTGCTTGGAATCAGGAAAACTAATTCTCATGAGTTCAAATTTAGCCTCAGACACTGACTATCTGTGTGGCGCTGGACAAGTCACTTAACCTGTTTTGCCTCAGTTCTTCATCTGCAAAATGAGCTGGAAAAAGAAATGACAAGCCACTCCAATGTCTTCACCCAGAAAACCCTAAATGGGATCACAAAGAGTTGTACAAAAGTGAAACAACTCAACAAGAACAACAACAAAAAACACAGATTAGGGGGTACTTGGCAACAAGGATGTGATGCTAGGGAAAAGGAGTTTAAGGTCTCATTGTTATAGGTTTGGGGAGAGGCATAGATTAACTCTTATCTGTGGTGCCTTGGGGTTAGTTTATTGACATATCCAATTCATGTCAAAGTTGTCAGTAAAACTTTAAAGTTGAGATAGTCACTCAAAATTTCAACTCCCCTTGGTGTTCTGTTAGTATTACACAGATGTCTGGAAATTGTCTGAGATTTGCCTATCACTGAAGGGTACAAAGTAGATAGAACACTGGACCTGAAGTTGGGAGGACCTGAGTTCAAAACTGACCCCAGACACTTCCTAGTTGTGTGACCCTGGACAAGTCATTTAACCCCAATTGCCTTAAACATCTGGGATCATCTCCAGTTGTCCTGACAATTTATCTTGCCACTGGAGCCAGATGGCTCTGGAGGAGAAAGTGAAGCTGGTAACTTTGCACAGCCCTTCCTCACTTAAATCCAATTCACTGCAAGTCTTGACATCTGTCATGGTCCTCTTCAAGAATAAAGGACAAACAGCAATAACCGCAAAAACAACAACAACAAGAACAACGCAGAACCAAAAGGCCCTAACAGCAAAGCCTAAATGACTTCCCTGATTCAGCACATATTACCAGGATATGATTTTTAGTTAATATATGAAATGATTTATAAATTATGCTCCTTTGATCTTTGGAACATTTTGTACATGACTTCTAGGTTCCCTTTTGTAAAATCGATTCCTACTATTGCCACTTTATACTGGCTACTTATAAACTTACTATACTGACTAGAAAGGGGGGGGGGGGCGGGGAGAGGTCATCAGGAGGACCAGAAAATGGTACAATTTTAAAACACTTGGGGAAATCACTTACCTTATGTTTGCCTCAGTTCTCTCTACTATAAAATAAAGATAGTAACGGTACCTACCTCTCAGAGTTGTTCTGAGGGTCAAATGAGATAGAATTTGTTAATTTCCTGGTATATAGTAAATGCTTCATAAATGCCTATTCCCTTCCCTTTAAGTAAATTCAAGGGATGGGAAATAGAATAGCAAGTTCAGAAAGTGGTTGATAGTCCATTTTATCTCTGCTAATGGTAACAGAGGTATAAAATGTTAAACTTTTTTTGAAAATAAGGAATAAAAATGGATAGACTGAGGAGACAGATAGCATTATTTCCCACAAAATATAAAGACGATAAGGGGAAGGCCTCTAGCATATTGCAAGGATTATTTACAAAGGATCTATGGTAAGAAACAGAAGGGAAATGAGAAGAAATCAACAGGTTGAGATTTACATGAATAGAGGGGTTGCCAATATCATTAAACTCAAAGATACCTTGAAGTATAATCATTTGATCTATTCCCTTATTTCTCACCTTGCCTTTATTGGAGCTGGAAGTTCACTATAAAGCTATACACTGTCTTTTCTAGTGTCTGGTTCTCAGCTCCTCTCTTGCCAAAGTGTTTTCCACTCCTCAAAGCAAAATTCTCTTGTAGAAAGTGTTTTAGGAGAAATATTTCTTTGAGTTGAGTGATAGGTTACTGCTGTCCAAATAAATCTTTCACAATGCAGAAACTAAAGAGGTAAAAACATAGGTTTTATTATACTTTAAGCACATTATCAGAAGGTAGAAAAAAAGCCTTAAATCCAGATTAATATTCTAATAAGGCTTTTTATAGATAAAAATGACATCTTGGAGACAGAGAAATAATTTTTGACATACAGTAATTTTGTACATCCTCTTTGGCCATAAAAGTTGAACAAACATAGTTAAACAGAATTATCATCCCACATATTTCCCCAAGGAAACAGATCTAGTTAAATAGACTCTGTATGTAAATTAAGCCAGGTTACAGATTAAACTACAGTTATAGGGTTTACAATGGGTTGATTGAGATGAGATTTACATGTCACAATGATAACCCAAGTCTCTGAGCCAAGATAATCCTTTCACAAATAGCTGAATGACTTTGGAAAGCTCAAACTCCATTTTGGCTAGTTATCTGAGGAATATCAAAAAGTCTATGATTCCATGAGTTAGGATTTTAGCCAAATGCAGTTAATATTAACATGAAACAGGCTTTAGTTAGACAAAAATGTTCCACAAGTAATGGCGTAAATAAATTTAACAAAAGGAAAAAGGAAAAATTGTCAGAGAATTATCATCTGCATTACAGAATCCAGATTTCCATGCTGATTTTCTCCTCCTAAGAACTCATATAGAACTTCCTAGACATACTTTTTGTTAGTTTGTTTATGGTCTTGATAAGTGTTTTTATCATTGGGGGAACTCCAGGGTTTGAAAATCTTTCAGTAACTCATTAATAACTTTGAGTTTTCGAGAGTTACCTGAGGCCCTGACAACTTAAATATTTTGCCCAAGGACAAAAAACTAGTACATCTCAAAGAAAACATTTTTTGCCATGTCTCCCAGATTTTGAGGTCAGCCCTTCTATTCAACTCTGCCAAAGTGCCTTCATGCCTCTAGTATATATGTGTATATATATATATATATATATATATATATATATATATATATGTGTGTGTGTGTGTGTGTGTGTGTGTGTGTGTGTGTGTATGTGTATATATATGTATATATATGTATATACATACATATATATACATATATATACACACACACATACATACATATACACATATATGTATTTATATTTATATGTATATACAATCTTCTATTTTTATGATAATCTCCTTATTATTAGGGCCTGTGCCTCTGTGTCTTTTTTAGACCCTAAATCAGTGTTTTAAACAAGGTAGACAATTTAGAATGTTTTTGTTAAATAAAAGAATGATAAGCAAATTAGAGTTTAGAAGCTAAACTCCTGCCAGTAATGTAATGAAATATTAGATCAGACAGATCCCTGCCATTTAGAGTCAGGAGGGAAAGAATTCACTATAAAAGAGAAGCCTTGGCTGAAATGGAAGGAAATAATGAGTGTTAAAGTGAACAGCAGGGAAAGTGCAGAGTTCATGAGAGATACTAAGTTGGATCATTACTTGAGGTTCTGTTTGACTGAAGTGATGGTGAAAAGTAGACCAAAACATCAGACTCAAGGGACAAACAAGATTAAATTCATTCAATCATTAAATGATCAAGACATGATGACAGGGCAGCTAGGTGGCATAGTAGATGAAACACTGGACCTGGATTCAAGAGGACCTGAGGTCATATCCAACCTCAGACACTTGACACTTACTAGTTATGTGACCCTAGGCGAGTCACTTAACCCTCATTGCCCCACAATGTAAGACAAATAAAAATAGAGGAACCAAAGTTAATTGGGGCCAAAATTATGTTAAAGTTACAAAAAAATAATTGCTATGGTGGGTGGTTGTTAAGGAGCTATAGTGGCTCTTTGATTCACATTTTGAGGACTTAGATTTCTAGAAATACTCTATAAAATGGAGTAAAACTAAAAAAGACCATCTGTGAATGTGCATGGTACTCTTGACCTCTAGCCAAATAAACTAACTTAATGCTTGTGAAAGTAAAATAGGCCAAATTTAGTATGGGAAGAGTTAATTGGGCCACTTGCCTTGATATTGGGTAAGAAAAGAAACAGCCTCTTTCAAAAACAAAACAGGTTTATTAATGGGAACAAATTTAAAACAATATCTGAATCACACGAGTAAGATTAATAGAACTAGAAACAATGTATATATCTCTGGGATAAAAAGGCCCCAGGCACCCAAACCTGCCTCCAGCCCAGCTAGCTTTGCCTCAAAAACACTCAAAAACACAAACTCACCACACCCGACATCTGTAGCTTTAAGGAGAATCAGCTGTGCAGTCTGTTCTGTTTTTGTCTGAAGGTCAAAACACCAGCAGTTCTCTAGATGCCTGCCTTCCTTCCGCATTTCCCACAGAACCCTCTCTAACTAACTGCCTTTTCACTAAATCTCTAACTGAAACTAACTGTATCTCTAACTGACTTTTTTCACAGGAAGGGGAGGGGCAGTTCTTAGCCATGCTGTCCCCATTATAATCTAGCCAGATGAACGTGGGCATGGGGAAGATAGGCTTAGTTACTTAGTGTCCATAAATGTTCCCTGTGGTCAGAGTTCTTCTTGTTTGTTCAATTATCTCCCAAAGGTTATGAAAACTCCAAATCACAATTAATGCCATACACTTAGATCATCATTATCTATTGCCAATGAATAATTATTTTTTATTAAAATATCTTTGACAAGAAGCACTAACAGGACGGTACAGTGACTCAGCATTGTGTAAGAGAAAAATTGCTGGAGCTGAAGTCAGAAGACCTGGTTTTGAATCTTCTACTTAATAGCTTTGCAACCTCTAGCAAGTCATCCCACCTCTTATCTATGGCTTCTTCAATTATGGTATCACTCCATACTAGAGCATACTGGATTGTTCTTCTCTATTATGATCTTAGGACATTATTTATTCTTTACCTCAGTCCCCAAATGGAGGCAATTTATTGTTTCTCCAGTTTCTGGGCCCCAGGCATGGGGAATATAAGGGAATTTTAATGGTTCCTTTTTTTTCAAAAAAAGAAAAATTTTGAATATGTCTCATGATTGTGATTGTGCCTCCTAAATATTAATTAGTCAGCAAATATGACCCTATCTACTTAGCAAGTCTCATTTCATTTTTTCATACTGTCATATTAAATTGCTTCCCCAGGGCATTTGATTTATAAAAGCATTTATGAAAGTAGTAAATTAAATATAACTGTTTTTTTATTCTTTTTTGTTGTAAACTTAAACATCCAAAAATTAACATTGTAACAAGTGTTGTCCCCAACATGTAGCATAGGGGTATCATGTGTGAAGGGAGGCAGGATAGATATCTCTAGCCTCTCTCCCCACCCCATATTTCTCAAAGGGACACTTTAATTTCTTCAAGGAGGGTAAATTAGTGTCAGATAGTTTGGCCATTCCTCCTTGGGGTGTGGGAGGGGAGGTGGTACTAGGCAGACAACCTATTTATTCCTCCAAATATTATTTGTTTAAGTGATGCGATTTTCAGGTTTAAGCTAACTTCTGATAACTTTCATTATTGGGAAGAGCTTTATATTGAAGGCTTCCCATTTTTTGCCAAATATCAGATTCATAATGAACACACAAAGAGAAGATCAAAGAAAGCCATTTATCTAAATAGCAGAGCAACAGTCAGAAAAAGTATACATAAGTGATAATATAAAGTAACTTAGCTCAACCAAGAGAGAGTTTTAGATAAGATTCAAGGGGAACTTCCTTGAAGCCTCTATTGTAGCAAGCCAGGGATAAGGACATGATGGAGATTACCAGTTCCTTTTATGTCAGCTTCTTCCCATCGTCTTTTCCTTCAGAAACCTTAACTGAGGTTGGCATCTTACATCTTCTCTCTCAAAGCTGGAGGCCAAAAACACCTGAAGCAGAGTTAGGGTAGGCTTCTTGTAGAAAGTGGGATTTTAGTTGAGATTAAAGCAAGCCTCACTGGATTGAAGAGTACTCCTTGGTATAAGAATATATAAGTATAAGAAGATTGGAAAGATCAGAGGGAGCTTGCTTATGAAGGGCTTTGAATGCCAAACAGAGCATTTTTCATTTGACGCCAAAGGCAATAGGAAGCCACTGAAGTTTACTGAGTAGAAAGTGATGGAGGTAGGTAGGTGTTTATGTGAGATATAACTATTAGACCTTTCCTTTAATACTTTAGTGATTATATGGATTGGAGTAGGGAGAGACTTGAGGCAGGGAGACCTACTATAGGCTAATTGCAATAATGGGGGGAGGGGAGGTGTCTGCATTACTGAACTAGAGGGGTAGCAGTGCCAGAGGAGTACAGGTGGTATATTGGAGAGAGGTGACAAAGGTGAACTTGACAAGCCTTGGCATCGGATTGGATATAGAAGGTGAAATATAGTGAGGATTTGAGGATAACTCCTAGGCTGCAAGCCTGAGGGACTGGGAAGATGGCATTGCCCTTTACATCCATGGGTAATTGAAGGCAGGGAGGGTTTAAGGAGAAATACTGTTCTGTTCTGGACACATTGAATTTAAAATGTCTACTGGAAAGCCAGTTGGAGATGTCTGAATGGCAGTTATAAATAAGAGAATAGAGTTCAGCAGGGAGTTCAGGGCAGGATAGGCAGATTTGCTAATCATCAGCATAAAGATGGTAATTAAAACACATAAGAGCTGATAAGATTACCAAATAAAGGAGTATAGATGGAAAAGAGAAGAAGGCCCAGTACAGAACACTAAGGGAAATGTATGGTTAGAGGACTTGATCTGGAAGAGTATCCAGGAAAGGAGAAAGAAAAGGAGCAGTCAGTCAGTGAGGAAGAAGAAAAAAGAGAGCAGTGGACCACAAACCTAGAGAGAAGAGGACAAAAGAGAGAGAGGAGGAGGATTAACAAGGAGGAAAGGATCACGTGAAGGCTTTTTTTCCAGATGGAGGAGGTATGGCTATGTTTATAGGCAAGAGGAAATCAGTCAAGAGAAGAAGGGATCAAAAATAGGTGAAGGAGGGCAGCTAGATGGTGCAGTGGATAGAGCACCGGCCCTGGAGTCAGGAATACCTGAGTTCAAATCCGGCCTCAGACACTTAACACTTACTAGCTGTGTGACCCTGGGTGAGTCACTTAACCCCAATTGCCTCATTAAAAAAAAATAGGTGAAGGAGTGGGAAAGAGAGAGGGGACAATCTTTTGTAGGAGAAGGGAGAGAATAGGAGTGTAAGGCCACTGGCATGTGAGATTGAGGTGAAAGAGAAGGTATCTGAGTGATGGAAGATGAAGAAGAAGAGTAGCTCACAGTAAATAGCCTCAATTTCTCCTGTACAGTAGGAGGCAATGTTATCAGCTGAGAAAGTGGGGAGAGGGGGAACCAGGGAAAGTATGAAAAATAATGAAAAAGTTTGGAAGAGCCACTGCACAGAATAGAATAATGAGTTGATAAGGCAGGTATGACATTGCCTAGTGCAGTGAAGACACAGTTGAGATTGTGTAAAATAAATTGTTAGTGGACCTTTCAGAATGGGTGCATGATTATCTTCACCTCTGTTCAGCAGTATATATATAAAAGTGACAAATGGTGGGAGTGATTCAATGGTAAGGCTTGGCTGGATTTAATTAGTGATATGATAAAGAGGCTAATGAATCAAAAGAGGAGGACAGTATAGAATTGAATTCATTCACTAAGGGGTCAAGATGGGGAGAAGAGGAGAGTAGCTAGTAGTAGGCAGAGACAGCCTGGAAGAGATTTGAAGGGGTCAGAAGATAAGAGGTTATGATGCAGATGAAGAGTAGTTTCATAAGGGAAGGTAAAGGGAGAGGTGAAAAGCCAAAAGACTATGGTCAGAAAAGGGAATTTCATAATTCTTAAACATAAAAATAACACATTTGTGGGTGATGGTAAGATCAACGTATGGCCTTCTTTGTGTGACTGAGATGGAGTGGAGAAGAAACTTACAATAAGTGATTAGGTGATAGAACTGAGTGGTTAGGGTATTTGAAGAAGAATTTATATATATGTTAAAGTCTCCTATTATTGGTACAGGAATTGGGTAGGCAGGCATTGAACTTATTGAAGAAGAAAGGGAAATGATCTGGGGGTCCATAGACAACATCCATCAGGATTTGGATTGGGTGGTAGATATAAATATTATGAAACAGAAAAGAAGAGAGGTTACTGAGTGATGAAGGAAGTGGGAGAAACTGGACATGCCATTGTGGAGCAAGAAGTAGTCACCTATGTCAACCTGTGAGCTGAGAGAAATTATTATTAAATAACCAATTATTGGGGAGATCCAGGGTCTTCTTTCCTCAAGGTCCAGTCTTGCAAGGAGATCCCTGACCTTGCCCAAAAATTTACCCCATCTATCTAGATGAAGTTATTGACCCAGCCAATTAGCAAAACTTTACAAAGAACTTAATCTGGGTGAATTTGGGCCATTGCATTCTTCTCAGGGCTTGGGTGGGGTGGTAGATCCTTTGTCTAGATTGCCTAAGACAGGATGGTCTCAGAGTAAATGACATAATCAAAGTCACATCCCCCGTCCCCTCATTAGAACAAATCCACTTCTCATTATAATATTCATTCTTCTCACTAATTGTTCACCAATCAGAGTTGATTGATATCCTCAGAAACACTGACTCTTCCAAGAGCATATAAGCATTGAGTGAGTTCCATCAGGGTCCTTTGGCATTTGAGAGTTTCGCTGAAATCTTTTATTAATTATACAGCAGCATAATTAATAAAATGATTAAATACCCAGAAAGTATGTCTCTTGAACTTTTATATGTCACATAGCAAAGAAGAATGAATGAGGGCATAGCCAGTATAGGAAAGGGTGACTAGAGAAGTTGGGTAATCAGGGGGAAGCCAAGTTTCAGTAAAACATAGTAGATGGAAGAAGTAAGAGGGGAAAAGATTTAAGATGAAGAGAAGTTTGTTGCCTATGGAACAGGCATTCCAGTGGAAACAGTGAAAGGGATGAATGGAGTTAGGTTGAAACTTTGGGGTAGGAAGGATTGAGGGGGATGGGAATGGAAATTTGGTAGTAGGGGACATGGAATGGGATTTAGCTAAAGATCTACAGGAATTTGGGGTTCTGAATGGTAGAACCAAGTGTGAGAGTGTTCATCATTGACTGAAGGATGACACTACTCTACCCTCAAAGGATAGGCACAACAGTAGATGGTTTTCCACATTCCAGTTGGCATATTCAGCAGGACATTATTGCCTTATAATGGCTTACTTTGAAGTATTTTATTTGGAGCAGATAGAAGATTCACAGCCCCAGCCCTCTTATGTCTCAGGGGACATGCCTAGCAGGAGATGGAAGAAAAAGGCACCACTATCCTGCCCGTCTCAGGTCTTCTCAGCTGAGGAGGCTGGTTATGAGATAGCAGCAGGAAGTAGAAGATTCCCTGTGCAGAAAGAAGATGTCTGCCTTGGCGTTAACTGTAGAGTGCTATGAAATGAGTTAGTAGAAGCAATCAAGGTAGTGCCCATGTTCACCATTGGATGTAATCTTGGCATAGTACTTTGTAGGGCAGCTGTATAAATATTTTCTGTGGCTGTTGCTCTAAGGTGCTATTCAGTATGGAACTCAGATAAGACTCAGTCCCTATAATCTCAGAGCTAATGGTCTCCTATTTACATACTCAAAGGAAGACTGAATGACCATAATGGGAATAATTTTCTAAAAGGGTTGAGGAAAAGTAATCAAGGATAGCATTCTAGGAAGTAACAATAACATTTTTTTCAAGTAAATTACAGATTGTTAAGATAAGTTCTAAGTAAGAAAAAAAAAGTAGACTTTAGAAGCTCAAAGAGATTCTACATCAATGACATGGAGGCAAAGGAAATTTTGTGAATAAAGCCTACTGATTTAGGGCCAAAGTTGGTAAATTACTGAGGGGGAAAAAATCAAGATGATAATCCTTACAAGTCTTCATTCTGCTAGCATAGTTTCCTTGCTCATAGATGCTAAAAGAGAACTATATAACTACTTGAATTCTATTGCACCTTTGTGGGATTTATAGCTGAAAGTAGATGTAATTTGGCAAGTCTAGTAAATCAGAGGCAGAAGAACTGAGAGCTCTTTGCCAAGGTCACCTGTTACTCTATTAGGTAGTTAGGGAAATAAAACTGATCTACCTAACCCTTTGTCACTCTACTTAGTAACATATACATTCCACATGCATGAAAATAGCTCCTGTTTATCCTCCTTTCCATAGTTTATAAAGCATTTTCATCACATATACTCTGAGACAGAGGTCATGTGAACACAATTTTATAGCTGAAGCAATTGAGACCCAGAGAGGTTAAGTTAGTTGCCAACAGTCATATAGTAAAGCCATGACTTTCACCCTAGGCCTTTAATTCTACATTCAGTACTCTTTCCATGTTCTAAACTTAGTCATTGCTAGCTTAGGCATTTATATATGGAATCCAATTTGTTATATGGGTTCATTTCATTTCTTTACTTCATTGTTACTTATGGTGGTTAAAAAGTAATCAAGCGGGCAGCTAGATGGCACAGTGGATAGAGCACCGGCCCTGGATTCAGGAGTACCTGAGTTCAAATCCGGCCTCAGACACTTAACACTTACTAGTTGTGTGACCCTGGGCAAGTCACTTAACCCCAATTGCCCCGCAAAAAAAAAAAAAGTAATCAAGCATTACAACTCAGCAGTCAAAACATAGGAGAAAGACTAACTAGGTTCGAATGTTGACTATAAAATATTACTATAAGACCCTCTGCAACGGAGAAAGGATTTTTTTTTTAAATGCAATGGCATGCAGGGGACATTTTATACCATGCACATTATTCTGGCAACACAAAATGAAACCCTTTCTATTTGTTTATTTTAAGGTTCGCCATTTTTTCATTTTCACAGAAGGAAAAACATAAATAAACAAACAAGACAACTACCATGAAAAACACCCAATCCTGCAAATGGAAAAATTAACATGAAAAATGTCCAAGAGTGTCATCTTTTCTTTCCAGCACTATCTGTGCTGTGTATAAAAAGGAAAGCAGAAAGCTCTGTTGAGACTCCAGATGTTGAAACACATTTACAAAACAAGCTATAGTCAAAAATGAAATGAATGGTATAAATGAAATGGACTTTGGGCTGAAAAAGCTATAGGGGATACTTAGAATTATATTTCTATTGTGTTTTGCTATGGAGTATCAAACTTACCAAACCCCATTTCTTAGAGTACTCAGAATTTTCTGAATGGTTCAATCATATAATTTCCTCTTTACTCCATGTAATACCTGCCTCTAACTTTCAGATATAAAACTGACACCAAATGATAGAGAGAGAGAAAGAGAGAGAGAGATGCATGCATACATACATACACACACACACACACACACACACACACACACAGGCAGAACGATAGGTAGGCACGTAGCAGCTCTATACATTTTTTTGTAGATACTCTAATGAATTCTTCTGGCAAAGAACACCAACCAACCAAAACTTGCTTAAAATACTCTCCCCTTTATGCTATAATGAGGGATCAGACCATGACTTAAGTGAAGGATACACACTTATACGTGTGTGTATTATGTATGGTATATTTATGTATGTATGTGTGTATGTATGTATGAGTACATCTAAAAACACCCAAACTATTCCACAAGAATAAAAGCACTTACATAAGGAAAAAGCATAGAGGTGTGGGAGTTAAAATTTAATTTCTAGTACTGGCTCTTCCCTTGATTATATGCATAACCTTAATAATTTCTCTATGCATCAATTTCTACATATCACATAAAGATATTACTGGTCTAGCTATCTCACAGAATTAACGTGGAGAAAACATGTGAAAGCATAAGAAAATATCATCAAAAGTAACCAAAGCCCATTGGTGTGTATATAAACATACATACATATACTTGTCACATATGTGTATGTATGTATGTATGTATGCATGCATGCATGTGGTATATTGATGGAGATCAATGACCTATGCCTGAATTGTTGGCAAGGCATAGTTGACAAGAGTGAAAGAGCTCTGAGCTCTTCAAGTTTTTGGACCTGTTTCAAGTCTCTTCAAACTCAAGAACCTTTTCGTGTCTCTTCAGGTACCTTGGGTTCTGTGGTTGCTTCAGGAACTTCTGATTTCTACCTTTAGAGAGGGAAAATATAAAAGACCAATTCCACCTCAGGTTGTTGGGAGGAAAAAAAACTGTGGGAAGAAGCCAGTGTTAGAGGAACTGGAAGTCTCCATAGCATCTCTGTTCCCATGTTGCTACACAAGAGACTAGGAAATTTCTTCTTGAGTGAGATCTAGGACTCTTTCTTGGTTGAACTGAGTTACCTTGCTCTCAATGGGAGACCTCCTTCACTCTGTATTGTCTGGGATATATTCTCCTATGTACACTTTCTCTGGTTTTTCTTTTGCTGTGGACTTGGATAAATACTTTTTTTTTAATGTATGAGGTATTTTATTTTTTCCATTACATGTAAAGATAGTTCTCAACTTTTGTTTATACATGCTTTACAATTTCAGATTTTTCTCCCTCCCACCCCTCCCTCCCCCCTCCCCTAGACAGCAGGTAATCTGATATAGGTTATAGATAGATAGATAGATAGATAGATAGATAGATACATATACATATAGATATATACAAACACATATATATACACATAATAACATTAATCCTATTTCTGCATTAATCCTGTTACAAGAGAAAGAATCAGAGCAGTGATGCAAAACCTCAAAATAGAAAGAAAAAAAAAAAACCAACAGCACCCAAAACAAAAGAAATAATATGGTTCAATCAGCATCTATACTCCACAGTTCTTTCTTTCTTTTTTCCCCTTGGATTTGGAGATCCTCTTCTATCATGAGTTCCCTGGAACTCTTCTGTACCATTGCCTTGGTGAGACGAATATAGTCCATCACAGTAGGTCAACACTCAATGTTGATGATACTGTGTACAATGTTCTTCTGGTTCTGCTCATCTCACTCATCATCAGCTCACGTAAGACCCTCCAGGTTTCTCTGAACTCTTCTTGCTCATCAGGATAAATACTTTTTAATGCTATTTCCTATATGTAATCATTGGAGAACTAGTATTCGGGGGAAAGAGAGTCAAGCCTTGGATATAAAGCTTGAGGTCTTGCTTCCTCCCATTAATGAAACAGCAATCAGAAGTTTAGCTTAGGGGGCAGCTAGATGGCACAGTGGATAAAGCACCGGCCCTGGATTTAGGAGTACCTGAGTTCAAATCCGGCCTCAGACACTTAGCACTTACTAGCTGTGTGACCCTAGGCAAGTCACTTAACCCCAATTGCCTCACAAAAAAAAAAAAGAAGTTTAGCTTAAACCTGGAAACCTTATCTCCTCAACTAATAATACCTAAGGGAGCAAATAGATATAATTCTAGCCTGGTATCCCAACTCTCTGAGGGTAGATAGTCACTGATAAGTATAGTATTCTTGCTACTTAAAGTTTAAGTGAATTTGTCTTTGTATCAAGTACAAGATGTTTTATTTTATTTTTAATATAAAAAGAATGGTAGGATTTAGAAGGAGAAAAAAATCTTAGAGATATTACATGTAAGGGACAACCCCTGCCAAACATAATATTCTTGCTTCTTTTCAAGTGATTTTCGTTTATCCATCTAAAACTCCTTGAATTAACCAACCTTGATCAACCGTTCCTTACACTGCCAATGACAATTAAAGGAGCAGAGTTCACTTGAAACCTTGCATTAATGGGTTATAGAAGGGCTATCTAGTATAAAGACTACTGAATTCTTGATTGAAGGAGCTAGGGGCAACTCCTGGTTCTACTACTTCCTACCTATGTGAACTGGATAAAATCACTTTCTCTCCCTGGGATTCAATGTCTTTTTTCTGTAAAAAAAGACTTTAAATAAGTTACTTTTAAACAAAAGTTTTGGATCACATATTTTAGATAAGACCCTATTTAGTGATTAATTCTAATTTGATAAACTCTTATAGTTGGTGGCAGCAAAATATACTTTTAAGTTTTTGGAAACATGAAGATAAAACATATGGCTATAAAAATACACATTTATTGTTCTCCAGGACAACATATTTTCCTAATGGAGCTGGCTTTTATATTGAGTTTAATGAGATAGGTAAGTATCCTAAGTTGGTAATGGAGTATAGAAGTAAAGCTGGCAATATCTTATATGAATAAAATCAGAAGTAATGACGTTTGGAAAAATTTTTGCAACAAGTTTATCTGATCAAGTTCAAATTTATAAGAACAAGAGCCATTCCCCAATAGATAAATGGTTAAAGGATGTAAGCAAAAAAAAAAGTTTCTAAAGATAAAATTTCAAGTTATCAACAACAATTTGACAAAAAAAGTAACATTTTAAAAAATATTCACAATAAAACAACTCAGAGATGCTGCCTCAGATCTATTGACAAAGATGATAAAATATGCAAAATGACATGGCAGAGTGGCTGCAAGATTGCTACATTGCTAGATACAATTGTCCATTGATACACTATTGCTAGAGTTGTAAACTCATCTGGTCATTCTGAAAAGCAATTTGGAATAATGTCCCCACAGGCACTAAGACATATCATTATTAGGCATATACAAGTACATATGTATCCATATATGTATATATGTCTGTACATGTGTGTATACAAACACACATAAACATATACATATTCTGTTGTTCAATTTTTTCAGTCATGTCCACCTCTTCCTGACCCCATTTGAGGTTTTCTTGCCAAAGATCTACCATTTCCTTCTCCAGCTCATTTGATAAATGAAGAAACCAGGGCAAACAGGGTTAAGTCACTTGCCCAAGAAAGCTAGGAAGTGTCTGAATGAATCCAGATTTTAACTCAGAGATATGTCTTCCTGCTTCCATCCCCGGCACTCTATCCACTGGGCTAACTTCATTGTTGTTAGGTTGTTTTAGTCATGTCCAACTCTTCATGACTCATTTTGGGGTTTTCTTTGCAAAAATACTGGAGTGTTTTCACATTTCCTTTTCTAGATCATTTTACAGTTGTGGAATTGAGACAAACAAGGCTAAGTGACTTGCCCAGGATCATAGAACTAAGTGATTCAACCTGGATTTGAACTCAGAGAAATGAGTCTTCCTGATTCCAAGCCTAGATCTATATCTACTCTGCTACCTAGTTGCCCCACCTAGAATACATATGTATATAAGTATGTATGTATGTGTGTATGTATGTGTATATGTATGTATGTATATGTAAGGTAGCACAGACTGAAGTGATCTGAGTCTCTATAATAGTGATCAGGTCTGAAGCCAAAGGAAAAAAAAACACAGTCTTGAGACAAATACTGTGATGACAGCTGAGACCTGGCACCAGAGCAGTAACCCAGATTGAGAAAAGGTCCTAAGTTCCAGAGGTAGTCAACTATTGGGAATCCTTATAGATTGATTGACCTAGATAAGGGTAGATCAATACTCCTCCCAGAATTTCCCTTACCTGGCCTTATTTGTATACTATGGCTTAGTATACTTAGGGCTTTAAGACAGAAGTTCCTTTGCTTATGTTCTCTCCACAACTTAAGAGAAACTGTAGTTCCAAAATGTCTTAGCCGCAAGTAAAAATAGAAATATTCAGGAGGAACTTGGGTAAAAAGTTGAATGCTCTCTCTAGCAAACTTTTTTCCTATCATTTTCACTGTAATACATTTTGAAAGTTCATGGTAGTTTTAAGAGCCCAAGTATTATGTGTTTTCACTTGCTTTAATTGTTCAGATCCTTTATTCAAAGTCAGGCTATATATGGGAACCTCCCTCACTTGAGAGACCACTTGGCCAGTGACTTTTGTAGAATGTGACCTGATAGAAAACAAAGACATTACACTCCCTCACTGACTCACAGTGACATCCTCCCTTTCTGAGTGTCTAAGGAAAGCAGCACATAGTTGATATGGGGTGCTTCCACTGCAGATTTGTATACAATCTATCAAAGATGTAATTTGAGAATGAAGCAACTCAGTGAATAGAGCACTAGCCCTGGAGATAGGAAGACCTGAATTCAAATGCAGCCTCAGATAATTCCTAGTTGTATGACCCTGGGAAAGCTACTTAACCTCTGATTGATTGACAAAAGGATCCACTGGGTCCACTGTGGAAGGAAATGGCAAACCACTCCAGTATCTTAGCCAAGAAAACCCACGGACAGCTATGGACCACGAGGTAACAAAGAGTTAGACACAACTGAATGACTGAACAACAGCATTATTTGAGGATGTATGTCTTAATGTATGCACTAGAATTTCTTCAAGGAGGATGGAATTAGACCTCTCTGGGACCCAATTGAGTCTATACTAACATAAGGAAAAGCAGGTTTCCAAGCTCTAATAAATATGAGAGAATAAATGTTGGACTTGGGGAAGTTAAGAATTGTTTGGAATTTTCATTGCCCACCAGAATAATAATGCTTCTTTGACCACCAGAAAGGTCCCCCAAAGTATATCAGAAATAGTGACACTACTTTAAAAGGGAGAGCCTGAAAAAGAAAACCAAGAATAGGACTACTACAGAGAGTTAAGAGAACAGTATGTTCAGAACACCTATAAATATTTAAACTCTCAGTCTAGTCAGGCTACAAGTCATTCCTGTCCTTTTGGACAGAATCTCTAAAAACCTGGTTGTTAGCACCCACTCAAAATTAGTCACAACAGCACACATTCTATATTCTAAGCTCTATGCCAGAGATATGCTAAATTGCCAATGAAAATGCTTCCCTCTCACCTCTCCCTAAGTCAACTTTGAATAAGAAGAACAACCCATCCTCCCCTCCCTACCCATAGAAAGTCTGGAGTTTAGTGTAGGAGTGATTTATTCTGTTTCTCATTTTATGTAGGTCAAAAGTAAAAAGGTATCAATCAAATGTCACAGTGTTGCCTAGAAAAGTTTACTAACAAAAAACAGAAAACAGCAATCATTAAACAAAATCACTGGACCAAGGTTTGTTTGTTTTTTTATATGATAATTTAGCATGCAGTCTACTTGCACAAGTGGATTGAAGACTCCTTGTTAAGCCATTAGAAAATGAACTTTGGAATAAGTATAATATTGGAAAAGATAATTATCAATATTTCTTTTAACTTTAAAACAATCCTCCCTCTGATTATATGTACACATGAAATTCTTTTATTCAGCATACATATAAAGACAAATATTTAAATGGATATGGACACCAAACTAGACCTCTTGCAATCTCTGTAAATAAGATAAACTTTATTGGAACTTCTTTTATAAGAATCAGTAAAAGACTTTCTAAATTACCTGATGTGTGATAGATACACAGGAAAGGTTTCAAAATTCCCATTAATGCTTCCATTTTACAAAGGAGCTGTATTTTGGTGTATAGGTATATTCTTATTTTTAAGAAATACTACAATAAAGCATAATGGCAATGAATGCCCATTGCTCATGAGCCATACAATTGGTACGGTTGCTTAGCAACCACTGACAGGTACTGTATATTGGAGAGCAAGCGGATACAAAAGAATGAATGAAAGTCTTATCAACTGCATTGATTTCAGGTAGAAGAAAACTGTCCTCAATGCAAAATGGCATCTTTTAACTTATGAAAAGGAGACAAGGCTAAAAAATGTTTATTTCCCTATTAAAGAACCCAATTTTTATTTAAGCCACTGAAGCAGATTAGGGTGGTAAGTCACTTCATGGAAAAAGAACCAGTTTATTGTTGGTAAAAGGATGAGAAAGAGGTGCTTAACAAATTAGCCCTTGAGGCAAACTACCAACAGGTATTAGGAACAATTTCCCCATGTTTTCTTCCCAGACTGAGCAAAACTTCATAGTTATTTTTTTTTAAATATTTTAAGTATTTTTAAAAGAATATGTTTTCAAGTAGAGGCTGTACCCTTTAATTAACTGAGTTTTGGGTTTGGAGTCAAGGCCTGACTCCAATTCAAATATCTTCAGTGTGCCCACAGGCAATTCCTTATATCACAGATGGTCTTCAATATTCTATTGCTGAAAGACGTTCTTATACTGACAATTGCCCACCCAGAGGAAATCATGTATTCTTCAAATAATTTCCATTTCTAAATTGTCCCCATTTGCAAACACTAATAATTTGAAAGAATTTCTTTTTCTTCTCCCAACAATATCTTCTCTTTTCTCTGTGGAGATTTTTAAAATTATTGTTTTTTTAAAACTTTCAGAAATGTCATTAATATCCCTTATTTTTTTATATCAACTTTCATTTCTAACTAGGTCTCTCCTCCACCCCCTATTCATCAAAACCAGTCTTTTCAAAAAATGAATCAAAGCAAGGTAGAAAAAAGCAGCTTAATATAAGGATGGGATGTTTGTTAAGCAAATCAATCAAATCATCTCACTCCATTTAGAGAATGAGCTAAAATGATCTGATTTTTCAACCCGGTGAAAACAAACAATCAATCATAGGCTTTTTACTAAGTAAGAAAAGTCCTTAGAAATGGAGTAAGGTTGCACGGAAAGAAGGTTTTGATAGGCTGGGAAAATTTGGTCACATTCTAGGGGTCACCTATCAAATCATTAGAGGACCATAATAATTCTAGAAATGGGAGTATGGTGTTCCAGTAAAACCCTTGAGGTGGAATTGTTTTGGAGGGGATGGATTGTGAAGGAGAGGCTTTGGCTTTGGTCCTCATCTAGATCTCCTTCATCCTTCCTCTTTGTTCCAAGAAGGACGTTGTGAGCTTTGTATGATTTTGAACTTTTCATTCTCCAAACAGTGTCCTGGGGCTTCCCCAGTCAGCTGACAGCATTGTTTACATTGGGAGCCAAAGCAGGATTTGTTGCAAATTTATAATTCCATGAGCAGCCCAACAAAGAAAATACATTATGTGTAAGGAAAAAACTTTTGACCATGCCATGATGGAGAGAAAAGGAATTCTGGTAACTAGGAACTTTGAGTTATCCCTTGACTATTCATGTTTTTCCTGCTTGAGTCCATATTCCTCTGAATTCCCTATGTATTTATTAGTGAGAGAAAGCTTCATGGAGTTTTATGGAGATCTGTATCAACTGTTCTTATTTACCTTAGAAAATATCCCTTTCTTTTTAAAAAAAAAATAGTTAACAACTTTATAGTTTTAAGTTTCAAATTTTATCCCTCCTTCCCTCCCTCCTCCCTAAGGTTGTAAGTGAGCAGATCTGGGTCAATTATATAAAACATCACTATATTAGTCATTTTGTACAAGAAAACTTGAATAAAAGAAAAAAATGAAAGTGAAAATTAGCATGCTTCAGTCTGTGTTCAATCAATATCAGTTCTTTCTCTGGATGTGGATAGTATGTTTCATCAGTAGTCTTTTGGGATTGTCTTAGATCATTGTATTGTTGAGAATAGTTCACAGTTCTTTATCAAAGAATATTGCTGTCTCTGTGCACAACATTATCTTGATTCTGCTCGTTTCACTTCACTATACATCAGTTCATACAAGTCTTTCCAGGCCTTTCTGAAATCATCCTGCTTGTCATTTCTTATAGCACAATAATATTCCATCACCATCTATACGACAGCTTGTTTAGCTATTCCCCAATTGATTGGCATTCCTTTGAAAAAGTATCTCTTTCTAAAAGCTACCTAAGTCCGAGTAATTGATTGCAATTAATAATCTTGCACAGATGTATACAGAGGTTCAAGAATACCAACACTAGAAAATTTACCCCCCATATCTTAAAGATACCTCTATATACCTTAGGAATATAATATAACTGAGCTCTGTGGACCTGACTCTTCAGAGTAAATGGAATTATGTTACATCGGCAAAGCCAACCAAATGTCAATTGAATCTATCTGCACACACACACACACACACACACACACACACACACACACACAAATACTATGTGTATATGTATATGGCTGCTTATATATGTGTGTACAGGCATATGCATGTGTATAAACATGTATATAGATATACATATATGTATACATAAACAATACATGCATATATACACACATACATGCCTCAGCTTTGTAAAGAAGAAACCAAAAAGTTTATTCTGAATTCTTAGGCAAAGGTTGGTCACTGTAACTATATTGCATTCAGGTGTTTTGGTTTTCTTTTCCAATTTTTTAAACATTTTATTTAAAGTTTTGAATTGTAAATTCTATAGCTCTCTGTCCTCCATTTTCCCTGGGATGGTAAGCAATCTGATATAGGTTATACATGAGCAATTATGTAAAACATTTCCCTATTAGTCATTTTGTATATGAAGATGTGAATAAAAGGAAAAAATGAAAGAAAGTGAAAAATAGCATACTTCGGTCTGTATTCAATCAGTATCAGTTTTTTTTTTCTCTGAAGGAGGATATTATGCTTCAGCATCAGTCCTTTGGGATTGTCTTTGATCATTGTATTGCTGAGAACAGATAAGTCATTCACAGCTTTTTTGCAAACAATATTGATCCCATGTACACTGTTCTTCTCCTGGTTCTGCTTACTTCACTTTGCATCACTTCTTGTATGTTTTCCAGGTTTTTCTGAAATTATCCTGTTTGTCATTTATTACAGCACAATAATATTCCATTACAATCATATTTCACAGCTTGTTTAGCATTCAATTTTGATTATTTGCACTTTCCATTTACACTGATATAGTTACAGTATAAGGCAGCTAGAAGGCTCAGTACATAGATCAATGAGCCTGAAATCAGGAAGATATGAGTTCATATTTAGTTGTGTAACCCTGGGCAAGTAACTTAACCTCTCTTTGCCTAATGCACTGGTAAAGGAAATGGCAATCTATTCCTGTGTCTTTGCCAAGAAAACCACACCCAGGGTTACAAAGAGTCAGACATGACTAAACAACAACAAAATCACAAAGCACATGGTTTTCCTGATTCCACTGCACTATGAATTAGTAAATATGCCTTTCTCTGAATTTTTCATATTTGTTATTTGTTAAGCATATCAACCTCCCATTTAATTCCTATACTAAAGTTTGTTTAGCCATTTGCCTAGTTGGAGTCATCTACTTTGTTTCTTACTCTTTACTACCACAAAAATGCTACTATAAATATATTGTTATATGCCACCTTTCTTTTCTGTTCTTGATCTTCTTGGAGTGTTTGGCAAATAGTCGCAACTCTTTGTCAAAGGGTATAGATGAACTGATATCCAGAAGAGATGAGATCCATCAGTTTTTTGTCTTTTTACTTAATAAACTGTGTCAGCTACCTCAGGCCATGATTCTGAGGCTTTCTTACTATAATTGTCATCCTCTGTATTCTATAATCATATTTTTCCAACTGAAAATTGGGTCACATGATCTGACAAAGGATATTCCTTTTGTAAAGCCTCATTCAAAATATGCTTTCATTTTTTAAAAAATCAGTAGTGTCCTAGAAATTTGTGTACATATAGCCACTGCATAAATAACATAAACCTATCTCATTTTTACTTTTAGTGCCTTGTTTGGCTTTAAAAACCTATTTTCTTAAGAGACTTCTAGTTCACCTAGTTTGGTATTCAAGCATTTTGAATATTTGGAGTGAGGTATTCATACACTTTGGCATTATAATATATCAATAGTTCCAACAAATATGGTAAGAAAGTTCAAATTAAGATGTTAGCCTAAAAAAATAAAACTATTATACAAGGAGAAACCAATCTTAAAGGATTGAAGCATTTCATCCAATTTGTTTATTCTACTTTTTCACCTGGATGTGACAGACAACAGGAATGTTAAAATACCAATCCAAACACACATGTCACCTCTGGAGTGGTGCGAACTTTGTTTAGTGGGTATATCTCATTTCCGTGGAATGCACCCAAATGGCCTTCAATCCTTTTTCAAACTCTTCCCCTTTTCCCTTCCTCTTATGTAGGTTGCTGTCATTGTTATACACCCCTTGGGAATATTTTCATCCTTTAATCCTAGTTGGGTAATTTAGCACAAGAGAGTGGATTCAATCATGAGCCAAACTCTAGGCAGATTCCCTTAAGCAAACTCAGAATAACAGCTCTTTAAGCTGGTATAAATCTCAGGAACTTTGGTTCTTTTGAGACATGCTGAATTTCTCCATGAATCACCTTTTTTTCCATTTCTTTGTAGACCAAACAGACACAGAATAAACTGTTTTTGGTAACTACAATGAGCACCTCTAAGAGATTGTGTTTTAAATTTCATCCATTTATTGTACATGAAAGAGACTATTGAGATTTGCTTGAGGGAGTTTGAAATTTCCAGTTGGACGTTTGTCCATCACTAATTTATATGTTATGTTGTTTAAAGATAGTGAACTGTCCCCTTAATGGTGTGTGTTGTTTTATGTTGATAGTTCAAAAGCAATTGGGGGAAAATGGGAAAGGAAAAAAATTACAATGCTAAATTAATCTCTCTCTCTCTCTTTCTTCTCTTGATAACATTGGAATTTTACACATTTTATTTAAAGGTAGAATGATGTACTTGAAAGAAATGTGGAGTTGGAGTCAGGACACCTGGGTTTGAATTCTAGCTCTGACATTTTCTAGCTACATAACCAAGTCAATTAAACCTGCTAAACCTCAGTTTGCAATCCTGTAAAAAAATGACAATGGCAACAGAAATATATCATCTATCTCAGAGTTTTGTAAGAATAACATTTTATAAATTTCAAAGTAATATAGAAATGTGTCATTATTACTCTTCCTAAGAAGCAACTTCCCTTCATTTTTGCAGGAAAAGCTAAAAGGACAATGAGATTCTAAAACAGAGGAAACACATAAATTCTATCATCTTCAGTTTGACACATATATGGGGGGGAAATTGTTCAAATTATTATGAAGTTTTAGTTAAGTATTTTAGGAACTAAATAATTATGATATCTTTGGTCCTTTAGGGTTTAAAAAACATTTTCCTCACAACAATACTCTGAGGTAGATTGTACAAGGTATTATTTTTTCTTTTTTTTTTTTTTAGTGAGGCAATAGGGGTTAAGTGACTTGCCCAGGGTCACACAGCTAGTAAGTGTCAAGTGTCTGAGGCCGGATTTGAACTCAGGTACTCCTGAATCCAGGGCCAGTGCTTTATCCTTTGTGCCACCTAGCCGCCCCAACAAGGTATTATTCTTACCATTTTGTAGATAATTGGGAAACTGCAATGCTGATGAATGACAAGATTTGTTCAAGGTCATTCAGCTAGCAAACTGAGGTCTTCTAATAAGTGTTCTGTTTACTAACTGCTCTTCATTTACAGTTGTTTTAATATAGAAAAATATATATCAAGAACTTATTTCCAATTTCTCAGCAAGCAAGTATTAAGCACTTCTATTTGCCAAACATTGTGCTAGGTGCAGGTGATACAAAGTCAAACCTGAAACAGTCCCTTCCTTCAAGTACCTTATGTTCTATAGGGATATGAAATTTTATAGATTGAATGCATTGAATAGAAGGAAGAAACTGTCTCAATATGTCTAACCATTTGGACTAGGAAAGAAAATAGGATCTAGGATTAGAAAACCTCCATCCCAGCACTGTCCCGGTGGAAAAAAAAAAAATTGAGTCACAGAGAATCTGCAAAAGTCCATGTAGAAATAAAAAGCAAACATTTTAGATATGATTGGGGTAGGTAGATAAAATAGGAATTAAAACATTCAACTCACCTTTTTAAAGAAAAAAATGAACTATTCAATAAAAATAAAAAATATACTTCTGTTTTTTTCTTTTCTTTTTTTTAGAACCTTGATTTTAAAATACAACCTCATACATTTTCTGCCCTCTCCCATTAAGTAAAACATTCTTCATAACAAAGATTTTTAAAAGAAAATCAGTAAAACCAACCAAAAAATTGGATGCATATGGCAGTATATGGAATATTTCATAGTCTTCCCCTACAATAAAATGATGGAGGTAGATGTTCTTAACCTTTATCTTGAGGCAAACATGTTGATTATAATTTCACAAAATTCACTATTGTTTTACTTTATTCTTTCTTTTAACATTTTTGGAGTTATTTTACATATTTCATCCTAATACTATTTACTTCACTCTGCATCAATTCTAGTAAGTCTTCCCATGCTTCTTTAAATTCTTCATGTTCATGATACAATCATGTACCATAATCTGGTTAGCCATCCCTCAAAACATGGACTTCTCTTTCATTTCTAGTACATCACTATCGTTAAAAGAGCCCCCCCCTTTTTTGGGGGGGAAATATGTGCCTAACAGTAGTATCTGTTTGAAGTCCTACAACATAGACATTTTAGTGACTTTTTTTGATCATCATTCCATATTGATTTCACAAAAGTTTGAACAAATTCAGAGTCCCACTTATAGTATATTAGTGGATTTGTCTTCCCATGGCTTCGTCAATTTGGACTAGTTTGATTTTTTACACTTATAATTTATTGGATATTGGGTGAAATCTCAGCACTCTTGATGTGCTTTTTATTATAATTGATTTGGCATAGTCTTTCATACAATTATTAATAATTTGTAATTCCTTTGAAAAAGATATTAATATCTTTGACCTCTTTTCCATTGAAGAATGTGTCTGGGTTTATGTATTTTTGTTACCTCCATTATTTGTATTTTAGGGCAACAGTTTTTCAATTTTATACAATCAAAATTATCTATTTTGACTTTTGCGTTCTCTTCTATCTTATGTTTGATGGAAATTTCTCCCCTAAATATAGTTGTGAAATGTACCTAATCTTCTGTTTTAAGAATTGTTTTGGGGGCACCTAGGTGGTGTAGTGGATAGAGCACCAGCCCTGGAGTCAGGAGTACCTGAGTTCAAATCCAGCTTCAGTCACTTAACACTTACTAGCTGTGTGCCCCTAGGCAAGTCACTTAACCCCAATTGCCTCACCAAAAAAAAAAAAAATGTTTTTTTTTTATTGTAACTTTTTATACTTAGGTCATAGATTTATATTAAGGTTATTATGGAATATAGTTCAGAACGTTGGTCTAAACCTAATTTCTATGAAACTGATTTACAATTTTCTAATTTTCCTTTTTGTCAAATAAGGAGCCCTTCTTGATTAGTTTATATTATTGCTCATTGAACAGCCATATTGAATCATTTTTTTCTGATTTTTGCTTATCTTATCTAACCCACTGATCAACTTTGCTAAATAATTTGGGTGATTATAACTTTAAAATATAATTTGAAGTCTGGATGCACTATTTCCCTTTCATGCTTCCTTCTTGATGTTTCATTAATACTATGAGATTTTAAACTTTTTATTCCTCCAAATGACTTTTGTTCTTATTTTGTCTAACAATGAGAACCCTCCAATTAAGTCTCATCTATCTATCCATCTATCTATCTATCTATCTATCTATCTATCTATCTATCTATCTATCTATCTGTCTGTCTGTCTGTCTGTCTATCTATCTATCTATCTATCTACCTATCTATCCATTCATTTATTCATCTAATCATTCATTCATCCATTTATGTAGTGTTTCACCTTTGTATTTATATGTCTTGAGTTGACTTGGTATATCGGCTTAACTCTGAGACAGTTCAGGAATTCTGTACATATTTTTAATGGAGTTTCCCTTCCCTTTATTTACCCCTAGATATTTGCTATATATAAATATTGATAATTATGAATTTATTTGGTATCCTGAAACTTTATGGTAGGTATTAATTAGCTCAATACATCTCTTTCCTTATTCACCTCAATTTTTTAAGTAAATTATCATGTTATTTGCAAATACTGATAATTGTTTCTTCTTTAACAATGTGTTTGCATCAAATTCTTTCTCCTACTGCTATTGCTTGAACTGCTAGAATGGTGTCAAATGATAATGTGGGCAACAGGGCATCCTTACTTTACTCCTGCATTTTGGGGAAAGCTTTTAGTTTTTCCCTATTGCATACAAAAATGACATTTAGTTTTAGATTGATTTGTTTTATCATAGTAAAAAGAGATCTTACTAATGTGGAAATGTTTTGCAGGACTATACATGTATGACTAAAAAAAAGAGATCTTTTCATGCTTGAGCTTTGTATGGTTTTTGGAATAGATGGGTGCTGCATTTAAGAAAAAATAAATGAGTGAATGAATGAACAAATGAATGAATGAGTGAATGAATGAAAATTCTGATGTGTCTTGAGGGTGTTCTATTATTAATATAACTTTTTTTCTAATATTGACCCATGCTCATATATCTGGTATAAATACATTTTGGTCATAATGATTTATTTTTATCTATTGCTGGGGCAGCTAGGAGGTGGATGAAGCACTGGCCCTAGAGTCAGGAGGACCTGAGTTCAAATCTCAACTCAGACACTTACTAGCTGTGTGATCCTGGGCAAGTTACTTAAGCCCATTTGCCTTAAACATCCAGGGCCATCTTCAATTGTTCTTTTGTATATCTTGCCACTGGCCTCATATGGTTCTGGAGGAGAGTGAGATTGGTGACCTTGCACAGCTATTCCTAAATTAAATCCAATTCACTGCAAATCATTACATCACCCTGGTGTCATGGTCCTCTTTGAGAAGAAGGACAAACAAATAAACATATATGTATGTGGATTGCCATCTTTGCTAGAATTTTATCTATTTTTTACAATAATCATTATTAATATTACTCTACAGTGTTCTTTAATGACACAGTTCCCTTTCTCTTTTTGGAGTAAGGACCCTCATCTACTCTTCCCAAACTATCCCCTTTCCACTGATTTTATCCCATTTTCCTACAGTCTCCACTCTTATTGAAACACTTTTGTTTTTTAATTGACCTGAGATTTCAGTAGTATAAGGCTTTCCTAGTCAAAAACTTCCTCTAACTATGAAAATAATCACTTTCTTTGCACCTTTCTGGGTTTATTGCCTATTCTGATAAATCTTTGGGAAGTATACATGACAACACCTAAAAGATAAGGAGATTATCTTACCCAAGTACTTAAACCCTGTACCAGGAAGAGTCACCCCCCAAAAAAGGCAAAGTCAAAGGCTATGAGCATGCTGTAGAACACTGCCCTTACTCCTTTAGAGCTTGGGGCAGACCTAAACAAACTGATTAAAAGAATATATCATTCATTGAGGATTTCAGCTGACACAGAAGCTGGATGTGGTGGAAAATATATCTAACCTGGAGACCAGCAAGCAAAAGCATTCAGAGGAGCATGTACAGCAGAAGAGTGTTCAAAAGACACCATGAGACTATAGTCAGTGAAACAACAGTGTCTCTGTGTCCCTGGAACATCAGAAGTCAGAGTTGCCCCTCCTGACTTAAACATTAGCCATACCTCCTCACATCCACCCTGTTGTTGTTGTTGAATTCTTATAGTCAAATCTAACTCTTTTTTATTTCATTTGGGATTTTCTTGGAAAAGATACTAGAGAGCTTTGCATTAACTTCTCCAGCTCATATTGCAGATGAGGAAACTGAGACAGACAGGGTTAAGTGACTTCTCAAGGGTCACACAGCTAGTAATTGTCTCTGAGGCTCTATTGGAATGCATGAAGATGAGTTTTCCTGACTCCACGTCATGAACTCTATCCACATTGCCACCTAGCTGACCACATGAATCTTAGCCATAAACGTTTGCTGCTCAAGTGTTTCTCTAACTGTGGTCTCTCTGTGTATCTACTCTCTCCACTGTGGCTAGGTGTATGTGTAGTAGAGTATGCTACAGGTTAATGGAAAAGAGATTTTATTATTTCTTTTTACTAAGACAATTCATTAAATGTTTTTACATTGAGTTAAATGTATCCTCTGGTTGACCATTAACATGTAAACATCTCAGTAGAGCTTTCCAAGCTATTGTTTAGGAGTACATACCTAGAGAGTACCCTGAACTTAAGATAGCTATCTTCTGGGAGACTCAATCTGTTAGTTCAGTCATGTCCCTATGGTTTTATACTTATTTCTCTGTTAATTAGTTGATTTTGCTGCCTCTGAGGTAGTTTTCTACTCAGACTTCCTCCCTTGCATATTGTTCTTTTTGCCTTTCACTTGTATTCCCAAGTTGTGTCTTAATTTTCCCTCCTTGATCCTTGGTACCTATTGCTTCTATTATTGCACAGAACCTCTGAAGATGGGTATCTTTTGTAAGTTAATAATGTGGGAGCCCAGTGTTTTCCATTGCAGAGTAAACACCAGGGGGAAAGGATATCTTTCCCCAGCTAGGTTTTCAGTTCCTTTTTCCTCAGGAAAACACATACACACACACACACACACACACACACACACACACACAGAGTCATTTACTTTCCCTTCCTTTACTTTGTCTGGGCAACAAAAATATCTACCACATTTTCTGAAGAGAAGAATATTCAAGCTGAGTCAATGCTATCAAGTCAATATGAAGGGATGCCCACAGCCTTGAAGGTCATGAAGCACAGACCTGCAAAATTGCTTATACACTCTGAACTTAAAATACAGAATCTGGTAGAAATGTGGGTAAGGGAAGAGTCAGAGAACATCAAGGTTGAGTTTCCATGCTTAGTATGTATGTTATGTATTAAAGTATATATGTTATATATGTAGTATGTATGTTGGTGTATAACATATGTAACTCCTACTATGTAACTTCTTTGATGTTATTTAATGAAGTTTTACCAGCCTTAGCAGTTCATACATCCTATCTTGTGGATTCAACTTTACTTATTCTATTCTTGGCACATAGTTCTTTTTTCTGAGGGTTTGGGGTTTGAAAAGTTTGAGGAAAATTATTACTTTGCCATATGACCAATTATCTTATCTCATCAGTTCCTTTTTTTCTTTTTTTTCTTATTTGTAACAAAAGTGGGCTCTCCTTTGGCTTCTCCTCCAAGGTAAACTTTATTTCCTGCCAGAAGGGGAAGCAGGATGTTGTGACCTGAGGACACTGTTCCCCTCAGAGAAAAGAGATACTAAGATAAAAGTATATCTTTCTGCTCCCTTAAATATTGTTCACCTTGGTGTTATTATTGGGTTGGAGGAAACTTCTGATTGCTTTGGAATTTTGTGGGGTAAAGAAGACTTCAAGCTCTCTATCCAAGGCTTGACCCCTTTCCCACCAAATACCAGTTTCACAATGAACACACATAGGGAATAGCAAAAAAACCCATTTTCTAAATCCTAGCAAAACAAAAATCAGAAGGTGTACATAGGAGAATATATACCAAACAATGCAGAGTAAATGAGATCTCCCATTGGGAGAAAGATTGCTCAACCAAGAAAAAGTGTTCTTGATCTCACCCAATGGGAAACTCCCTGAAGTCTCTATTATTGTTGTCTGGGAATAAGGTCATGATAGAGACTATTTGCTCTTCTCCCGACTTCCCAGATTCTTTTCTTTCCCTTCAACCTGAATTAGATTTGACCTTTTTCTTCTTCCTCTTAAAGCTAGAAGCCAGAAGCAACAGCAGCCATTTACTACTTGAAGAGTCCTGAAGAGGCTCAACACTCCTAAGAGTCCCAAAAAGAACCAGTACATAGAGTCCCAAAGGAAGACTTGTAAAGATTGGAACTCTCTGGCCTCTCACCAACTTTTTCCAGTCCCCTACAAACAGTAGGGTATTCATCTCCACCAATAACAGTCCCATACCAATGAGTTTTGGGACACTTACTATACATTTTTAAAATTCCTTTAAAAGATTCCCTCATCACATCTTTAAATTTAAAAAAAGAATGAAATTTGGAAGATATGAGATTTCTACTTTATACTTCCCAAATTCCAGGTATTTTGAATTCTGTCCATCAATCAAATTAACATTTATGAAATAGCTACTATGTTTCAGGCACTCTGCTAAGTGTCACAGATATAAAATGCAGCCACTAAGTACCTTACAATAGACAATACTATTTTTAATATCATATTTGTCCCAGATACTGACTTATAACAAATTTGATAATCAATTCTTTGAGTTAAAAATATAAATAATATTATAAGAATTATATCTTGTGAGAAACTGATTAAAAACTTCAATAAAATTAATTTTTAAAACTTGACATTTGTAACTCTAAGTTTTTGCTCTATTATTTATGGAATATATTATTAGAAATATTTATTTCAATGAAGGAATGGTTAAGATACTCAAGATATCTCTAAAAAATACAATTTGACCCAATTTCTCTATCTGGATAACCATATTTTCAATGTAAAAACATCCCTTTGAAGTAAAAAAAGCTTCATTATGAAATGAAGTGGATCAAAACAGACTGATTACAGTATTTTATACATATGTTTTCATATTTTAATTCACCTTTTTTTCTTTGTTTTGCCCATGAAGGTAACCTATTTCAGAAAAGCATTGCAGCAAAAAGATCACTCAACTAATAGTTCGAAATTATTAGTTCTAGTCAGGGCTCTGCCACTAATTAGCTGTGTAACTTTAGAGAGGTTACTTAACCTTTCCATGTTTTAGTTTTTCTGTCTCCACCCCTACCCCCACTGCTTTCCTGTGGCTGTGATTAATAAGGTCAAAATGACAGCACAAAGGAAAAAGAGGAGGGAGAGATCCAGCTTCAAATTAGGCTGAATGTGAGCCTGTCACCAAGTCTCAGGCATTGAGGATCTCACTATTTCAAAGGGAGTAGAAATAGGGTAAGGTACCACTAAGCAGGCGTTTGAGGAGTGAAGGATTAGAGTCAGGAGAGTGTATTTGAGAGCAATCTCTCTCCATGCTTGGTCTTGTCACTGACTCTACTCCACTGTTCCTTCCATAAGTGGTTAACAAGTTTATATGAGTAATTGGGGTCAATCCTAAATACTAAATACCAACAACAACATTTATATAGTGTTTACCATGTGCCAGACACTATGTTCAGCACTTTACAAGTATTATTTCATTTTGTTGATCACTATATATATATATATATATATATAACATATTGATATATACCATCTCTATCTCTAACTATCTCTATCTCTATCTCTATTTGTGTATGTATATGACCTAATTTTCCAGAAAGCATCGGAACTAGCATAGCTAGTAACCAAGTAGTAAGAGAGGAAAAGTAGCCAAAAAATTAATCAGTACTTTGGATTTCACATTCCCTCAACTGTTGGGAAATTGACCCTCTGGGAGGCCATGAATTGAAGAATAATGGGGAGGCATTCTAGTTGTCACTGGGAGCAGCTGATAGTTGAATCTGAAATAAACTCATTGTCTCCCCTATGAATATCTAAATTTGGGGAGAGCTATTTTTGAGCATGCATCCTGTGTAATTATTGTTTTTGATTACCTTAAGCTATATTTCTTTTGCTTCTATAACATGAATAAAGCATCTGCATTAAGGTAATTAATTCCATTTTGCCTTACAAGTTCATATGACTATGGGTTCATTCACACACAGCAATAGAGAAAAATAATGGAGTTTCCCTCAAAGACCTAAGATTCTAAGTGAATAAATCTATATAGATTATAATGTTAGACTAACAAGCTAAAAAGCATCCCCTCAGAAGGCATGGATTTGGGGATTTTCTGGGTTAAAGAATCAAAAATATTTTGAAATTTCACCAAATATCCTCTGGTATTCAGTGATATTTATGGCTTCTCAAGTTATTGTGGAATTTCAAAATCTCTCTGTGATCTCTAATTACAATCAGCCAAAGGGATAGTTGTTTGACTCAGAAGAACCCTTAGCTGAATAAATATAAAAGACAAGAGTTGGATTATTTGAAATATGATGTTTAATTTCAAATTAAATCAAATATAGTTTTATTTATTTTTAATTTATGTAACAAAATGAGCATTTCTATAACATAAAAGAAAAAAGATGATTGAACGTGAAGCTGCAAATCCACTATATACAATTTGCTCATTATTTTAAATATGCAACAAAATTATCATGTGGATTTTTATTTAACTTTTTTTCCTCCTTCCCTCACCCCTGGCCCTAGAGATGGTTCTATTAGACACAAATAGGTCTTTGAGAATTGTGAGATTTAAAATTGGATATTAGATCATAAATCTCCCCTACTTAACCTTTCCCTTAATTTATCTCCCAAACTAGTAAATGGAAGAAGCTTTTGGTTTTCTAGATAGACCTTTTTATTTATTGTTATGGTAGTCACAAGGTGATGTTGATTAGAAGGATAGGAAAGTAGAAACACAATACAAATCGTCTTAAGTCTAAGCTTAGTCTATATTCCTTATAAAAACTCACCAAACCGAAAAGGCCACCTTTGGAGAGAGAGAGTCTGTGCCGCGCCGTCAGGAGTCCCGCCAAACAGCCAAAAGCCTCACTTCCCTTCTCTCCACCCCAGAAGTCGAGTCCCCGCAGGCAGTCTGACGTGCGCAGCAGGCGGACTGTTCGTCTCCTCCCCAAAAGGGTGGTCCTTCAAAAACTGGCGTCTTTCAGTTATCCTAACCAACTGGTAAAAACTTTCATATTTTACCACAGAATGAAGGACAAACAACAACAATAGGAATGCTAATGATTTATGTAGATTTACTTTATAATCAGCTACTTTACTAAAATTATTTTTTCAACTAACTTTTTAGCTGAGTCTTTGGAATTTTCCAAGTATTTCATCATATCATCTGCAAAAAGAGATAGATTTTTTTTAAACTTTGTTCCCTAGTCTGATTTGTTCTATTTCTTTTTCCTCTCTTATTGTTATTTCTAGGATTTCAAATACAATATTGAAAAATATTGGAAACAATGGTCATACTTGTTTCATATGTGATTCTGAGAAGGTGTCTAGCTTATCTTCATTTAAAATAATACTTCCTGACCATTTCAAATAAATGTGTTTTTTATCAATTTAAGGAAAAGTCCATTTACTTTCAATACTTTCAATATTTTTAGTGGAAATGAGTGCTGCACTTTGTCAAAAGATTTTTCTGCATCTATTGATATAATCATGATGTTTCAAAAACTTTTGTTATTTATATAGTCAATTATATTAATAGTTTATTTATGTTAAACCATCCCTGCATTGCTGATATAAATCCCACTTGATTATAATATGTAATCTTTGTAATATATTGTTGAAATCTTTTAGCTAGGATTTTAATTTATTTTTTTTATTTAGTATTTTTGCTTTTGCTATCTAATATCATATATGTCATACATTCTAATGGCTAATGGTTAGCATTGGGACAGAATAGATCAGAAAGAACAAAGAAAGAGATAAGGCTAGTTAAACAAAATAAATTAAAACATTTGATTTATATGCAAAACAAATAAGGTAAACTGGGGAAAAGAATGAACTCAGAGAAAAAGATTCAGATTAAAGTCTTATTTCTGAGATGAAAGTAAAATAGGTAAGCTAAGGCAGATATGCAGATATCAAAACCCAGAAAGAGAATACAACATAGTGTCTGGCATATAGTAAGTGATTAATAAATGCTTGTTGACCAACTGAAACACACTGAGTCATAAATGAGATTGGATAATCAGCACATTGTCCCAAGGTATCAATATCTAGGAAGCACAGTCTTCCATTCTTCCTTTCTGCTCAGCCTCTCCTCCCCATATATACTGTATGTTGGCACCCCTGAGATCTTAAAATTCTACAAAGACCCACCATCTCCCAATGTCACATTCCCCATCTGCCATTTCCTTATTCTTAGATGTTGGGAATAAAGAACTATTAACTATGCCTTCTCTGCAGAATGGGCCATCTTTCAATGAAGGCACATAACTGGTACAGACTGTGCTCTATACCCTACCCCCTCTCAAGTGAATTTTAACCAGTGCTTTGCAGTTTTTATTTTTGTCATTATTTTATTTTGTTTTGCTTTTAATGTTCATGTGACTTGGAATAAAGGCCATAAAAATATAGGTTACCCTACTCTAAATAGTCTTTACCTTACCCTTCTAACCTCTAAAGTGTGATGCACAGGACTGAACACAATAATTCAGATATAATCTTACCATAGCAGAGCATCAGGGGATGATCACCTCCTCATTCCTGGAAGTTATGCATTTCTTGATGCAGTCCAAGACCAAATCAGTTTTAGTTTAGTTTTTTTTTTCTTTTCTGACTACAAGACTATACTGTTGACAAATAATGAGATTGCCATTCACTATAATAGATCATTTTCAGACAAATTTATTTTTAAGCTGCCTGACCTGTTTTGTATTTTTGACATTTGTCATTTTGGAACCTAAGTTTAAGATTTTATATTTGTTTATATTAGATTGTGTATTATTAGATTTTATACATCATTGTAGGGCCTTGGGATCTTTTTAGATCCTGATTTTATGATGCAGTACATTAGGTATTACTCTCAACTTTATGTTATATGCAGATTTAATAAGCATATCATCTATGCTTCCATCAAAGTCAAGGTTCCTACTCGGGAATTTATTACTCATTTGCTCGTTTCTAATGTTTTGATAATTGGATATCTTTGGTTTCCTTTGTAATCCTGTGTTTTTTAAGGTCCATAGATTCCACCAGTCAGCCAAAGTGGTCTATGGCATAAAAAAGGCTAAGAACTCATGACCTAAGTCACTGATTTGAATGTTAAACTTCACTGAACCAAGAATAGATTTCTGAGGTCTCAAGAAGACAACCCCATTCCCATCTCCCCAGTTAACTCATCTATGTTATCTAGCCCAAATTTCTCCATGTTGTCCAAAAGATAGCAGAAGAAATTTTGTCAAATATTTTGGTGTACAGGCAGCTAGATGGCACAGTGGATAGAACACCAGCCCTGGATTCAGGAGGAACTGAGTTCAAATTCAGCCTCAGACATTTAACACTAACTAGCTGTGTGACCCTGGGCAAGTCACTTAACCCCAATTGCCTCACTAAAAAAAATTAAAAATAAAAATAAAGTGAGGGGGGGCAGCTAGGTGGCACAGTGGATAAAGCACCAGCCCTGGATTCAGGAAGACCTGAGTTCAATTCTGGCCTCAGACATTTGACACTTACTAGCTGTGTGACCTTGGGCAAGTCATTTAACCCTCATTGCCCCACCAAAAATAAATAAATAAATAAAATAAAGTGAGGGGTAGGAGGAATAGACTGAGGGAGGGGGGAAGGGAGAGGTGGAGTGGGAAGAGGTAGCTCACATGAATGAAACAACAAAAAAGCCTATGGAGGGGAGGGTAAGGGGAGGAATGAGAGGGGGAGAAAGTGAACCTCACTATCATCAGAATTGGCTCAAAGAGTGAATAATATACATACTCAAGGGGGTATAGTAATATATTTTTCCTTGAGGAAAGTGGAAGGAGAAGGAGCTGGGGGGTGGGAGAAGAGGGGACGGAGGAAGGGGAAGTTTTGGGGTGGGAGTTGTAAAAAGCAAAACACTTTTGAGGAAGGTAAAGATGTTCTGCATAACACCACATGTATGACATATATTGAATTACTTGATTTCATAGGGAGAGTTGAGGAGGGAGGGAGGGAGGAAGAAAAATTTAGAAAACAGAATTAACTCAAAGGCCTTAACCTCATCAGAGTGGGCTCAAGGAGGGAATAACACACACACACACACACACACACACACACACACACAATTGGGAAGAGTAATCTATTTAACCCTACAGGAAAGTAGGAGGGGAAGAGGATAAGGAGGGAAGGGTGAATGAAGGGAGGGTAGAGCAGGGGAGGGGGCAGTCAGTAGCAAAACACTTTTGAGGAGGAATAGGGCAAAATAACATAGACAACAGAGTAAATATCATTGGAATGGAATGGGATGGAGGGAAGTAGCTATGATGATTGACTACAATGTTAAAATGTATGGTACCTACTCTGCTGGGCTATTGGGAAGAAAATTCTTTGTTAAGTTTAAGGTACTATATAAAAGTTATGATAAACAGGATGCTATCAGAAAAACCTGGAAAGACCCATATGACCTGAAGCACAGAGAAATGTACTGTATAAAAAATAACAGCATTAGTGTAAGATGATCTGCTGGGAAGCATCTGGTTATCTTCAGCAAGGCAATGATCCAATATAACTCTGAAGAACTTATGAAAATTGCAGTCCATCTACAGAGAAAAAACTGATGGTATCTGAAAACAGACTGAAACATATTTTTTTTGATGATTCCTTAATCGGAAGTTTTGTTTTTATCTGTTTTCTCTCACAACCTAGATAATGTAGAATTGTTTACCATGACTACTCATGTATTAAAAAAATGAATTTAGCCTAGTATGACTTGTTTTTGATGAAACTATGGAGGCTTTAAGTGATCATTGCTTTTCTTTCTAAATGTTTGCAAACTTCTTTCATAATACCATTTAGAATTTTGTCAGTGAAGTTTTTTAGCTTAAGACCCTCTTCCCTTTGTACCACTATTTGTCATATTGTGCCAGATTCCTTGTTTCTTTCCTGAGAAACCTACAATAATCCTCATATTATGCATGTAAGTCCAGAAAATATCTCCAAAATTCCATTTAAAAGTTTGATATGTCAAAGGTTACAAGCTTGCAGAGAAAGACGTTGTATAGAGACAAGAATTTTGGCTATGCTCAAAAAACAAAACAAAACAGGAGTAATGTTTGGTGCTAGTCTCTTTCTAGGTCTGAGAAAATGTTGGAACCAGGGAATATATAGATTGGCTATATCTAGTAGATTATGTACAGGTAAATGTAAAATCTAGGAGTATCTTTGTCTTTCTGGATGTGGATGATAATAAGTCTTTGCTATGCAAAGGCAGAGACT
Source organism: Dromiciops gliroides (assembly GCF_019393635.1). NCBI lineage: Eukaryota > Metazoa > Chordata > Mammalia > Microbiotheria > Microbiotheriidae > Dromiciops > Dromiciops gliroides. The sequence continues at coordinate 563,957,830 of NC_057861.1, read as the reverse complement.
CAAACACAATACTTGCAAAACATACAAAAAAAAATTGCTTGCAAAAAAACCCCAAGCATCTTCTATGGTTTTGCATATGTTGTTTTACTTTAGCAATTGTCCAGATATATACATTTAAATATTCCTCAGTTAATCTTAATGTCCCTTAAAAAATCTATGATTATGATTTTTTGTTCCTGGGGCAAGTAACACAAACTGCATCCAAAGCAAGCAGTGGACATGAGGTGTGAGATAGAATAGAGTAAAATTTACTCCAATCCTCTATCTCCAACTTCCAATCTTAACTAATTATTCTTGATAGCTAAGTGAGAAATTCTTTTGTCTCTAAACTGTTGAATTACTGAATATTCTAAGTGCCCTCTGAATATCTAATCCTGGGTCAAAGCCTTAATCTGCGGGCCCCCCTCTCCCCTGGCCTTTTAGTTATGGCTAAAGTTCCTGATACTCAGAGAGCTGCTATTAGGATAAGCAACCAGCCAATATGTACCCCCAATAAGCTGGTAAGCTGGGTACTTTTTTACTGATATGTCAATAATATGTGTGGAGTTTTTTATTACCAGCATTGCTTTTTCCTTTATATTGGTAAGCCTAGCTGCTAAGCAATGAGTCCATATTGACCAGAAAGCTTGCAATATTCCTAGAGGAATCCACACTTTCATTATCCCATAGAGGTAATGCTATTTTGGTTTCCTGGAACATTTTGAATCTTTGTTTCTATCTGAAAAAAATAACAGACAGGGGACATTTGGCATCATCTTGTTTTTCAACTGCAGATGTGAGTCAGCCTAATAAGAACCAATCAATGGTGACTAAGTGCAATGTGAATTTTTAAATTTGGGGGGGAAGGGAGAGAAATGATGTACAGACAAAGCCCAGACACTTCTTTGTTGATATTTGTAGCAGGAGGTTAATTAGCATTAACAGAAGCATCAGCAATCGCATAGAGTTCGACAGAAGGTACTGGATGCTCCCAGCAGTATAGTACAGAAGGAAACAAGTTAAAATATTTTTTTCCTCTTACAGAAAAACCATTTACAAAAACAAACATAAAGTAATTGGATTCCTTTTTGTTTGCTTTCTATTCCTTCTCTCCAGCTAAGTGTTTGATTTAGTTGCTTTCTTTGCTCCCTCCAAGTTTGACATGTGTTGAGTAGCAATAGAAGGAGTTGTGTTTTCTTTATATTTCTTTCCTTTGGGTGACTGCGTGATAAGTCATTTCATTCTCAATTAATGATTTGGTCATTTTTTTTTTCTGAGTGGTCTGTAAGATTTTGATAAAATAGATCAAGAACCCAGTTCAGCCCATCTGGCTTTTTCTTTGTCCTCACATCTTTTAAATCACTACCTCTTCTAGCTTATTGCCAAACTGCCTAGCATTTCAAACACTCCAGCAGTTCCCACAGCAAACAAAGCCAAAGAAAGCACTACTGAGCATCTTCATATCCTTTCCCCCAATGAACACACACACACACACACACACACAATGTATTTTTTTGTTGTTGTTGTTGTTCTTAGTACAGCACTCTTCTGTTCCTCAGATGGAAGAGAAATTTTACTTTCATATTAGAGTTATTTGAAAATTCCTGGAGGTACATAGAATGTAAGCACTGTGTTTATAGTTGTTGGATCATTTAATAAATGCCACTTTCTTATCTTTTTCATCTATTCTTTCTTGGATTTCACAGTGCAGTCTCTGGGAAAGTGTTGGCAGCTGTTATTTTAATGTTTTAATATTCTGATAGCTACATAAATGATAAATATAAACTAAATTAAAATCTTGCCAGCCATTCAATTCTGGGGTTAACATATTCTCAGTAAAGGAAATGTCATTTATCCCATTGTTGTTTATGTGTTACAGAAAGAAAATAAACTGCAAATAGCTGAAAAAGATTAAAGATACATTTTTTTCCTGGCTAGATGCCAATGGAAGGCACAAAAAAATTGAAGAAAAGATAATTGTTGGTGGGGAGAAGGAGGGAATGACACTTGATCTGGAGTTGTTGATACTATAAAATGTGACATAGAAATAGCAAAAAGGAATATGAAAGGTAATATCCATATAAGCATGGTTGATATTGTTAATACAGCTGATTAGCTTTAATTATCTTTAAAATGATAAGTACAGATATAAGAATTAAGATTTAGATATAGAGGATAGGTAGAGGTGACAGATGGAAGATAGATTTAGATGATAAGCAATTGATCATAAATAGGTAGATAAATAGAAGAAATTAAGAAAGATAGATAGATAGATAGATAGATAGATAGATAGATAGATAGAAAGAAAGAATACCATCCTCCCTGTTAAACAGACTCAAAAATGAAGAGGCATTCTTTTTCTTCCATTTTATTTATCCCAGCATCCAAAATTTATTTTATCAAACATATCTTTAAGATTTATTTTATGTGAATTTTCTATAAAAAGGTGCCATGTGCATTATCCACCATTATTAAGCAGGACTAGAAATGTCCACCATAATAATATTAACATGGTATTATTTTGACTTTCCTTCCTTCCATATATGACAATTTATAGTACCAACAAAGCTAGATCAAGGATCACTTTTCCCTTCCCAACTCCCTGCCCCACAGTGATTTTCTTCAACATTTTGTTTCTCCCTTTAGGCATATGTTATTTCACAACATATCTTTAATCTTCCTTCAGCTATTTGCAGTTTCTTCCATAAAGTATCACAGCAGTGGAAGGGATGGCATTTACTTTAGTGAGAATATATTACTCCAGAATTGGATGGGAGGCAACATATTGAGTCCATTTTTATTTAGCATTTATCAGAATATTGTATATAACATACACACTTGCAATATTCTGACTCTTTTGTCACAAGGAATATAGATTTTAGATACATGGGGAGGGAGTATGGTACAACAGCTGGAAAGGGGGCCTTTAAACCAAGATGACTGTGGTTAGTCCTACTTTTGACACATAATTGGCAGGTGACCTTGAGTAAGTCACTTACCCATTCAAGATAGTAGAGAAATCATTGAGATTATAAATTGATATTAACAACTTTAGCAAAGTTGCAGGATACAAAATAGAACCACACAAATCATCAACATATATATATATATATATATGTTTATTGGTCAATAAAGTCCAACAACAACAGATAGAAAGAGAAATTCAATTTAAAATACCTGTAGACAATATAAAATACTTGGGAGTCTACCTGCCAAGACAAACACAGGAATTATATGATGAGAACTAAAAAACATTTTTCACACAAATAAAGTCAGATCTAAATAATTGGAAAAAATATTAATTGCCTATGGGTAGACAAAGCCCATATCATAAAATGAAAATCCTACCTAAGTTAATTTATTTAGTGCTATACCAACCAATCAAAAACATTATAGAACTAGAAAAAATAATAACAACATTCATTTGGAAGAACAAAATATAAAGGACATCAAGGGAATTAATGAAAAAAATGAAAAAGATGGTGGTCTAGCAGTATCAGATCTCAAGCAGTAATTATCAAAACAATCTGGTAGTAGCTAATAGAGAGGTGGAGAATAGAATAGGTACAAATTACACTATAGTGAATAACTATAGTAATTTAGTATATGACAAGACCAAAGATCGAAGTTTGTGGAACAAAAATTCATTATTTAACAAAAACTTCTGGGAAATCTGGAAAAAAGTATGGCACAAACTAGATATAGACCAACATCTCACACCATACACTAAAATAAAGTCAAGATAGGTACATGATTTACACATAAAGGGTGATTCCATAAGCAAATTAAGAGAATGTGGAAAAATTTATCTGTCAGATTTATGGACAGAGTAAGAATTTGGGATCAAAGAAGATATAGAGAGCATTACAAAATGTAAAATAAAAAATTTTGATTATATAAAATTAAAAAGGTCCTGCACAAACAAAACCAATGCAATCAAAATTACAAGGAAAGCAGAAAACTTGGAAAGAATTTTTGAAACAAATATCTCTAATAAAGGCCTCCTTTCTCAAATATATAGAGAACTGAATCAAATTTATAAAAACACAAGTCAATCCCCAATTGATAGTCAACAAACATCTTTAAAATAAAGTTAAGGAGAAAAAGGAATGCACTGGAAGAAAGGGAAAGGGAGAGGTGGAATGGGGGAATGTAGCCCACATAAAAGAAACAAAAAGCTTATGGAGTGGAGGGAAAGATGGGGAAGGAGTGGGGAAGTGAGTAAACCTTACTCTTATCAGAATTGGCTCAAAGAGGGGAATAACATACACATTCAAGTGGTTATAGTAATATATTTTGCCCTAAGGGAAAGTGGGAGGGGAAGGAGATGGAGGGGAGAGGTGAAGGAAGGGAGGGGAGATTGTGGGAGGGGGCAGTAAAAAGCAAGACACTTTCAAGGAGGGATAGGGTGAAGGAAGATAGAAAATAGAGTAAATATCAAGAGGAGGGAATAAGATGGAGGGTAATAAATTTAGCAATAGTAACTGAAAGAAATGATGAACAGGATGATATCAGAAGGACGGATGAAAAAATGCAAACTATCAACAGAGGAACTGTTGGTATCTGAATATAGATTGAAGTATAATTTTATTTGTTAGCTCCTCTTTCTAAAGTTATTTTGTCTATTTTCTTTCACAACCTAACTAATATGAAGATGTTTTGTATAACAGGACATGTATGACATTTATGGAATTGCTTGATTTCATAGGGAAGTTTGAGGAGGGAGGGAAGAAGAAAATTTAGAACACAAAGTTTAAAAAATATCAATGAAGGGAATTAAAGGAATTAGAATAGGCAAGGAGGAAACAAAACTATCACTCTTTGCAGATGATATGATGGTATACCTAAGGAATCCTCGAGAATCAAGTCAAAAATTACTTGAAACAATTAACAACTTTAGCAAAGTAGCAGGATATAAAATAAATCCACGTAAATCATCAGCATTTCTATACATGACCAACAAAGTCCAGCAGCAAGAGATAGAAAGAGAAATTCCATTTAAAGTAACAGTAGATTATATAAAATACTTGGGAGTCTACTTGCCAAGACAAACCCAGGAACTCTATGAACACAACTACCAAACACTCTTCACACAAATCAAATCAGATCTAAATAATTGAAAAGATATCAATTGCTCATGGATAGGCAGAGCTAATATAGTAAAAATGACAATACTGCCTAAATTAATTTACTTATTCAGTGCCATACCAATCAGACTACCTAAAAATTATTTTATACAGCTAGAAAAAATAATAACAAAATTCATCTGGAAAAACAAAAAATCAAGAATATCCAGGGAAATAATGAAAAAAAATTCACAGGAAGGTGGGTTAGTGGTACCAAACCTGGAGCTTTACTATAAAGCGGCAGTCATCAAAACTATCTGGTACTGGCTAAAAAATAGAGTGGTAGATCAATGGAATAGGCTAGGCTCAGGAAATGCAGTAGTAAATGACACTAGTAATGTAGTGTTTGATAAACCCAAAGACTCCAGCTTCTGGAATAGGAACTCAGTATTTGACAAAAACTGCTGGGAAAACTGGAAGATCATATGGCAGAAATTAGGCATAGACCAACATCTTACACCTTATACTAAAATAAGGTCAAAATGGATACATAATTTAGACATAAGAGGTGATACCATAGGTAAATTAGGAGAGAAAGGAATAGTGTACCTATCAGATCTTTGGAAAGGAAAACAGTTTTTGACCAAGCAAGAGATAGAGTATAAAATGCAAAATGGATGATTTTGATTATATTAAATTAAAAAAATTTTGTACAAACAGAAGCAATGCATCCAAAATTGGAAGGGAGGCAGAAAGCTGGAAAACAATTTTTGAGGCCAGTGCTCCTGATAAAGGCCTCATCTCTAAAATATATAGGGAATTAAATCAAATTTATAAGAATCCAAGTCATTCCCCAATTGAGAAATGGTCAAAGGATATGAACAGGCAGTTTTCTGATGAAGAAACCAAAGCTATCTATTCCCATATGAAAAAATGCTCTAAATCTCTAATGATTAGAGAGATGCAAATTAAAACAACTCTGAGGTACCACCTGACACCTATCAGATTGGCTAAAATGACAAAAAAGGAAGATAATAAATGTTGGAGAAGCTGTGGGAAAATTGCAACACTAATGCATTGTTGGTGGAGCTGTGAGCTGATCCAACCATTCTGGAGAGCAATTTGGAATTATGCCCAAAGAGCGATAAAGCTGTCCATACCCTTTGACCCAGCAATCCCACTTTTAGGTCTTTTGCCCAAAGAAATCATGGAAGGGGGAAAGGGACCCACATGTACAAAAATATTTATAGCTGCTCTTTACATGGTAGCAAGGAATTGGAAGTTGAGGGGGTGCCCATCAATTGGGGAATGGCTGGACAAGTTGTGGTACATGAATACAATGGAATACTATTGTGCTGTAAGAAATGATGAGCAGGAAGAGTTCAGAGAAACCTGGAGGGTCTTACGTGAGCTGATGATGAGTGAGATGAGCAGAACCAGAAGAACATTGTACACAGTATCATCAACATTGAGTGTTGACCTACTGTGATGGACTATATTCTTCTCACCAATGCAATGGTACAGAAGAGTTCCAGGGAACTCATGATAGAAGAGGATCTCCAAATCCAAGAAAAAAAAAGAAAGAAAGAACTGTGGAGTATAGATGCTGATTGAACCATATTATTTCTTTTGTTTTGGGGGCTGTTGGTTTTTTTTTTCTTTCTATTTTGAGGTTTTGCATCACTGCTCTGATTCTTTCTCTTGTAACAGGATTAATGCAGAAATAGGATTAATGTTATTATGTGTATATATATGTGTGTGTGTATATATATATATCTATATGTATATGTATAGAGATATATAGATATAACCTATATCAGATTACCTGCTGTCTAGGGGAGGGGGGGAGGGAGGGGTGGGAGGGAGAAAAATCTGAAATTGTAAAGCATGTATAAACAAAAGTTGAGAACTATCTTTACATGTAATGGAAAAAATAAAATACCTCATACATTAAAAAAATATATCAATGAGATAGTCAAAGGATATGACAAAGAAATCAAAGCTATCTATAGTAATATGAAAAAAATGCTCTGGATAACTAGTGATCAGAGAAATGCAAATTAAAACAGCTTGGAGGTATCACCTAACACCCATCAGAGTGGCAAATAGAACAAAAAAGGAAACTATTGGATGTTGGAGTGGATGTGGGAAAACTGGGACACTAATCCACTGTTGGTGGAGTTGTGAATGGATCCAACTCTTCTCGAGAACAGTTTGGAACTATGCCCAAAGGGCTATAGAACTGTACATACCCTTTGATGCAACAGTGCCACTGGTAGGTTTATATTGCAAAGACATCTACCAAAAGAGAAAAAGACCCATTTGTACAAAAATATTTCTAGCAGCTCTTTTTGTGGTGGCTATGAGTCAAAGCAATGCCCATCAATTGGGGAATGGCTAAACAAGGTGTGGCATATTATGGTGATAGAATAATATTATGCTATAAGAAATGACAAGCAGGATGACTTCAGAAAAGCCTGGAAAGACTTGTATGAACTGATGTATAGTGAAGTGAGCAGAACCAAGATAATTTTGTGCACAGCGACAGCAATATTGTTTGATGAAGAATTGTAAATGACAACTATTCTCAGCAATATAATAATAGAATGCAATCCCAAAGGACTAATGATGAAGCATACTATCCACCTTCAAAGAAAGAACTGATATTGATTGAACACAGACCGAACCATGCTATTTTTCACTTTCTTTCATTTTTTTCTTTCATTCAAGTTTTCTTGTATAAAATTGCTAATATGGTAAAGTTTTACATAATTGCACATGCATAACATATATCTGCTTACTTCCTCAGAGAGGGGGGAGAGGAAGGAGGCAAGGAGGGATAGAATTTGGAATTAAAAATGTTAAACAAAAATGTTTATTATTATTTAAAAAGATTAAAAATAGAAAATAACGTATAGAATTATATTAATAAAAGGAGTTTCCCTACCTTCTCCATGAATAAATGAAATCTTAAGTTTTTTCCCTGTCCAAACCATAATCTGATAGTTATATGAATATTAAAATGGTAGATAATATCTAATTATACACACATTCATGTAACAAAATATATAGTATATATACATATATAATATTCTTTTGTGTGTGTGAGGCAATTGGGGTTAAGTGACTTGCCCAAGATCACACAGCTAGTAAATGTCAAATGTCTGAGGCTGGACATACACAATATTCTGATAGAGATAGATTGATAGATAGATAAATAGATAAATAGATGAGTAAGAATTTTAGAGTTGGAAGGCACCCCAGATATTATTTAGTCCAATTCCCTCATTTTTTTACATATATAGAAAATGAAAAAGATTAAGTGATTTTCTAGTACTAAAAAATTTCTATGATTCTCTTTTCTCAAATTTCCTCTAGTATACTTATCTATATACATGTTCTATCTCCCCAGTGGAATGTAAGGTGCTTGAGGGCAGGATTTCTCTTTCTTTCTTTCTCTCTTTCTTTCTTATTTTTTTTTTGTCCTTGTGTCCTCAGATACTAGCATAATGTCTTATGTGTATAGTTCTCATTCAGTCCTTTCAGCTATATCTGACTCTGTGACCTTATTTGGTTTTTTGTTTGTTTTGTTTTGTTTTGTTTTGTTTTGTTTTGTTTTGTTTTTTGGCAAAGATACTACAGAAGTTTGCCATTTCTTTCTCTAGTACATTTTACAGATAAGGAACTGAGGCAAACAAACTGAGGGTTAAATGACTTGTCCAGGCTCACAATTTGAGGGAACTGAGAAGCCTTACTATTACTATTACTCAAGTCTGTAAGTCCCAAATTCATTTCCTATCAATGCTTTAAGTAAGACTCAGCTATTTATTTCTTTCCATAATATAATGTACCATCACTGATGACAGAAAAAAATAAAGTAGATAATTGGCACATGAATATCATCTTACCAAAATAAGAGCTTTATGATGATGTAGAAATGTTTTTTGAATTTCAGAAATATCTGTTTTAGGACACCTGAACATCTTCTCAATAAAATTAAGTTTGCCTGTGAAATATCTACATAATTGTTGGACATCTCCAAGAGCATTTGATTGTAATTATCACAACAGATTAACTCATCCCTCTCCCCTAATACCCATTTCTCCCCTCAACTTGATTATTTCTATTGATACTACCACCATCCTCCCACTCAACCAGTCTCAAAACACTGAAGGCATCCTTTCCACTTCTCTTTTGCTCACCCTTTTCTTTAAGTAAATACTCAGCCTTCTTTTTTTAATTTTTTTTCTTTTTTGGGGGGGGAGCAGGGCAATGAGGGTTAAGTGACTTACCGAGGTTCACACAACTAGTAACTTTCAAGTGTCTGAGGCCAGATTTGAACTCAGCTTCAGGGCTGGTTCTTTATCCACTATAATACCTAGCTGCCCCTGCATCACCTAGTTGCCCCCGTGTCTTCTTGATTATCGTCCACAATATTTCATGCCCATATATATGCTGCTCAACTGAGCATATTGTAACCCTTGTTTAGGCCTTAAGTGTCCTATGCTTAGATTATTTTAAGAACTTCCTAACTGGTTTCCCCACCTCTTGTAAATGCTTACACAACTGGCAAAATTAGCTTCCTATATAGACCTAATCTTACTCCCTGATCAAAATCATTCAGTGACTCCCTATTGTCTTAGAATAAAATATATATTTCTTGTTCTGAAGTTCAATGTCTGTCATAATCTGCTTCAAAATTGTCTTTACCGGGTTCTATCATGATACTTTTATTTCCACATTCAATTCATTATCAGTAGGAAACAAAGGGTAGAATAGGAAACATATATGCATAAGTGATAGATGCAAAATGTAGAAAAACATACATTTTGCCACATGACCAATGTGGTTTTTTTTCTTTTGCTTGATTATACAAATTTGTCAAAAGCATGTATTTTTTTCCCAGTTGAGGCTCAGAAGGACAAAAAATAAATTATTTTAAATTTATAATAAAATAAAATTATATGTTTATATACTATTCATATAGGAAGAATGAGAAGAATATTAAAGAGCCAATTAATAGCAGATTTTCATTGTGATAGTACATCACAGTTTTCAAATCAATGAGATAATCTCCAGAATACAAAAAAATGGGGGCAGCTAGGTGGTGCAGTGGATAAAGCACCAGCCCTGGATTCAAGAGAACCTGAGTTCAAATCTGGCTTCAGACACTTGACACTTAATAGCTGTGTGACCCTGGGTAAGTCACTTAACCCTCATTGCCCCAGATTAAAAAAAAAGGGAAAAACAGAAAAGATTAAGGTGAGCAGTTAAAGATTAGGCTGTGAAATTTTATTGGAGCCAGTTTATGGAAAACTTTGAATACTATGTTTAAGAGGTTATCTTTTATCTTCTGTGATCTATCTGTTGTTTGATAATGAACCTGACTAGTCAGGGATTTGTTTTGCTTTACTATGCATATTTTAATAAGATTTTTGTTATTCTTTTCTTTTTTCCCCAATGAAGCAGAGGGAAAGAAAATAACGTTTTTTTAAGAAAAAAAAATCTGGATATAATGCCAAACACTTGTAATCCCTGCTACTGAGTAAAGCTGAGACTGGTGGATCATTTTGGTTTGGTAGTTCTTGTTCACTATGATGGTGATCTGGAGTAGTGGGTGGACACCAGATTGCCTAAAGAGGAGAAAATTGGTCCAGGTTAAAAATGGAGCAGGTCAAAATTTTTGTTTTTATCAGCATTGAGGTCAGGCTCATAAGTGGCTATGGCACTTCCAGCCTCAGTAAGATAAGGAAAGGAAGAAAGGAAGGAAGGAAGGAAGGAAGGAAGGAAGGAAGGAAGGAAGGAAGGAAGGAAGGAAGGAAGGAAGGAAGAAAGGAAGAAACAAAGAAACAAAGAATGAAACAAAGGAAGAAACAAAGAAACAAAGAAGAAAGGGAAGGAAGGGAGAGAAAGAAAGACAGAAAGAAAGACAGAAAGAAAGAAAGAAAGAAAGAAAGAAAGAAAGAAAGAAAGAAAGAAAGAAAGAAAGAAAGAAAGAAAGAAAGAAAGAGAAAGGAAGGAAGAAAGAAAGAAAGGAAGGAAGAAAGAAGTTATTAAAAAGAGTATATGCTTGATAAACAAAAGCTATCCAGTAAAGTCTTTGATAAGAGGAATGAAATTTGCATAATGATCCATAGGAAGATAACTCAGGCAATAATTTTTCAGGTAGGTATATGCAAAATGATTGGAGAGAAAAATGATCTGGGAACAAGAAAATCTCATTATTAGGAGGTCTTTACTACAGGTCTAAATAAGAGGTGAGGGCCTGAATTCCAATGTGAGCAAAGGCTTTGGATCAGACTGGAGAAAGAACTGGTCAGAAAATAATTAAGCTAATTCTTTATTTGGTATGCAATGATATGGCTGATCTTTTTCAGATGAATGTCTATCTTGCCAGTCCATCTTATACTTTTGAGGTTGAGTTTTTAAACCCAAATGTAAGGCTTTACCTTTTTTTTTTTTTTTTAAGTGAGGCAATTGGGGTTAAGTGACTTGCCCAGGGTCACACAGCTAGTAAGTGTTAAGTGTCTGAGGCCGGATTTGAACTCAGGTACTCCTGACTCCAGGGCCGGTACTCTATCCACTGTGCCACCTAGCTGCCCCCGTTTTACCTTTACCTTAACTAAATTTCCTCTCAAGCAATTGTCTGGTCTGTCCTAAAAAATGTAAGTAGTGATTTTTATGAAAGGCACAAATTACAATATTAATGAACCCTGTAAAGAGACAACAGCAAGTCATGTTTTTTCATGTTTATCTGCAGGCATAAAGACAAGGCAAAGGATGGAAGAGATGTCTTGTTTATTTGTTTGCCTCCCTTTGTGTCCCCCATTTTAGCACAGTGCATGGCACATCACACTTGCTGAATAAATGCTAGTTGACTGACTGGCTTCTTTTCTCAAATCAGCAGTTTTAGGACATTACTTTACCATGCATGTGGACTCAATCTATGACAGACTCCAGGAAGGACCTTTTCCCTAGTTACCTCTGTCTAGTTCCTCACCCCTGCCTGTTGTTACCTGTTGGCCAGGCTCAATGTCTTCTAGTCACTGACATTTATCCCCCTTCATAAACAAATCTAAGTAAAATCAGAGTCTGAACATCAATGTTTCTTTATTCTAAAGGATCTTCCAAATGGTTTCCCCTCACTGATAGCTCCCTAAATTGGTTTATTCTATAGGGATCAATTAAACGATAATCACTGATAAACTGCTGCAGGATAATTCTGAAACCAGGCTTGTGTATCCTCATTTGATAGCATGTACTCCCTTGGTTTGGCTGAGGAAGAAAGTAAATTACATGTCTAATAATTACTTTTCAGCCTAAGCACAAAGTTTTGGATTCTGTTGTCGTAAGAAGAGCTTAAAAATAAAAATTAAAGGTAGGAATTTAAATGAAAACAACTCTAAAAGAGATCTGAATTCAGACTAAATGCCAAGAGGAGAGGGAACAAAACTCACTTCCCTCCATTTAATAAAGAAGTGACTGACTATGAGTGGCAAGTTCTTTATTGTCAGTTGTGGCCCATGTATTGATTATTTTGGCTTTTTTTGGTTGTTTTCTTTTTGTTTTTTATTGGTTTACTTGTTTTGTTAAGGGATCATTCTGGCGTGTCATCAATGTAGGTCATGAGATGACCTGGGATATGTGATAGTGAAATGACTATTTATTTTGTAGAAAAACAAAGAGAACTGATGAAGCTTTTTTTTTTTTGATAGTTCAATGTTATTATTTTCCAGGTACATATAAGGATAGTTTTCAGCATTTGTCTTCACAGGATTTTTAGGTATAAATTTTTCTCCCACCCTCCCTCCTCCTCAAGACAGAAAGCAATTTAATATAGGTTATATATGTGCAATCACATTAAACATACTTCTGCATTAGTCATATTGTGAAAGAAGAGTCAGAGCACAAGGGAAAAACATCACAAACGAAGGGAAAAAACAGCTCAAAGGTAGAAACAGTATGGTTCAATCTGCATTCATAAACCACAGTTATTTTTTCTCAGTGTTGAGAACATTTTCTATCATGAAGTTCTTTTAAATTGTTTTGGACCATTGCATTGCTAAAAAGAGCCAAGTCTATCACCATTGTTCATCACACAATATTGCTGTTACTGTGTAAAATGTTTTTCTGGTTCTGCTCCTCTCACTCAGGATCAGTTCATGTAAGTCCTTACATGTTTCTCTGAACTCCTGCTCATCATTACTTTTCACATTGATTTTTTAAAAATTAATAAAGTATTTTATTTTTTCCCATTACATGTAAAGATAGTTCTCAACTTTTGTTTATACAGGCTTTCCAATTTCAGATTTTTCTCCCTCCCTCCCCTCCCTCCCCTCCCTCCCCCCTCCCCTAGATAGCAGGTAATCTGAGATAGGTTATATATATATATATGCATATATATACATACATAATTTCTGCATTAGTCATGTTATAAGAGAAAAATCAGAGCAATGATGAAAAACCTCAAAATAGGAAAAACAATAGCACCAAAAACAAAAGAAATAGTATGGTTCATTCAGCATCTATACTCCACAGTTCTTTTTTATTTTTTTTCCCTGGATTTGGAGATCATCTTCTATCATGAGTTCCCTGGGACTCTTCTGTACCATTGCATTGGTGAGAAGAGTATAGTCCATCACAGTAGATCAACACTCAATGTTGATGATACTGTGTACAATGTTCTTCTGGTTCTGCTCATCTGCTCATCTGCTCATCATCAGCCCATGCAAGACCCTCCAGGTTTCTCTGAACTCCTCTTGCTCATCGTTTCTTACAGCACAATAGTATTCCATTGTATTCATATATCACAACATGTCCAGCCATTCCCCAGTTGATGGGCATCCCCTCAACTTCCAATTCCTTGCCACCACATAAAGAACAGCTATAAATATCTTTGTACACGTGGGTCCCTTTTCCCTTTCCATGATTTCTTTGGGATGGAATTTCTCTTTCTATCTCTTGCTGCTGAACTCTGTTGGTCATGTATAGAAATGCTGATGATTTATTTCACATTGATTTTTAAAAACGTTGTGGTCTAAATTTTCTTCCTCCCTCCCTCCTCATTTGGTCCTATGAAATCCAGAAATTCAATATAAGTCGTATATGTGCAGTTATGCAAAACATTTTTGCATTATTCAGGTTATAAAAGAAAATAGACAAAATACCTTTAGAAAGAAGAGCTAACAAATAAAATTGTACTTCAATCTGGATTCAGATACCAAAATTTATTAAACTTTTTTAATTATGAAAGTATTTTATTATTTTCCAATTACATGTAGAGATAGTTTTCAACGTTTGCTTTTATAAGATTTCTAGTTCCAAATTTTTTCCCTGCCTCTCCTCCCTCCCTCCCTCCCCAAGACAGTAAGTAAGCTGATATAGGTTATATATGTACAATAACATTAAACATATTTCTGCATTAGTCATGTTAGAAGAGAAGAGTCAGAACAAAAATTAAAAACCTCAAAAAAGAAAAATAGCATCAAAAACAAAAGAAATAGTATGGTTCAATCTGCATCTATATCCCACATTTTAAAAAAAATTTTTTTGTCTGGATTTGGGGAGCCTTTTCAATCATGAGTCCTTTGGAACTATCTTGTACCGTTGTATTGCTGAGAAGAATCAAGTCTATCACAGTTGATCAACACATAATGTTCTCCTGGTTCTGCTCATCTCACTCATCATCACAAAACTGATTAAACGTTAAATGAAAATTTATTGTTCCTGCATGTTTTGAAGGGAAGGATCAAAAAATAACAGAATTTTCTGTGTAAGTTATCAATCATACCAAAAATGATCCCATTTTCCAACTGATTGAAATGCAGGTCTACATCAAGATTAGAAGAACATCAATATAGTTGTGATCAACAATATATTTTTACTGAGACTGTATCTGCAGCAGGTACTGATTCCAAGGTAGATAATAAGGAACAAACAGGGACTTGAATAATGTACCATATCAATATCACTGTTTTTATATTGAAAATTACTTCAGAACTTGATTTTGCTCATTATTCTATGTTTGAGCTAGACTATCAGTCTCATAGAAAAGCTTAAAATTAAGGATGAAATCTCAACAATGAAACTGGTTAGATGGATATGATGCGCATGTTGGGGATAGAATCTGATGAAAAGTCCAATATCAGAGGAGCTCCATAAAGGCTGACCTCCAAATACTGCAGAGGGGGAGGAAATGAAAAATCTGGTTTGAAAATGCTTAAAGCAGCTATGTGTGCAAGGAAATACACAAGACTATTGTGGTAGAAAAGAAATAAAAATTTTTTCTTCAATTATTCAGGGATGAATTTTTTGTATATTATAGACCACTGGGGAAGCAAACTAGAGAAATTACCCCAAATGCCAAGGCACTTTAGGATAAAAAATTTGATCTAAGACAAATGGAATCAATTGAATTCTTACTCTGAACACCAGGATACACCCTTAGAGAAATGCAGAAAAAGCAAATACTACATAATATCAGATATTTAACCTGTTATTTCTATCTTTAATTAATTGAGATCAATTAAAGAAGAATTTTCAACATAAAAGTTTTCCTAGAAAATGCTGTTGTTATTTTCCTGAGGTGTCATCTCACATCCAGCCAGTTGGCAAAGGGGATACTAGAAAGAATGAGTCAATGCTTGGAGTGGGGAGCCAGAAATGAGGGTGAGAGACCAAACCTAATATCGTGCTAATGGAGGTCCAGCAATACTAAGAAACAATTTGAATCCTGACTAGTAAATTAACCCTGCTAAAGAAGTATCAATTTGAATGAGTGCTATTCCCTTGCCTTCATAAGAATTTTCTTAAGATGAAGAGAATTAGTCAGATTTCCTCTGTCCATTTTAATTCCTGCTATTAGATAGAGTGATAACCTTGGAGGTAGGAAGACCAGAATCTACCCTCTCACTCTGAGTTTCCTTATTTGTAAAATAAAAATAGCACCTGCTTCATAGGATTGTTCAAATAAGATAAAATATATAGAACACTTTGCAAATCTTAAAATGATGTAAATGGTAGCTATTGTTGTTGTACTTGCTGTTCTCCATACAATGAGTCTGAATTAAGGCTTTGCGCACACTTGGAACAGAAAGAGAAAACCCCATTATAAAAATTTTGTAACCAAGTGAAATTTATTGAATAATCTACATATAGCCTGAGGCCTCAAAAGAGCTAGAGATGAGGTTGACACAGATCTCCAAGTCTGAATCTTTTTTTTATAATTTGGGTCCTAGTAGCTAATCAAAATATATTTTGCCATCTTTCCCATTTTCTAAATGGGGAATACCATTTCTGCTACTTTTAGTCAGTTTCTCTTATTTCTTCAGGGATGGTAGGGCAATGGTTTGTGTAAAAGAATGGATAAATTGATTATTTCTATCTTCAGATCTGTGTTTTGGCTTTTTGAGCATTATAATTGGCTTAGGGGTAAAGGAAGAATATAGAAAAGTGGAGAGAGAAGCTGATTTATCATATGGCTGGTTTTATGTCTAGATTCATAGAAAGAAGAGCCTGAATTTCATAACTTTAGATGGATCCTGAAAAATTCTGCCCTCCTCGGTGGTTATGGATTCCTACAAAGAACAAAGCACCAAATTCTGCAATTGGTCTGAATTTCTTAATGTTTCTAAAACAGTCTGCAGACTATTTAGCATGTTATAGGTAAGTAAATAGATTACTATTCTCTCAGAATTTTTTGTGCATTTCAAAATATGAAGTATCTTTTATCTTTGAAATGGGCCAGAAAATAATTTTCCAAGGCTAGAAGTGGCTCAGTTTTGGCCAGAAAAAAAAAAATGGAGGGGAATTAAAGTGTTCATAATGCCTGACTGGTATATACTGCATATGTACTCCAGGGAAAACAGGTATGGAGGGATAAATCTATCTATTTCTCTATCTATCCATACCACACATACTATTGTGTATTACTATTTTATTCTGAGATTTCTCTCACATATAGCCAACTGGCAAAGGTGATAATAGAAATAGCTATGTGGTGTGGGGCTATGAAAAGAAATGCACATTAGTACAGCTATGGTGGAGTTATGAATTGGTCCAATCATTCTGGGATATGATTTCAATCCCTAATTCTAAATCAACCCCACTAAAAAGGCTATTTCTTTGAGCCTGATAGAATTTTCTTAAAATAAAAAAGAGAATCAATTGTATTTCCCCATCCATTTTAATTCCTGCATTTAGTACCAAATATAACTTATTCTAAGGTAAAGCTATGTCTACAGTTAGAAGGAAGGAAAAAGGCAAAATTCGTACACAAGTTATGTATCCAGTTGAATTTATTGAAAGTTATTCTACGTACATATACACACATATATAGACATTCATACAATACACATATACTATAATAACTGAAATTTCATTTCAATTCAGAACACTATTATATGTACAAATATATTCATAGTAGTGTTTTTGTAGTATTGAAAATGTTAAACAAAGTGTGTGCTTTTTGATTGGAAAATGTCTGAACAAAATGTGGCATATCAATATGATGGAATATTACCTTGTCATAGGAAACAATGACTATGAAGAATCCAGAAAAACTTGGGAAGGCTTTAATTAGAAGCAGAATCCAGAGAACAACAGAACAACATACAGAATGACTACAATAACATCAAAATAAACTAGAATTCAGATCAAAGCAAGGTCTCATTTTAATTTTAGAGGACTTTTAAAAAATCAATAATCAATCAATTTTGATCAATTAGTATTTATAAGTATTACTATGTCACACAGTTTGCTACATCTCTGGGATTCAAAGAAATATAAAAACAAAGTCCTTATCCTCAAGAAACATATTCTAATGAGGGAGACATCAAGTAAACAACTATGCCTATCTGAAGTATATACAAATGTATGTGAAAATAGTTGTTAATATCAGAGGGTAGGTACTGGGGTGTTGGGAGGAGAACCAGCTAAGATCTCTTGCCAAAGTTGGGAATGAAAGTGTCTTGAAGGAAGCCACTTCCTTCCCTTCAGTAGAGAGGTAGTAGAAGTCTATGGATATGGAATAAAGAATGTGTTGAGATACTCCATTTTCTTGAGCATTGTCTGGCTCTCTCATGCCTGGAATTTTCTTCTTTCTCAACACTGCTTACTGTCTTCCCTGGCTTCCTTTAAATTCCAGTTAAAATCCCATCCTTTATAGAAAACCTTTCCTTACCCCTCATAATTCTAATGACTTCCCTCTGTTAGTTATTTCCTATTTATCCTGTATAGGTTATTTGTATAAATTTGTTTTTTGTTATCTCCTTACTTAGGTTGTGAACACCTTGAGATCAGTGACTTTATTTTAGTGTCTTTTTTTTTTATATCCAGGGCACAGTGTCTGGAACATAGTAGGCAATTAGTAAATGTTTATTTTACTTAACTGCAATTTTATGTTACAAAAGAAAATTGAAGAGAAGAGGAGAGAAGGAAAGATAATTGTAAAATGGTAGTGAAATTTAAAAAATTTAAAAATGAAACTTTTTTGATGAAAAGGAGTACTATTTTATATTTCTTATCACAGTTTGGAATACTAAGTTCAATAGGTGTAAACATGATTTATTTAAATTATTAAAAATTAGACCAGAAGATATAATATTTTATCCTGCCAAATTTTAAATTATTTTGGAGGGCAATAAACTCAGTACATAATTCCAGACTTTAATGATGCCAAAAGGTTTATTTTTTTTACTCAACAAACTCATTTTCCCAGAAGGAGGCATTTGAAGAGGTGGTGTTTTGGTTTTTTTCTTCTTATGATGGTATCAAACAATGTCCTCTAGCAGCTGAAGGTTTTATCAGTTTGTTCTCTATGAAATTTCCAACATGTTATTTCATTGGAATGATAAAGAATTTCACCTCTTTTAGGATCTCTAAAATTTTCCCCCAATATAAATATATATCAACTGATTTATTATATAACATTTATTAAGGAAACACTTTTTTGAGTATGTTTGTAAACCACAAACTCTATATAAGGTGCTGGGATTGATTGGTGCTGTTCTGCTACCAATAACTTCCTAAAAGCTTCTAATAAACTGTGAAAAATAGTGTTTAAATACAAATTTGAGTTTCTGATAACTTTTCCTCTTAAAAGATGAATTTAGGGAAAAATTAATTTGAGGTCTTTAAATTCATATAAAATATAAATACAATTTTGCCATAATTTAAACCACATATCTCTGTCATGACAGAAAGGACAAGGAGAAACATAAAATGCTTTCTTTCTGAAATCCAGTTTTCATATAGCACAAATTCTTAGCCTCTGTGTGTGTATGTTTCTAAATAGGATTATATAGAAAACCATTATGCTGAAATTATCAAGATAATCATAAAAAAAAGTTCTTGGGCCCCAGATTAAGGAGCTATGAATACAGTGTTTAGCATGTCCACAGCAGTTTCCTTACCTAATAATCTAGTAATTCTGAAGAGAGAGAGAGAGAGAGAGAGAGAGAGGAAGGAGGAGGAGGAAGAGGAGGAGGAGGAGAGGAATAGAAAGGAATCTCATGTCTAGCAAGAATATAATCTAATTCAATCCTCTCTTCAAATACAATAGTTTGCCCTCCAAAAATAGAGAATTTTTAAAAGTTTAAAACAAAAAGAAGTACATGACCATTTAGATTTTTACATCCAAGATAAACAATGACATGGTCTAATACATAGGGATATTCATTCTAATCCTTTCTAGTTTGATTCACTTCCAATAAATACAAGCTAAAAAAACTATTTGTTAAGCATCTATTTACAGGACAGTTTATTAAGTTCTGAGAATTCAAAAAGAAAAAGAAAAACATCCCCTGCCTTAGAATTAACATTCTACTGGATAGAAAGAAAACATAATAGGAACATCAAACTGATAAGTCACAAACCAGCTTAAATAGCATAAATGGTATTTGATTAGGAGGCAGGAGATCTAAATTCTGGCCACAGCTGTGCTGCTGGTTAGATGTGCAACCTTGATATTTATGCCTCAGTTTTCTTATACATAAAATAGATTGGATTAAGTGGTTTCCAGTCTCTCTTTCATTTAAAATTCTATTATAAACAACACACACACATACATATACACTCCACACAGATCAATCTATCTATCATCCATCTGGTTTTCTGTCTGTCTATCCCCATTCATTGCTGTTTTTCAGTCATGTCTGACACTTCATGATCTAATTTGGGCTTTTCTAAGCAGAGATACTGGAGTCATTTGCCATTCACCAGGTCATTTTTTAGATGAAGAACTGAGACAAGCAGGATTAGGTGAGTAGTCCAGGGTCATACAGCAAGTAAGTGTCTCAGGCCAGATTTGAACTCACAGAGATAGATCTTCTTCAATCCAGACTCTGCACTCTATTCACTGCACCACCTAGCTGCCTCTATAAACAGATAGACAGACAGATGCATATATATATATATATATATATATATATATATATATATATATATATATATATATATGCTTATTCTGTCTGTATATATGTTAGTTTCTTTATAGTAGGCAGGTTAGGTGTTAACATTTCCAAATGAGACAAGATTACAAGAAAATAAATGATCACTTGCTCTCTGATCAATTGGTCTCAGATGACAGTTTCACCAACACCCACATAAGAGATTTTCATTGCAAAATGTGTATTGATAAGACTGGCAGATGTTCATCATCCTGTGAACTCCTATAGATAAAGCTCATTTCTCTCTGGATGGTTAAGAATGTTTCACTGGTGAATCCAAAAGCAGAATTTTTTTCTGAATTATGTTTTCCAATTGGAAAGAAAGGGATTCAAAGGTGAACATCTTTTTATTTAAACCACTAGCAACTGAAATCTCTGTAAAATGGAAAACAATCAGTCATTGAATTATTTACTACAAATTTCCAGTGAACCTTCATCCATCCTAGAAATAGGTTTGTGTCAGAATCTGGGAATTTTACCTAAGTCACAATTACCTGATGCAAAACAGGTATCTTCCTCTCTACCCTCCCCAATATTTTCTTTCCATTCCAGGTCTTAGTTGATACTGTCTTTATCACTGCTGTTTGATGAATCAGCTTTCCTGTTAACTAGAGGTGCAGGGCCATCATCTAATGAAAACACTGGATTTTATGTCTCCCTAGACTGTAGTTCTGCATATTAAAACAGAATTTCAATCTCACTGTTAGAAATAAAATCAAACCTAGCATCTGTGGTTTGAGCTGAACTGAGAAAAATGCTGCTCATTTAATTTTAACAATATTTTTTTATGTTAGACAGTATAAAAAAGAGACCCCGGATATAATTTAAAAATGCCTATAAATTAGAAATAAATTGGGAGAAATCAGCACAATAGTTCAGTGCATAGGTTACTTCATTAAACCTACAAATCTGACGGCTGAAAGTTTTCAGTCCTAATTAGAAATGTGCCAAACTACTCACAAATGAAGGTTTCCTGCTGCTTCACAGATCCCACTGTTTACAGATCACTCTAATTCTACCCACCACAAGGTTGTAGCCAGTCTGTTCACTATCTCAAGATTTTATTTCTATCTAGGGAAGGCTGCTCCTCTGCCGTCAGAGAAGAGAAGTAAAACATTACTCAAAACATGACAAAAGTCACAGAAGCAGACTTATAAAATCTTTGCAAAGTGTATGGACTCTTCAAGGCTATGTTTTCCTGAACTTTTTTATTCTGTGAAAAAGTGACATTGCAGTAAGCTATAGGGATCCTCCTAGAGGGAAGGAGTCTGTCTAGGCATCTGCTATCCACCCATCCATCAACTGACAAATGTATTTGGAGTTATTGAGCTTGTTTGTCCATGCATACCTTTCATCAGCTTCCAAAGGTATAAACGTACACATACATACATACATACATACATACATACATACATACATACATGTACAATATTTTAAAAGACATAATTTAAATCCTATCATAACAGCTACCTGAGAAGAGAAACTGACCACCATAATGTTTAGCCTGGCACATAGTGCACACTGAACAAATATGTATTGAATGTATGAATGAAAGATTCAAAGATCTATGTTTCAGGTATGCTTTATACACTAGAGATCTCTTTCAGCTCTAAGATTAGATGACTCTAGATAGGCTCAAGAAAGACTAGTTTGATGTTCCAAGAACAATGAATTGGGAGGAGATAGTCTCCATTCCTCTCACCTCCTGGTTACCCTTTCCTGGACAGACATTAGTTTGTCATTGTTCTTCCTAAAATGTCAAATACTAAAACTGAATGCAATTTTCCAGATGAGCTCTGTCAAAGGCAAAGAAATAATAGCTTACCTTTATACAGCACATTAAAGTTTGCAAAGCCCTTGATATACAGTATCCTGTTTGAGATACACAATAACCTTGTGAGATAGGTGCTATAGGCAAAAGACTATGGAGTTCCTGCCTCACCTCTTTTCTCCCTTTACTACCAAAATTCTTTTTTTTTCATAAAAGTGTTTTATTGTTTTCCAGTTACATGTAGGTATAGTTTTCAACATTTGTTTTTATAAGATTTCTAGTTTCAATTTTTCTCCCTCCCTCCCCTCCCTACCCCCTCCCCAGGACAGCAAGCAATCTAATAAAGGTTAAATATATACAATAACAGCAAACATATTTCTGCATTAGTCATGCCATGAAAGAAGAATTAGAGCAAAAAGGAAAAACCTCAAAAAACAAAAACAAAAAAATAGAAATAGTATAGTTCAATCTGCATCTAGTTCCATGGTTCTTTTTTTCTAGATTTGGAGAACATTTTCCACCATGAGTCCTTTGGAACTATCTTGGACCATTGTGTTGCTGAGAGAAGAGTCAAGTCTATCACAGTTGATCAAAACACAATGTTGTTGATATTGTGTACAATGTTCCCCTGGTTAGGCTCATCTCACTCAGCATCAGTTTATGTAAGTCCTTCCAGGTTTCTCTGAAATCTACATGCTTACATATTCCACAACTTGTTCAACCATTCCCCAATCGATGGGCATCCCCTCGATTTCCAATTCCTTGCCACCACAAAAAAGAGCAGCTATAAATATTTTTGTACATGTGGGTCCTTTTCCCTTTTTTATGATCTTTTTGGGAAAAAAGACCTAATAGTGGTATTCCTGGGACAAAAGGTATGCACAGCTTTATAGCCTTTTGTGAATAGTTCCAAATTGCTCTCCAGAATGGTTGGATCAGTTCACAGCTCCACCCACAATGCATTAGTGTTCCAATTTTTCCACAGCTTCTCCAGCATTTATTATTTTCCCTTTTTGTCATATTAGCCAACCTATTTGGTGTCAGGTGGTACCTCAACATTGTTTTAATTTGCATCTCTCTAATCTATAGTGATTTAGAGCATTTTTTCACATGGCAGTAGATAGCTTTGATTTCTTCATCTGAAAACTGCCTGGTCATATCCTTTGACCATTTCTCAATTGGGGAATGACTTGGATTCTTATAAATTTGATTTGGTTCCTGATATATTTTAGAAATTATGCCTTTATCAGAAATACTGGCTATAAAAATTGTTTCCCAGCTTTCTGCCTCTCTTCTAATTTTGGATGCATTGCTTCTGTTTATACAAAAACTTTTTAATGTAATGTAATCAAAATCATCCAGTTTGCATTTCATAATATTCTCTATCTTTTTTTTTGGTCATAAACAGTTCTCCTTTCCATAAATCTGAGAGGTAAAGTATTTCTTCCTCTTCTAATTTACTATGGCATCACCTTTTATGTCTAAATCATATACCCATTTTGACCTTATTTTAGTATATGTTGTAAGATGTTGGTCTCTGCCTAGTTTCTGTCATACTATCTTCCAATTTTCCCAGCAGTTTTTGTCAAATACTGAATTCCTATCCAAAAGCTGGAGTCATTTGGTTTATCAAACACTACATTACTAAAGTCATTTACTACTGTATCTCCTGTGCCTAACCTATTCCATTAATCTACCACTCTATTTCTTAGCCAGTACCAAATAGTTTTGATAACTGCTGCTTTACAGTAGTGCTTCACATTTGGTACAGCTAGCCCACCTTCCTGTTCATTTTCTTCATTATTTCCCTTGATATTCTTCACCTTTCATTTTTCCAGATGAATTTTGTTATTATTTTTTCTAGCTCTATAAAATAATTTTAGGTAGTGTGATTGGTATGGCACTGATTAAGTAAATTAATTTAGGTGGAATTGTCATTTTTATTATATTATCTCAGCCTATCCATGAGCAATTGATATTTCTCCAATTATTTAGGTCTGATTTATTTGTGTGAAAAGTGTTTTGTAATTGTGTTCATAGACTTCCTGGGTTTGTCTTGGCAAGTAGACTCCCAAATATTTTATATTGTCTACTGTTACTTTAAATGGAATTTCTCTTTCTATCTCTTGTTGCTGGACTTTGTTGGTCATGTACAGAAATGCTGATGATTTATGTGGATTTATTTTATATCCTGCAATTTTGCTAAAGTTGTTAATTGTTTCAAGTTATTTTTGGTTTGATTCTCTAGGATTTTCTAAGTACACCATCATATCATCTGCAAAGACTGATAGTTTTGTTTCCTCCTTGCTTATTCTAATCCCTTTAATTACTTTTTTTCCCTCTTTTTTGCTAAAGCTAACATTTCTAATACAATATTAAATAATAGAGGTGATAATGGACATCCCCTTTTCACCCCTGATCTTACTGGGAATGCCTCTATCTTATCTCCATTACATAACCAAAATTCTTATTCTCCAGAACCTAACATGATACTTTGCACATAGATAGGTTCTTTTTAAAAATGTTAGATGAATTGACAGGATTTTAGGAGACACGAATTCTAATTCTGACTGCACTACTAACTAGCTGTGTGACCTTAAGCAAAACAGCTTACTTCTCAAGCTTTTCAATTTCCTCATTTAGGAAGTTAGGGCTGTGGACTAGAACATTGCCAAGGCCCCTTCAAGCTTTAAAATTCTATGATAGGGGGCGGCTAGGTGGCACAGTGGATAAAGCATCGGCCTTGGATTCAGGAGTACCTGAGTTCAAATCTGGCCTCAGACACTTGACTTACTAGCTGTGTGACCCTGGGCAAGTCACTTAACCCCCATTGCCCAGCAAAAAAAAAAAAAAATTCTATGATAGACAAGTCAGTAGCCATAGGAACTATTGTTGACTATTAAATGAGATAGAGACAAGGTGAAAATGATTTTGGAAGCTAAATCAATCAACAACCATTTCTTGTTTCTACTATGTGCCAGCACTGTGCTAAGTGCTAGGGATTCAGAGAGAAAAGTGAAGCAATCCTGACTCTCAAGGCACTTACATTCTAATGAAAGAGACAATGTATATATAGGAAATGTATATATAAGCATAAGCAGAATATATACAAAATGAATATAAAACACTTTGCTGGGGGGGGGGGGAAGCAGGCACTAGGACCTAAAGGGATCCTAGACCAGTCTGTGCAGCAAGGGTTTATGAAAAAGAAATTAAGAGTTAAGGTGACCAGTTAGAAGAGTAGTCCCTTAGTCCTGAGGGTAAATCCCGGTCTTAGACTAAACTGTAGTGGGTTACAGTAGACAGAGTAATGCCCTCAAGGCACAAGAGACATGGATCTGAGTCCATGCTCTGACACAACATCATCTCTGATGGTAGGAAAATCCCTTAACTTCATTGCATGTCCATTTCCTCATCTATATAAATGGATACAGTAATACTTGCACTACTATTCAAAGGGTCACTCGGAGCAAAGTATTTTATAAGCCATAAATGCAATATTAACAGTAAACAGAAAATTTCTGATATATAACATTCCCTCAGCCATCTCATACATTTCATAGGCCATACCCCATTTCAAGATTGTTCTCTTCTACCTGCATTTCAAGGCTCAGCTGAAATGCCAGCTTTTGGACAAGGCCTTTGCTGTTCTTCCAAATTTTTATGTATTTCCTTTTCATATATTTCATATTCATTGGTCATTTTATATTTATATATAGTTATATAATGTGATCACATAATATATCATGTTATATGTTATATATAATACCATGTGATGCTAATGCATTGTCTTGTGTGGATATGTGTGTATGTCAGTCAATTAATAAACATTTATTAAGCACTTACTATGTTCCAGGCTCTGTGCTAAATTTTGGATATAGAAAGTAAGGCAAAAGAGAGTCCCTTTCCTTGAAGAGCTCAAATCTAAAGTGAGAGACAACAAGCAAATGACTATGTACAAATAATCTACATAAAATAAATAGGAAACAATAAATAGAGGTTAAGCACTGGAATTAAGAAGGATCAGGAAAGGCTTCCTGTAGAAAGTGAATTTTAGCTGGGATTAAAGGAAGCCAGAGGAGACAGGAGGGAAAAAATATTCCATGCATGGTGACAGCCAGTGAAAATGTTCAGACTCAGGAATATACATGTATATGTACACATATATACAGACATACATACATTTATACACATACATATGCATATACATATATACCTGAAGCATCTGGTGACACAGTGGACAGAGCAACAGACCTGGAGTCAAGACAACCTAAGTTCAAATATAGCCTCAGACACTTACTGGGTGTGTGACCCTGGGCAAGTCATTTAAATCCATTTGCCTCAGTTTCCTCATCCGAAAATGAAATGGAGAAGGAAATAGCAATTCACTATGGTATTTTTGCCAAGAAAACTTCAAATTGGGTCATTATTGAAATGACTGAACAACACATACATTTATGTTTAAATTGCCTCTGGGGTCAAGAGGACCCAAGTTCAAATCCAGCTTGAGACATTTAACACTTACTAGCTGTGTGTCCCTAAGCAAATCATTTAAACCCATTTGCCTCATTTTCCTCATTCCCTGATTGCCTCAAACATCTGAGGCCATCTCCAGTTCTCCTGATGTATATCTTATCACTGGACCCAGATGGCTCTGAAGGAGAAAGTAAGACTGGTGTCTCTGCAAAGCCCTTCCTCACTTGAATCCAATTCACTGCAAGTCATGATATCACCTCCTAATGTCATAGTCCTCTTTGAGAATGAAGGATAAACAACAACATGTATATTTCCCTGTCTCCATCTCTTTATAAATATATACATCTATCTAAATATATCTATATATAGAGAGAGATATATGCATCAACATATAGATATGGAAATAGATATAGATAGATATCAATACATATCAGTTTACTATATAATTTCTTCCAATAAGTATATAATGTAAGTTCCTTGAGGGCAAATATTTTTTGTTTTGGTCTTTGCATCCTCTACCTGACACATCATAGTGTTTAATAAATTCCTGTTAAACTGATTCAAACTCACAGGTGACTGACTGTATGTTTTTTTTATTCTAAGTGGCTTACAGAAAGAAAAGGGCCCCTGAGAAACAACAATGCTGAGTACAGTGATTGTTAATTTATTAACCTGGGTGCCCATTGGTATACACTGCAATTCTTTTAAAAAGGACAGAAAAGAAATCAGAGAAAGTATTAGCAATTAAATCAAAATCAAACTCGGGATAAATAAGAGAATATGTATGAGCATGATATTGTAAACCTCTGGAAGATAGCAGGTCCAGGATTAATAAGCTATGTGGATTTTTAAATGGACAAATTGCACTGGAAAACATAGCTCAGTATTTTGCTGTGCAATTTCTTTCAGGATTATAAATGTGTTAGATAAAAGACACACAGTCTCATCAAATCTCTATTTCAAATTTAAATAATTTCTACTCATATATAAACAGCAAGGTCATTGAGAAGGAAAAATCACTTTTCTGACCTGTAAGGAAGCAGGATAATGAAACAATGGCCATCTGTCAGTGAAAATGAATTAATGAATTAAGAAAAGCAGTGTTTAAATTAAATCTCAGTTCAATATTATATAGACCTTTTACAGAATATAGTATTCTTGCAAATAAAATGGTCACTTTCTTTGGAATAGAGATAGAGACTAGAACTATTATTTCACTGATACTCAGAATCTCTAGATGAGTAAACTATCACTACCAACACAGATTAGTTTTCCCTCTCTGCATTTTCTTAGAATTAGAGAGCTGCCTCAAGTGTTGATCAATTAAGTGACTTGCTCAGGGTCATATAATAATGCAGTAATTGAACTCATGTCTTCCTAGCTTGAAGGCTAGCTCTTTATCTAGCAAGATAATTTAGGGAATGATTTGATAAAAGGATTCATTTAAATAGTGAGGTATTATAATGTCAAGTTTTGTCTTCTGTCTACTCACCACTAGAAACAGAAAATAAAATTCTTGCAACCAAATGTCTTATCACTATCAAATGGTTCAACATCACAAACTGGTGGGATTTTATCAGTAGAGATGGCCTTGCCATCTTCTTTGTTGCTCTACCCTAAGGACCATAGGACCTTTCCATCTGACTTGTGCCTGAAATCTTCCTTCCACGTGTCATCTCCCCCATTATAACGTGAGCTCCTTTTGAGTAGAGACTTGTCATACTTTTCTATTTGTCACTGAAGCACTTAACATAGTTTTTTGCACATAGTGAGTGCACAGTAAATGCTTTATTCTTTCATTCTGTCTTCATTCAGTACCATACTCCTATGTCCTTCCTTCCTATTGCATAAAAATGTATCACGTAATTCGTATATATTTGTATATCAGAAGCAAAACTTGTCTGGAACCAATTGACCTAACCTTGCCCCATGGTTAGGAAAGATATACAAATCTCTTTGCCTGTGACAGAACTATACTTTAAATGACCAAGGTTTTTTGGTACTACTTTTGATCATCTGTTCCCTAGGGTTGGTTTGTTTGTTTTTTCCCTTTCAATTTCTGTGGATCCTTTTAGTACTGTCTCTGTAGATGTTCCAGTAGCAGACTACACCTGCTTTTTGAGCATCTGTCTAGTTAGGTATGGAGAGTCTCACTTAGTCAAGGCAATCTATGGGACAAAGTAAAATATAAAATGGCAGGCAGACTTGTGTACTCCCTTTCATTTTGATAGTAGTGCAAATGGCAAAATTAAAAAAAAAAGAGTGAGAGTGTGTTGAGTATCAGATAATTTTTCAACCATATCTAACAATTAGCTTAACTGTAGGTTCTCTAAATGTCACACTTTTGTCCAGTGACCAGAGTCAACATACTTTTGGGACATGGTTCATATTAATATTAACATCTTGAAGACAGAAGGAAATTGACTAAAAATTATATATATATCAAAGAGACATATTACTGGTAAAAGATATGGTAGGATCTCATTTTAAGAGTCAAAGACAGGGGCAGCTAGGTTGCGCAGTGGATAGAGCACCAGCCCTGGAGTCAGGAGGACCTGAGTTCAAATCCAGCCTCAGACACTTAACACTTACTAGCTGTGTGACCCTGGGCAAGTCACTTAACCCCAAAAGCCGCACCAAAAAAAAAAAAAGAGAGAGAGTGAGAGAGAGTCAAAGACAGCAGATACATAACCTTTATGGTACCCATAACATTTAAAGAAACCTAAGACAATGACAGCATGTTTGGTAGATTCTTTTTATTTTTTATTCTTTTGGAACTTAAAGACAAAAAGACAAAAAAAACATTCTGTGTACAAGAAACATAACAGAAAAAGATGATTCAATGTGAAACCTTGACTCTCCATTTCACACTGGTTGCATTTTTTGAGAAACAATGTAATAAATACTATACATCATTTTCAAAGGTACCCTGCTTTTCTGTGCTTCCAAATTTTCTTTTGTTCTTTGCTGTGCACTTTGTTTTCTTCCTCCCTCCTCACCCCACACTAGAGAAGGCCATCACTAGACACAAATATGTGTGAATATATGTATGTATGCATGTATGCATAACTCTGTGTGTGTGTGTGTGTGCGTGTGTAAAACCATACTATATTCTTCCTCTGGAGATAGATAGCATCTTCCTTCTTAGGTCCTTTGTAGTTTGAGTATTGATAATACTCAAAATAACTTAGTCATGCAAGACTTGATTGAAATAATAAAGAATAAAATGAGCAGAACCAAGGAAATGTTGTACACAATAACAGCAATATTATTTGAAGAACAACTGTGATTGACTAAGTTATTTTGTTTAGCCGTTGTCCAATTAATGGAGATGCCCTTAATTTCTATTTCTTTACCACCAGAAAGAAAGTTGTTATAAATATTTTAGAACATGTAAGACCATTTTTAACATTTTCCTTTTTTCCCAATCACTTTGGGAAACAGACCTAATAGTGGCATTGCTAGATCAAAGGGTATACACAGTTTTGTAAATCTTTAGGCATAATTCCAGATTATGCTCCAAAATGATTGACTCAGTTCACAGTTCCACCAATGATGTATTAGTAAACCAATTTTTTAACATCCCCTCCAATATTTATCATTATCCCCTTCTATCATTTTAGCCAATCTGGTAAGTATTAGATGATATTTCAAGGTTGATTTAACTTATTTCTCCAATCAATAATGATTTTCAGCATTTTTCATATGGCTCTATAATTTTGATTTCCTCATCAAAAAACTGCCAGTCCATAGCCTTTGACCATTTATTAATGGGGGACTGACTCATATTCTTATAAAATTAACAAAGTTCTTTCTATATTTAGGAGATGAGACCTTTATCTGAGAAACTGTCTATAAAATTTTCCCTCAATTTTCCACTTTGCTTCTAATCTTGACTATTTTTTAATCTAATGTAATAAAAATTATCAGAACATTCCTGCCATCAAATCAACTCCAGGGGTTCCAGTTGCCTACAGGATTAAATATAAAATTCTCAAGTATAACCTATATTAAATCACTTCCCAGGGCATAAGGAGGAAGAGAGAGAATTTGGACCTCAATTTTAAAAACAAATATTGAAATTAGTTGTTACATGTAATTATGGAAAAAGTAAATACTAAATTAAAGGATTTTTAAAAATCCTCTCTCTGGCTTTTAAAACTTTTCACACTCTGCCTCCATTGCCAGTGTTTTTAAGCCTTATGCCCCTCCAATAACTCTGACTTCCTCAAACAAGACACTCCTTCTCCCAAGTCTTTGCATTTTCATTGGCTATTCTCTATGACTGGTACTATCTCTTTCTTCTTCAGTTTCTTAGTTTCCCTGGCTTCCTTTAGGTTGCAACTAAAGTTCTCACCATCTTCAAGAAGATTTTACCAGGCCCTACCAATGATAATACCTTCCTTATGAGATTTATCTCCAATTTTTCCTGAATATAGCATCTCTATGTTTTTATACATAGTTGTTTGTATTATGTCCCCCAATAGACTGAGATCATTGAGAGCATGGATTATCATTGCCTTTTTTGTATTCTTGGTGTTTACTACAGTCATTAGCAATTGTGGTCACTAAATAAAAAATGAATGTTGAGGGGCAGCTAGGTGGTGAAGTGGATAGAGCACTGGCCCTGGATTCAGGAGGACCTGAGTTCAAACCTGGCCTCAGACACTTAACACTTACTAGCTGTGTGACCCTGCGCAAGTCACTTAACCCCAATTACCTCACCAAAAAATAGAAAGAAAGAAAGAAAGAAAGAAAGAAAGAAAGAAAGAAAGAAAGAAAGAAAGAAAGAAAGAAAGAAAGAAGGAAGGAAGAAAGAAGGAAGGAAGGAAGGAAGGAAGGAAGGAAGGAAGGAAGGAAGGAAGGAAGGAAGGAAGGAAGGAAGGAAGGAAGGAAGGAAGGAAGGAAGGAAGGAAGGAAGGAAGGAAGGAAGGAAGAAAAGAAAGGAAAGGAAAGGAAAGGAAAGGAAAGGAAAGGAAAGGAAAGGAAAGGAAAGGAAAGGAAAGGAAAGGAAAGGAAAGGAAAGGAAAGGAAAGGAAAGGAAAGGAAAGGAAAGGAAAGGAAAGGAAAGGAAAGGAAAGGAAAGGAAAGGAAAGGAAAGGAAAGGAAAGGAAAGGAAAGGAAAGGAAAGGAAAGGAAAGGAAAGGAAAGGAAAGGAAAGGAAAGGAAAGGAAAGGAAAGGAAAGGAAAGGAAAAGAATAAATGCTTGTTGATTTAACTTGATTTCTAGACTTTTAACCCCCTGTCTTACGTGTTGCCAGTATTTGTTACTTCTACCATCTTAGGCTGAGATTCTGATTGCTTGACTCTCATTTAAATGTAGGTATATGGAGGGAAGAGCTATATACATTGAGAGGGGGAAGGATGATAATTAAACTAGCTAAGTGTGTAGGGTTTTTTGAATGCTATTTCACATTAATGAGTAGAATGAAGCAGATATGCTGGTGTAAAAGTCTTGAAACTAGTTAAAATGTGAAGCATTATATATTTTTTCTTCCACCAAAGTCATACCTTAATTTCTCACCATGGTGTGGTGTTAATGCCCTACCAGTGTAATTCTGGCACTAATATGTACTACCAAATTTCAAGTATTGGACTGGTGATGGAATGTTTATCAGTTATCTGAGGACCAGAACTGTCTGTTATTTGATGATTAGGTTTGAAGAAGCTTAGTGCTAGGTTGACTGATAAGCAATTAATGTGTTTTAGTCATAGCAACTCTCCAAAATCACTAGTTGTAATAGAGTTATTGTATTCGTTTGTGAACGAAACCAGTAAAAACACTAAATACTGAAATAAGTAACTACTTCTTATTAGGAAAAACTTTTAAACAGTTTTGTTTTGCAACAGACTTTAAAACTTAACTTCCAAGCACATTGACTAACCACCTAATTAAACACTGGTTGTAAAAAAAAATTACCATGGAAAAAATTATAATGTTTTTGCTCATTGTATTCTTAGAAAAATATCTTTCAAGCACTATTATGAATATTGTGGATCCCTTTCATCTGTTAAAAAATAATCTTCCAATAGTCTGAAAAGGACAAAAGAACAGTAATAACATAAGACTATTTAATAGATAGCATTTCTCTGTGCATAAAGCCAAACAGCAGATTCCCCTCTAACAAATATTTGTTAATGGAATAGATGCATTAAAAGAATACCATTTCCATGCAACAAGGTTATCTATTATATAGCTTTCTACTATCCTGGCTTTTTTATGTTTCTGGTCTAATATCATGCATCACATTCATATTCAACTGTTTCAGCGACAGTGTTCAATATACCTGTTTATCTGATGCAAGGTTAATGTGGTATCAAGGAATATTATGGAACCAGAGGTTCTTGTTATTAAGCATGAGTTATAAGAACAACAAAGAAGGATTGGAATCTGATATGACACAAAAGAAAAAAGTGTGAAGCTCATATAAACTCATGGTGAACTTTCTGATAATGATTTTCTGCAAAAGTCATTTTATATTATGCAGCATTATGAATTGGTCCAGTGTGTCAGAAAACTGTAGCTTTAATTGGACTTTTCAACAGGCTTTCAACCTCTGGAAGACATGAGCTAATAAATGAGAGCTCAGACTACATTATTTAGGGGAGAAATAATTAGCAGGTCGAGCTACAAAAGATACTGATAAGCTTTTTTATTAGGGAAATATACACTATTATATTTACTATATAGATGACGTCCATCAATTCTGAAATTATATTAAATTGCATGGTGCAATGTTATGTCTTAATCCAGTTGCTTGTTGCATTTTCTTTGATGAATATGTTGTACCTATAAACTTTCTTTTTAAAAAAATTTCCTCTTATTTAAAAAGAAATACTGACTAGCTTTACCCACTGTTAAGGAATCATGAATGTCTTGTTTCACTCAAAGAGAGGGGAAACTGGTTCAGTTACTGCAAACACCATCTAATTCAGTAGTATCTCATTCAGTCAATAGCAGCAATTGTGATTACTTTGAAACAAAGCACTGATGCAGAAAAGTGCTGATCAAGTTAAAAAAAAACTGAAATGAAATGCTTTTAACCAACAGGTGGACACAACTCAATTTGACACAAAACTCAATGAGATGAAAATGGCCTGACCTAGAAAATACATAATGCAAATGTCACTTTTTGGTTTCATTTGTAAAATGAAACCCCAGTGTTTCATGGGAGGAAATCAATCAGGGTAGCCTGAAAGCCCCTAGCAAACTGGAGTCATAGCATTGTTGAATGAATGAGTGAAAAATTATTAAGCAGTTGTTATGTGACAAGTACTATTCTAGGCTCTGGGGATGTGAATTTAAAACAAAAATAGTGCCTTACCTCAAGGAACTTAATTATACTAGGGTAGGGGGCAAGATAGTATTTGTGATCCAGAAGGGGTATTTTGGTTAAGCTCTCTAAAATCTCTTTCCCCTTTCTTCATGCTTCACCTATTTTTCTTTATCTTAAGGATGAAGCATTCATTCAGATCATTCACTCTTTCATACTATCCCAGACCAACTTACTTTTACATCAAGACATAGAGGCTAACCATTAAAGTGTGTGTGTGTGGGGGGGGGGGAATAAAAACAAACAAATGCAGAATTAACATCAACCTTCCTTCCTAGGCATAAAAATATTTTCTATCTTTGTTCTGGTCTACTCATTTACAAGGACAATTTAGAGAAATTTTTTAAAACCCAACTGGTTGAACCCTAAACAACAAAACTATTTTGTTGTTATTAGAGAAATGTCTATTGCCTGAGTTGCCATTTGACTTGCTTAGATGTAAATTTGAGAAGGTACTAGTTTGTTACCATAAGGTAGGGAGAATTTTTTGACCACTGCACCCTGCACTCCAAAAGGAAAGAATTGGCCTGGAGGTGGATTGAGTGATATAGTTTGCTAGGAAGATACTGATCTTTATTCTAAAGGACTTGGTGCCTATCTAACCTCCACCTCTGCCAACACTGACCCGGGGAGATATTGACCCAGTTCACTCATCCCTCTATTGACCAGATATCCAAAATAAGATTTCAAGATCAGATCAACAATCTTTTTCCTCTGCACTTTTTTAAAGATGTCTGGGAATGGCCCTGAACACCTTATCACCTTCCAGGCTCTCCAGAAGTAATTGTGAAAGTCAAAAAAGAACTTTGCATACATCATAACAACTGATTCAAACTGAGGACCCTAGAGTGTTCCTTCCTACACATCAAATACAGTTGTTTCATTGTTGTTGCCAGGTAAAACTAGTACTGGATTTGAACAACTGTTGACAGATTACACCATCTTCCATGCTTTTCTGAAGTTCAGAATGTTGGGCTTGATATTAAGAAAATCTAAGTTCAAATCCTGCCTCAGGTTCTGATGAACTGTCTTACCCTGAGTTGCTATTGTCTGATAACTCATTATGTTATTGTCCACCTACTGGTAGTTAAGATACTCCTTACTTAAAGTACTAGTAAGTAAGCTACTCCTTACTTAGCTAAGTTTGTTGCCAGAACCAAACCAAGTGTTAGATCTGAAATCAGAAGACTTGATGGATTTGAATCCCAACTCTTCCACTTATGACTTGTGTAGTCCTGAACCAGACATTTAAACTCTTTGGGCCACAACTTCCTCATCTCTAAAATGAAAGGTCTGAATTAGAAGATCTCTAAGGTGTATTCCTATTGCATAATTATACACAAATGGATGTCTCCTAGACATGGAATTTAGCATGTTCCAAACAAAACTCATATTTCTCTCCAAACCCATCCATTACTGGACTTTGTTATTTCTGTTGAGAATTCCACCATTCTTCCTCTTTCCCAGGTCTATAACCTCAGCATTAGGACCTCATTCTTCCTCAGCCTACATATACAGTTACTTCAAAAGACTTACCATGTCTACTTCCATAACATTTTACATTCATTTTCTCTCTAGTCACGCAGAGGAAGAGAAGGAATTAGAGGGCAAGAGGAAAACAGGACAAGGACTTGGATTTTAATTCTAAATAGCCAGGATTAACAATTGGCAAAAATGAATATAATCAAAGGATACTTTAAATGCCATTGTTGATTACAGGTTACAGAGGAAGTTATAAGAAAATAGACTCTAATAGTCTCAGAGAATTGAGAAATTTGAAGGGACTGGTGGAATTGGTAATTGTGAACAAAGGAGGAACAAAGCAGTTAGTCACTGAAGGGAAGGAAATTTTACTCAGAAAGGTCTTTTAGGTGGAGCAGATTCAAATGATTATAAAATTCAAGAAAAGAATGACTAAAAAGTGAAAAAGAAAGTGCACTAGAACTGATGATACCTGATGATACCATTCAATGATTCTGTACCCTCTCATCAAGTCAAGAATATCCTGTTGAATAGATAAAACACAGCAGCTGGCTACATATTTTTGCTTTTCCCTTCAAAGTCATCACTGGAAGTTGCTTTATGAACAATTAATCAACAAGCGCTTTCTAAGTGCTTACTATGTGCCATTCATTCAAATAAGCATTTGGGAAACAAAGGCAGAAATGAAACAGTCCCTGATCTTGAGGAGTATATCTATCCTATCAGGGGAGATAAGATCTACATATTCAGGAGTACACAAAAGGGATACAAGGTAATTTGTAAGGGTAAAAGACAGCAGTGGAATCACTATGTAAGTAATTTTACTTCTTAGTTCAGATATATTTGGAAAGTTTGTAGTCAGGTAAACACACTTGGTCCTGACACATAGTAGATGTTTAATAGATATTTATTGACTGACCGACAGCATATTTAAGGCAGAAGGAGAGAAAATACTTATCCATAAAAAGGCACAAAAAGTTACTCTTCAAAAGTCTGATTCTTCTAGCTATGAATAAGACTCAGTTTATAATAATTTTTGAAAACAAATTAAGTTCAGATTTTACTCTTTTTGACTTATTTAAAGTACTGATTAATTAGCCTCTTCTTTTCTGACCACCTGGGAACGATTGTACTTTTCTTCTTGGTGACTTTGGCCAACCTTAGGGAAGAACTACTGTCATTTGTCATCGCCACTTCTGTCACTGTTGGCATCATGTCCTGTTCTTTATTAAAAGTCAAGTGTTTCCATTCTCAGCAATGGGAACTATTACTTGCTGATAGTTTTCTTTTTTTGATCATTATCACAAAGTTAAATGAAAGACCATAATTTCTGATAACATAGAAAAAGCAAAAGAAATCTTAGTTACTGCACAGGTATTCTGCACTCCATGAAATATATGCATTGCAGCAAAGTTTGCTGCAACATGTTTCCATTTATTTCCATTAAAATTTTAAAATCAGATTTCATGGGGAAAGAGAAAAATTAAATAACTTGATAACTTTTATCACAGAAGGAAGCCAATAGTGGATTGGTTGTAGCAGATTATGTGGGCTGTGTTTCTCCCTCTTATATTTTCAACCCCTCTTTCTTTCCACTGATTTATTTTACTCTAGTATTTCTTTCTGCTTTCTTTTACTGCCTACTCAGCTCTCTCCTAGAAGTTCCCTTTCTCTTTTTCTGTTTTATGCAGTTTAACATCTTCCCTAACATTTTCAGTAGTTATTGAAATATGACAATAGATTATGGTGTTGCATTAAAATTTGTATATTTTTGAGAAGGTGAAAAGAATAAGGAAGGCAAGATGAGGTAGTATGGTATATAAAGAATCATTACTGAAAAGAGAATAGCAAACAATGGTTAGCTACTTCTTAAAACTATAATTGAAACATTTATAGGCTATATATTTGATGTTACCCACACTCTTGGCACTAAAAATCTGTGCTAGTATCAAATACTAGTGAAGGAGAAATGGAAGTAGATTCCTTCATTCATTTAAAATCTAACAATGAAAAAAAAAGGAGAACGAAAAACACAATTGTTGCCTTCGACTCATATGAAGAGTTTTTAAGATGATGAAAACCATAGAATCTGTCTCCAAGTCAGTAACAATAAAGTCAAATAGTGACATTTCAGAACTCTTTTACTTGGGGTAAAATGAGCTTGAATGCAGAGTATGGATGTTCACTTTACTCTTTGAAGGCTCTTTAGAATAGAAGCATGAATATGTTAGGAAAGTCTAGCAGTGATATGAGTAATCTTGAGCATGAGGCAGGCAAAAGTAATGTTAAGTGTTCAATGCCAATGGTGTAGGGGGAAAGTGAGAGGTGGTTGAATGCCCCAGATTGGCAAAAATAACCTCTGGCACTGCAGTCATCATATGAGTGGGGCCATCACCCAATGTTACCATGCTATCTTAAACAGACTAGTTGAAGCCATAAGAATGCCCGATGGGGGCAGCTAGGTGGTGCAATGGATAAAGCACTGGCCCTGGATTCAGGAGGACCTGAGTTCAAATCTGGACTCAGACACTTGACACTTACTAGCTGTGTGACCCTGGGCAAGTCACTTAACCCTCATTGCCCTGCCAAAAAAGAAAAAGAAGAAGAAGAAGAAGAAGAAGAAGAAGAAGAAGAAGAAGAAGAAGAAAGAAGAAAGAAAGAGAAAGAAAGAGAAAGAAAAAAAAGAGAAGAAAAGAAAAGACTTCCAGAAACAACTGAATTCCAGGTGAAATTAATTCTTCTAGAGATGAAGGAGATATTTCAACCTGACGTAGTAGTTCTCAATCAAAAGAACTACGAAGTGAATTATGATTCACTTTCTTTCTTTCTTTCTTTCTTTCTTTCTTTCTTTCTTTCTTTCTTTCTTTTTTTTTTTTTTAGTGAGGCAATTGGGGTTAAGTGACTTGCTCAGGGTCACACAGCTAGTAAGTGTTAAGTGTCTGAGGCCGGATTTGAACTCAGGTACTCCTGACTCCAGGGCCAGTGTTCTATCCACTGCGCCATCTAGCTGCCCATGATTCACTTTCTAATTGACTAGCAAATAGATATGGAAGGGGTCTGCCTAACGGTATAGGTACTCTACATGAATGGAAAACAAATGGAAAAGCCTCAACAACTCTACACAAAAAAAAAAGAAAAGAAAAGAGAGAAAGACATGCACTTGATTGGGCAGTATAGACTCGATCTAACTATGCATAATGTAGCTTTATATTTATCCAATTATTTAAAAAAAACATTTTGAGATTGTGTTTACAAAGTGATAAAGTGTTCACATCCTTTCACTCAGAAATCCCACTCCTAGCTGGGGTGGGGGTGTGGGGGGGAGGGGGTGAAAGGATAGTTCTATAAACACCTAAATAGTGGTACAGCACCTTTTCTTTGTGACAGTAAAGAATTGGAAACAAAGTAGATCTCAAATGACTGGGATATTGCTAAAGTAATGAAGAGTGAAGTAAATAGAGCCAAGATAACCATATGTTGTGCTTCCTTGGACTATATTTAATCTGTACCCAGTTAACAATATAAAAGCTTAGGTGTGGCTACTGTTGGACATACACGATGGAGGAATCATTTCCCCCTCTAATTTTAGAGCAAAGACAGATATGCTTTGTTTCCCTCAGATCAACTTTGTGGATACACCATTTCTGCCCCTTATGTCTCTTCTCTTCCTACTTGCCATGACTCTCTGACCTTCAAAGAGTCAGTGGAAAACATGCCTTTCACTCTACCTGCTGGTAAGACATGTACTCATAGCTTTCTAGGCCAAGCAGTTTCTGGAATGAGGAGGATACTCTCTGTTCATACTTTCCTTCCTGCAGTACAATGACTTGTGTGATCTCCAGTGGGAGCTTGCATCTTCACCTATCCAGGCACACAAGCAGCAGAGTATAAACTGTTGTCTGGCCCTTGCAGTAGAAACAGTGGCAGAAGATTGACTGAGAGGGAAAGATACAGAGATAATATGAGGAAGGAAGAATCCACTTGGTATTGATCAGGCTATACTCAACAGAGATGAAATGAAACAGTTAATTAGCAGTCTTATTGCAAGTGTCCCAATGAGGTCTGAATATTTTTAGCTAGATGATTTTATGATTAGTTGTTGCTTAGTATTCTCTTCTCTATAAGGATAGAACTATCTGTTTCATAATGATCCATGTTTGTGTACTAGATGTTTACTTCCTTCTCTGACTCTTCTGCTGAAGGAGACATCATAGACTAGAGCAAAAAATAGAAATGTTTTCAGGAATCTGGGGTGGGGGAGGGGGCATGATTGAAATACTGGCAAGCTTCATATCCTACTGAACAGACAGTTCAGGTAAAACTATGACAAGAGAGCAGAAAAGGTCACCAGCCCCTGTGGCTTGAGCCTAACAGTGTCTGTCAAGGCTCTGTGCTAGATATTAATAGCAACATAGTGAATAGTGAGCTGGACTCAAAGTCAAGTTCTTTGGTTCAAATCAGGCCTCTGACACATACTGGCTATTTGACCCTGGGTCAGTTGTTTAACCTCTTTTTGCTCTACAAAAATTCTATGATTATAAATTTCAGAGAAGGTGCTGAGAATTTCCATTCCTTACCTACATATGTATTTATGCATATGCACACATGTATGTATGTACATGTGTGTATGTACATATACTTATATATGTATATACAAATCTATAACACATAAATGTAAAGGAAAATAACCAAAAATAAAATTTTAAAAATGAGCAAAGACTACTTAAATTTAACAAGGTTGGCCTCAGAGAAGAGGGGTTTTTTGGTTTTATTTTCAAGGGGTTTTTTATTTTTTATTTGATAATACAACAGTTTGATTTCTGTATTTCTGTGTATCCCTTGGTGTCAGAAACACTTGTGACACTATAAATTATTTTTGTTTTGTTTTGTTTTGTTTGAGGAAGGGAGTGTATCTTATTCTCCTTGGTTCAATCTGCCCAACAAGAAACTTTTGAAAATACCCCTTTTATACACCCTGAAATTTTCAGATAAATTTGCTGTAAAATCCTCTCCCCCAATACACATACACACACACACACACACACACACACACACACACACACACACACACACACACACACACGATTCCCCAAAGTTACTAATAGTTCCAGACCAGAACCTACTTCCTATGATAGAGAATTTCATTGACGTAGGCTGTTTCTAAATTTGTCATACTCTCATTTAAGCAATTTACGAGACATTGCTGCCTGCTGGTAGGACTACTGTCTCCTAGCCCAGTGCCTATGTCATGCCTTCCAGTGATCCTTTTTTTCTCCACACACTCTGGTTATTATCATATGTGAGTACAACAATTTCCCTTTTGACAGGACCAGTGACTACCTTATTTAGAAAATTGCTTAACACTTACTATGCATTAATAATTTAAAAGATCCCTGATCTCCTCTGGTACAAATTTTAAATCATCAGTACAAACCTGAAATCATCCATAATGTTCCATCCTGTGTAATTCTAGTGCATGCTGTTCTAATGATCTTCCAGAAAGGTTGTATACAATATTCTGATGCCTTTCCTCTAAGGCCATATAACATATACATGCATACATGTTTATATGCATATGACACATGCAATAAAGTTACATAACACATTGCATAGTTCATATTACATATAAGTTATGTGTATGTGTACACTGTTGGAAATGGTAAAATATGTTATTCCTCACCAATACACCTCCATTTCCCACCATACATTTTTCCTTAATATCATTTATTCCAAAATTTTAATTGGTTATTATTAGAAATACATTAACTTCACAAAGGAAACTTAATAGAACTGGGAGAAACACAGAATGTAATGGAATGTATTAATTTAATCATTGACAATGCTATGCTAAGGTTTAGTAAAAAATCCAGCAATTCAAACAGTTAAAGAAGAGAATCCAGCTTTCCAGTCCAGAGTCCAGAGCCCAGCTTTCCAGACTAGAATCCAGCTTCCTCTTGATGACATCTTACCACTCCAAGAAGACAAGAGAACTGAGAAAAGACTTCCAAAGACTTAATTCTATTTTTTTTACTGTTTCATCAAGGAACACCTATTTCTAGAAGAAACAAAGGTGGGAATGTGATAAAGTGATGGAATTTAGCAGAAACTCAAAGACCCAACTGGAGATTAATCTAAACTGAATCAAGTGATCTGATTGACTGCTGATTAGCCTACTTCAAAGTTAAAACTATATTGTAATCACACCTGGCTATCACTTAAGAAGGTATTGTTCTCAGAAGCTAGACTTTGAACTTAACTTGAGAACACCTTCAAGTTCAGTGAACCAATGGATTTGGAGGACACCAACCAATCAGTTTGAAGCAGAGTGTAAGCACCGCCTCTGTTCCAGACCTATAAAAAGCTTCCACAATCAGGTTGCTAGTGAGTTTGTGATTGAAGCAGGCTCATGGTGGAGGACTTGAGGAAGAACCTGACCAGGCTGGAACTCTAGGCTAGATAGGCCTTTTCGTATATTTCTGAACTCCATGTGAATACCTCTATGCTTTAATAAATGTTTAATGCCCAAAGACTGGTGCTAAAGCTACTAATTTAAGGCAATCACACAATTTAGATTTTAAACATCATACAATTCTGAGGGTGAATTGTGAGTCTATCAGTCCTGTCTATGGAGTTGGATAGCAAATTCATCATGAGTCCTTCGCAATTGTCTTGTATTGTTATATTGATAAGAGTAGTTAAATCTTTCAAATTTGATGGTTGTGAAAATATTGCTCTTGCTATATACAATGATTTGATTCTTCTCAGTTCTCTCTACATCAATTGAAATGAATCTTCCCAGGTTTTCCTAAAACCATCCTGTTCATCATTTTTATAGCAAAATAATATTCTATCACAATCATGTATCACAACTTGTTTAGCCATTTCCCAATTGATGGGCATACCCTTGATTTCCAATTCTTTGCTAACACAAAAAGAAGTACCATGAATATTTTGTACATGTAGGCCTTTTATCTCTTTGAGATACAGAACAAGGAGCAGTATTGCTAGGTTAAAGAGTATAGACAATTGGTGGGGGCAGAGCCAAGATGGCAAAGGAAAGATATTAAACGCACAGAGCTCCTGATATGATTACCCCCAAAATAGCAATAGAAGAACCCCTGGAGCAGAAAAACACACAAAAATACGGGCTGAAATTATTTTTCATCTATAGATAAATGGGGCCATGTTGGACTGTGATTAAAGTCCAACCCCATGATCATGCTGACTGAGACTCCAGGCACACCTTACCAGAGCACCTTAACCCCCAAGACTCTGAAGCAGCTGTAACACCAGCGTCTTGTGGAACAGAGCTTGTGGTCGAGTGAGAGGGCTGAATGGCTGGCTAGTTGGTGTCAGGGGGTGGGGGGAAGTGCAGGAGTATCAGCAGGACCCAGGGAGGAATTCGGTTGTCCCACCCCAGCAGGGAACCAGGAAGAAATCCTGAGCAGCAAGAGGCCCAGGTAGGGGAGGGGCACAGGCTCATTGAAGCTAAAAACCACCACAGTGCTCTGCTGGCCGGTTAACTAGCAAGTTGGATTGAGGTTATCGTTAGATAAGAGAACAGGCCAGATGAGACAAAAACCTGCCCTCCCACAAACCAAAACACTTGGGACCCTCTGAAGCTGGGGACAGATGTGTAGCCTAGGAGCAGGGCCCCCCAGTGGGGAGTTAAAAGTCAAGTAAAAGATGAGCAAGCAAAGAAAGTTCAGAATTATAGAAAGTTTCTTCAGTGACAAGGAAGATCCAAGTGCACCCTCAGAAGAGGAAAACAACCTCAGGGCCCCTACATCCAAAGCTCCCAAGAAAAATATGAACTGGTCCCAGGCCATGGAAGATCTCAAAAGGGACTTTGAAGAGAAAGTAGGAGAGATAGAACGAAGATATAGAGAGAGGGAGGAAAGAATGGAAAGAGAAATGAGAGTGATGCAGCAGAGCCATGAAAAAAAAGTCAAAAGTTTGAAAAGTCAAAGGAAAAGGAGACAGATTTTTAACTGTCTGATGAAAATAATTGCCTAAGGATTAGCATTGAACAAATGGAAGCTAGTGACTTTGTGAGAAAGCAAGACACGGGAAAGCAAATCCAATTGAATATAAAACCACAGGCTAATGTGAAATATCTCCTTGGAAAGACAACTGGCCTGGAAAATAAATCCAGGAGAGATCATTTGAAAATCATTGGACTACCTGAAAACCATGACCAAAACAAGAGCTTAGACACCATCCTCCAAGAGATTGTCAGGGAAAATTGCCCTTATATTCTAGAAACAGAGGCTAAAATAAAAATTGAAAGAATCCACCAATCACCTCCTGAACGAGATACCAAAAGGAAAACCTCTAGGAATATTATAGCCAAATTCCAAAACTCCCAGGTCAAGGAGAAAATATTGGAAACAGCTAGAAAAAAGGAATCCAAATACTGTGGAGCTCCAATAAGGATAAAGCAAGATTTAGCAGCTTCTACATTAAAGGACTGGGAGCATGG
Source organism: Dromiciops gliroides (assembly GCF_019393635.1). Lineage (NCBI taxonomy): Eukaryota > Metazoa > Chordata > Mammalia > Microbiotheria > Microbiotheriidae > Dromiciops > Dromiciops gliroides. The sequence goes on along the minus strand of NC_057861.1, from coordinate 563,913,794 downwards.
AATATGATATTCCAGAAGGCAAAGGAACTGTGACTACAGTCAAAAATCATGTACCCAGCAAAACTGATTTTCCTCTTTCAGAGGAAAAAAGTGACTTCAATTTAAAAGAGGACTTTCAGGCATTTGTGATGAAAAGACCTGAACTGAATAGAAAATTTGATTTTCAAATACAAGACCCTGGAGAATCATAAAAAGGTAAACAGGAAAAAGAAATCACAAGGAACATTAAAAGGTTAAACTATTTACATTCATACTTAAGAAAATAATACTTCCAACTCATAAGAACTTTTTCAGTGAGGAATACACAGAGGATACAGGTCTAAACTGAATATGAAAGGATGATATTTGTAAAGCATTTATGTTTTGTATGTCTTTGTTCTTTGTGGAACAAACAGGGTGGATTGTCTGGTGTCTGGGGCCAGATTTGGGCTCTGGGACTCCTGGTCCAAGGGCTGGTGTTTGTCCACTGTGTCACCTAGCTAACCCATGATGACATCTTTAAAATAGAGTTGAGGGTTTAGGAGGAATAGACTGGGGGAGGGGGAATGGGAGAGGTAGACTGGGGAGAGGTAGCTCACATGAAGGAGACAAGAAAAAAGCTTATGGAGGGGAGGGCAAGAGAGGGAAGGAGAGGGGGAGGGATTAAACCTCACTATCATCAGAATTGGCTCAAAGAGTGAATAACATACATACTCAAGGGGGTATAGTAATACATTTTTTCCTTGAAGAAAGTGGGAGGAGATGGGGGGTGGGGGGAGAAGAGGGGAAGGGGCAAAGGGAAGTTTGGGGGAGGGAGCTGTAAAAAGCAAAACACTTTCCAGGAAGGTGAGGATGTTCTGCATAACACCACATGTATGACATATATTGAATTACTTGATTTCATAGGGAGAGTTGAGGAGGGAGGGAGGGAGGAAGAAAAATTTAGAAAACAGAATTAACTCAAAGGCCTTAACCTCATCAGAGTGGGCTCAAGGAGGGAATAACACACACACACACACACACACACACACACACACACACACACAGTTGGGAAGAGTAATCTATTAATCCTACAGGAAAGTAGGAAGGGAAGAGGATAAGGAGGGAAGGGTGAATGAAGGGAGGGTAGAGCAGCGGAGGAGGCAGTCAGTAGCAAAACACTTTTGAGGAGGAATAGGGCAAAATAACAGACAACAGAATAAATATCATTGGAAGGGAATGGGATGGAGGGAAGTAGCTATGATGATTGACTACAATGTTAAAATGTATGGTACCTACTCTTCTGGGCTATTGGGAAGAAAATTCTTTGTCAAGTTTAAGGTACTATATGAAAGTTATGATGAACAGGATGCTATCAGAAAAACCTGGAAAGACCCACATGACCTGAAGCACAGAGAAATGTACTGTATAAAAAATAACAGCATTAGTGTAAGATGATTTGCTGGGAAGCACATGGTTATCTTCAGCAAGACAATGATCCAATATAACTCTGAAGAACTTATGAAAATTGCAGTCCATCTGCAGAGAAAGAACTGATGGTATCTGAAAACAGACTGAAACACATTTTTTTTGACAATTCCTTAATCTGAAGTTTTGTTTTTATCTGTTTCCTCTCACAACCTAGCTAATGTCGAGTTGTTTGCCATGACTACTCATGTATAATTTATACTGAATTGTTTGAGTTCTTGGGGAACACAAAGTTTTTAAAAAATTTGATGTCAAAATTTGCTTTTATATGTAATTTGGAAAATAAAATTATTTTTAAAAAGAGCTTGGACAGTTTTATGTCCCGCTGGACATAGTTACAAATTGTTTTCCAGAATTCTGGGACCAATTCATTACTCCTCCAACATCACACTGAGGTACCTATTTTCACACATTCCCCCCAATATTTGTAATTTTCCTTTTCTCTTAGGTTATCCAATCTGATAGGTGTTGGATGTTACCTCAGAGTTGTTTTAAGTTGCTTTTCTTTAATCAATAGTGATTTACAGCATTTTATATGTCTATAGATAGCTTTGATTTCTTCTTCTGCCTATTCATACATATCCTTTGATTATTTGTCATTTGGTAAAAGGTTCATATTTGGGCATCTAGGTACTACAATGGATAGAGTATCGGCACTGGATTCAGGAGGACCTGAGTTCAAATCTAGACTCAGACACTTAACAATTACTAGCTATGTGACCCTGGACAAGTCACTTAACTCCAATTGCCTCACGCCCCCCCCAAAAAAAGGTTCTTATTTTTATAAAGTTGACTCAGTTCCCTATATATTTGAGAAATGAAGCCTTTATTAGAAAAATATGCTGTAGTTTTTAAAATATTATTTCATCTATGGTATGTTTTAGCAAAATATTCCCCTTATTATCTCTTTTAATTGTCTGGTTTTTATTTTGCTTTGTCTGAGATCAGAATTTTGATTCCTGACTTTTTTAAAAAACCTCATCTGAAGCATCATAGCCTCTACTCTAGCATCTTCTTTTAAATCTCTTTATATTTTAAGTGTGTTTCTTAAAAACAACATTTTATTGGATTCTCATTTCTAATCCATTCTTATATCCACTTCTATTTTACAGGTGAATATGTTCTATTCATATTCATTGTTATGATTATTGTGTATTTCCCTCTTTACTATATTCTTCTGTTTATCCTTCTCTCTTTTTACCCTATCTCTCCTTAAAAGTTTGTTTTACTTATGACCACTGCCTCCCTTATTCTGCCCTTTTTATCACTAACACCTTTCCATTGTTCCCTTTCCCTCCTACTTCCCTCTTTGGAAAGACAGATTTCTATACTCAAGTGAATGTGTGTATTCTCTCTCTCTTTCTCTCTCTCTCTCTCTCTCTCTCTCTCTCTCTCTCTCTCTCTCTATCTATCTATCTATCTATCTGTGCACATACATCGACACAGATACATACATACACACACACATATATATGTATGTATATGTGTGTGTATTTTTTTTTCTTTCCTCCTTGAACCAATTTTAGTTAAAGTAAGATTCAAGCTCTGCCTGACTAGCTCCAGCCCCACATTTTCCCTTCCACTGAAAAAGATCTTCCTTGCATCCTTCTTTTATGTGACATAATTTTCTTTCCTCTTCCTTTTCCTCCTTCCCTAAGTGCATCCCCCTTTCTCTTCCCTTCATATTTTTTGAGGTCTTCTCAACATAATTGGTTCATACCCATGTCCTCTGTCTTTGAAGAGTCCTTTTAATTGCCTTAATAATAATAATGAAATTCTTTAGAGTTATATGAATCATCTTCCCATAGAGAAATGTAAACAGTTTAATTTTATTGAATCCCTTATGATTTCTCTTTCATGTTTACCTTTGTATGCTTCTCTTAAGTCTTTTGTTTGAATATCACTTTGTCTATTTGGCCTCTGGGCTTTTTATCAGGAATGCTTAGAAGTCCTCTATTTCATTGAATAATCATTTTCCCCTTAAAAGATTATACTTAGGGGCAGCTAGGTGGCGCAGTGGATAGAGCACTGGCCCTGGAGTCAGGAGTACCTGAGTTCAAATCCGGCCTCAGATACGTAACACTTACTAGCTGTGTGACCTTGGGCAAGTCACTTAACCCCAATTGCCTCACTAAAAAAAAAAAAAAAAAAAAGAAAGGAAAAAAAAAAGATCATACTTAGGTTTGCTAAGTTATTGTTGGTTGTAATCCTAACATTTTTGCCTTCTGGAATAACATATCCTAAACCCTCCTCTCCTTTTGAGTGGAAGTTGACAAATCTTGTGTGATCATGACTTTGGCTTCATGAAATCTGATTGATTTCTTTCTGACTGCTTGTGATATTTTCTACTTGATCTAGAAGCTCTGCAATTTGGTAAAATATTGCTTGGAGTTTTCTTTTTGGGATCTCTTTCAGTGGATTATTTTAATTTCTGTTTTATACTCTAGTCTAGAACATTAAGACAGTTTTCCTTTAGAATTTCTTCAAATGCATTGATATCTAGGATTTTTTATTGTACATTTCAGGTATTCCAATAATTCTTAAATTATCACTATTCAATCTAAGGTTATTTTTTTTAATGAGCTATTTCACATTTTCTTCCCTTTTTTTCATTCTTTGACTTTATTTTATTGTTTCTTGATATGTCATGGATTCATTAGTTTCTACTTGCCTGGTTCTAGTTTTCAAGGAGTGTTGTTTTGTTTTATAGTGAGCTTTTTTACCTCTTTTTCCATTTCACCAATTCTCTATTTTAAGAAATTCTTTTCTTCAGAGAAATTTTCTGCCTCATTTACAATTTGGTGAATTGGTTTTTTACATTATTACTTTTTTCAGTACCTTTTGTTTCTTTTAACAAGCTATTGTTTTCTAGAAGTTTTTTGTTTGTTTGTTTTTAATGTACCCTTTTCTTTCCTTTACAGACTTAAGGAATTATTGTTGTAGATTTTGCCTATACTGCCAGACACTAAAGGTGTATTTGTTGTTTTTGTTGATCTGCTTTGTTTCTCTTTCTTTGTAACAGGGTTAGGGGGCTGGAATGCGGGGATGGGCCTAGAGTTTTTATATTCAGAAATCAATGTGATGTAAAAACCAAAACTTATCAATAAAATAATATACATTCTTAAAAAATAATAGATATGGGGGCAGCTAGATGGTGCAGTGGATAGAGCACCGGCCCTGGAGTCAGGAGTACCTGAGTTCAAATCTGGCCTCAGACACTTAACACTTACTAGCTGTGTGACCCTGGGCAAGTCACTTAACCCCAATTGCCTCACTAAAAAAAAATAAATAATAGATATGGTTTTAATACATTCAGAAGTTCAATTTCTGCATGTCTGAGTAAATCACTGGTAAATACTGGTAAATATTGACCATATAAATGCAAGAATGAACATTCTATGGAATAAAACTAAACTAGGAATCCTTTCTGAAGACATCAATGGCAAAATTAGGATATACATAATTTTTTATTATTTTATATGGTGCTAGAAGAAAAAATTATAGCAGTGAGACCAAATAAAGAAATTCAGTAATAAACATAAGAAAAGAGGAATATCATTTTTACAGAGGATATTATGATTTACTTATTAAATCCTATAGAAACAACTAAAGATTAATTGAAAATTAATAAGTTCAACAAAACTGTAAGATATAAAATGAATCCAAATAAATCATCAGCATTTTAATAAATTACCAGCAAATCTCAGTAGAGAAATATTAAGAGAAATTCCATTCAAAATAAATGCATGCTATATAGAATATTTAGGATATCTCCTACTAAGAGAAACAAAGGAATGATATGAATATACCTAATACATAAACATATTTACATAAATTAAGAGAGATCTAATGATTGGGAGAAATATTAATTGCTCATGTTTAGAAAATGACAGTATAAGAAAAATGATAACACTGCCTACATTAATTTAATTATTCAATGGCATAACAATTAAACTGCTCTAAAAAAGAACAAAAACAAACAACAGAATCCATCTATAGGAACAAAAGAGCAAGTAATTCAAGGGTGGGTAGAGTGCAAAAGTAGGAGCACTAGTAATATTAGATTTCAGTCTGTATTACAAAGCAGTAATCATCAAAGTATCTGATAGTGGTTGAGAGAGAGAGAGAGAGAGAGAGAGAGAGAGAGAGAGAGAGAGAGAGAGAGAGGGAGAGAGAGAGAGAGAGAGAGAGAGAGGTGGCTCAGTAGATAGAGTACTGGGGGGCCTGGAGTCAGGAAGACCTGAATTCAATTATGTCCTCAGACACTAGCTGGGTGACCCTGGGCAAGTCACCTAACCTCTGCCTTAATCCCCTTGAGAAGGAAATGGCAAACCACTCCAATATCTTTACCAAGAAAACCCCACAATGGGGTCATGAAGAGTCAGACATGATTGATCAACTGAACTATAATAAAAAGAGAAAGCTTGATCAATAAAAGAAATTGTGTACATATTATATAAAAGGTAATAAAGTTAGTAGCATAGTAATCAATAAGCCCAAATACCCCTCCACCAACTACAAGGCCATGGACTCATAATGTGTTTAAAATTACATACAAACCTGGAAAATAATCTGGCAGAAATGATCTTTATATCAACAACTAGTGCCAAATACCAAGATAATTCCCAAATGGATGCTTGACCTAGATATAAATGTTATAATATTTGTCACAAAGAAATTAGAGGAGTAAAGAATGTGACAGCTTCTTGGTACCATGATTGGAGGAAGAGTTCATGACGGGAAAAAAGGGATCATAGAAGAAAAAATGTAATGTTGTAGTTATTGTGTATGCTGAATCTACTCACTTCCTTTTGCATCATTTCCTATACAATGACTATAATATTGCAAAACAAACAAAAATAAAATTTTAAAACCTTGAAAATTAAAAAATTTTGGACCTTGCAATGACCAACCACTCAGAGGACCAATGATGAAGCATGTTTTCATGTTACTTACAACTTGACTTGAGTGACAGATAAGGATATGCATTTTTGTACAGAGCCAATGTTTGTATTTGTTTTGCCTGGCTGTGCTTATTCATTGCAAAGAGGATATTTTGTGGGGGACTGAAAGGGGAAATAGGAATGGGGATGCCCCTACTTAAAAGATAGAAAAAGTCATTGCAACATTTTTCAATATACCAAATAAAATAGATGGTGGTTTGGAAAAGGAAACAGGTGAACATGATAGCTTGGAAACTAATATATTTAATTTATTGTGTTGTTTAAAAACTAAATGTGGGTCCTAATCTTCCCCTCCCCAACTTTTTGGGGCAAAGTTGGCTAAAATCACTGATAAATTCAGCAAGAGTTTAGGTTTTTAAAGATTTATTAAAATGTATTATACATTAGTGAAGAGAGAGAGAGAGATTGAGAACAGATTCCTTATAGCATAAAAATCCTAGCTTAGATATAATTCAGTATAGCCAGAGAGAAAGAAAGCAATTTCCTTTCCTAGCAGCCCACATGAAATCTCTCACCCCCAAGCCAGTGTCCAAACAACTAAAAGGGGCTCTCCTGTTTTCTGTCTGCTCCCAAGCGCCTATTCCTCACCAAAAAGAGAGAGCTTCCATGAGTGAGCATCCACTTCCTAGTTCCTCTCTCGAAGGGGAGGTCCTTCAAGCTGATTGGTTGAGAGTGGTCTCTTGCTGATGTCAGAAGTACACCACCTCTGAGAACAACATCACTCAGGGCCAGTCAGATGTGGGCCACATCCAATCACTCTTAAGTAGGTACTTAGTTTCTCATTCTCACCCAGTTGAAACAATGCTAAATCAATCAGGTGGGGCCCCTGGGCATATGTCAAATTCCATTATTTTATCACATTATGATAATACTTTAAAACACAAGTTTTATGTTAAAGAGATTCATGGCTTTATTACCATCCCCATTTTTGGCTATTCTGCATAAAATCCTCATATTTGATAATGTTTGCCAAGTGTTCAATAAGATGATTTTTAAAAACCAAAATTAATAATATTATATGACATTGAAATGTTATAGATTTGCTGCAACTGGGCTGATATTTAAAGACTTCTTTTTGTTCCTGTTCCTTGTTTTGTATTTCACTTCATTACATGTAGATTTAGGCATTCTGTCTATATATCTGAATCACAGAAAGAATACAAGGAGTCTTATTTTGCTTTACCTAGACAAACATATTAGAGTAAATTTGGTAATTAAATTTTGGACACTTTAGATTGTTAAATAACAGAGGCATACAACAATAACATAAAATAGGATGTAACAAATTAATAGATGTTCATGTTGGCCTATGAACCCTGTGTGTCTGGAACAATGCTAGGTTCTATGCACAATAAAAGAGAGCATGAAATGAGTTCTCTGTTTGCATGTACCTTATAGGTCAGTTAGGGTGAAGGTATGTTTAAAATGAACATTAACTGGGTGAGAGAAAAAATAATATTTTAGTCTTTTCAGCTCTGACTTAGATATAGTCATTCCCTAAAAAAAAGACCTAATTGTCTAGAGGAAAAATTGCAGTCCTATGCACAGAGAATAATATTATCAAAAGTAGTTGATATTATTTATGATGACCTTCCAGAAATTCCAGAATATATCACATGATCATCCCTTCCAGAACAAATCAATTAACTTTTAAGTGCTTTAAAGAATAAGATATACAATATACATCACATATACATATATACATATATACATTTATCAATTTTCAAGAGGAAGCAAAAAAAATGTTGCTTTTGTTTCTTGCTGAATTATAAAGCTTTCATTTATTTTGTCATGTTTAGAGTTTCTCTCCCTGCATTAACAAGAAGTGAATTTCTTGTTTGCTACTATTTTGATTTAAAGATGCAATGACCTTTTTTTTTTCATTTCTTTTTGCACTCAATGAGATTTTTGAATAATCCAATGGGGAAGATTTTTCCTTATTAGATATTTATCATAGTAACCCCCAAATTGCTGAGAATACAAAATATTTTAAAATGTCACCCTGTTTATATTATTACAACATATATATCACTATGCTAAGGATATTTGCCAGCTGGCATTCTTTGCAAAGAATTCTTTTTCTTAGAATGCCATACATCTTTTTGCTTGTCTTTTCCAGTTTCTAGCTATTCATAATTAATCTCTTGGTTCATGTAATAGGCCTCTCTTGCATGTTCTTTTAGCCAAGGAAGCAAGCACTCAAGAGTGCAACATCATAGGCAGGGAACAAAGAATTTACATTCCTCTCTCTGTGTTAGAGAGTGCTGATGTGATTCTCAGGAGCCAAGCTCCTTAGCAAAGAAACTAAGGATTTATAGCCCTCCAGCTTTCTCAGCCACCAAAGCTCTTGAAGGCTTTCAAGAGCTGACCTTCTTAGCAAGGGGCTGGATTCTTTTAATGCACTCACTTTCAGAAGAGAGCATACCTGTTTTTCCAGTCTGATGTGAATGCTATTAAAAAGGAGTTTCCATGGATACGAACATCAGTGGAAATGAAACAGGATTGTCTTCTTTTTAGACACATTGGAGGTCCTGAGATTCCAAAAACCTTTAGATTGTCGTTCCTCTTTACTCACTTTCTCTTTTGTGTAGCTATTCCTTAATTCAATGGAGGGTGATCTGTGAGAAATAATTAATATCCAAGTGTAGAATGTCAACTACTATTGTATTCATGAGCTGATGCAACATAAGAATGTACAAACAATTAAATGATACACATTATTTGATCACCTACTCTACTGTAGGACTTTACTAGGTGCTGTGGTAATATATAAAAGACCTCTTAAAAGACACCACAATAATCCTATTAGTCATATGCCATTTCACCAAATGTAGAGCTTGTCTGAACAATGTGTTTTTTATATTTTTATATATGATATTAAAAAAAAACAATATTGTAAACTCCAATGGCTACCACCAAAATGAACTCCATAGTGATAAAATGAGCCCACCAATCATGCATCAATTAATTCATTTGGTGTACATAGATACAAGACCTCAAGGAATTCCTGCTGTTATTTTGGTATGGTTAAGTATGATCTGATCATAGGCCCCCAAAAGAAGTAATGAGGAATGTAAAGGATAACATTCCAGGATGGGGGTCATGAGGAAAAATTTTTTAAAGTTGTTGTAAGATATCTTCAAGTTTTAATTTTTACAAAAATGATTGGTTGAGAGTGGTCTCTTGTTATAAAATATCTAATGACCTAGGATTATAGAATCTCAGATATAGAAGAGATGTCTAACCCATAGTTCACAAGAATAATCTCTAAAACATATTAGAAAAATGGTAATCCATTCTGTCTTTGAAGACTTTCAATGAGGAGAAAGATTACCTAAAAAGTCAGCTATTCAATTTTGTATTGCTTTGTTAGAAAGTTGTTTTTTTCCCCCTGAAATGAAATCAAAGGATATCCTTCTGCCATTTATACTCCTTTCCCCCATATCTGTCCTTTGGAGCCAGAGCCAAAAATGGTATGGTGGAAAGAACATTTTCTCTAGGGTCAGGAATGCTGGATTAAAATCCCACCTTGTGTAATTTTTACCCTGATAACCTCTGGATTCAGTTTCTTTATCCATAGAGTAGCTAATAATGGTTAAACCAGAAAATAGGGTGTGAGGTCCTTCCAAGCTCAAATATCTCTGTTGGTTTGATTCTAATCTTTATTCCACATGATATCTCAATTCCAACCCCCCACCACCATTATGTCATCTTACTCTATGATTAACATTTTTCTGCTCCTTAACCAGTCTTCACATTGTATGAACTTCAAGATCTTTATTATACTGGTTGCCATCATTAGAATATTCTTTGGCATATCAATGTCACACCTCAAACTGAACACAACACTCTAGATGTGGTATGATGAGGACATAGTACAGTAGATTTACCACTTCTCTAATTCTATGCCTTTCTTAATGAAGCATAAAATTATATTAGACTTCATGGTAGCCACACGATGCATAATGAGGTTGCAATCCTCTAAAACTGAGTCCTTTCTCAAATCTATCATCTAGATATGACTTTCCAGATCTTGTAATTTTGAAATTGATTTTCAGAACCAAAGTACAAAATTTTACATCTATCCCTTTTAAAATGTATCTTTTTAAATTCAGGCCAGTGGTCTATCCTCTCAAGGACTTTTTGAATCCTGACTTAGCTAGTACTGTATTAGCTTTTTACCTTAACTTATGTAGCCTGCAAGTTCATTTCTTTGTTTGTTTAGTATTTTTTTTTAATTTTGAATTTCAAATTCTCTCTCTCCATATATTCCCTCACCCCTTATGGAAGAGGCATGCAATTTGATACAGGTTAAAAATGTGTTGTTATGCAAAACATTTCCATATTAGACATTTAGCAAATTTTAAAAAAAGAAAAGAAAAAGAAAGCTAAAAAAGTATGCTTTGATGCTTTGATCTACATTCAGACTCTACCAGTTTTATCCCCTTTTGGGAGCATTTTTCATCATCAGTTCTTTGAAATTGTCTTAGATTACTCTTTCCAAGAATTACTAAGAAAGGTAGGGAAAGACTTTTTTTCTTTGCTAACTCACACATTCATCATCATACAATGCTATCCTGGTTTTGCTTACTTCACTATGTATCAATTCATGTAAGTGTTTCCACCTGCTTATCATTTCTTACAGCACAGCAGTATTCCATTACATTAATATGCCACAACTTGTTTAGCCATTCCCCAACTAATGGATAGGATGGAAATAATTTCCAATTCTTTGCCACCACAAAGAGAGCTGCTAGAAATATTTTTGTACATGGGGGTCCTTTTCCCTGTTTTATGATCTCTTTGGAATATGGGTCTAGTAATCATATTGCTGGGTCAATGGGTATATATAGTTTTGTAGCCCTTTGGGCATAATTTCTGAATGCTCTCCAGAATGGTTGGATCAGTTCACAACTCTGCCAACAATGCATTAGTGTTCCAATTTTCCCACATCTTCTCCAGCATTTTTCCTTCAACATAATTTTAAATAACAATTTTTACCTAATTTACTAATTCAGTGTCACCCCAATCAATTTACTAAAAAATAGTGTGAATGAGTTAGAAAAAATAATAACAGTTCATTTAGAAGAACAAAAGTTCAGGAACTTCAAAGAAACCATGGGAAAAATATATAAAGGAAGTATATTTAGCAGTATCAGACTGTAAACTATATTATAAGGTAAGAGCAGTGTTGAAGTGTAAAATTGATCATTTTAATTATTTGAGATTAAAATTTTCTCGTATAAATAAAACCTATATGCACAAGAAAGGATGCACTTAAAAATAATAGGGAAGTTTGCAAGAGGAAAAAATTTGGATTGAAAAATAATGATTTCTGGTTTTGAAATGCTGAGGCCTTACTTTTGTTTTGTTTTGTTTTGTTTTGTTTTTATTTTTTTGGCAGGGCAATGAGGGCTAAGTGACTTGCCCAGGGTCACACAGCTAGTTAAGTGTCAAGTGTCTGAGGCTGGATTTGAACTCAGGTCCTCATGAATCCAAGGCCAGTGCTTTTTATCCACTGTGCCACCTAGCTGCCCCAGCCTTACTTTTTTTTTAGTGAGGCAATTGGGGTTTAGTGACCTGCCCAGGGTCACACAGCTAGTAAGTGTTAAGTGTCTGAGGCCGGATTTGAACTCAGGTACTCCTGACTCCAGGGCCGGTGCTCTATCCACTGCACCACCTAGCTGTCCCCAGCCTTATCACATTCTCCTACATCCATCAAACATCTTCCTCATGTCACCTGTTTAGTGGGTTCACTCCTGAATGGACATATTTTCTCTAGTAATTAGAACCTTATCTAATCCCCCAGGCTCAACACAAGTTCTCTCCTTTGGGGTGTAAGTCTGCTAAATTCCCCATACTCTGTCCCATACTGTACATGGGATACCAAGGGCACATGGAGCTTCATGATCTCCAAAACTCTAAACCTAATAAATGTGTCTTACTCTGATCTCTGCAGCATCATTGGTGTCAATTCTTCCACAGTTCCTCTCACTTTTTACTGCCTAGCCAAATAGCCATTTTGAGATATTCAAAAATAGTTAGAGATTTGTGAGTGTAGCTAAAAAGACCAGGATTGAATATTTAAATTTGGGAATCTCTAGCATAACAATGATTATTGAACCCATGAAAGCTGACAAGATCATCAAATGAGATAAAAAAGACAAAAACTCAGGATAGAACTTTGAGGTACAGCTGTAGTTATTAAACATGACAGAGATGAAGAACCATCAGAGGACCCTGAGAAGAGTAGAATCTTAAATCTAGAGTACAGAGATATTGAGGTAGAGGTGAACAACATTGTCAGTCTTGAGGGGAAAAGCTGTGAAGTTTGCAGAAGTAGAAGTTTGGAGGTCATAAGGCGTAGGGGAAACATCCTTCCTAAAATAGTGGTCCCAAGGAAGATGTCACCAATAAGGAGAGAAGGGCCTCTAATGGAGATTTTCTTAAGAGTGGAAAGGTGGAAGAGGAGACCTGAGAGTAAATCTGAGCATGAATAAGAAGAATTTGAAAAAAAAAAAGAAGAAGAAGAATTTGTATTTTATCCCAGAGGTAATAGGAAAGCACTAAATCATGTAGAATAAGGGACAGACAAGTTTAGATCTGTGTTTTAGGAATATCACCCTGGCAACTGTGGAGGATGTATTAGAGAGGGGAAAGACTTGAGGCAGAAAGATGAAACAGGAGGCCTTTCTGAAGTCCAAGTGAAAAGTGACAAAAAAATCATGAAATAAATATGAAAGTAGTAAAGAATATTGGGTATATGACATATAGATTTGCAGATAACAGCAACAAGTCAAAATTAGAATAAGTGGATTATCTTGATCAAAAAAGTTGGGAAAAGTTATGGAGGAGAATTAATAGAGGAAAGATCTGGAATCATCAGTGTAGAGGAAAGAGTCAGTCCTTTTTTCTGACACTGTGAGACAGAAGTTTGAGAAGGGGAGGCCAACAAGAGAAGACATTGGAAGTATTGTGTGATCCTCCAGGAAGAAAAATAAAAAGGAAAGTTGGCCAAAAAAAATTCAAAAGCATAAGCAATTTGTTGATTATCAAATAAGTATTACAAAGGTCTTAGGAGAATGGGCTTCTGAGTAGATGAGATGGATAAAATGGAAATGGGTATTAGTGGGAGTGATTATGCAGTTGAGGCTAACATTCATACCTAAGGCTTCAAGGCTGGATAGTCAAGGGTAGGAAGTAGATTCATGTAGCATCTTCCCTCAGTGGATAACTTAACAAACACACTGATTTTTTGGTGTGTGTATCCACAAAGTTCCTTCTCTAAGGCATAGGATCATATACCAAGAGCTGGAAAAGTCCTGAGAAGCCATCAAATTCAACCTCCTCATTTTACAGACTGAAGAAGCGCTTTACTCAAGGTAACATAGTAAATACAGATCAGAGGCAGCATTTAAATCCAGGTCCCTCTTTCTTCCTGAGAAGAAAAAACAGATGTGGTTTAAAACTCCAGAAAGGCTGCTGAGAGCTGCCTCTGAGGAACAATCCCAGTTGTCTTCTTCATTCATCCATTAAGCATTTGTTGAGTGCCTACTGTGTGCTAGAGATTCTTTAAGGCATGTTTTAAAGTTCTTGTTGCTTCTAGGTAAAAGAAAGAGGAACTTATCTTCAAGGTGAAAGGGGCAAGTAGGACTGCCTTCACAGGTATATATTTGCCCTTACTATATATTGAAAGATACAAAAAGATATGGATCTTGAAGTATTCATTAAACTGTTCCATTTGAGATGTGCACAAAAATACAATTATTTTCCTAGTTTAGTCTTATCAATATTTTCAAACCATTGTACCACATATTCTGCTCAAGAAAATTCAAAGAATCCAATTTTAGTTATGTTTAAATATCATATTTATAGCCCAAAAGAGATGAAGCTATAAAATGTCCTTCTAAATGTATATCTTACTTCTGAAAAGTGGCTTGGGCACTGGGTAGAATTTAATTGATTCATGAATCAGCATTAAATAGATTCATGCAAAACTCAAAACTTTCATAAGTACAGAGATTGATGCTGTTTCTATATAGCTCAATTTTATAAAAAGGCCAAGAGCACAACCATGCATAATCCAAGTGACTGATTCCTACAGTATTTCTACGATGGTGAAACCAGAATATCATAACTTCAAAGAATATAGCTGAGTGGAAAGTAGAGAGGAAAATATCTACCTGTCCTTATACATGTACAGCCTTAGTTAAGAATGCAAGTGTCTCGAGGGCAAGAAATGTTTTAATCCAGTTTTTGCATCTTTAATACCCAACACATATTGCTTAGATGCTTAATTAATGCTTCCTGAGTGACTGAATGAATGAATGATCAATATGATGTAGTCAAAGCATACAAGTTCCTGGCTCAGTAGTCAAAGGACCTGGATTTGAATACTGTTCCAATTGCTTACTGACAGGGTAACTGTGGGCAACTCATGCAATTTCTCCAAGTCTCTATTTCCTCATCTATAAAATAGGTATTTATTGTACTAGAAAACTTTCAAGTCCTTTCTTCCTCTAAATCTATGATCTTGTCATTGCACTCTCCCAACTCTTGCTCAGAGATGAATTATTTCAATACTCTTCCATTATTCCTTATGCAGATAAAATTTTTCTATTCCTTTGTCAAATTACTCATAACTAGTAACTATAGACATTGGATCCTGAAATGGCAGTGAGTTAAAATAAAGATTCAAATCCAAATATCTTTTATTCTATTAGTGTTTCTTATAGTGCACTGCTGTGAGTAGTAGAGAACAACAACCTTCCTTCATCCCCTCCCTCCAAAAAAAACATTATAATTCTTTTAGCTTAAAATATTGATGAATTTTTATTCTATTCTTGCTGCTTTTCAAACATCCCCTGGAAAGGATGTTGAGATAAAGAAAACCAACTTGTTTCTTTTATGCAATTAGACATCTAACTTGCTTTTCAGTTTGAAACTTACTTAAAGGACAGGAAAACTTTCCACTGCAAAAATAAACCTTTCGAATCCCACAAAAGAGGTTCCAGTAGCATATGAGATTTATTAGATTTATTACTTGTACTGATTCACATAAAAAAAAATTTGGAAAGTGCTCTACAAAATAAGATCAAATTGAAGATTGGTAGGAGAAACAGTTATTATTGTAAACTAGTCAAACAAGGGATGTGACCCAGGAATAAAGAAGATATTATTTTATCCTTTCTGTCACTGGCATCTGTCTTTCTTTTTGAGTCATCTGTATATTTTCCATTGTTTTATTTCCTATCCTGGCTATGAAGGATGCTGTTATTGTTTAGTAAGCAGAATTAGGGTGGCTGAAGTTTGCAGAGTCAATGGCAGGCAAACAATAAGGTCAATGCCCGTCCCATCCTGGAAAAATTGGGGTGAGAGCAGGTGAAATTATCATTCTCTTTTGTTTTTATGGCTCTAATAAAATGCCAGAGAGTCCCTGACCCCTGCTGCCAGTCATGTCTTACTCTAATAGCAATGTATAACCTTTGACACTCAATTAAAACAGGAAATAAGGCAAAGAATGGGTCAATATGCATGTTTGGTCAATCTGAGCCTTTGAAATAAATTCCAAGGGGCCTTCCAAAAGAACCATAACCCTTATTCATTTGGCTTATAGCCATTAAAGTTATGGTCAGTAAAAGAAAAAAAGCTACACCATTTATTTTCTTGGTGACCTTAAACCCAGTGCATTAAAGCATCTTGCAACCCAGCAATTCACATGTACACTTTCCTATTATTAAGGGAGCAGGGTCTTACTGCTAACTGGCTGAATGAATGGGGATGGATGCCTTTGGCATAGAAGGTTACTGACTTTAATATCCTTATCTTTTCTTTCAATGTAAATGCATTTTATAAATAAAAAGACCCAAAAGCCTATTTGTTTCCAGACTCATAATAATAGAATATTCCTATAGCACATGTTTTTGGAAGGGAGGAAGTATCTCTGTACCTATTTTTATTAGTATAGGTAACTCCCTTCGCGTAAGCCCTGACTATGTAGATTTCCAGTAGTAAGCTTCAATATTTAACCAATGAGAAACTCCAAAGAACAAAAGTAAGTCTATGATCAATGAATGGTATAATAGGGAGGAAAAAATGGACTAATCATGTGTCAATGGTAAGGGTGATGGGTCAGCCAATAATTGGGTGTTAGGCCTACTACGTGCCAGCCGCTGTGCTAAGTGTGGGGTATACAAAGAAAGGCAAAAGACAATCCTTGCTCTCAAGGATCTGCTCCCCTGGTATCCTTGTAAAGCAAAGAAAAACTTCAACATACTGGGTGAACACTCTGTAGTGAACTTAGGGGAGGAATGAATAAGAGTAGAACAGGATGGGCATCCATGCATGAGCTATAATGTGTATTCAAACCACATCTTTGGATGGAGCTTCCAAATATGTGAGATCACAGATCCATTAGAACATAGTCATAGTGATTTGTCTGGCTAACTGAGAGTTTTGGTGACTTTCTTATAGGTATACAACTAGTATTTGTCAGAGTGAAATAAGCTCTTCCTGACCCTAAGGATGGCTTGCTAACCAGCATACCATTTGGTCTTTCATTCACAAAGAGCACATCTATGGTTCACAAAACACCTTCCTTGAAACCACCCTGGGAATCACTTGTCTTAGAGGAAAATGAAATTATCACCTTTTTAAAGATGAAGTTCCTGAAGCTCAGGAAGATTGACTCATTTGCTCAGGGTCAATAAGAAAGTAAGTGTGGAAGTAGGAACTCTATTACAGATCTGACTCTAAAAGCAATTCTAGCACACCATGTATTTTATTCATTTGAGTAGCATTTGCTAAGCACATCCTGTGTACTAGGCACCCTGCTACCTGCTCGAGACACGAAGACAAAAACAAAAGGTTGTGACCTAAAGGAGTTTGCATTCTATTGCTTCCTTTTGATAATGGAGATAACTATGTTAGAAATGTTGACATCATGGGAACTGCATAGAACTATGGCTGTATTTAAAGAAAGTTTTTAGAGAAATACTGAACTACTTTCCCAAAGTTATCCCATTCCTAAAGAAAAATCTTGTTGAAGAGATATTGAGAGAATCAAAAGCTATGATATAACCTCAGAACTCAATAGTGTAGTAGATAACAGCCAATAGGAAAATACAGTTCCTCAGGTCTGCACTACAACTACATATTTGAACTGACCTATTTTCTGAGATGTAGTCCTAGTTCTGCCTCTAATTGTGTGACTTTAGAGAAGCCACTTAACATGACTTAAGACTTAATGTCCTCTTAAAGAAGGTGGTTGGACTTGAATAGTATAGCCCAGGTTCTCTTAAGGTCATTTCTTCTCTTTTTAGTTTTTGTTGTTATTGTTATTCAGTAATGCTCAACTCTTTGTGACCCATGCACCATGGAACACCAAACCCTTCTATCCTCTATCTCTTGAAGTCTGTCCAAGTTTATGTTTATTATTTCTATTACACTGTCTATCAATCTCATCCTCTTTCATCTCCTTTTTCTTTTACTTCCAGTACTTCTCAACATCAGGATCTTTTCCAATGAATTCTTGTCTTCTCATTACATGGCCAAAGTATTTAAGCTTCAGCTTCA
This sequence comes from Dromiciops gliroides, assembly GCF_019393635.1. Classification (NCBI taxonomy): domain Eukaryota; kingdom Metazoa; phylum Chordata; class Mammalia; order Microbiotheria; family Microbiotheriidae; genus Dromiciops; species Dromiciops gliroides. Next base: position 563,895,810 of record NC_057861.1, on the reverse strand, counting down.
GTATTTGACCTTCCAGTGAAAAGCCTGAATTAATTTCTTGACTGATTTGGTCTCCTTGCTATCCAAAGCATTTTCAAAAATCTTCTCCAGCAATTGCAATTTGAAAGCATCACTTTTGCAGACACACATATTAAATTGAATGCAAGAAAAATGATGGGGAAGGGGAGATATAATGTTTTTAAACATTTGAAGGACTATTACATAACAGGGATTGGGCAATTTCTGTTTGGTTTCACAGAAAAGGAAGTTCTACCTAGTAAAAATTATTCCCATAACTAAAATGAGGGAGTTAGACTAAATGAGCTCTAGGCACTTTCTAGCTCCTAAGCAGAATAAAAGAATTCTTTAATTTCTAAACTTTAAAAACTTTTAATCAATATCTTTGCCTTTCTGTTGTCTTCATTTCTGAATATATCTCTCTCCTACAATATCAAGATAACCATTTCTTGTAGCAAAAGTTAAAAAAATAACAAAAATAAAACAAACAAATTTAAAAATAGTTCATCAAAACTAACCAATATATGAACCAAGGCTGACAGTATATACAATATTCCACACCCATAGTCTTTCACATCTGCAAAGTAGGAAGGAAGGTATATTTTTTTCATTTCACTAACAGAACTTTATTGGCCATTTCATTGCACGGGACTTAGTTTCTTTCTATTATTTTCCCATATACATTACTGTAATTATCTGTCATACTATTTTCTGTTTCTACTTATTTCACATGTAGTAATTTCTATATCTCAATTCTTCATATTCATTATTTCTTATGAAAATAATATTCCATTGCATTTTTATGCATTCATGTACCAAAGTTTGTTTAGTTTATTTGCTAACTGAAATCAATGAGTATCTATGTTTCCTGGTCATTACTGTCCCTTTTGAACAAGCATGCATGCACACACATACACACACACTACTGTAAACATTTTAGTATATATGAGTCCTTTCTATTTTGTCTTTCTTTGGGTTCATGCCTAGCAGCAGAAACTCTGTATAAAAAAGGCATTTGGACTTTTTGATATATTTTAGCATAATTCCAAATTGCCTTCCAGAATTATCATTCCACCAGCACTGTATCAGTATATTTGTCTTTTGGTTGGCCTCTGCACCATAAATGAGTTCCAACTTTTGTCTTTATTATTTTGCTGGCTTTTGCTCTGCCTGGTTTCAACTCATCACTTGTAATCTCATCACCATGCAGCTACCTCTAGCCTTGATTGACACTACCCCCTCTTCCCTCCAATTGGAAGGCTGGAGAATAGAATGCCAAACTCCTTCCAATGTTTTCCTTAATAGAGGGCAGAAGTTAGACTTTCAGCTCATTCCACTTTTATCTGCTGCTTTGCCTGGTTTCAACTCTATGGAAGTTATTCCCATACTGGGTCTCCCCTGGTGTCTCATACACCCTCCCATACTTGCTTGTCTCCTTTTCTATGTTGTCTCTCTACATTAAATTGTAAGCTCCTTCAGAAATGGAACTGTCTTTTTTATTAATTTTATTCCCAGAACTTAGAACAGTATCTGGCATATAGTCAGTGCTTAATAAATGTTTATTGGATTTATTAGTTTGGATAGTATGAGTTAGGGTACAATAATTCTTGTTGAAATAAATAAGTCCTTTTTAGTACCTTGAATAAGAAGTTAATGACTCGGTCACAGTGGTAGATGGAAAATGCTGTAAACTGGCCAAAAATGCAAATTCAGAATCCTGAACTATTGAATCAATGAGCCAAATTTTATAAATAAAACAAAAACATTTTTTTACTAAATATAAATGCTTAACAAAGATAGTTAAATAAATATTCAGTATGTATATACAGGTGCAGCTCTCCAGGTCCTTTACCCAAGGGGACTAAGCCAGGTTAGTAACTACAACAGCCATCAGGGATAAAAAGTTCCTCAAATCTGAAAAGCTCTTAATACCAATTATGTAAGATTCCTAGCAAAGCAGGCTTTAGGGGCAGCTAGGTGGTGCAGTGGATAAAGCACTGGCCTTGGAGTCAGGAGGACCTAAGTTCAAATCCAGTCTCAGACCCTTGACACTTACTAGCTGTGTGACCCTGGGTAAATCACTTAACCCCAATTGCGAAAAGCAAAACAAAACAAAACAAAAAAACCAAAGCAGGCTTTAATACATTCAGCCTAACCCTATAACAGGTTCTAGGACTAGGGATTATGCATGCCAATTTAAATCTTTAATAACTTTCAGCCTTAACACATCTTTAGGGCTATGCAGGTCTCAGTACTGACCTTATGATTGACTTCTTGGATTCTTTCCTGATCACCCTAGCTCCTTTCCCCAAACTAACTTGCATTACTTTTGTGTATATATATTTATATATACATGTACATACACACATACACACACATACATATACCTACATACACACATGCATATAGTCTTCCCCTGAAAATATAAATTCTTTAGGAATTGTTCATTCTTTTTTTGTTATTGTATCCCCAGTGGCTAACAGAGTTCAGAGTATATACCAGGCTTAATAAAAATGCCTGCTGGGCAACTATGTAGCTCAGTGGGTAAAGCACCAACCCTGGATTCAGGAGAACCTGAGTTCAAATCTGGACTGAGACACTTGACACACTTGATACACTTGACACTAGCTGTGTGATCCTGGACAAGTCTCTTAACCCTCATTGCACTGCAAAAAATAAATAGATAGATAGATAGATAGATAGATAGATAGATAGATAGATAGATAGATAGGTAGATAGATAGATAGATAGATAGATAGATAGATAGATAGATAGATAGATAGATAGATAGATAGATAGATAGATAGATGAATGAATATATGGATATATGAATAAATAGATAAATTAATTAATAAACACAGAAATGAATGAATGAATGAATGAATGAATGAATGAATGAATGAATGAATGAATGGATGGATGAAAATGCTTGCTTATTGATTGATTGATTCAGAGTTTCCCTGTAGTGGTCACAGCTAGGTATGATCTCTCTTGCTTCTGAATTCTTACAATCCATTTTTGTACCTCCTTGAATTGATATTCCTTGAGATAACATGATATATGGAAATAGTATTACTTCATCCAGTTCAACTAGGTCTCAGGAATGGTTATAATACTTCTCTTTGTGTTTCACAGAATACATAACACAATGCCTTAACTATAGTTGGTACTTTTAAAATATTGAATTAAATGTAGACTCTCTAGTAGTGTAAGATCAGAACTGTGTCCACACCTGCAATAGTATGTGGTTTTTACCAAGGCTTGATGCCATTTTATGAGAGCCACAACACTTCATATTATCATATGTGTAACAACCTCCATCTTTATATGAGCAATACAGGTCACTGATCTGTACCACAAAAGGAATCAATAAACCCTTTGTCTGTTAACCAACAGCCTTGGCACTCCAAAGATGTTCTGTGGGAGGGGTTTGTACAATATACTTTCCTCTTCTTTCCTTGACATCAAGCTACAGGGCTCAATGTCTCTTCCCAGAAAAAATGACTGGATTATCCTTCCCATTGATCATTTTTAAGGCACATTACCACTTCTTCATATAAGCTTCTTATTCTTCTCTTTTCCTTACATGTTTTTATTCTTCCCTATGTGACCTTAGTTCTTTCCCAGTACCTCTGTCACACTAATCTAAATGCTATCTGTTTCATCTTTCTTGTTTGATATATTAAGACAGTATTAAATAACTTGAATTTACCTCCATAAACACAAATCTCCTACACTGCCTTTAACAAAACTGCTTTTTAATCAATTGGACTGAAGAAAAAAATCTCATACATATAAGTATAATGAATGTTGCATTTGGAAAACATATTTGAGAGTGGAGGTGCTTTTTGTTGGAAAAAACTCAAAGAAATTATCATTGATAACCAGTCCCCCTCCAACCCTTTTTCTGTCCTACCTCCTTTCTTTCTTTTTAGAATTGCCATAATTTAAATTTCCCTTAGTGGGATGTCTGAATGAGAATTGGTTAAAGGACCTGGGGATGAAGAGCATAGTGAAGAATTACTGGAAATGTGATGGTATCTTCCAATACTGACAGGGTATGTCCTGGGAGAAGGATTAAACTTTACCTAGAGAAAAACTACTTCTAGCCTGACACTATGTGCCTGGCACTGGGGATACAAAAGGAAGAGAATAAGATCGTCACTACTTTCAAGATACTTACCTTTTAATTTTGTTGTTCCTTAGGTATTTCAGTCATGTCTGACCCTTAATGACCCCATTTGGGGTTTTCTTGGCAAAGGTTTTGGAGTGGTTTGCCATTTCCTTCTCCAGTTCATTTTACAGATGAAGAATTGAGGAAAACAGGATTAAGTCCAGGGTCACACAGCAAGTAAGTGCTGAAGCCACATTTGAACACAGGAAGATGAGTCTTTCTGAATTCAGACCCTACACTCTATCCATTGTACCACCTAGCAACCCTATTACATTTTATTTTTTTAATTAATTAAACATTTATTTTAAAAGGTGACAGCTATCAGACCCAAGATTTCCTTAATGTTCAGAAGTCTTTTTTAAACAGTATTTTATTTTTTTTCAAATTCCAAATCTTTGTCCCTCCCTCCCTCCCTTCCCTCTCCCCTCTCCAAGATGGCAAGCCATCCGATATAGGTTATATATGTACAATCACATTAAACATATTTCCACATTAGTCATGTTGTGAAAGAAGAATTAGAACCAAAGGGGCAAACCTCAAAAAAGAAACAAAAAGAAACACAAAAAGTAAAAAATACTATGGTTCAATCTTCATTCAGATACCACACTTCTTTTTCTGGAGATGAAGAGCATTTTCCATCATGAGTCCTTTGGAATTGTCTTGGATCATTGTGTTGCTAAGAAGAGCTAAGTCTATCACAGCTGATCATCACACAATGTTGCTGTAGCTGTGTACAATGTTCTCCTGGCTCTGCTCACTTCACTCATCACCAGCCCATTTAAGTGTTTCCAGGTTTTTCTGAAATCTGCCTGCTCATCATTTCTTATAACACAACAGTATTGCATTACATTTATATACCATAACTTGTTCAGCCATTCCCCAATTGATGGGCATCCCCTCAATTTCCAATTCTTTGCCACCACAAAGAAAACTGCTCTAAATATGTTTGTACATGTGGGTCCTTTTGCCATTTTTATGATCTCTTTGGGATATAGACCTAGTAGTGTTATTACTGGGTCAAAGGATATACACAGTTTTAAAGCCCTTTGGGCATAGTTTAAAATTTCTCTCCAGAATGGTTGGGTCAATTTCAACTCTACCAACAATACATTAGTGTTCCAATTTTTCCATATCTTCTCCAACATTAATTATTTTCCTTTTTTGTCATATTAGACAATCTGATGGGTATGATGTGGTACCTCAAAGTTGTTTTAATTTGAATTTCTCTAATCAATAGTGATTTAGAACATTTTTTTCATATGGCAACAGATAGTTTTGATTTCTTCATCTTAAAACTGCCTGACTATTTCTCAATTGGGGAATGACTTGAATTTGATTTAATTCCCTATATATTTTAGAAATGAGGCCTTTATCAGAAACTGGATGTAAAAAAATATATTTCCTAGCTTTCTGCTTTCCTTCTAATCTTGGCTGTATGGCTTCTGTTTGTACAACCTATTACATTTTAAGAGGGGAAGCTAAAACATAAAAGGGATGTATATAAGAGGAGGGGGATAAAAGGAGGCTACTCACATGGGAACAAGACATCCAATGTGGAGATATTAAAGAACAGAGAGTGACCTGGGAGTGAAGTGAGTGGTGTGCTTCTGACTCCCAACAATCTGACCTCAGGGCAGGAATTCACCAATAAGCAAATATGTCTTATGGTAGAGTCATCCTCAGAGGGGGAGGGTAGAGCAGAACAGATAGTGTGTTAGAAGTGAGCTATCCAACAGTGGACCAGTCTGTCTTGGGAGGTAGGGATTTTCCTTACACTTGAGATCTTTAAGTCAAGGTTATATGACCTATAAGTCAGACATTCTGTAGAGACCTTCCATATTCACTTATGGGTTAATCTAGGTAGTTTCTGTTGGCATCTCTTCCAACTATATGATTATATTTCTATTATTACTAAAATAAAATAGTACCTTAAATTAAGAATTTCATATTATGACCAACTTTTGAATTACTGAGGCCAATTATAATAGTTCATATATAAAACATTTTATAGTTTCCAAAGTACTTTATTTTAAGAGACAATATATTGAATTGGAAAGAGTACTGATGTAGGACTTAGGAATCCTAGTTCCAACTCTCTCAAAACATACAGACTTCAAAATATACTTGTGAATTTCTTCCCTAAATTGACTAGTTGCAATATCAGTAATGAAACATTTTTTTTTGAAAATAAACAATTACTAACAAGTTGTGGTATATGATTGTAATGGAATATTATTGTGCTAGAAGAAAAGACGAACAGGATGATTTCAGAAAAACCTGGAAAAACTTACATGAACTGATAGAGTGAAGTGAGCAAAACCAGGAGAACCTTGTACACAGTAACAGCAATATTTAATGATAAATAACTGTGAATGACTTAGCTATTCTCAGCAATACAATGATCCAAAGAGAATCTTGAGGGTGGAGCCAAGATGGCGGAGAGGAAGCAGCAAATTGCCTGAGCTCTCCTTCTGTTCCCTCAAAAAGAACATTAAATCAAGCCTCAGGACGGATTCTGAAACTACAGAACCTACAAAGGGACAGAGAGACACAGTCCTCCAACCAGAGATAATTTAGAAGACTTCAGGAAAAGGTCGGTCTGACTCAGGCAAAAGGAAGGCCCAGCGCAGGGCAACAACCCAGCGCCGAAGGGGTCAGGGCAAGTCAGCAGGAGCTGCGGGCCACAGCCAAACAACTGAGGCCCCTGGAACCTGGTTCAAAAATCTGGTGGCCAAGAAGGACAGTGGAAAAACCTACCTGCACCGGCCGGCAGGGCGACGAATGGGTCAGGCGGAAACAGACACCAGGAGCAGGAGCCTGGCTGGCCGAGCGCACCCAGACAGGAAGTGCAGGGCAGGGGATCTCCACACACCATAAAGGCCTCAGAGTAAAAAACCAGTCACACAGCACCTATACCCCTCCACAAGAAGCCCAAAACAGGGACTCTGGTGCCCCGAGAGCAGACCTCAACTAAAAAAATAAATAAATAAGCTGCAATAATGAGTAAGAACCAAAAAAGAGCCCTCTCCATTGAGAGCTTCTGTATCAATAGGGAAGAAGCCAACGCAAACTCAGATGAGGACAATACCCTCAAATTACCTACATGTGAAGCCTCATGAGGGAAGGCGAATTGGTCTCAGGAACAAAAAGCCTTCCTGGAGGAGCTCAAAAAGGATTTTAAAAATCAATTAAGAGAGGTAGAAGAAAAAATGGGGAGAGAAATGAAAGCAAAACAAGAAAACTATGAAAAAAGAATCAGCAGCTTGGAAAAGGAAGCACAAAGATTGACTGGCCAAATGGAAAAAAAAGTGCATAATTTCACTGAAGAAAACAATGCCTTAAAAAATTCAGTTGGCCAAATGGAAAAAAAGGTGCATAATCTCATTGAAGAAAACAGTGCCTTAAAAAATTCACTTGGCCAAATGGAAAAAAAAGGTGCATAATCTTACAGAAAAAAACAATGCTTTAAAAATTAAAATTGGACAGTTGGAAGATAAGGAATCCATGAGACACCAGGAATCAGTCAAGCAAAATCAAAAGAATGAAAAAACAAAGAGAATCTCAAAGGACTCATGATGAAAATGCTGTCTCCAGAGAAAGAATTGATAGCATCTGGATACAGATTGAAGCATGATATTTCTCTCTCTCTTTTTTTTCTTCTATCCATAGTCACAACCACACTATTACCAAGTGCAACTTTTGTTTTGTTTTGTTTTGATTTACGAGGCAATGAAGGTTAAGTGACTTGCTCAGGGTCACACAGCTAGTAAGCTAGTAGGTGTCAAGTCTGAGGTTGGATTTGAACTCAGGTCATACTGAATCCAGGGCTGGTACTTTAGCCACTGTGCCACCTAACTGCTCCTCAACCACACTATTACCACTCAATATTCTCTCTCAGATTATGAGAAATAACCCTGGTATGTAGTGAGATATACTCCTAAAATTCACTATGACCACTCTTAAGCCCTTATTAATATTTTCTCTGATGATACAAAAATTATTCATCATGACTCCACTGACTCTTAAACAGGAAATATTTAATTTATAAAAAGGCAAAATCAAGAATATTCAAAACTCTTACTCAAGAGAAGGTAAAAAGCAGTAATAATCATAACATTTGTTCAATGAAAGACAAGAGCCAGAATAATAAATGTTTATACAATAGAAGACAAGATTAAGAATAAACTAAGCATAACACTCTACCTTCACCCATAAAACTGAATCATATTCTTTCACCAGTGCACCCACTGACCTAGCCTTGCAGAAAACTATAAGGGAAGCATGTAAATGGAGACACTAATGTGCCCAGGGCAACTTATAACTCTGGCCTTGATGTATTGGTCTCTTTGGAGATTAGTCTGCATCACCCATCACCTATTAGGAAAAGCTATTTCTCTTCTATCCATTCACCTTCAGGCCCTCACAGTTGTTCTTTTTTTTTTTTTGAGGCAATTGGGGTTAAGTGACTTGCCCAGGGTCACACAGCAAGTAAGTGTTAAGTGTCTGAGGCCGGATTTGAACTCAGGTCCTCCTGACTCCAGGGCCAGTGCTCTATCCACTGCACCACCTAGCTGCCCCCACAGTTGTTCTTTTGAGCTCTGTTGCTGGTCCCAGGTTGATGAAGCACTGATAAGCTCTTGTAGCACACAACCACCCTTGGTAAGGTGCTGAGAAAGTATTAAACTCTTTCAGTGAAAAGCAATTCCCTTAAACTGGAGAACTACCAAGCTATTTGTATCTGTTGTGATGCTCTGAAAAATTTCTAACTTTCAAGTTGCAGATAGCAATAAGGACATGCAATGTTTCCACAGACAGCTCTTCAAATGGACTCTTTTTTCCAAACAGTTTTCAACAAAGCCAGTCCTCTGTTCACAGTAAAGCAGATGCAAGCCCTTGTTTCTCCCTCTCAAATTAGAGAGTGCAATAGTGTGCAAAGTCTCATTTCTCTTAGCTTGTAGATGAAGCTAGATAACAAAAGCCCAAACAACTCTTCACACTGCAGTAGGATTCAGCTCTGTCCCAAAGAACCAATCAATCCTCAGAAAAGTAGTGACTATTTTCCAGTTATCAGAAAGAATCAGAAATAATTGAACTCTTTCAATTATTCAAGTGCTCAAGAAACCTGAATATATAAATCACTCAGAAAATAACTTTTTGTCAAGGATCACTGGAAAACTGGGGAAAAGAAGGAAGAAAGGAAGAAAGGAAAGAAAGAGAAAAAGAATTCCTCATAATTCACCTATCACAATATAATTATTTACCAGATGATGAAATGGAAACTTGTAGATGTGAAATGACTTCTTCAAAGTCCCACATAGGTGTGGCAGAATCATGACTTGAACTCAAGTCTTCTGATTCATGGCTCTATTTTTTTTTATTCAACCAAACCGCCCTCTCAACATGATAATCATATTACCATATTAAGTAATATGGTATTTTATACCTGGTAGAGACATCATCAAAGGGGTTAGCTATGATAGGTGTTCACCAAAATCCCTTTGTGACCTGAACTACTCAACAAAAATGAGCCAGAACAAGAATCTTCAGGGGAGTGAACACAGGAGCTCAAGAGGAATCAAGTGGAATTCTTTGAACAGCACTTTGCTGCTAACCGGTTTCCAAGCCTATGATATCATTAATAGCCCTTTGTTCTGGATTACTGTCCTCTTAGTAAAGTTGTGAGACCTACAATATCAATAGCAAGTCAAAGTATCTAAAACAAGATTCCACTGACTGTCAAAATGTCAAGGCTGGTGTAATTCCAAGTACTTAACACAGTCAACACTTGTTGGCAAGGCAGGAAACCTGATGTCTGCATTCCAGCAGTCTTCTCTCCTAACTCTTTAGAATCCTGCCTGATTTAAATTAAATCACAAAGAAAAGCACAAAGAATTAGGCTGAAGTCCTCCAAAATCAGATAAGAGATGTGAAGCATTATGGGAAGAGCCTACAAAAAGGTGATAAGTCAAACATTCAATTTGTCTAAAGGTTACTGCCTTCAGAATGGGAAGTGGAAGCATCTTAGTGAATACAAGATCAAAATCCCACTTTGATTGCTAAAAGAACCTGCCAGGGAAGTAGATCTTTTAAGAAAACAGAGTGACAAATGTTAAGGAAGATGAGAAGAGGCAAAAAAAAATTAGATTTTCTTCCCATATTCTCTAAAGGATTTTTAAAAGAAGAAATGAGAAACATTAGCCACATCTTATTTTCCCCAGACCCCAACTTCCTATAGTCTATTTTGAACCACTGTACCAACAAGAATGTTTTGCATTTATATAACATTATTTTCCCCTAGAAACTCAAGGGCATTATGAAGAGATACCATTTAATTCACCAAAGCAATACATCTCTGTGGTGAATAAAACTGAAATCTTATTTTTCACTTTTCTTGTTTTAAGGGCAGGAAAAAAAGTTCTGTGAGGCTGTCATACAGTTAGTGTTACTGTCAAAAGAGTCACAGTTGGAAAAAAGCTCCTCATTTTGAAAAAGTTTCATCAAGTACCAGTAGTTTGCAAAGTTTCCAGCTATAAATGTGACAATGGAAGTTTGAAAGCCCTTTTCTCCCCTATTTGGAGTTCACATAACTTAGATATAACCAAATTTTCTAACCAAGTTTCAAATTGTCACCTCTTTCCATTCCCCACTTGGCTTTATTTGGAAAAATTAACATCTAAGCAATAACTTATATAGAAAGATATTTTCCGAACTAGCTGTTCCTTTTTGCACAAAGAGGAATTGTTCCTGCTACAGAAGACATTTTGTGAAAGGGGGATGGGAGGAATAGGCCTTTATTAAGTGCCTACCATGTGACAGACAATAAGTGTTAACGGATTTTCAACTATTAACTCAATTAATCTTATATGGAGTTTACTTTTTACCTAATTTATACTAACTCAATAGAGGTCTAGGAATTATTCATACCCATTTTATACCTTTGGTTGACTAAGTCTCTAAGTTAATCAAAGATGTATTTTTGCCTGATAAAGGTAATAGTTCATGGACCATCTTGTTAGGTCAGTCGGTTATTGTCCTTAGTGCTCAAAGAAGACCAAAATGGCATCACTGTCAGTCAAGGTACAGTGTGTCCAGATGTGGCTGATCAGACCAATATGAACTCAGAAGACTCTACACAGGACTGGAAACATCACTAAATTTGCACATCTCACAGTTCTTTTGAGTTACTCCAATTTTTCTTGGCTCATAGAGCACAGCACCTTCTTTAATGCAGGCACATCATGCTGGGTGGTTCTGTGCTAGTGTCTACCATGTTTCACAATCAATTCTAAAGTTCTTCAGAGAGATCTTGAGAGTATTCTTGTATCACTTCTTCTGACCTCCATGTGAGTGCTTGCCTTGTGTGAATTCTCCAGCATTTCTGCTCCTGGCAATTTTCCTGAAATTGTCAGGATAGCATATAGACCATTCCTCACCCCTTTCTTAAGCCACACTGACTTTGGATTAGATGACCATCTTCAGGTGAAGGATCAGCATTTTAAGGAGGACTCTAGCAAGAATCTTGCCAGCAGGGGCAGCTATATGGCGCAGTGGATAAAGCACTGGCCCTGGATTCAGGAGTACCTGAGTTCAAATCTGGCCTCAGACACTTAACAATTACTAGCTGTGTGATCCTGGGCAAGTCACTTAACCCCAATTGCCTCGCCAAAAAAAAAAAAAAAATCTTGAGAGCAATGACTAAGAGAGTCCCTATGATTGTCACAGGACACTCTATTTCCTTTTCTTTTATAGAGATGGACAATGGAGGCATCCTTGAATTTCTGGTGGATAACCTCCTGGGAGATTTCAGTCAGCTTTTGTATAAGCAGTAGACACCCTGCCTTGTAAATCTCAGCTTGAATAGAATCAGCACCAGGACCTTTCCCACATGAGAAAAGCTTAAAATCCTCCTCTTCAGTTGAAAGTTCAGCTTGATAGGGATTGGCTTAAACCTAAGGTATATAGTTAATGGCCTCAGCAATGCTTAATGATGGTCTACTGAAAATGCTATCAAAATGTTCAGCCCATCTCTCCAGAATCATGGTTTTATCACTAATTAATATGGCTCCATCAGCACTGAGTAGTTGAGATGCACCATAGGTCTTTGGTCCATCAATAGCCTTCAAGGCAACATAAAAAGGCTTTGCATTGTTACAATCAACCTAAAACTGAATTTCATCTGCCTTCTTACTGAGCCAAGAATCCTGCATTTCTCAAAGATTTGCTTGCACTTTAGTTTTGATGGAATTTAATGCTGCCATCTTAGAAACAGATGAATTATGATGCTGATAAAACCTTTGGAGTTCTTGTTTTTTATTTAGCAGCTCCTGAATTTCCCCACCATTTTCATCAAATCAGTCTTTTTGTGAGTGTTCTGGCCTAAATGAGTAAGATTTGAGGGAGGGCTCAGGGAACTGCTGCCTTCTCTCTCATCTTAACTCTGCCTCTATTGAGGTGTCTGCCTTTCAAGTTTACTGGATTTCATGTAAGTGTGTGCACATTTCATGTATCAACAATGAATGCAATCATCTTCATAAAAGGTGTTTTGTTTTTCATGTGTGTGTTTTGTTTTGTGTGTGTGTGTGTGTGTGTGTGTGTGTGTGTATTTTAACTGCAGGGTAGGATCCCCTCCTGATGTGATAAGCAGGTTAGTTTAGGTGAAGCAGACAATTTTTAGGACACCTTTTCTAGTCCCTTCATCATACCAGAAGATCAGTAGTGCAATCCTTTAAAAAGCTGCTCAGATACCCAGGGGGCTGCTGAATCCCACTGCTGCTTCATCACTTGGCCATTACAACAGGACTTTGAGGTAGGTAAAAATTATAAAATGAAATGGTTAATGTCTTTTGGCTCATGCATAAATTGGATTCAAGTGAGGAAGAGTTGCACAAAGTTGTAGGCCCCACTCACTCTTCCAGAGTCATAGAAGTCCAGTAGCAAGACAAATGTCAAGATGACTAGTGATAGGTTGGATGTGGTGGATGACCTTGGGATCTTTGTTTTCTAACCAAGTTATAAGAGTCCCACAGCACCTGCTTCCACCACTTTCATGGCCCACTGGAACAAATTGTTCATATCTGACTAGTTTAGCTTGAGAGGTCTTCACATGCTTGGGATAGAGACCCCCCCCAAACTCACTGATGGATTTGCGACCCCTTTGTTACCCTCAATCTAATTTAACCTGTCTGTTGATGGTTTACCAGGGCATGACCACTGTTCATGCTACACCTTCTTACAGCCACATGTGAAAGTTAGATGGCAGGTGAACAACTAAGGTAGAAAGTAGCCCAGAAAAGGGCTTAGTAGTCCTTACAACAGAGGTACTAGCCTCCCCTAAATACTTGTACAATCCATCCTCCTAGGTGCATCTGTATACTCCATCTTGCTAGGTATATTAATTGTGGTAAAGACAGTTTCGATAGAATTAAAAAGTATAGGTTTTCTATATTTCATCAGGTTTGAGTAAACCCCTTCTATTATACATGAAAGAATTTAAATCTACAACTACAAACCAAAAAATTAAAAGCTGCCAGTCCTTTAAAATCAATACAATTGAATTTACTTTAGTTAGTAACTAAATTGTCCATCCTGATAAATCATTTGGTGCTTGTATTTGCCAACTTAAGCTTTCCATGTTGGTCACATTTAAAATTCAACATAGAATATGTGTCATCTTTGCAAACTTAGAGAGAATATGGTAACTGTCTTCAGGTATTTAAAGGACAACTATATAGAAGAGGGATTAGACTTGTTCAGTTTGTCTTAAAGGAAAGAACTCAGAACAATGGTTAGAATTTGTAAGTTTTGATTCAGGAAAAAGGTTCTAATGATTAGAACTATCTAAAAGTGACATGGGCTTCTATCAGAGTCAGTGATTTATCAGTCAGTGGAGACTGGTACACTATGTATGTCATTACTTCAATATTCTTCAAGTACCAGTTGTGATTAGAGAAAAGTATCATTCAGATAAACACATCTTTACCCTTAACTCACTGAGATGAGGCCAGAGTACAGTAATCAATGAGATAATCACATAGAGGTTTATTATGGTGCTTGGATCTCCAATTAGGACATTAAAATCTAGGACATTAGGATCTATCAAGAACATTAAAATAAAATTTGGAATTATGATTCAGGAAAGGGGATTATAATTGTTTTCAGTAACCAATCAAATCCAAGCCAATCCAACCCCTCAAAGTGATCGATGCCTTGGCAAGCTTCTAAATGGAATGAATTTACTCATTGCTGAACCTAAAAAGACTTCATGATATAATGGCTAAAGTGTTGGATTTGGAGTCTGAGAGACTTGGGTTCAAATTCCAGTTGTGGTTCTACCTGGTTGAGTGACCACAGGCAGGTGGCTTAACTTCTCTGAACTTGTTTCTTCATATGAATAATATGGGATAATAATAACCATAACACTTACTTCCAAGATTATAATCAGGATTGAATGAAGCAATTAATATATGTAAGTGTTTATGGTCTTTAAAGTATTACATTAAATTGTAATACCTGACCCAATCTTCAGGCATAACTTTGATATACAATAGGAACATATATAACTGAAAAGTCATGACTCCAAAACATGGAGCATGAAACATGGTCTTTCATCTAGGTACCTTGTAAAGCCATGATGAACTGGGGAAACATTGTGAAGAAGCAAGATTCAGTAAGGGATAAAATGAGAAGAATAATCATAAACTAAGGGGTAAAAGTAAAATTTCAACACAACAAACATTTATTAAATGTCAACCATGTGCTGAGTGAGATAGTCTAACATAGTGGAGGGTTGGCCTTAGAGTTAAGAAGACTTTGGCTCAAGTCTGGCCTCTGACATATGTTGATTATATGATCCTGGGAAAGTCAGGGTACCATTGACTGTCTCCTACTGTAAGTTACAAATGAGTTTTCTAAGAATCAAACTGATTTCATTTTGTGAATACTGACCTGATTTTGTGAAAAACCTGTTGTTTTTTTTTTCTTGTAAATCATTTAATTTGGGGGAATTTCTCCCTCTTCCTTTCCCACTTTGGAAAGTTCTTCATCTTTCCTCCAATAAAAAATCAGATTACCTAAATCTACATCCTATTTTGTATCCTGTTTATTGTTTTCTTTTAATGTATAAAAATCTGTGCAAAATCTGTATTCAGGATCTTGGTGCTTATTGAGGAAACTTTTACCCAGTTATTATGCTTATCTTGTTTGTTTTCTCAGTTGTTACCAATCCACTTATGACAGTTTTTGGCAAATCAGCCAAAGGTGCAAGAGAGGATCTCAGACCCCAAGATGACCTTTCAGAAGAACTCCACGGGGATTACTTTGGAGATTTTTTCACCAAAGGATTTATTCATGGAAGATTACCCCAAAGGTCAGACTCCTCCTCGATGTCAAATTCGTTCCCCCTGCTGGGGAAGCTACAAAATTGTTGGCTCCCTCAAGGGAGCAATGGGATCTGGTAGCAGTATATGGATGACACATACACCCTCCTCCACAAAAATTTCTTCTATCCTGTGACTGGAAAAAGCTTCTGGTTCAACCAAGAAAGTCCAAAAAGTGTATTCCAGAATTATGCAAAATTTGGTCTAAAGCTGAAAGAGATTCAGGTGGTAATCTGCTTTGGATTCAATGTGGCACTTTTCACTGTTGCAAATTAAAGAAATTAAGGCTAGCCTTTGAAAAGCTTGCTTCATGTCAGTTGCAGTAGTACTGGTTCGGAATGACTAAGATCCTTTTTGCTGGGCTGCTTTAAATGATGGACTATGCCCAATACCCTCTAAAGGGGCTTCGTTCTTCATATTCTGACAGCTCCTCTTCTGTCTTTTCCATCTAGTATCACCATTTCTTCTACTTTGGCTGTTCTACCTCATGCTATTAGGTACATTTTTTACAGAATTCCCTTTCTTCCTTTTTCCTCCACTCCTCTGTCTTCCTCCCTACTACTATAACAGAAGATGTGGTCTCTTTTGAGCATGAGAGACCTGCAGCAGTTGTCTTTCCTCCCTGGGAAAGGCTTATACCTGATCCAGCTAACCCAAATATTCTGTTATCTATAAGAAGTCACCAACCTTTCAGTCCCTCTGATCTCTCCACGTGGAGGGAAGATGTTCCTAGATTTGATGAGGTCCCTGGTACTGTTATAACTTAATTTCAGTCCATATTTAGAGATTATAACTCTACCTGGGGAGATGTAACTGATTTAATGAAGACCTTATTCTTCCTGGAGCAAAGAACTGCCATTATTGAGGCTGCAAATAGACAAGTTCCAGTAGCAAGAGTACCTGCCAACTCTGTGGGTCTTCCTAATTAGCCATTACTATATCCTAGTCAGTACCCTAATGTTCCAGTCAACTGCACCAGGCTACAGCTAACCAGGGAATTCTTGATCAAGGTAACAGAAGTATTACTGTCCATCCCACAAATTGGAGTAAGTTCCAAGAAACTATTCAGGAAGACAATGAAAACCCCTAACCACTTTAATGACAAGCTCTGTAAGAGTGCTAAACAGTATGGGATTAAACCCACTTGACCCATGAGACTCATGAATTATTAGTACTCATTTTGTTAGTCAATCATAGCTAGAAATATGAAAATATTTTCATGAGATTTGCCCTTGATGCCAGGAAAAGGACAGTGGTAAGTTTAAAAGCATCACTCAATATGTTTATTAAGGGAGAGATGAAGAGAGAGAAACCTAAGCCAAAACTTCAAACAATTTTGGCCCCTGCCCAAGCATCTCTGGCTCCTTTCCAAGCTTAAGGCCTTGCCCAAGCAGCTCTGTCTCCCATCCAAGCTGTGTAAGGGAATCAGGGTCTGCACTAAAAGAGGCATCTTGCCAGAGAATGTAGAAAGAAGTGGGACCCAAAGAATAGAAATAGAGGGGTCCCTAGAAAAACTAGGGAGAGTCTTCAGCATATGGTCGGGGTGGAGTGGTGGTGGAAGGGGTAAGGACCATAGATTCTGACAAGGATCATTTTATTTTTTTCTGATCCTGATGTTCTTGCCCCAATTATCCCTGTCTCTACCTCTCCCTGGACTGGTGAACCCTATGTATCCCTTAAAGTTGGTCACATGATTTATGATTTGTTACTAGATATTGGAGCTTCTAATTTGGTCTTGCTCTGCAAAAAATATTCTGACTGTACTTCTATTGGATCTCTAAATGTTCTAAAAGAACTTGTGTTCTTTGCCTCTTGTACTGGTTCAAAATGACTAAGAGACCCCTGATGATAGTTCAAGGATTCCATCTAACATCCCTAACTGTCTATGGGATGCTTTATCGTTAAATGCAGGATTGTTAAAATATTCTGGCGTTGCCACCATAAAGACTAAGGGAGATCCCCCACTATCCATTTTTCAATATCCTTTGTTAAAGGAGGCTATTGAAGGTATTACACCCATTATTGACTCTCTGATGGATCAAGGTATAACTGTTCCATGTAAATCCTCTTGCAAAACTCTTATTCTGCTTGTTAATAAACCCAAGTAAGGCCCTGATGGTAAATCTCTTTATCACTTTGTGCAAGACTTACATGCTATCAATTATCCTGAGGCACCCAGTAATGCCCAACCCTGTTACCATCATTTCCTTAATTCCCTGTGAGGCTACTTTGATAGATCTTTGCTCAACTCTTTTCTTAGCAACCCTATTCACCCCGATACTCAGTACCTGTTTGTCTTTACCAGGAAAAACACATAATGGATTGTACTGTGTCATCACTTTTGGAGGTTGCCCTCTAGTTTTCACTCCTTTTGAACATTTATAAATTGATTTCTTAGGCAAGCCTAAGTCTGGCCACTATAAAGTTTACCTTTAAAATGTACAACCTGGGGGCAGCTAGATGGCGCAGTGGTTAAAGCACCGGCCCTGGATTCAGGAGGACCTGAGTTCAAATCCGGCCTCAGACACTTGACACTTACTAGCTGTGTGACTCTGGGCAAGTCACTTAACCCCCATTGCCTAAAAAAAATAAAAAATAAAAATAAATAAATAAATAAAATGTACAACCTGACTTCATTCCCTTTCAGTGCTTCCACCTGCTGCCCCTGGAACTTTTTTTTTTTAAAGTGAGGCCATTGGGATTAAGTGACTTGCCCAGGGTCACACAACTAGTAAGTGTTAAGTGTCTGAGGCCAGATTTGAACTCAGGTACTCCTGACGCCAGGGCCGATGCTCTATCCACTGCACCACCTAGCTGCCCCCCCTGGAACTTTTTTAATACAATAAGGGCCTTAGGGTACTTTCACTTGCTCAGCTACTTTCACTAACTCCACCTGCCTTAATCTTCGCTTTCTCCAACCTGTACCCTGTGCTGACTGATTCTGTGCTCCCTGCTGCCTCCTGTTCAGTCTGTCTGTCTGTCTGTCTGCTCTGTCACTCTGCCCTCTGCCGCCTTTGCCACCCCTCTAATCTTGTCCGCCTCTCTTAATCTTGTCCGCCGGCCTCTCCCTGTGTACCAATGGATCTTCTTCTAACTGGAAATCCCTTTCTCACTTTCTCTATCATCCTTGTAGTCCCCTCTGAGTCTGCCACCCCCTCCTGTCTAACTCCCAGGTCTATATATATTTTCCTTTTCTCCACTCAAATCTCAGGGCTTTTTGCACCCACACACCAAGATAATCCGCCAGCCAGGGCTGTGGCTGTGGCTGAGGGCATGCTCGAGCATCACGTGCCTCAGCACAGGCTATGCCAGAGCCCCGGCCTGCACGAGCCCCAGATTTTTCGGCTAGCTCTGCTCAGGGTGGAGGGAGCTAACGCTCCCTCCCCCCAGCTGTCTGGCGTCTTGTACAGCCCATGGGGCTTTTTGGCTCAGCTGAAGCAGAGGGGGAGGGGCACCAGCACCTCCCACACAGAAGAGACCCTGAGGGCCTAAGACTTTCTAATCTCAGCCTAAAGGTAGGGTCCCCAAATCAAAATAAATTTCCACACTTGTAGTCATTAGCCAATTGACTTACTGGGTAGAAACTCCCTTAGTATGAAAGCTATTACTTGGTTCATTGCTAAAATTTTCCTAAAAGACATTATGCCCTGGCTTGGCTCACCTGTTTATATTGATTCTGAAAGAAGGGTCTCATTTCACTGACATGATCCTTTTCCATATTTATTCTTGTCTCAGAGTGACTCCTTGATTTCATACTCCTTATTACTCGCAAAGTTCAGGTCAGGGTGAACATATGAGCAAAGAATTTAAGACCATCTCTGACCAACTGTGCATTGAAATACAATTCAAGTGGCCTCATGTGCTCCCCTTGGCTTTATTTAATCTGCAAAGCAGATCAAGGTGGGAATCACATTTTTCTCCTTTTGTAATGCTTTTTGGTCATCCTCTTTCAAAGGCAAAATCTTTCTCCCCAGTATATCCACTATTACTGGGAGGAGATACTTCTATTGCTTCTTATATATAGGAACTTCAAAATAGTATTTCACAATGTGGGGGCTGAAGTACAGATTGGACTCTTCTCATTACATGATTTTCACTCTGTAGATAAAGTCTACATCAAGAATTTCCAGTAGAGGGGGCAGCTAGGTGGCACAGTAGATAAAGCACTGCCCCTGGATTCAGAAGGACCTGAGTTCAAATCTGGACTCAGACACTTGATACTTACTAGCTGCGTGACCCTGAGCAAGTCACTTAACCCTTATTGCCCTGGAAAAAAAAAGAATTTCCAGTAGACCAGCAGCACTCAACTGAGAACTGAGAAGACCCATTCCAAGTATTCTTGACCACCTAACTGCAATCAAGATCAGAGAATAAGACTCTTGGATACACTGTGCCCTCATAAAACCTGATCCTTACTGTTTCATGCTAAAGCAACCTACCCAAAAATCTTTTTGTTTTGTTTTATTCTAATACTTGTTGTTTCTCCTTCCCAAGTTAATCTAGGAAATGAAAAATTGTCAACTATAGGAAAATGGATACTTTTTATAATTACATTTGCCTCATAATCATATTCTTCATATGTTTTAAATTTTGTTTATTTCTTTGTTGTTGTTTGAGTCCAGTGTTATTACTGGTAGTTCTTTCCAAATTCCACTCCTCTCAGGAGGATGGGAAAAGACTTAATACTATTAGTAAATTTCATGGTGATACAGGGCATGCTTTGCATCATCTTTGCATCATTTGGGCCCCCTGGATTATGGGTTTGTAATCATACTAACCAGTGACGCTGATGAATGGGTAGTACTACGTATTAACTAAAAATTAAACCCTCTCATAAGCAGCAGATTACATTGATGCTGGGTATCCTAAAACACCACCTTTGAAAGGGGGTTTTATACCCTTTGCTTTAATCACTTATTGCATTAATGACTCTGGAAGGAAAACAGAAAATAATAATCCAAGACCAATATCACTAACCCAACTTTCTAACAAACAACTTATTTTCAGATCTGATGGGACCCTTGATAGCATTATATTTCGGACTATATCTCTTGAGGTTGCCACTTTCCGTTTGAGTTTTTATTTCTGTGTCACAAAGAAGTGTGTTTTTAAAAATAATTATTATTGCTATAGACAACAGTTTTGGCAGTGGGCATATTATTATTTATTTAATATTATATAACAGTCAAGGATTGCCCATGTATCTCCCTTACTTCTCTTGGTCTCAGGCCATATGGTAGAGAAAGCAGGGAGTTCAGCATGCCAGTTAGCATGAGTGGGGAAAAAGCTCCAAAAGCCCCATGCTGTCTCCCAGAGAGATAGCACATGGTCTCAAGGGGACCCAAGAGAGTTCAAAAGACCTACAAGATCTATGCTGCCCTAAAAGAGAGCCAAGAAAGATCCTGGCCTATGCCCAGGGTTTTTATCCTTTTTCAATAGAGACACTCATTATACATTGATCAAAGCTAATTGGTTAGCATCATTCAATTCCATTGGTTGACATGATTTGAAGGTGGTCCACATTAAAATGAACTCTACATCAGGGAAAAGAATAACAAAAGACCCTTGCTCAAGTTGCTTAAGGCAAAGTCCACTATCTAGGTGTGGTTTGACCTCATCAGTCCTTCACTGAGCAAAAAAATCTATACAAAATCTGTATTCAGTGTCTTTGTGCCTGATGACAGGTCTTTAACCAAGTTTATTATGTTTCTGTTGCTGATAAATACCATAGCTCAGATTGTGTTTCCTCAATTGATATAAATCCACTCCGGACAGTTTTTGATTTGAATTGGTAGAGGACATTTCCACATTAGGGAGTTTACCACATAGATGGAATCAACAGACCAACAAAAGACAAAAAATAATGCAAGGCACTGTCCTAATCCTTAGGGACATAGAAATAAATTTTAAAAACCTTGCCTTCAAGGAGTTTATATCATATTAGGGGAAAATAACATGAACAAAGATAAATAAAAACAAGATAAAAGCAAAGTAAATGCGGTGTTATTTGAGGTTACCATGAAAAGAAAACACTAACAATAAACAAGGAATAGAAGTTTGAAGATTAGAGTTCACCTAACTAGTTTTGGCCTAAATGCAGTATAGCATAGACTTCAGCTAATTGTTTTAGGCCTAAATGCAGCATAACATACTTTCTTTAGTTTTTAATAAGTTCTAAAAACTACTTCAGGAGACATAAAATGAGAATGCATTTAAAATAAAATTCAAGTAAATTATACTCATCAGGTCACCTCAACTGACAATTTATTATATTTTCAAAGAGCCTCTGGGTCAGAGGCAAGCCATTTGTTTTGACCTCAGTGGGTTATATTTTCCCAAGTCTAGCACCCTCCTTAATTATAATGGTACAAGAATGTAGCTGTGCTCAGAGAGTTGGAAGGAAAAAAAATAGGGCATTGTTAGTCTGGTTAGATATTTAATGAATTCAGTCATCCCATTGGAAATCATCAATTGTCAAGGAATGCATTGTTGAAATAGCCAAAAACATTCTATTTTACCAAATGATGACTGATTTTGGTCATGGTTTGTAGAAATGGACATGTTCTCTGCATTCATTCTCCACACTTCTACCTTACTGAAACCAAACACAGCAACCACTTGGTTTTATCTTTCCTTTTAGCTTTGATAAGATATTAGGAAAGAACAGAAAATTTTACAGTTATATCTTAAATATGTTTATCATTACTATAGCCTATCATATGAACAGCATAGACTTTCTGTAGGGAATGACCATGGAATCATATTTATATGGGGGGGGTGGCAAATGAGGGGGTTTTGGGCTTTTTTTAAGAACTGCCTAGGAATTTCTACTTATATTAAAAAATAATATTACCCACATGTACAAAAATATTTATAGCTGCTCTTTTTGTGGTGGCAAGGAATTAGAAATTGAGGAGAAGCCCATCAAATGGGGAATGGCTGAAGAAGTTGTGGTATATGAATGTAATGGAGTTCTATTGTGCTGTAAGAAACGATGAACAGGAGGAGCTCAGAGAAACCTGGAAGGACTTGCATGAATTCATGGTGAGTGAAATGAGCAGAACCAGAAGAACATTATACACAGTATCATCAACATTATGTGTTGATCAACTGTGATAGAGTAGATTCTTTTCACCAATCCAATGGTATAAGAAAGTTCCAATGGACTCATGATGGAAAAAGCTCTCCAAATCCAGGGGGAAAAAAAGGAACTGTGGAATATGGATGCTATTTCTTTTGGTTTTGGTGCTGTTCTTTTTCTTTTTTGAGGTTTTTTCTTTTTTGCTCTGATTCTTCTCTTATAACATGACTAATGCAGAAATATGTTTAACGTGATTGTATATACATATATATATATATAAAACCTATATCAAATTACCTGCTGTCTGGGGGACGGGGGAGGGAGGGGAGGGAGGGAGAAAAATGTGAAATTGGAAATCTTATCTAAATAAACATTGAAAACTAAAATAATTAAATAATTTTTTAAAAAGAATATAAATTCATTTCTTAAAGTTGAGATTGTTTTTGCTATACAGAAAAATGCCCCCTCCAAAAAAATGTCATTATTAAAGGGATTTCTAGACTAAGCAAAAAAAAAAAAAACCCCAAATAATTAAAATCAGTAAATAGAACTCTTTGTACAGCCTAGACAAAATATTGCTATTAAAATATAACCAATCATTTAAACTATCTCAAATATCATTTTCTTCATTAAGCTTTCTCCAGTACCCTAGGGGAACTAGGTAAGACAATTGATAAAAGTCTAATTGATAAAGAAAATTGATAAAAGTCTAATTGAGCCTAAGCTCAATGTTAGTAAGACCTGAGTTCAAATCTGAACTCAGACACATACTAGCTGTGTGACTCTGGGCAAGCCATTTCATCTCTTTCTCTGTTTTTTATACTGTAAGATAAAGACAAGAACAGAATCTACCTTGCAGGATTGTTTGGGAGGATCAAATAAGATAACACCTGTTAAATGTCTGGCACTGTCTGGCACATAGTAAGTATTGTATAGAAGCTTATTCCCCCTTCCAATTTCCTCAATCAAAACTGTGTTTCTCATTTTGAATAGTACTAAACACTTGGCTTGGATACCTCTTATGCAATTATAAATCATTTTGTACCACAGTTATTTAAGTATGTCTTGCTGTATCCTGCTAGATTTTTAGCTCCAGAAGGACACAGACTATGTCTTATATGATTTTCCTGCCCAAACCTGTTCACCTTCCCCCTCCACCTATCCCATATGCTCATTGCTTTAAAAATAATTGTAGGAACAGCTAGGTGGTGCAGTGGATAGAGCACTGCCCCTGGATTCAGGAGGACCCAATTTCAAATCTGACCTCAGGGGCAGCTAGGTGGCACAGTGGATAAAGCACTGGCCCTGGATTCAGGAGGACCTGAGTTCAAATCCAGCCTCAGACACTTGACACTTACTAGCTGTGTGACCCTGGGCAAGTCACTTAAACCCCATTGCCCCAGAAAAAAAAAATCTAACCTCAAACACTTGACACTTACTAGCTGTGTGACCCTGGGCAAGTCACTTAACCCCAATTACCTCACCAAAAAAAAAATTAACAATAATTGTGGAAATTAAATTTTCCAGTTTTGAAATATCCAATTCATGGTCTCTAAATAAATTTTGAAGTCTGAAAGGGAGAAAGCTTAGCAAATATTAAAAAAAAAAGTTGCCATCAACAAAGAATTGTATAGAATAAAGTGAAACAGCAGTGTAAAGGTCTAAAATATCTTATTTGTAATATCAGTAATACTGATGATATAGTAACAACAATATCATCATGACTTACATTTAAATGATTTTTTGTATAAATGTTTCAGAGCGCTGATATGTCCAATTGTCTCATTCACTCTGAAATTCAGTTAGGTCTTTGATAAAATAAGTTTGGTGATATATCATGTTAGTGGCTCATTGATTTCTACTTCAATTCAACAAATATTTTATTCATTTATATAATATATCATATTATATCAGATATTATTTTTATTATCTTGTATCATATATATTTATTGGACTGAACAAGAAAGGGAACATATATGTATATTTTTATATGCATATATATCACAGCAAATTTATTTAGGTCTTCATAATATATAAAACATTTTCCTCACAACAATGCAAAATAAAATTGTGCATACAATTATTGTTATCCCCATTTCAAAGGAGAAGAAACCAAAATGGTGAAAAGTAAAATATTTTTTCTAGGATAGGTAAAGGTATCTACATCAGGATTGGAAGGCAAGAGTTTTGCACACACCCAGTGGTAGGCATTGAGGGTGAGTGATGGGGGTAAAATATACTTCCTGAAATCAAGAAACTTATATATGCTAATAGGCAAGAGAGGACATGTTCACAAAAACAAACAAATAAACAAAAACAAAAAAACAAAACCTATAATGCAAATTAGAGTAGAAGTCATAAGACAAGAAAGATTCCAAAGAAGGAAGTGATTACAAAGGAGGGAAAGGGTAAAAAAAAGAGACCAGGGAAATTACTACAGAGGAAGATAACATTTATGTTGAGCCTTGAAGAATATATAGAATTTTGGTGGGCAGAGATACAGCAAAGGCAAACTAGAATCAGCCTTGGGAAAGAACTCTCAGCAAATTGCCTATGGGAAGATAATTATATTCCTTTATATTCCTGAGTGACATGGGGAAATATAGGCAAAAGTATGACAAAAAGTGACATTACCAAATGTCCATAAGACCAATGCAAATTTTGTAAACTAAACTGATTTTTGAGAGATCTAATTATTTTTGAAAACTATTTGTAAGACTGTTTTATATAACTGTACACACAAAAATATTTTTAAAATGCAAAATCAAATGTCCATGAAATATGTAATCCAAATGAGAAATTGCTATGATGATGTATGAAGCCATATATCATCACAGCCAGCTGTCACTCTAATGATGTATTAGGGCAATAAATCACTAGATATGACACATTGCTAAAGTATTGCTCAAAAGAGAATGGTGGCCAAAGAAAATGTGATCCAAGATAAAAGTCAAAGAGTAAACTATGGAGAAGCAATCACTCTATTACCAAGGAGGAAGAAAAGAACAAAATATTTTTCAACCTCTCAGTGTCAAATACAGCTTTGTGATTTTGGCCTCTTAAATGAATTAATTTCATTCCTAGGGAATGAAAACCCTAGAACAAATTAACTCTCTATCCTTACCCCAAAAGAAATAATTATTTAGGTGAATTATGGGTAAGATGAGCATGAAAGACTTTAAAGGCAATATGTAGCCTATGGGATATGCATGGAAATGGTGAGGATAGTGATATTCATGCTTTCAATCAGTCAGCTATTATTAGAAGTTAGTATATTCAAACCTGGAAAGACCATCTGATCCAGTTGAACCCACTCAGTTTTCAGGTAAGACAATTGAGGCTTAGAGATATTATATTACTTGCCCAAAGCAAGGCATGCCATGTATCAAGAGACTACTTGAAGCAAAGTCCTCATCTCAAATCCAGAGGATTTATTATCATAGGCATAATAGTAGTTGATAATCATTAAGCACCAATAATATGCCAAGTACTATGTTAGTCACTGGTAATACAAAAACATAAGTTAAAATCATATCTTTCCTCAATGAAATTGTGTTCTACTGCTAGCATTCTTCACTTGTGCCAATTACCTTCTATATGTAAATATAAACAAATAGAATGTGAGGAAGGATAAGGGTGTTAAGATTTAAAAGGATCAGAAAATTCTTTGCTAGGAGGTGAGATCTGAGCCTTTCCTAATACTGATAGCTGTTAGGAAAGCTAAGGCTTATAAAACATAGAGTTCAGAAGGCAGAGTATGAAAGAGAGCTGCATACAATGTAGAAATATAGTTGTGCATCATGTAGGTAGATATCTCCATTAAATGTATGCTATGTATGTTCTTGCTTTTATACTTCTGTTCTTTTGAATAGATAATTATAGAGAGAGATAATCATCTCTTCCATTATGTTTTCATCTCCCTAGAGGTAGGAAAAGAGACAGCTCAGTGGATACAGCACTGGACTTCGAGTCATGAAGACCTCAGTTCAAATTCAGCCTCAGACTTTTACTAGCTGTGTGATCCTGGGCAAGTCATTTAACCTCTGTTTGCCTTAATCCACTGGCAAACCATTACATTTCTTTGCCAAGAAAACCCCATGGACATACTGTGCTATGTCCATGGGGTCACTAAGAGTCAGACACAACTGAACCACTAAACAAGAACAAAGGGTGGGAATGCCTCTCATTTTCCCCCTCTATCTCCCCATGTACAGCCTAGGGCACAGCACATAGTAGAACCTCAGGATATTTGATACTGCCTGTTTTCTTACTACTCCATTCCCTATAACAACATGAGTTCCCTTGAAAACTGGTGTGCATGGCAATTATTCTGATATGCCATTTTCTAGAGATGCCTATGCATATGAAACTACCTAACAAATGGTCAAATAGAATAAGATGTAGAATTTTCAAAATATATAGTAATGTATTTGATATGTAAAAGAGGTTCAGATTTTATCACCTAGCATAATGTCTTACACATAGCAGGTGATATTTTTATCTATAGCTTTATAGTGATATTCAATAAATACAAATGGTCAAATACATTTTGATAGGTCTAATGATTTTTGAAAAAAAATTGTAAGACTATTTTTGTAAATGTAAGCACATAATATTTTATTAGATAAATATTCAAACACTGATTGTATACTAAGCAATATAATTTTTTTTTTAAATGGTGAGGTGATGTATTTACTACTGGGCCAACATTACATAAGGAATACACACTAAATTGTTCCTTTTTTGGGATGTGGGGGTTGGGTTTTTTTGTTTGTTTGTTTTTAAAGTGGTAATGCTTTTGCTTTGAGTCATCCATCCTCTTTTTTCCATTTACCTTATGACCAATGACACACATTTCCAAGATGACAGATATAAGTGAGGGTGCAATTCATGATCCTGAAACACAATAAAACTAAAAGCGTTATTGTGAGAATCAAATACAAAACTATAGCCACATCAAAGCTATATTCTGGGTGTGTTTGTGCATATGTACACACTATGAACTGAAAGCCATAATTAAGGATGTAAACCCTGGGAAAATTCAGCTTCATTATTTTAAATGCATTTTCTAGACTATCTGTTATGTGCACATAACTGCAGAAATCCTATTCTGATGGCTCATTGAAGTATGGAAGTGAATCCAGATTCCCAAAGGCTATTATTGTCAAATAGAAAGTCTGGTAGATTTTACTAAAGCAGAAAATAAATGTAATATCATTCTCATAGTAGGCTATATGTATTGTCCAAAGGCCAGCCTAGCAAAATATAGAAAGACTAATCCCCAGTCATTTTTCCACCATGGGAAAAATTCTTTGTCCAGGATTACCCATGAAATAAAGAAAAATACATATTGGTCCTCAGTCTTGTGTTGCTTCCTTCAGTTACCACATGAGAGTGATGAAATGGCAGGAAAAAATATGTGACAGAAGATGAAAAAAGGGTTAAAAATCATTTCGAAAAAACCTTTGGGATCAGCTATAAATGTTAATTCAAGTGTAGATATTCTTTATTTGGATTCTTGACTTATGACCAACAAGTTAATATACTTAAATAAACTGAATATAAATATTGATATTTTTGTTATAAATGAAACCAAAGAGCTTAAAGAAGTTGTGGCTTAATGGAAGGATGGCTCAAAGATGTCTTTGGAGAGGTAAATAAAAGGAATAGTAGAGTTGTTTGCATTGTGAGCCCAAAGGCAATAAGAAACAATTTCATGGGACATTTGGTAGTTTTGCCTTTCAGTGTTCATGATGAGCGTAAGTAAAAAGGCCATGATGAAGATGGAGATTCCTCTTTTTGCCAGAATATGTTGCGAAGGATAAAATAAATATAGAAATTCTGCAAATCAGCATATACTTGGTGGGATTGCTACAAAGGGGAAGATGGTAGGGGAAAAGGAAGAAGGGGAGTTCTGATAAGTATAGATCACGATTAGAAAAAAAAAGAAATCTCCTTCATTTTCAAAATATTGCTGCTTCATCTTTTGTAAAGGTTGCACTTTCTAAGAGCATTTCTCTACCTCTTTTTCCTTTGTAATAGGTGTTATAGCCTTGTGCCTATGCATCATGAATATGTTCTTCAAGAAGAGAGTAAGAAAGTGATGGGCATAATTATCTCATGACCCCTGAACAACATAATCAAAAACACAAAATGAAATCAACTATATCTTAGCAGACTAGTTACTAATGCAAAAGTCATTTCTAAATCAGTTGTTTCTGAACAATGAGACTACTGACTTGTTACAGGGAGAGTAAAAGTCGACATTAAACAATAAAAAGTATAAAAAGGGGAAATAGTTTATTACAGCTATTACAACAGCTCTAATCATATTTAAATTTTCTTTTAAAATAATTTATAAAAAACTGTGCCCTCCAGGGAAAACAAAATGTAAGGAAATAGAGAGGAATGTTTGGAACAAGCCAGATACACACAGGAGAAATCTGTCCTAGAGGTGCCTCAATTTTGAATGCACTAAAGGGTATGTTTTCAAGATATCTCAAAAGAGGAAAAAAATACCAAGTGATTGTTAAGAATTTGGGGCAGTTGTTACAACAAAAAAGGTACAAAAAGAACATAAACAACTACTGGCCAAAATTACAATTTTCTTATCCTATAATGAAAATGAATTCTACACATATTTAGGCTATACTTCATGAAAATACAAGAGGGAAACAAGACAGGCTTTTATCATTGATTTTCTATAACAGACATATGCACAGCTTACAACTGAATGAAAGGTGTGCAGAATATAAGATTTAGTTATATTTGGTTTTTCATTTCCTGATTACAAAACACCATTTAACTCAAAGAACAGATTCTTACTTTCAAGATCTCCCCCAACATATTGCCTCTTTTCTGTGTTACGAGAATATACACTTCCTTGTTAGATGCATTCACATAATCTTCTGATGATCAGTACCCATCAAGGTATAAAATAGGCATATATATCTACTCAATAAAGATGCTTGCTACTATTGTGGAAGATGTTCTACATAAAGGAAAAAAGACCTTAAGTTTCTCTACATGTTCCTGTTCATATATAGTATTGTGCTGACAACATCAAGCCCTTTATTCTAGAGCATTCTAAGTAATAAGTTTAGACACTCTCAAGAAATCCACGTACACAGGAAGAATGAAATGAAATATAAATATTTATTGGCTAGATTGGTATAAATTTAGATAGGTAGTCCGTTAAATTGGACTGTTTGTCTTAGTTACTGTAGATAGAGAAGGAGCTGGGCCAAGATAAGATCAGGATGAATTGTAGTTTGGAATGTTTGCAGTTTTTAGTCATCCTATAATACAATGATATTCCAATACATTAGTATATCACAGTTTGTTCAGTCATTTCTCCGCTCATAGGGCACAAATTTTGTTTTCAGTCTTCTGTTACCCCAAATAAATTCTGCTATGAATATTTTTGTATATATGGGTCTTTTCTGTTACCATTACCATTTGTAGACTATAATCTTAGTGTTTAGGTCTCTGGGTCAAAATGTAGGAAAACATTAGTCATTTTCTATTGTTGTTGTTTTTTTGTTTGTTTGTTTTTTGTTTTGTTTTGTGTGGCAATGGGGGTTGAGTGATTTGCCCAGGGTCACACAGCTAGTAAGTGTCAAGTGTCTGAGGCCAGATTTGAACTCAGGTACTCCTGAATCCAGGGCCGGTACTTTATCCATTGAGCCACCTAGCTGCCCATTTTCTATTGTTTTTGCAAAATTCCAAATAGTTTTCTAGAATTGTTGTACCAGTTCATAGCTCTTCCACTAATTCACTGCTCTTCCACCAACTGTGAATTAGTGTACCTATTTTCCACAGCCCTTCCAAAATAAAAAAAATAATGATAAGTTTATAGGAAAATCCTAGTATAGTCATTCCCAGCCCAGGAATCCTTATACCACACCACAATGACTTTAGTTATGAAAAGAAATTCTTCTATTTGTAGTATTCATGAGACCTTGGAATGTATTATTGAGAAAGGGTTCTTTTGGATTTTTTTTCTATTTCCCTGAAGGTCATTAAGGGAATTTTAAATATCCATCTGTTTGCAGGAAAAGTGGAGATTAGCTATGATGGTAGAATAATAAAAAGAAATATTGTTTAGTCCCTCCCAACCCCATAAATCGTACAAAGACTTAGAAAATATATCAGTCTGAACCCCAATTAGGAATTCCAAGGAAAAATCACAGAGAATCTTTTTTTTCCAGCTCAGATCAGAATAGGGAGATAGAGGTCTTAAGACACTGGGGATAGAGTATAGCCACGAGGATGCAACATGGAGTCTACTAGTTCAAGGACTGAACTGGGTCTATTGCTCTGAGTTAGGTAAAGAAGAATTTCCACATCCAATGCTGAAAGGTCCAATGGTGTGTAGGGAGAAAGACAAATTGCAGCTCATATACCAGAGCTAGGTCTCGGATCCAGTGCAAACTTAAACATTCTAGAGGCAGTGACTAAGATAGATAAAGCATTTATTAAGTACTTGTTATTTGCCTAGCACTGTGCTAGATATTAGAAATACAAATATAAGCAAAAAAGAAAAACATGTTGTGACCTCTGCCCTTAACCTTTATATTCTAATGGGAGAAAATAACATAAAAACATAGCTGAGAGAAGGAAGGAAGAGAAGATATACACATAGGTAGGGATTGCTAAAGTAGAGGATTGATAAGAGAAGTTTAAAAAAAAAGCAAAGTAAGGGCCAATAAATGGGTTTTTTTTGTTGTTGCTTAAGTGTTCTTGAAGAGGGCCAAGACTTTGTGATATCATGACTTGTAGTGAATTGGATTTAAGTGAGGTAAGTCTGTGAAAAGTCACCAGCCTCATTCTCTCCTCCAGAGCCATCTGGGTCCAGTGGCAAGATATACAGCAGGACAACTGGAGATGGCCCCAAATGTTTGAGGTAATTGGTGTTAAGTGACTTGCCCAGGGTCACACAGCTAGTATGTGTCAAAGGTTAAATTTGAATTCAGGTTCTCCTGAATCCAGGGCAAGTGCTTTACCCAATGCACCACCTATCTGCCCCTCATTTGGGTTTTAAGTGAGAGAAAAGGAAGAGGGGCAGGAGAGCAAGAAGATTTCAATAAACCTAGAGAACTGGTGCTAAGCACACTCCACATTCACCACCTTTTCTTTTTTGATGGCAAGGGGAGAAAAAATAAAGGAATTTTCTATTTTTTTAAATATTTTTTGGGGAGGGAGGGGGGAATGAGGGTTAAATGATTTGCCCAGGGTCACACAGCTGGTAAATGTCAAGTGTCTGAGGCCAGATTTGAACTCAGGTCCTCCTGAATCCAGGGCTTGTGCTTTATCCACTGCGCCACATAGCTGCCCCAATCTATTTATTTTTTAATAAATAAATGACTCCCCAATCCTCAGAACATTCCCTTGTAACCAAAACAAATTAATACTTTGAACGTTTCTGATAACAGATAACTTATCCTGTTATCTATTGTCCCCCCCACACACACACACACACCTCTTTACCAAGAGAAAGGACATATATTTCAACATCAGTCCTCAGAAATCTAGATTGGTCACTTAGCCAATCAGAGTTTCAGTGTCTTTTGATTGTGTTTTTCTTCATGTGAGCATGATTGTTACATAAATATCTCTCTTGCTTCTTCCTCCTTCACTGTAACTGTATAAGTTTTTCTGAAAATTTCCTTTTCATCTTTTCATAAAACACAATAAGATTCTATTACATTCATATTTGCACAATTTCTTCACACATTTCATTGATGTAAATTTCTATGAAGGAACAAAGCACTTGACTTACTGGATTAAATACTCACTAAGAAGTGAGAATTTAGCAGTCATTCATTTGCTTCATGATTTGAAAAAAAAAAAAGACATATAATTCTGTACCTCAGAATATTCCTACTTAATCAGCAAACTGGTTTGAAATCTAACTTTCCACAAGCTCAGAACAAACTATTATTATAAGAAATTACTTTTTTTCCCATCAAAAATGGAAACCTCCATACTTGTAACCTAAAATCACAGTTACTGTGGTGCTTTCAGGGAAACTAGAAATAGAACAGAGATAGGAAAAGTGGCTAATTTGGATATAACATACACATGTGTGTATATATGTATATATTCACATACATATACATATGCATATACATATGCATATGCATATACATATGCATATACATATACATATACATATACATATACATATATGCAGTACAATTGAAAGTATACCAAAGGATTTATTTACTATCTAAAGGTGAAAAAGATATAAAAGGTATGAACAAAATCCCAGATCCCCTTGATTTAAAAAAAAAAATCACTGAGAAAATGAGGTTTTTTTTACTATTTACACATCTCTATGAAACTCTTATGAGGTTTCATAATTGTAAACATACTTGATGAGGCTATTAGTAGGAAGTAATTAGGTTTTCACAACTGATAGACTGTATTTTTACTATCTCACAATTGACTGAAAGTTATAAATAACAAAGAACCCCATTATTCCTATTTTTATTGATTACAAAAATATTAAACCTGGGAAAACAAAACATCATCTTATTGGCTTTAAAAACAACAACAACAAAATATCTGCCATATCAAGATCATTCAGCATTACTTGAAAGATATGACACCATAAATAATTCTGTTCAATTATCCTCTGATAGTAAACATCAGAAGAGGTACAAAACAGGGAGATACATACTTGTCAAAAGTATTTGTGACTGTAATAGAGAATATCCATCACAGAATCTAGATCAAAGAGTGGATTGTGAAATCCTTCAGATATTTATATTTGGAGATGACTGTGTTGATTTCATTAGGCCTCAAGACACTGCAAACCCTCCTAGAGGAGATCTCGAATCAGTGAGGGGAGTTTGGCCTGTCCACCCTAATAGGAAAGAGCAAATGGATAAATAATTTCTATTGCCAGGATTTCAACATGCATCTCAGGCAGTTAATGAGTATTTATTAAATGCCTATTTTCCAAGTGGTTTACTGAGTGCTGAGGATACAACAACAAAAGGCAAAAGACAGTCCCTGCCCTAAAGGAGATCACAATCAAATGCAGAGACAACAAGCAAACAAATATGTACAAACTGAATACAAGATAAATAGGAAATAATTAACAGAGAGAAGGATATA
This sequence comes from Dromiciops gliroides, assembly GCF_019393635.1. NCBI lineage: Eukaryota > Metazoa > Chordata > Mammalia > Microbiotheria > Microbiotheriidae > Dromiciops > Dromiciops gliroides. The sequence goes on along the minus strand of NC_057861.1, from coordinate 563,862,059 downwards.
GAATTAAGAAAGGTTGGGAATGGATTTCAGTAAAACTTTCATTTTTAAGGAATTTCAATTGGGCCATGAAGGAACCCGGGGAAGCCAGGAGGCACAGATGAAGAAACATGACAGACAGCTAGAGAAAATGTATCTAAATAAATAACCAATAGAGGTTATCCAACACTATGAGTCTCAAGGATAGATAATATTTATAGATAAAGTGTGACGTCAAGAATTGAAAAAAAAAAGGAGGGGGGGAGTGAGATTTTTTTCAGGAAATCAAAAAGTCCTTTTACTGATCCTAACCTTCCCCTAAAAATAAAGGCCCACCTTTTAAATGCTAAGCTTTCACCTGTTTTGCCACATGAAAACAAGATCCAGAATACCACTGTCTCCAAAAATCTAAAGATGTGCATTACATGAGGGTCATAGAAAGAAACATGATGACTATTATAGGGGCCAAATTTAATATGGAGAGAGTTAATTGGGTAGCTCACCATAATATTGGGGTTCAGAAAATAATGAGGGTCTCTAGGTCCAAAGTTTCCTCCCCTCCAAATTGCCTTTTTTAGTTATTTCTCCCAGGCAAATAAAAAAGGGGATTGATAGCCTCTTTTCCACAAATAAAACGGGTTTTATTAATGGGAATAAACTACACAGCAAAGGTGAAATTAATTAAGCCAGTGACAAGGGAATAGGGAAAGAGGAAAATGGATAATCTCTCTGGCTCTTTTGGGTTTTTTGTGAGGCAGTTGTGGTTAAGTGACTTGCCCAGGGTCACACAGCTAGTATATGTATATGTATATGTATATGTATATGTATATGTATATGTATATGTATATGTATATGTATATGTATATGTATATGTATATGTATATGTATATGTATATGTATATGTATATGTATATGTATATGTATATGTATATGTATATGTATATGTATATGTATATGTATATGTATATGTATATGTATATGTATATGTATATGTATATGTATATGTATATATACAGATAAAGCAACTAAGAGCATAACATACATATAAATTACCAATCTATATAAGTGGAAGTAGTTCCTAACCCCAGAATAAATGTGTATTAATTAATTGCTTGTTTGATTACATCCATAAAATCACAAAATACAGATATAGGCAAAAAAGACACATATTGCTTATCTGTAAATTATTTGACAGAAAAAATTGTTTATATCAGTTATTTTTTATTCTACATTATGATGTGACATAAAAGATGTTCAATGAAAACTTGTTGAATTTAATAAATTGATGACATTTTTGAATAGCAATAAAAACAATGACAAGGCAGATTTTTCTTGGGTGGTTATAACTAAGATCATGAGATTATACTTTATTAGCAATAATGAACCTTGGAAGTAGTCTAGTCCAAAGCTTCTTGAACTGTGGCTCATGACCCCATATGGGGTCATGTAACTGAATATGGAGGGGAGGGGTGTCACAAAAAATTTGGCAGTAAATGTTTAATTTGTATACCTATTCTATATGCCTGGGGTCATGTAAAAATTCTCAAGTGAAAGGGGGTCATGAGTGGAAAAAGGTTAACTTGTTCAGTGTAGCAATAAGATACACCCTGTCACTTATGCTAGGTAGAAAACTCTCCTTTTTAAGAGAACTATCACTTTAAGGATTAGAGCAAGAGATTCCTGCAATCAAGTCTAGCTAATGAAATTGAAGATATTACCATAAATTCCTGTAGGATTATTTTAAAGATATAAACTTAATACAAACATTAATTACTTCTCCAAAATAAGAAACACTTTTACCCCTTTTTGAGGTTTCATTTGGAAATCCAATTATACAGAAATGCAATTTTAATTATAATATTGATTTTACTTCTTTGCTAGGAGTGGGACTAATTCAATTACTTCTAATTATGTGAGTAGAGAGGTCTGGCTAATCTTACAGGCTGTTAGCCCACTAATTTCATATCACTTTCCTTCACATCCAAGTCATAGAGGAGAACTCATCCTTTTTCGTGAAAGGCCAGAAATTACATGGACTATTAATAAAAGGAAACGAGAAAGAAAAAATATCACACCATTAAATTGTTTGAATATATAAGATGCAAAGATCTGCTTAAAGTCAGATTTGGTTGAACCCCTGCCATTAGCAATAGCAATGGGGATCAGAGATCTTGTAACATAAGACAGAAGAGCACTAGGGGTGAAAACAGATTTTCTTCCTCTTTTTCCAATATATTAATTGAAATCAAATTCTGTAGCACTAAAAAATTGAAGCTAACTCTAGTTTGGACTAATTTCCTAAAACTTTTTTTCCCCTCATACAATTAGAAGAAGAGTTTCATAGAAATCAATGATCTCATATCATTTGGAAAGAACATGAAGTACATGGTCCTCCTAAGAACAGAACACTGTGTCCCAACACTTTTGCTCTTCAGAGGAAAATCTTTAAAAATACAAAGAGAAAAGTAAATTATATAGCTATATTAAATGCCTCTGGTGAGCTGATGTTATACTTCCTTGCATTATAGCACCTCCATCACTGAATGAATGAATGAATGAATGAATATAGTATTTATTAAGCACTTACTATAAGCAAAACATTGTGCTAAGCTTTGGGGATATAAAGTGAAGAGTAGTACTGGCACTTCAGAAACTCACATTATAATGGGGGAGACAAGATGCATCAAAAATTTCAGCTGCAATTTAGTTGAAAAAAAATCCTATGGTCCTAAGGGATAGTGGCAAAGCAGATGTTAATGCCTCTTCTTTAATATCATTTCCACTGACAAAATCATATCAGTTTTTGATGTTGTGCCATTTAAGAGTGCCATGGGATTTGGAAGCAAAAACCTTCTTTTCTTGGCCTTCAGTAACTGACTAGGCTGCATCTCCACAGGAGTTGCTTCCCACAACAATGGCCAAGGTTCTGAGCTGGAAGTATTGCTATTCTAAAGGCTCTTGGGTTCAGGATAGGATATGAGGTGAGATGAATGGTACGGGCTGTGGTTGACTTGCTGACACATATTGCTTCCTGTATCTCCCTTAGGATGCCTTGCAGATCCAACTAAACTGGCTTGCCTATGCAAGTTGGTTGGCAGCTGTCCCCTCCTTCTGCACAGAAATTGCTCCCCCAGATGATAACTATGAGGCCTGGGCTATAAGCAGGGTCCATGTTTTGAGAGGTGCTGCCACGTCCAGGGTTCTTTGCTTATCTGCTTGTTGGTGGCATTTGGTCAGCATCTGTCCCTGAAGACAATCCTTCCCCTTTGTCGATGGCTACTGGGGCTAGAAACAGATCTGGTCATTTGGGAGGCACTGCTATTCCTAAGGCTCTTGGGTCCAGGGTCCAGAGCAGTCTGCATCAGAGACTGAGGGGAGACAATGGTCAAGGGAATAGTGTTGGTTTGTCATCTCTAGCACTTGCTGCCTCTGTTATCATCTTCAGGTTTCATGGCTGCTCCAGATAGCCAAATTTGCTTGCCTTAGGTGTGACAGTTGGTTTGCAGCTAGTAGGAATGGCTAGCCCACTGTTTATAAGAGTTACTTCCCTGGATGATGCCTGTGACTTCTACCTAAAAATAAGACCAGTGATTGTTTAAAAAAAAATCTTGCTTTCTACTCTCTAACATCTATTAATAATTGTTTTCTCTTTATTCCTTTCTTAATCACTAGCCCATAAAAATCCTATAAAAAACAACTCCCCCTTGTGTATGAACTAACGTATGGTGAAGTGAGCAGAACCAAGAGAATGTTGTGCACAGAGACAACGATATTGGTTGATGAAGAACTGTGAATGACTTGATTATTCTCAACAATATAATGATCCAAGACAATCCCAAAGGACTATTGATGAAACATACTATCCACCTCCAAAGAAAGAACTGATATTGATTAAACACAGATTGAAGCATGCTCTTTTTCACTTTCTTTCATTTTTTCTTTTATTCAAGTTTTTTTGTACAAAATGACTAATATGGCAATGTTTTACATAATCACACATGCATAACCTGTTTCTGATTGCTTGCCACCTCAGGGAGGGGGTATGGGAGGGAGGGAAAGAGAAACCCAAAACTATAAATAAAAATGTTTATTATTTTTAAAAAATTAAAAAAGAAAACATGTCCACATTCTCCCTTTCTAGAGCTATATCATTGGCCCTACTATGTGCATTCTCCTATCTTTCCTTAGAAAATTAGCATACTTATGATGTACTTGTAGCACCTACCAATGGATAGGGCCATAGATTCTCAGTTATTTATCATTGAACAGAGGTATTGTATGAATCAAAATCATTTACGGGCCATAGCTTGCAAGCCTCTATCAACATATTAACTTTTGCCAGGAAGAAGATACACTTAGCTTACAAAAAGGTATTTAATGAAATAACATGAAAATAAGAGAACAATCTCCTATAAACATTAAACTCAATCTCCCACAATTCCATACACTCATTGTGAAAAGTGAACCACATAGGAATCATTCATAGAACATGCACATGTGGTAGAACACCTTTGCCCAGAACATTCAATTAGAGGTTGCACATTCATGTAATACACAAAACCAGGACATACGTACAGTAGAACATCTCATGCCTCTGATGCTGTAAAGCTTTGAATGTCTTCTGTAGAAAGCATCATGCTGATCTCTCTTCTGGGCTGGTTCTTCATCATACTTTGCTTTTTGGAATTCCTTGACTGGTGTTTCATCTCAACTGTTCGCCATACTCTCTGCTTTAGTTTAGCTTGAGCTATCAAGCTATATTATGCTGTGATTAGTAAGTCTCTTGCTTGCTTACTGAAAGATAGACTATAACTCTATTAACTAGCCCTTTTAGCTGCCTTTTCACAGTTGTCTTTTCATAGTCCACTTGAGAATTCTGTGGATAATAAGCCTCTCCCCTCTACATGAAGGTTACAATTCTTTTCAGGTTACCCTTTCACCCTAGGCTTCAGCAAGGGCTATGGATCTCTTGAGCTTTCCTCAGTATTACAAAGCAATAGATTAGAAGCCCTTTTTCTTTCTCCCCATTGGCCCTCTTAGCTGTAAAAAGGCTAGGAAGTTCTCTTAAGTGACCCCACTCAGCCAATGGCCAAAAAATCTTCCCCCTCATCCAGAATGCACCAGAAGGCTTAGGTTGCTTGACTTTTCTCTGAAGTGTATTTTGACTCTTTTAATTATTCTATAGGGGCAGCTAAGTGGCACAGTGGATAGAGCACCAGTCCTGGAGTCAGGAGTACCTGAGTTCAAATCCGGCCTCAGACACTTAACACACACTTACTAGCCGTGTGACCCTGGGCAAGTCACTTAACCCCAAATGCCTCACTAAAAAAATAAATAAATAAATATAAAATAATTATTCTATTAACTCTACTAGATTCTTTCCTCTCTATATTTCATTTCTACTATCATTAGCTTATGGCCAAGAACGTATTATGTTACTAAGAACGTTCTTATGTTACTAAGACCAGCAAACGTACTCTTTCCTCAAATAGAAAAGGAGCTAAATGATACTACTTTATTGTTTTTTAATTGAAAGTCTTTGTTTTCTTTTTTTCACATAACAAGCACTTTTTATTTCTTCTTTCCATTAAATAAAAACTAGGAAAAGAAAAACAAATAGGGTATGGTCAAGCAAAGCAAATTAGCCAAAATGTATGTCTCATTCTACATTTTTTCTCCATCACTTCTCTGGAAGAAGGTGAGTAGCTTACTTCATCTTTAGTCCTTTTTAGTGATTTGTATTACTCACAGTTCTGAAGTTGTTAAAAATTGCTTTTCTTTATATTGTTGTTAATGTAGAAATAGTTTTCCTGGTGCTGCTCACTTTATTCTGTATCATTTCATACAGGTATTTCCAATTTTCTCTGAAACTGACCATTTTGTCATTTCACTAAAATAATTTTTAGGAACTTAAGGTTATCACCATACCATCACCAGGAATAATGAACTTCTTCATGCACAGATTGAATCGTAACATTATTCCCCCATGTCCATCCCTGCTCAATTTAAAAACTCATTGGTCTTTTTTTTTTTTTTTTTTTTTTTTTTAGTGAGGCAATTGGGGTTAAGTGACTTGCCCAAGGTCACACAGCTAGTAAGTGTTAAGTGTCTGAGGCTGGATTTGAACTCCAGGTACTCCTGACTCCAGGGCCGGTGCTCTATCCACTGTGCCTGCTGCCCGGTCTCCTTTTACTAATAGAAAAAATAGAAACACTTTAGCCTGGTACTAAAGGTGCTGTACACCTTGATTACAGACTACCCTTCAAACTATGTTTCCCACTACTCTCCATCATGCATTATACATTCTCAGCAAACTGTTTTTCTGTCTCATTCTCCTAGAATTCTTCTAGGATGCCTGAAACATCAGCAACTGATGAAATTCTTAGCTTCCTCCAGAATTCTTGAAATGCCAAAGCTGAAAATTATACATTTCTGTTCATATGTTCATTTTTTTTAGTGAGGCAATTGGGGTTAAGTGACTTTCCCAGGGTCACACAGCTAGTAAGTGTTGTGTCTGAGGCCGGATTTGAACTCAGGTACTCCTGACTCCAGGGCCAGTGCTCTATCCAATGCACCATCTAGCTGCCCCTCTGTTCATATATTCATAAAAATTTTTGTATGGAACTCCTTCTTTGTCTTTATAATGTTCAGTACTTGTATCATTGTTATTTGTGCCTCTGTCATATTAGATATTAAGCTATAAAAGGGCAGGTTCTAGGTATCATTTTTCATTCATTTTTGTGTTGTTTCATGTTCATTTTTTAAAAATTAAAATATATCCCAGGGGCAGCTAGGTGGCACAGTAGATAAAGCACCAACCTTGGATTCAGGAGGACCTGAGTTCAAATCTGGTCTCAGACACTTGACACTTACTAGCTGTGTAACCATGGGCAAGTCATTTAACCCTCATTGCCCTGCAAAAAAATTAAAACTTTAAAAAAAGAATCCCAACCTAGGATATCATGGATGTGGTGAATTTGGTGTGGAACCTCCATCAATACAACCTGAAAACTCTTCTGTAACTTATACTCCTAGCTGTTTGTGATATGGAAAGATTGAATGACTTTGCTATGGTCAATTACCTAATTATATTGTGTGTACGTGAATGTGTGTATATATATATCTATGCATATATGTGTGTGTATATGTGTATACATATGTGTGCATATATATTTATGTGTGAGAATATATGTGTGTGTGACACATATGTACATGTATACATATATTATCTTATGGATAGGACTTGAACCCAAGTTTTTTTTTTTTGACCCTAATGGTAGTTCTCTACGCCACACTGCTTTACATATACATGATAGGTGTTTAATAAATGTATGCTGAATTGAATTGAGTTGAATCTTTAAAACATGATAATAAATGAAGGGAACTTTCAGTGGGAAAAGCACTGAATTTGTAATAATATTATCTGGCTTTGAATCTAGACTCTAAAGTTTCCTAGTTGTAGAACATTTGGCAAATCAATTGAAAGCAAAACAAAACAGCAACAACCAAAAAAAAAAAAAAAAACCCAAACCAAACAAACAAGCAACAACAAAAACAAACACAAATCTAAACAAAAAACCCTCTTTGTTTTAGTTTTCAATATCTGTAAAATGAGGTATGACCAGACAATTTGTAAGGGCTACCACTTCACCAGTTCTTTAAGACTGGATAATTCTAATGACTCTTGTACTTATAGGAAGGCTGAGAATGAAATATGAGTATAGAATGAAAACTATTTTTAAGTTTTAGGAAGGGAATCTTATTTATTTATTTTGGTGAGACAATTGGGGTTAAGTGACTTGCCCAGGGTCACACAGCTAGTAAGTGTTAAGTGTCTGACCCGGATTTGAACTCAGGTCCTTCTAACTCCAGGGCTGATGCTTTATCCACTGTGCCACCTAGCTGCTCCAAAGGAATCATTTAAATAAAAAGTACAATTATTACTATTGTTGTTTGTTCTTATTTCCTTGGGCTCGAGAAATTCTCTACAAGGATGAAACCTCAATTTTATGTATTTATAAATACATGCAGATGTAAATAATCTATATAAAATATTTATAGTAATATTTATGAATATAATAAGTATGAAGTCTATATTATATATTCATATATTTTGTGTTCTTTGTAGGCCATCAATTATAAACCCCAAAACACCTACTGTGAAGTAAGGCTGAAAGGGTGGCCTCTTCCAAAGCTGCTCATAGCTGTTTTGGTTTAGGCCCATGAGATTAAACTTTCTTATTGTCATTTTTCAAAGTGGTGCTGAATGTTCTGCCTAACTAATGGTAATTCACAAATTACTTCTGTATCTGAAGATGGAGAAAAAATGTTAAATCAATTTCTTGAATTAATTAAGAGATAACATTGATATAGGAATGGGCTAGTGCCACAACTAATTATCACTTGAAATTATGCAGTCAAAAAGGCCAATTAAGGAACCAAATATAGCTAATGAGAAAATTTAATTGATAATTTTTCAAGTCGTTGTCCTAGTCCTGCATTTTATCCATAGTTCAGCAACAACAACTCAGTGAAGGAAAGGAGGAAAATAAAAGGTCTCTACCAATTTTAAATTCCAGAAACACTCTGTATATTTTTAACAGTTGACTTCTTAGCTACATGAAAACAATGTCTGCTTAATATAACTATAAACATACACGCACACACACACACTCAAATATACATTATGTACATGGACTATTTTTCAAAGAAATTCCAAAGCTGCTATTTGACACCTGTTCTCTCTGTGGCCTAGCTGATAGAGTCCATCTTAAAACCAGGAAGACTCTGGTTCACATCCAGCTTTACATACTTAAGAAACCAATACTGTTAAGCCTATAGCCACAAAAAGCATGGCTTGGTCCTTTAAAAAAATACTGTACCCAGGGGCAGCTAGGTGGCACAGTAGATAGAGCACCGGCTCTGGATTCAGGAGGACCTGAGTTCAAATCCAGCCTCAGACACTTGACATTAGCTGTGTGACCCTGGGCAAGTCACTTAACCCCAACTGCCTCACCAAAAAAAAAAAAAAATACTATCCCAAGTGCAAAAACTCAGAATAAGCTATACTTGGCAAGAGAAGCCAAGGAAAATAAGAAAACAAGTTTCTTTAATTTTTAACTATATTGTACAGAAAGAGAATGTCAAGAAGGGACATGGGCATTGCTTGAGATAAATGAAACAATGACAGCTGGCAAAAGAAAGAAGACAAAGCCAATGATCTTGTTTTGTTTCTGTTTTTGTTGCCAAGGAAGATGATCATCATATTTATAATGACAAGAAAGTGGTGATCAGAGCGCTGATATTGAGGATAAGCAGGACAATAGTGAGATAACACCTAGCTACAGGGGATGAATTCAAGTCACCTAATGCACTACAAGACCAAAGGCACTACATCTCCAGTGCTGAAGATGGCATGGAACTCTCCAGCCTGACTCTGCCATGAATAACAATAGGGTTGGGAGAATGGATGTCTAGTCACCATTAACTAGGTATCTAGTCATCTTTACCTTGGACCAAAGCCAGCTTCTTGTGCACACTCTATAAGCTAAATTTATCCCTTTACTTTTCTTTCCTTTATTTACCTAGGTAGTCTGAGTTTGTTGCTTTCTGTGTCTGGGGAGGGAGGGAGCAATGGGGGTAGGAGAGCAAAGAACAGTGAATTAAGTTATGTCATCAGGATTTCATTACCAAGTCCATTACTAAATGGACATAGAGCTACTCACTTCACAAAGATACAATGAAATTACTTACTTGGTGGTTTAAGTACCCATGATTTTATCATTATAGGTTCTTCTTCTACTGAAGGCTGCATAAGATATTGTGGTAAAAAAAAAAATCATCACCTTGAGGCCACCATGTGGTTTGTGATTTACCATTTTAATAAGTTAATCCTTATACTCAAAGCTTTTCAATTTTGGCATGAGAGAAGGGAAGGAGGAAAGGGCAGATTGGGGGAGAGAGCAGTAAAAAGCAGAACACTTTCAAGGAAGATGAAGATGTTCTGCATTACTGCACCAGTATGACATATTGAATTGCTTGATCTCATAGGGAAGGTTGAGGAGGGAGGGAGGAAGAAAAATTTAGAACACAGAATTAGCTCAGGGACCTTGATCTCATTGGAGTGGGCTCATGGAGGGAATAGCTTTCATACCCAATTAGGAGGAGCAATCTATTTAACCCTGTAGGAAAATAGATGGGGAAGAGGATAAGAAAGGAAGGGTAAAAAAAAGGGAGTGCAGAGCGAGGGAGAGGATAGTCAGAAGTAAGGCACCTCTGAGGAGGAATAGGTAAAAAGAAGATAGAGTAAATGTCATGGGAAGGGAGTGGGATGGAGGGAAATAGTTATGATGATTGACTATAATGGCAAAATGTATGGTACCTACTTTGCTGGGCTTTTGTGAAGAAGATTGTGTCAAGCTTAAGGTTGATATAGAGGTTGTGATGAACAGGATGCTATGGGGAAAACCTGGAGAGACCTACATGAGCTGAAGCCGACTGAAATGTACTGTATACAAAATAACAGCAATAGTGGGGGGATGATCTGCTGGGAAGCATGTGGTTGTTTTCAGCAAGGCAATGATCCAATGTAACCCTGAGGGACTTATGAAGAATGCAGCCCATCTGCAGAGAAAGAACTGATAGTATCTGAAAACAGATGGAAACATATGTTAATTTTTTTTTCATTTCCTCTTTGACAATTCCTTAATCTGAAGTTCTGGGTTTTTTGACTGTTTTCTCTTACAACTAGCTAATATGGGAATGTTTCCATGACTACTCATGTATAACTTATTTTTAATTGATTGAGTTCTTGTGGGTGAGGGATGGAAATGGAGGGGGGAAGAGAAGTTGGAACACAAGGTTTTTTTTAAAATTGATGTTAAAATTTTGTTTTTACATATATTTGGGAAAATAAAATTCTATTCTGATTTAAAAAAAAAAGAAAAAAAAGAAAACAATTTTGGCATGACCTAGTACAGCTTACAATCCACTGACAGTCTTCAAGAATCCTGGCTCATCTCCATGCCAGATTGCATCATGAAATATTTATAACACTCCATATCATGTAGCATGAGTTAGTGAAAAGAGCACTGACTTGGAGGTAGAAAACCTTGGTTCAAATACAGAATCTGCCACCCATTAGCTATGTGACACTGGATAAGTCATTTAAACTTTTGGTACTCAAGTACAAAATGGGTGGTAATGATATTTGGGCTACCTACATCACAAGACTGTTGAAGACCTCATGAGAAAATGCATATAAAAGCCATTGGCCATTACAAAGTCCTATATAAAGGTAAGCAAATATTATTACTATTACTAGTATTATAACACTCATAAAAGTAGTTGTTTCTCTGAATAAATAGGTCATCCAGAGAGAAAATGTCATATTCATGATTTCACAACCAAAGATATGTCGTATTTTCTAATGACTTAGCAATCAGTTTTTCTAAGGAAACTAAATTTTTCTTTTAATTTCATCTGACTTAATTCAACAATTTTCACCACAAAACAGCTGTCATTGTCTCTTATCATTCTTCTGAGTTCTAGATGTAAAAATCTCATTATTGACATTGATGTTATAAACTTGTAAGATGAAGCCAAAACCACAAAATGGAACTTGAATGTCATTTTATGAATAAGGCCTAATTTACACAATAAAGGAAATCCTACAATTATTGGAATGTAGATTAGTAAAATTTAGCATTTAACTCATTAAATATTTTATTTTTGACTATTTTGGTCTTACAGAATAAAAAAAATTGCTTTATGCCTATGACTACTTTATATTTCAACATAGCTTTATGCTGTAGCTTGTCATTTCTTTTCATGTTTTTTTTTCCTCATGCAGCTGCTCAAAAGCCGAAAGTATACCTGATTCGCCATTTCCAGGGACTAATTGGTGTTCCTATTAATTGCATAAGGTACAGTATTGGGATAATGGCAGTCATCTTGTTTGGGGTCATAAGGCCCCTGGTACTTTAGACTGTGTAACACATCCTTTCATTAAAGTTTAATATCCTTCTAGTGGGTTGTAAAATTTTATTTTCAGATTAATTGGTTCCCCTTTGAGTCTATGTACTCAAAATGTCAGGAGTGATAACCTTTTTTTGTGTTGATTGGCTATTGTTCACTCATCCTAATCTCATTTCTCCTATTGCCATATTTCTGCCCCTATTAAGTTGATACAGTAAATATTCAATCACATATCTCCCCTTTGCATATAAATTTTATATATATATATATAGAGAGAGAGAGAGAGAGAGAAAGAGAGAGACAGACAGACAGAGAGACAGAGAGACAGAGAGACAGAGAGAGAGACAGAGAGAGAGAGAGAGGAAGGGAAGGAGGGAGAGAGGCTTGCATTTTAAGGAATTAATGGAAATGTCCAAGATATAGTAGCAGTCAAGTACAAAAACAGAATAGGAGAAAAGGGAGATCATCTAATTACCAAACTTGAAATTTTGTCATGATTCATAATTTCTAGATTTAACACTACCTTATTCTTTTTGTGTAATCTAAAGATCTAAAAGATTCAGAGAGTTTTGGGCACACTTGAACTTCATACTGGTGGTGGGGTTTTAATCTCTCCCAATAGCATCAATAGTGTGTTTAGCTTTTCTCTAAAATTTTTGATTGGATTATTTCTAATTGTAGCATAGCAGTAATATAGGGGATAGAAAACTGACCTGGAAGCCAGGAAGATTTATATTCAAGTTCTTCTGACACATATTGGATGTGAGACCTTGGTCAAATCACTCATCCTCTCAGTGCCCTAGGCAATTTTCTCAGAGAAGGTCTTGACTTGCATTAGATGCAAAATCATCAGAGATTTTCTTCTACCAATGAAATCGTAGGTTAGTCATCTCTTGGTTTGATTGCATTTGTTGTTGTTCACTCATTTTTCAGTCATGTCTAACTCTTATCCTATCTGTGGTTTTCTTGGCAAAGATATTGGAGACATTTGAAATTTTCTTCTCCAGATTTTTTCACAGATGAGGAAACTGAGACAAACAGGGTTAAATTACTTTCCCAGGGTCACACAGCTAATAAGGCCAGATTTGAATTCAGGGAAAGGAGTCTTCTTTGACTTCAGACCCTGTACTTAATCTGCTGAGCCACCTCATAGCCAAATGTATTAACAAGTATCAAAATCAGAATAAGTTGAGATATAGGTCTTAGGAGTAGAAGTAAAGAAAATCACATTTTTTTTTCTTTTATCTAACTATGACACTAATAGCAATGTCATATTATGTTAGAATTAATACTGGGAAAAGAGCTAGAAAGCGAAGTTTCTAGGCTTGGCTCAGCTATGAATTTACAATGTGACCTTTGGAAAACTCCTTCCACCAATGCAAATAAGCAACATCTTCATAATGTATAGTCTTAAAGAATTATAGGGAACTTTGAGAAGCTAAGTGACTTACCCTTGTTCCTACTACTTATATATGTAATAGACCTGAATTTGGTCTTCATAACTCTAAGGATATCACTTTATCCATTAAGCCATACTGCCTCCCATTAATGAATAGAAATTCAAAACATTAAATAATAATCTTATATAAACCAGGGAAGTGACCAAACTACTTCCAAACTATTGCCTTTAAAATCTAGTTCTGTACAGATAGGCATGACAGTGAAAGGTCTTTGACACACAACATAAAGTTTCAAGCTAAATATAAATGTAACCCAATAAGATTTCAGTTGAAGTCCAATGGAGGGGGTGGGGAGAATTCAGATAAGTTATGATTATCTCTTCTAAGAGGAATTGAGCAACTATTTAATATTGATTATATTGATCTCTCAAGAAAGTTTGCCTTATATAATGCCAACTGTACATGTTATATAAATATACTGCTATATGAAAATAACTTGTCAGCTAATGTGACCATCAGTTGCTCTTCTATATCAGTGAAATCTTTTGTGTTATAAATAAAAGATGAAAAATGGTAAGGGAGATGAAGGGCATGTCACAAATAAATTTATTTTAATTCTGAAATTTTTAATGATTGGAAGACTTTTTTTCTGGAAATAGGTATCTGAATATACTGAGAAGGTAATTCTACCTCCTATGTCTCTTGAAGAGTTCTTATTCCAGTGTCATAGACTCTAATTTAGATGAGTACTTCTACTCTGCCTTGCATCTGACCAGAAAATATCTCAATGACATTCTAGAAAAGTAGTCATATAGAACAGACTTTAAGATCTTTCATGTTGTTGCTTCATCCTTCACTTTTGAAGAGGACATCATGATAGGAATTAACCACCTCTCAAAATGATCCACTCCACTTTTATACAGTTAAAATTTTTAGAAAGTTTTTCTTTTCAAAAAGCTAAAATGTACTTTCTGTGACTTCTGATTATTGCTGTTAGTTCTGCCTTCATAGACTAAGCAGCACAAGTCTAATCTTTCTTCTATATGACAACCCTTAAAATTTTTAAAGACAATTAATCATATTCCCACAATTTTTCCTTTCCAGGTCAAAAATCCAGTTCTTTAACTGTTTTGAATAACACAGTCGCCAACATATCCTTGTAACTTTCCTCTGGAAGTATAATAGCTTATCAGTGACTCCCTAAAACATGACAATCAGGACTTAAGACAATATTTGAGGTGGGGTATGAAAAAGGCATGGTATAAACTAAACTTAGTCTATTCTATGTAACTAGCCAGGACAAAATCTGAGAGGAAGAGGAGACTATGCAATGTTGGGGTGGTCACTGAAAACAAAAATCTATATCTGTTGTTACGTTTTTTTGAAGAATCTGGAATTGAGTTGATGTTTGGATAAGAAATACCTTCTTGGACACAAGCTTTTAAGAAAGCATTTTGCTTTATGGAATTAGATTCTTTTGCATAATCACAAGATCATAGATCCAGAGCTAAAAAGGACATTTTAAGTCATATAATCCAATACTCTCATTTTACAGATGAAGAAATTGAGGCCCAGAAAGGTTAGGTGACTTACTCAAAGTAACATAGGTAGAAGACGTCAATAGTGGGATCTGAACCAAAGTCCTCTATATTTAGAGTCAGTTGTAATTCCCTTATACCAATAAGCCCAGTGCTATCTTATATTCTCTACATTTTTTTTTCGTCAGATGTATTTTGGTAATGATGTAGCCCACTTTGGAAAATAGATTGCAAAAGTCTTCCTGTTCCCTACTAATGTCTTCATAGAAAGATGACCTTTTCTTGGTCACTTTTTTCAGTATTAATAAGTTTTGAGATATCATTTCACACCTTTGGTATTCTGCACAACAAGGTAACCTTCAGATACCTGGTGAATCAGTCCCTCAGTGTCTTCAAAATTGTATCAGTCCTCTATGAACTTCTTTTTCATGTCATTTATATATTTTCTTTAAGGAATGTGATGTTAGAGTACAAGTGTAGTATCTGAATTGACATTGATAGTTGAAACAATTAATTATAACAAATCTTTGCTCTCTTTCCCATTTTTCTTCTATTGCCCTCATTCAATTTTTGTCCTTAAGGGGCAGCTAGGTGGTGCAGTGGATAAAGCACCGGCCCTGGATTCAGAAGGACCTGAGTTCAAATCTGGCCTTGCTCACTTGACACTTACTATGTAACCCTGGGCAAGTCACTTAACCTTCAATGCCCCGCAAAACAAACAAACAAAAAAAACATTTTTGTCCTTAAAATGCCATCAGATTGACCTTGCTTAGTTAGCTTTGTTGCCAAACTTTCTTTAAATTTATCTTACTCTCTGCTTCTTATCTCAGCTTTATAATAAAATATTGCTCATAATCTTCCATCCTTATTCTTCCTAAGATATTACAAACAAGTTTATATTCTGAGCAAGTGTTGTTGGTGATACTTTCTGCCTATGTGGCAAGTAAGCAAAGTATTTGCTGACTAAGGTATTGTTACACTTTTGATCTCATTATGGCAACTGAATTACATAGGTTTTGTGACATCTTATATGCACATACACAAACAATTACTGAGGTGTTTTCTTGCAATGCATCTATTTTGTTTTTCTCACCCCCTACTTCAATTACTATGCATCAAAATGATCATAACATTCTTGGTTATGCTTTCTCCTTTTTGTTTCTGAATTCTTTTGCATGGTTATACATTTTAAATATACAGCGCTACTCTACAACTCTTTATTCTATTATTTTATAATAAGGTATTATCCTTCAAATATATATTTCAGTCCTGACACTTATCCCACCAAGAGTCATTGATATCTCTTTGCATTATAATATATATTTCAATGTTTTAAACCCATGTTTTAAGTATTTGTATGTAGAAACTTAAGGTCTCCTCCTGTTTTTCTTGTCAAGTATTAGGCATACCCCCTTATACTTTTTTTTTCCTATGCTATACTTGCTATCTTCTGTAGTGTTTGACATGGTAGATATATTGATGCAATTTTCTGCTTTCACTTCTCCTTTATGGATATTCTGCCTTTCCTCTGACTGAAATGAAGGTTTGAACCCTGAACTCCATTTTAACTAATGTCCTACCTGACATTTACCCCTTTAGACTGATCTGGTTTTTGATCCACTTCTCAGTCTCATGTACTATACTCCCATCCCCAGATGCAAAACTTCCCTATTCTATGTACTTAAGCTTAGATATCTAGTACTTATTCTGGCCTCAGTGGTCCTCCTGGGTACCTTGGTCTGTCTCTTCTTGTTCCTACCCATTACTGGTTAAATACTGTTTTGCTGAACAACAATTCTAGTAGCATGATTGTATAATGAGATATCATGATGGATAAAAATCCACACATTACTGCAATAAGAAGTAATAATACTATGAAGTTATATACTTTTCAAAAAGATCTAAAGAAAAGTAAAAATAGAAAGCATGCAGAACTATTTCTGTTTCTGGCTATCATCTTCAAAAATTAAAAAAAGTATAAGTAAAATATCAGGGCTATAAATTCCCCAAAACATAATTTTGTTTTTTGTTGTTGCTGGACACTTCTCTTCTTAAGCTTTTATCTGTTTCTAATATATTTACAAAGACTATGATGTCAGATTACCTAAAGATCTACCTCCTGTAACTTTTTGTTGCAAACAATATTAAAGAATAAATTGAATTCAACCAAAATTTATTATAGTCCTACTATATTGAAGGCTCACAGGGAGTATAAATACAAAACCTGAACAGTTCCTGTCATCAGATACCTTACATTGTACTGGGATGGGAGAGAGGACTGGAGATATGACATATACAAAGAATGACATAAAACAAGCATGGAGTGATGGAGACAAAGGTAAGATTAGAGGAAGTTAATATTTACTGAGGGAATCAGAAAAAGCAAAAAAAAGATTAGGTAGTATCTGAATGGTCAAGAAGGAGGATAAGGAATTTAAATGTCTGGGGAGGGGATACATTCTAGGAAGAGAGATATGCCTGTATAATTTTGCAGGAGAGGCAGATGGCATGTCAAGTTCAAGAAGGATCATAATGCAGTGGAAGAGGACTTTATCTAGAGTCAGAAGATCTGGGTTGGAATCCTGAATCTTCTACTGTTTATCATTGTGGGCAAGTCATTTATCCTCTAAAGATTTTTTTAGACAGTATCTACCTAAAACAATCAGCAAGCATTATATGCAATGGAGATAAATTAGAGGCCTTCCCAATAAGATCAGGGGTGAAACAGGGATGTACATTATCACCCCAATTATTTAATATTGTACTAGAAATGTTAGCTTTAGCAATCAAAGAAGAAAAAGAAATTAAAGGAATTAGAATAGGCAAGGAGGAAACAAAACTATCACTCTTTGCAGATGATATGATGGTATACTTAAAGAATCCTAGAGAATCAACTCAAAAATTACTTGAAACAATGAACAACTTTAGCAAAGTAGCAGGATATAAAATAAATCCGCATAAATCGTCAGCATTTCTATACATGACCAACAAAGTCCAGCAGCAAGAGATAGAAAGATAAATTCCATTTAAAGTAATGGTAGATAATATAAAATACTTGGGAGTCTATTTGCAAAGACAAACCCAGGAACAAACACAACTACCAAATACTCTTCACACAAATCAAATCAGATTTAAATAATTGGAAAGATATCAATTGCTCATGGATAGGCAGAGCTAATATAGTAAAAATGACAATACTACCTAAATTAATTTACTTATTCATTGCCATACCAATCAGACTACCTAAAATTATATTTTCTAGCTCTATAAGAGCTAGAAAAAATAATAACAAAATTCATCTGGCAAAACAAAAAATCAGGAATATCAAGGGAAATAATGAAAAAATATGCACAGGAAGGTGGGTTAGGGGTACCAAACCTGGAGCTTTACTATAAAGCGGCAGTCATCAAAACTATCTGGTACTGGCTAAGAAATAGAGTAGAGGATCAATGGAATAGGCTAGGCACAGGAGACGCAGTAGTAAATGACACTAATAATGTAGTGTTTGATAAACCCAAAGAGTCCAGCTACTGGGATAGGAACTCAGTATTTGACAAAAACTGCTGGGAAAACTGGAAGAGAGTAGGACAGAAATTAGGCATAGATCAACATCTTACAACTTATACTAAAATAAGGTCAAAATGGATACATGATTTAGACATAAGAGATGATACCATAGGAAAATTAGAAGAGAAAGGAATAGTCTACCTTTCAGATCTTTGGAAAGGAAAACAGTTTATGACCAAACAAGAGATAGAGAATATGCAAATGCATATGAAATGCAAAATGGATGATTTTGATTACATTAAATTAAAAAGGTTTTGTACAAACAGAAGCAATGCATCCAAAATTAGAAGGGAGGCAGAAAGCTGGGAAACAATTTTTATGGCCAGTACTTCTGATAAAGGCCTCATCTCTAAAATATATAGGGAACTAAATCAAATATATAAGAATCCAAGTCATTCCACAATTGAGAAATGGTCAAAGGATATGAACAGGCAGTTTTCTGATGAAGAAATCAAAGCTATCTATTCCCAAATGAAAAAATGTTCTAAATCACTATAGATTAGAGAGATGCAAATTAAAACAACTCTGAGGTACCACCTGACACCTATTAGATTGGCTAAAATGACAAAAAAGGAAAATAATAAATGTTAGAGAAGCTATGGAAAAATTGGAACACTAATGCATCATTGGTGGAGCTGTGAACTGATCCAACCATTCTGGAGAACAATTTGGAATTATGCCCAAAGGGGTGTGAAGCTGTGCATACCCTTTGACCCAGCAATAACACATTTGTGTCTTTTTCCCAAAGAGATTATGGAAAGGGGAGAAGGGCCCACATGTACAAAGATATTTATAGCTGCTCTTTATGTTGTGGCAAGGAATGGGAAGTTGAGGGGATGCCCATCAATTGGGGAATGGCTGGACAAGTTGTGGTATATAAATGTAATGGAATACTATTGTGCTGTAAGAAACGATGAACAGGAGGAGTTCAGAGAAACCTGGTGGGTCTTGCATGGATTGATGATGAGTAAGATGAGCAGAACCAGAAGAACATTGTACACAGTATCATCAACATTGTGTGTTGACCTACTGTGATGGACTAGATTCTTCTCACCAATGCAATGGTACAGAAGGATTCCAGGGAACTCATGATGGAGGAGGATCTCCAAATCCAGGGAAAAAAAAGAATTGTGGAGTATAGATGCTGAATGAACCATACTATTTCTTTTGTTTTTGGTGATGTTAATTTTCTATTTTGAGGTTTTTCCTCATTGCTCTGATTTTTCTCTTATAACATGACAAATGCAGAAATATGTTTAATGTTATATATATATATATAACCTATATCAGATTACCTGCTATCTAGGGGAGGGGGGAGGGAAGGGAAGGAGGGAGAAAATCTGAAATTGGAAAGCTTGGATAAACAAAAGTTGAGAACTATCTTTACATGTAATTGAAAAAATAAATAAATAATTTTTTTTAAAAATGAAGTGATTATATTAGATGAATTTTTGCTCAAAATCTGTAATCCTATCATGCTAGGAGGTAACATAGAATAGTTCATTTTGGCTGGAACATCCCACATATGAACAGTAGCAATGTGAAAAATACTAGAAAGTTAGTTTGGTTCCTACCCTTGATAAATACATTTATAATTGCTAGTTTCCATTATTTTTTAAATTAATATAGAAGACAATACCTTCTTCATTAGACTATGGGCTTCTTGAGACTAAAAACTGTTCTTTGCTTTTCTATGCATATGCAACAGTTAGCCCAAAGCCTATTCTATAGTTGGTGCTTAATAAATATTTGTTGACTTGAGTTGAGAGGCATGATAAAGTAAATCAAGTCACATATAATATGGAGCTATATTCTAAAGCTTACGACTCTATACATGTAAAAAATGATTTTAAAAGTATTATCTAAATTTTAATTTTTACACTGTCTTCTCAATTTTTTAAAATGGAAAACAGTTGTTTCCTTAGTTTCAACAATTTGGGAAATTTTGAACCCTTCCCTTGAATAGCTTGTAATCTAGTTTAACAGAAAAAAAAATACATTGTTAACAGTATAAGACCATGTGATAATTGTAATCAAATTGGCTTTCTTAGTGCTCTTCACACATGACTTCTATCTCTCCTCTCTGTGTCTTTGCCCAGGCTGTCCACCTATGGCAGAAATACACTTTGTGCTCACCTCCTCCTATTGGGATCACTCAACTTCTTGGAATCCTTCATTCATTTCAAAATTCAGCTCAAAGACTAAACATCATCTTCATCTCACTTGCTAGTACCTACCTAACTCTCAAGAAAATAACAAAACAAAATAAAATATGTGAATGTAGATAAAAAGATAGATAGATAGATGATAGATATACATATACACTTATTGTTATGTACACACACACACACATACATACACACGCACACATATATATAATAGAAAAGCAGTGTAATCTAGTGTATAAAGAGTAGGGTTCAAACTTAAGAAGGCCTATGTTCAAGTTCTATCTCCTACATATACTGACTGCAATCCCAGGCAAATCACACAACTTCTCACTACCCAAGGAAATCTTTAAGGCTACAAGTTGACGAATGGGTGGCAATTTCAATTGGTAGGAATATTTTCCTCACTGGGAGTTCCCTACATCAATAAAATAATGGATATAGCCAAAAAATGTATACTGACATGAGTGTGTGAAATGCTTAACATGTGCATGTTATTTCCCCCAATAAAATCAGTTTTTTTTTAAGGTCAGAGACTTTTTTATTGTTATTTTTATCTTTGTAAAGTACTTACCATATTGCCTGGCACATAGTAGGCTTCTTTAAAATGTCTGTTAATTGATAAATGCCAAACAACTAGAAGAGACAATAAGGAGACAGAGTGGACAGAGACCTTTCAAAGAAATAGATGGGAAAAGATTATTTCATGGGCTTTTATCATTTAAGATGTTAGCTCTGCTTAAAAGGACCTCAATAGAAGTTCATGATGGAAATGTCACTGTGAGCTGGGGTGGTGAGAAGAGGAATCACAGAGGATATTGAATTTTAGCTAAGCCTTGAAGAATAAGTGAGACCATTAACAGAACTGATCATTCTGTTGACCATCCTAGTAACAAAATATTGAAATGTTGTCTCTATTTACCTTCCTTGTTACATCAGTGCTTCTTCGTTGAAATATATTTTGAGAAGACTATATGTACATATAAACATATAAATAATATTAAACATATATTATAAACATACTCACCTATATGCATGGATATGCATAGATACACAGACGCACTGCAAAATTCCTCAAAAATAAACATTCCAATCAAATTGGAAAGAATGTCTACTGTGATCTCTTAACTTTTAAAGTTTCTTTTATAGCTGTTGCTTTGAACAACAAGCCTTTAATGTGTGATTTTAAAAGAAATTTTGACATCATTTGGAGGATATTAATGTTTACCTATCCAGGTACATCAGGCTTTCATTTAAAAAAATGCTTTCATTAAAAAAGTTAGCCAATCAACAAGATAAATAGCACACAGCTTATTTTTTTCCTATTAAAATTCTAGCCTTCCTCAACTCCTTCATTTATCCTTATGTTTTAAAAAGAGCTCTTAATTACTTCCATCCCCATTTCAGTTGTAAATGCATCTTTATTGCCATTCTTTCATCAGAATAAATCCCCCAACCTATTCAAGGAGCTGACACTTCACCACTGATTTACAAGTGAACCACTTTTATTAATCAGATGTTGGCCCCAGTCTTGTGATATCTATAATGCCATTGCTGTAACTGTTATTGAGGATCCCTTCTTTTATTTTAATTTCTTACTGTTTTCATAAAATATATTCAGGGAAAATTTAAACTTTTAAAGATTATTATCTTGGTAAAGCTAAAATTAAGCAGTAGTAGCTGATAGAAAACATGTAAAATTGTCTTGAAAGGGGCTTTTAGTTCAAACTTGAATGGAGAGGAAACAGTAGCAATGGGATAATGAAACTCTTCTGGAAACTTCTTTTAAAATGTCCAGTACAGGGGCACAGTGGATAGAGCACCAGCCCCAGATTCAGGAGTACCTGAGTTCAAATCCGGCCTCAGACACTTAACACTTACTAGCTGTGTGACCCTGGCAAGTCACTTAACCCCAATTGCCTCACTAAAAAAAAAAACCCAACAACAACAACAATAAAATGCCCAATACAGAGGCTGAGCCAGAATGGAGGAGAAAAAGTAGGAACCCACCTGAGCTCTGCAAAATTCCCCTTCAAACAACTTTAAATAACATATCAAAATGAGTTCTAGAGTAGCAGAACCCACAAAAGGATCAGGTGAAACAGTTTTCTAGTCCAAGCTTAGAAGTTTAAAAGGAAAGGTCTGTCACACTGAAGTGAGGGTAGAGCATAATCCAGCTCAGGTAAAACCCTAGGAAGATAGCAGCAGGCCTTAGCAATGACTGAATAGCAACAGCAGCAACTTCTGCATATCTCTGCCTGTGGAGGTTAAGGGGGTGAGACAACTGGTCAGAAGGAGATTACAGGGGTGGCTATTGCATTTTCTATACTTGGATCTGGGTGGCAGTCCCACTATATTCAGGGTGATGAACAACACACCAGAGTTTGTGGCCCCAGGGAAACATGGATGCTGGTCACAGTTCCAGGGTAGAAAAGATTGCTTATGGTCACAGATGAGAGCATAAGGCAAGAAAGTAGCAAATATACCTCTACTTAGATCATACCACCTTGGATGAACTGAAATCTTATAGAACCCCAGATCTAGCTCTGAAAATAGCTGCACAAAAAAAACCAAAAAACAAAAAACAAAAAACCTGAAGCTTGGGAAAATGCCCCCTCCAACCAAGCAGCAGAGCCCAACTTTTACACAAAGTTGAAAGTCAAGAAATAGGGTAGGAAAATGAGGAAGCAACCACTAAAAAAGAACCTGACCATAGAAAGTTACAATGCAACTGGGAATATCAAAACACAAATTCAGAAGAAGACAAGAAAGTCAAAACTGCTACATCCAAAACCTCAAATGAAAAATGTAAATTGGTTTCAAGCTAAAAAAATTCCTGGAATAGCTAAAAAAAAAGATTTTGAAAATCAAATGAGAGAAGTAGAGAAATTTGAGAAAAGGAATGACATGATAAAAGAAAGTAATGAAAAATGAGT
This sequence comes from Dromiciops gliroides, assembly GCF_019393635.1. Taxonomy (NCBI): domain Eukaryota; kingdom Metazoa; phylum Chordata; class Mammalia; order Microbiotheria; family Microbiotheriidae; genus Dromiciops; species Dromiciops gliroides. The sequence goes on along the minus strand of NC_057861.1, from coordinate 563,838,501 downwards.
CAATAGTTTAGTGAAGAAGAAACAAAAACTACTGAAGAAAATAAATTAAAAAACAGAGTTGGCCAAATGGTTAAAAAAAAAATCTACTGAAGAGAAGAATGCCTTAAAAAGCAGAATTGACCACATGAGAAAAGGTGTACAAAATTTCACTGAAGAAAAGAACTCTAAAAAATAAAATTGGCCAAGTGGAATGGAGGTACAATAGATCACTAAAGAAAATAATTACTTAAAAATTAGAGTTACTCAAGTGGAAGCTAATGACTCCATGAGGCTCCAAGAAACAATATAACAAAATCAAAAGGATGAAAAAATAAAAGAAAATATGAAATATCACTTTGGGAGAAAAAAATTGACCTGGAAAATAGATACAGAAGAGATAATTTAAGAATTATTGGACTACTTGAAAGACATGATCAAAAAAAAAGCCTAGACATCATATTTCAAGAAATTATCAAGGGAAAATGCTCTGATATCTTAGATCTAGAGCTTAAAATAGAAATTGAAAGAATACACCAATCACCTCCTTAAAGATATCCCAAAATGAAAATGCCCAAAAATATTATAGCCAATTTTCAGAGCTTCCTGGTCAAGGAGGAAATATTACAAGCAGCCAGAAATAAATAATTCCAGTTTTGTGAAGCCAAGGTCAGAATTACACAAGATTTAACATTAAAGAACTGGAGGGTTTAGAATATGATATTCTGAAGGGAAGAGGAGCCAGGATTGCAACCAAGAATCATCTACCTAACAAAACTGAGTATAATTCTTCAGGGGAAGAAATGGATATTCAATGAAAGAGAGGACTTTCAAACATTTCTGATAAAAAGACCAGAATTGATTCAAAAATTTGATTTTAAAATATAAGACTCAAGAGATACATAAAAAGGTAAACAATAAAGACAAATAATAAAAGATTCAATAATTTGAAACTCTACATTTCTACATGGGAAGATGGTACTTGTAACTCCAAAGAACTTTCTCATTATTAGGACAGTTAGAAGAAGTACACATAGACAGAGGACATGGGTGTGAGTTGAATATGATGGAATATTGTCTAAAAATTTTTTTAAAAATTAAGAGGTATGCGCAGAGAGAAGAAGAAAGAGAGAGATAGATTGAGGTATCATTTCACATAAAAAAGAGGCAAAAAAGAGCCTTTACAGTGTAGGGATTGATGGGGGATGTGAAGGTAGGGGGAGAAATGCTTGAACTTTAGTCTCATTAGAATTGGCTCAAAGAAAGAATAACATATACACTCAGTTGGGTATAGAAATCAATCTTATCCTACAGTATAGTAGGAAGGTAAGGAAATAAGAGGAAGGGGCAGGGGTTGATATAAGGGAGGGTAAATTGGGGAAAGTGGTAGTTAAAAGCAAAACACTTTTGAGGATAGATAGGATAAGAGGAGAGAGTAAAATAAATAGGTAGAGAAAAGGATGGAGGGAAATACACAGTAATCATAAATGTGGAAAAAATTTACATCAGGTTTCTCTAATAAAGGCATTATTTCTCAAATATATAGAGAAATAAGTCAAATTTATAAAAGTAGAGTCATTCCTCAGTTGAAAAATTATCAAAGGATATGAACAGGCAGTTTTCAGGTGAAGTAATCAAAGCCATCTATCTATAGTCATATAAAAACCCCTCTATAAATCACTATTGATTAGAGAAATACAATTTAAAACAATTCTGAGGTACCATTCCACACCTATCAGATTTATTAATATGGTAGAAAAGGAAAATGACAAATGTTGGAGGGGATGTTGGTGGTTTCAATTTTGGTGGAGTTATGAACTGATTCAACCACTCTGTAGAGCTGTTTGGAACTATACCTCCAGGCCTATACCACTAGGTCTGAATCCCAAATAGATTTTAAAGAAAGGTAAAAGGCCTATAGGTACAAAAATATTTATAGCACCTCTTTTAGTGGTGGCAAAGAATTGGATATTGAAAGAATGCCCATGAATTGAGGAATAGCTGAACAAGTTAAAGTATATGATTGTAGTGCAATGTTTAGAGTGCCTGGCCTGGAATCAAGCAGACCTGGGTTCAAATCTGGCCTCAGACACTTTCTAACTTTGTGATCTTAGACAAGTCACTTAACCCTGTTTGCCTCAGTTTCCTCATTTATAAAATGAGCTAGAGAAGGAAATGGCAAAATCAAACCAGTATCTTTGCCAGGAAAACCCCAAATGGTGTCACAAAGAGTCAGACATAACTGAAACAACTGAACAAAAACAGGATGCTCTCAGAAAAACTTGAACTTACCTGAACTGATGCAAAGTGAAATGAGCAGAACCAGGAGAACACTAATTACATGAACAGCAATATTGTACTATAATCAAATGTCTTGGCTATTCTCAATAATACAATGATCTAAGAAAATTCTAAAGGGCTTATGATGAAAAAATGCTATCCCTCTCTAGAGAAAGAACTGATGGAGTATGGATACAGATTGAAGCCTACTTTGTTTTTACCTTTATTTTTCTTGGGTTTAATTGGTTGTTGTTATTGTTGTTTTGGTCTGTTTTCTTTCACACATGAATATTATGGAAATATATTTTGCTTTACTGCACATGCATAATGTTAATCAAAGTGCTTGCCTTCTCAGTGAGGGAGGAGAGGAGTGGATAGAGGGAAAGAATATGGAACTCAAATTTTTAAAAAACAAATGTTAAAAATTGTTTTTAGATATAATTGGGAGGGAAATAAAATATTAAAATATTAAATTTAAGAAAGAAAATGCCCAATATAAATTACATATCTTCAAGCCTCCAAACTACTTCCATATTCACTTTATTGAGACCAAACCATAACATAGACAATTCAATGTTTTAAAAAAAGAAATCAAAAGCACTAGTTCTGTGTAGATATTTTTGCATATGACAGTTGGATTCAGAATCACTTCAAAAAAATTCACAAGATTCCAGTTCTTTATAAATACATTTTCAAGATGTCATAATAGAATACATATTTTCGAAGTTTTATTTTAAAGAATAAAACAAAGTTGTACTCATGTCTAGTGTTTTTCATGTGTTCATTAATTCTCAAGACCTTTAGTTTGGAATGTGGGCTATACTTTTACTATAGTTAGAGATGCCATCAACATTCATCCTGCTGCCACCTACTCATTCCTTGGAAACATCTCTTGGAAGAAGAGTAACAAAGGAAGTTCTTTCTTGTAACAATATAGTATTCAAGAAATGGCAATATGATATCTCTATACGTTGTTTGGAAGAGAGAAAAACTGAACAAAATGCTGTCCAATGAGGGGATGTACCTTTTCCCCTTAGAAAGAAAGGTCCTTGATGTCTTGTCATGAAAGGTTCTATATGTTTTACAATGCAATTTGTGCATTTGGTCAGGAAATCCTAATAAAAAAAATGTATAAAATAATTATCATGTACCTTTTAAAAATAGCACATACTTTAAATTAGTCATGTTTGAACAATTTCTTCCCCATTAAAAATAAGTTCATTGTGAATAGGGATTATTTCATTCTTTGTTCTTATATTCCCAATGCCTAGCATGAACTTTATATAGGTACTTTATAAATTCTTATTGATTGATGGATTGATAGAATACTTTGAAAGACCCATAAACATCATATATAGTCTGACCATGTTTTGTATACCAGTGATAGCAAAACACAAACCAAAAAGTTATATGACAGGACCGTGTATTTCTTTACTACTCAGATTCATGAATTTGTTGGTGTGTGTAATGACCTAGAAGGGCAGATCACAATCCCTGGGGAGTAGTCTTTAAAATTCTTCATGGAGGAAAAATTCTTCATTTTGTGATCAACCGGATGACATGGAGTCTTTCCTTGGTCTTCAACTATGTCTAATCTCTCAAAATACCTGGTATTTGATGATGTACTCATTCTGTCTATATTTATATATGTCCTTGTTATCTCCTCCATTAGACTTTTTTACAAAAATCCTTGTGTAGATTTTGCATTCTACTGATCAAAATGTAAGTTTTGTTTTGATTTTTATTTCCAATATCATTTATTGTAGTGATTCTCGAATGTTCAATAAATACTCAATTTGTTTAAATTTTATCATCTGAATCCTCACTGCATCAGAGGAAGAACTGAGTTTTCAATTGTGTACTTCTTCAAGTGAGCAATGAAGCATTTTTCCTCCAACATGTAGGTTGGTTTCTGACTTCCTTAATATTAACAGACCAAATTAGACAAAAAGCATTTTGACAGATTTGTTATGCTACTTAACTCCAAAAAAAGATTGAGGGGTGGGGAGTAGCTTCAGGAAGGGCAGCTAGAAGTGACAGTAAACAACAATGAATACTTTTGGTTCTGATATATCCTAAATGGTTCTTTTAAATATATCATTGGATTGTCAAAGCAGTTGGAGCCCAGGAAATAGCCAGGATCCAAAAAATGGAATCAAAGGACCCTTTATGGGTGATAGCTGCTTGAATTTTGATACCTATATGTCAAATAAGAATGATTAAACAAATAGTTGAGTCATGTGGGGTTTTTGTGGAAAAGGACACAGTGAGAGGAAAGCATTATGGTTATGGATATGTTATCCTTAAGAAGCAAAGACTGAGTGATCAATGCAGATGTTTTGAGGAAATGATATTAACTGCAATATATTACTTCAAGCTAAAAAATCTAGCAGCTGTTAAATACCTAGCAAGACATGAACTAGTCACTAGACTTGTATGTGAGATGCTCATCTTATTTCATGGATTGACAAATAGCAAATCCTCATATTATACAAATACAGAGAGGGAGCTAAAGGTGAGAATGGATTCTAGCACTAAATACAGGTTTGCAGTTTAACTGTAATAAAGGTCTAGAGAGTTGTGTGGGAGCATTGAGAGGTAAAGCAACTTTCCCATTTTTATACAGCCAATATTTCTCAGAGAAAGATTCTAAACCAAGGTCTTTCTTCTTCCAAGCTCAGGCCTGGTATAAAAACTGTAACTGCAATGTTACATAATTTAAACAATAGTTAGTGTTTTACAACTCCAAAAAGGTTCAGAATCACATAGTCTAACTTGCAAATAGAACAGAGCTCCGACTAAATATGATTCCACATCTTAAAGTTTCCTTTTCTTTTTAATGCTTTATCTAGTGCCACTTACAAAACAATAAGATTAAACATCAGAACTTATCAGGTTAATAAGAGATAAATCCAAAGAGATTTTCTTAACTTTAAGCTCATAATTTGTGTAAAAATATAGAGGGAACAGATTTTGTTGTTTTCTAGAGATAACTTTTAGGGTGCTTTTTTTTTTCAGTTGGTGCATGTAACATGATTCTTTGTATTTGAGCCAGATTCTTTTAAACTACATCTCATTTTTCATTTTTATTGATTTAATTCTGAAAGATATATTAATAGACCCTTGGTTTCTCTAAACATTTATTTTTTTTCACCCATTTCTCTCTACAATAAACTTTCCAAACCCTCCAGTTGAAGTCTCTAGCAAATTCATTTAAACATGGATTTATTTAGTTTGAAGTTTTCCATTTGTTCATATGCCAAAACTCTTAATTTCAGTTGTCTTGTAAATATTCATTAACATCTGAAGTCCCTATGTGAAAGTATTCAAATGAAATTAATCCTCACATTGCTTCGGCCTCCTCAACTCTACCTTTTTATCTCTCTTTGTCTCTGTCTCTCCCTCCCTCTCTCTTCTGCCTCCCCCCGAACCTCTCTTTAACACACAAACATACACACACACACACACACACACACACACACACACACACAAAGTGGGAATAAGGTAACCATCACTACATTTCATAGAAGCACAAAATCAGAGGTTTAGAATAATAGTATCAGGGCAGCTAGGTGGCACAGTGGATAGAGCACCAGCCCTGGATTCAGGAGAACCTGAGTTCAAATCCAGCCTCAGACACTTAACACTTACTAGCTGTGTGTCCCTGGGCAAGTCACTTAACCCCAATTGCCTCACTTAAAAAAAAAAAAAGAATAATAGTATCATAGTTTTAGAACTGAAATGGAGTTTGCATATCATGTAATACAATTCTTTAATTTTGCAAATGAATCCCAGAGAAGTTAACTGACTGATTCAAGGTAATAAGTGGCAGAGATAGGTTTTAATACCTGTCTTCTGACTCCAATTCCAGTATTCTTTCTACTTTCTAAAAAAGGACCATAGAAGTCAGTCCTTTCTTATAATTTACAGATGGGGAAACTGAGGTACACAGAGGCCAAGTGGGTTGCTTAAAGTCACAAGGAGCAAAGCTAAGATTTTGCTGAAATCTTTCTCTAACAGCACAAGTGGCCATTTTGAATCTTAGAATCCTATTCCCTCAGCTCCTAGTATATTACTTTTTAACATTTGCTATTAATTTTAATGAAAATGATTGAATGTGATATTCACTAAATGTTTTGGAAAATTTCCAACCTGTGTTAATACTTAATTGGCATGCGCCTGAGGCACTTAACATATATTAGCCTCACACTGATGGTTGTTTGGTTTTACATAGGACTAAGAAAAATTGTAAATAACAGCATTGCCTTTGGGCAGTGAGACTGGAAGGTACAAATCTAAGGTTAATGAAAATGACCTTTATATACAAATGTTATTCTCAAAAGAAAAAAAACCAGCTTATTTGTTAGTCATGGAAAAATAAACAACAGTTAAAGTGTTCTAAAAATACTTATAATAATTTTTAAAAAGTATCCTATTCCTCCCCTATTTTTCAATGTCTTAACCTTTTTGTTTCAGCTTCATGGTGGAGATTCAGACATCTGCACCTAATTTTATTCCGATTTGTAGCTATAATAGGTTCATTTCTTGCCCTTCAGCCTCCAAAACCTGAATCAGTTTCCCAGGGGAAACAGCTTCACAGTTTACAACCCAACCAAAAGACTTTTGCCCTCGGGCTTACGCCTTTTCTTTTCTCTTATTTTCTAAACCTGCATTGATTTTACCCTAAGGTATCATGTCAAACATATTAGCTTATGTGTCTTCAACATTTTTGATCCCTGAATTCCTTTTGGTCCTAGAGTTCAGAGATCTGATGAACCCAAACCCTAATTATTTTTTCTCTCTTCTGCTAAGCTGACACTTTGTCATTGATGTCTGTTTCCAACACCCATATGCTTGTGAATGGGTATATGGGTGTTCAGGGAAGATTAGCCTCTCTGTTGGCAAGGGTTTCCCAAGCCCTTTTCAGGGCTGCTCATCCACCTTTGGTGTCCATCTATTACCCACCTGTGACTCTAAGAAACTGTAGGATGGGCAGCAGCAAAGCACTGGCCCTGCAATCAGGAGGACCTGAGTTCAAATATGACCTCAGACACTTGACACTTACTAGCTGTGTGACCCTGGACAAGTCACTTAACCATCATTTCCCCACAAAAAAGAAAAAAAACCTGTCTCAACAGACAGGCTAAACCAGGTTGAAGGTAATTAAAATGCCTCAAACCCCATCAGTAAGCTAGGGGCTGTCTACCCCAAGTATGTGAAGATTTCCTCAAAAGAATGGAAAGATGAGAACAATTTGTTTCAGGAGTACATAGAGCTTGGTCATACATTGAAAATGCTAATGTTATCTACTGCAACCTAGGCCATTGCCAGTCATCCTCACTTTAGTCTTGTAACTAGACTTTGGTGATCCTGGGAAAGAGAATGAGGCTGAAGACTTTGTATAATTTTGCCTCACTTAGATCCAAACCATGTGAAAGTCATCACCCATCATCTACTATTTTATCCCAACATCATGATATCATTGATCCTCTTCAAAAAGGAAGGACAGGGGGGCAGCTAGGTGGCACAGTGGATAGAGCACCAGCCCTGCAGTCAGGAGGACCTGAGTTCAAATCTGGCCTCAGACACTTAATACTTACTAGCTGTGTGACCCTGGGGAAGTCACTTAACCCCAATTGCCTCACCAAAAAAAAAAAAAAGGAAGGACAGGGGGCAGCTGGATGGTGCAGTGGGTAAAGCACTGGCCTTGGATTTGGGAGGACCTGAGTTCAAATCTGACATTTGATACTTACTAGCTGTGTGACCCTGGGCAAGTCACTTAACCCCCATTGCCCTGCAAAAACAAACAAACAAATAAAAGACAAACAACAAGCATGTTAGCTAGAGTGATTATGGGGGCATGATAGGTGGGTGGGATTTTCTAAATAGCACCTGAGTAGAAGCATCTGTGGGTGCCTAGATCCAAGTTAAGCTATAAAGTGTCTTTAAGGGCCACAATGTTTTAAAGTGGAAAACTGGAGCTTACTTGGGGTCTTAGGGAGTAATGGGGTATTATAAGACACAGAGGATAAATGGCAAATATAAGCAACTCTACCTCATTTAAATCCAAGTCCTGTGCAACTCAAGATATCACCCTTTGATGTCATTGGTCCTCTTCAAAAACAAAGGGCAGTGGATAAAGCACCGGCCTCAGACACTTGACACATACTAACTGTGTGACCCTGGGCAAATCACTTAACCCTCATTGCCCCACAGCAAAAACAAAAAGGGGGGGGGGCAGAAATATAACCTGTTTCCCATACCCCTATCTATATAAATGATAGACCACAAAGAAATGTTATCTGGAGTTCATTTGCCAGGCAAAAGAGGGTAGTCCAAACTACTATAACAGTAATCCTATGGGGTAAAAGCAATAGACAGACACATAAATAAAAAAACTAGTCTTACAGTGAGTGCCATTTAAATTCCTTGTTTAACTAGCTTAATTTAACCCTTAACTAAAGTTTCACCAGTCTCTATCTTCCTTGATTCTCTCTAAAGTATTTAGAACCCTAATGTTTCCCCATTGAGAATAATATCTTTTGTCCTAAAACATTCTCAAGCCAATTTTTCCATTTGCTTTCATGGGTAAATTCAATCAATGTGATACCCAGCTCAGTCTCAGCCAATCAGAAATACTGAGAATAGAAGGCTTTCAAGCATTTTGCCCACATTTCTATGAAGTCACTTAAGTGTTTCCCCTTCCTCAATCAAGAGAAAGATAGGAATTGAAATAAATAGCACTCCTGACATGTTAAAAAAAAAAAAGAAAGAAATCAGAAACCCTCAAAGTTCACAGAAGATAAATCTTTATCCTTATGCAAATTAGTACACTGGAGACAGATAAATGTTTTCCTGACTTTCAAAAGAGAGGAGAAGATGGGCAATCTTCAAACTATTGTCTATTGAGCATGATTTCAATTCCCAGAAGAAATCAAAAGTATATTATAAAAATGATGGATTGTGGTCATCTAGAAAGGGAAGTGATAATCACTAAAAGCTATCATTGCTACATTAAAAACAATTCATATATGTATATATATGTATATGTGTGTATATATATATGTATATGTGTGTGTGTGTATATATATATATATAACCTATATCGGATTGCCTGCTGTCTGGGGGAGGGGGGGGAGGGAGGGAGAAAAATTTGAAATTTGAAATCTTATGTAAACAAATGTTGAAAGCTATCTTTACATGTAACTGGAAAATAATAAAATACTTTTATTTTAAAAAAAAATTCATGCCAAAGATGACAAAAGATGGAAAAATCAATGTTGGAGGGGCCATTGGGAAATGGGCACACTATTATACTACTGGTGTAGCTATGAATTGGCCCAACTATCCTAGAAAGCAATTGTGAAAATATTGTAAAAGCTGGATGCGGTGGAAAATGCCTGTAACTCCTGCTACTGGGGAAGCTGAATCTGGTGAATCACATCGTCTCTAGAGTTCTTATCTACAGTAGGACTAGGCTGATCAGACATCTGCACTTTGTCAGGCAAAGCCATAATCTAGGGTTATTGTAACAAGCTCCTGTGTCAGTCAGCACTAGCAATGAACCTGTAAGTGTCTGTCACACTTTGCATTTTGGAGAGGTAGAGAGACCAGGTTTAAAAAAAAAAAATGCTGAAGCAAAAAAAAAAAGAGTTGAAGAGGTATCATCATAAAGGGAAAATTATATATTATTTATGGTTTATTTTCTCATCAGATATTCCAACACTAATTTTAAATACTTGCACAAGGGTTACCATAAAATGATATTGCACCTTTTCCACCAGTGTAGCTTACTGAGGATAAATTGGTAAAGAAATTTTATCTACCATTGCTACCACCTACACTATAGGTCGGTAAAAATTTCACTAAGGAAAACAAAGATGAGGAAAATCAGCTAGATTGGATCAAATATATAGAGAAGAGAGCCCTACTGGAAGAGACACAATTATTAGGACATTAGGGGAGACCAACATACAAGACTATGGAAAAAGTGGAAGATACCAAAGGGAGAGAAAAAAATTGAGGCCTTATTATTACTGGAAAAAGGGCAACTATCAGTAACTACTGATCTGTATGCTTATTATCCTATAGAAAGCAAATCTTTATAAGAATCATTTATATAAAGAACATTCTCAATAAGAATATCTTAGAAGCAAACAAGTTTTTCTTTTTTTTTTTTTTTAAGTGAGGCAATTGGGGTTAAGTGACTTGCCCAGGGTCACACAGCTAGTAAGTGTTAAATGTCTGAGGCCGGATTTGAACTCAGGTACTCCTGAATCCAGGGCTGGTGCTTTATCCACTGCGCCACCTAGCTGCCCCCGCAAACAAGTTTTTCAAGAGGAATTTAACAATGGACTTCAGCTTTATTATTTCACAGATAACTGAATGATATAAAGAACATAAAATTTTATTAGGCATATTGATTGTTTATTTTTTAAGTATATGATTTATGTTATAGGGTTGGCACATATCAAGGAATTTGGGATGATTAAAGTTTAAACTGGAGATAGATCTGGAGTAACTCTCCTTGAGTAGCTAAGCTATCAGGATGGACACACCTAACAGGTAAAGGAGATAAGCCCTTTAGTCATGGCTGCTGCCTGAAAGGCCTAGGGGACAGAGATAACTCCCAAACTCCTGACCACCACCTCTCATTCAAGCCTTTCCCCACCTCAAAAGGGAACTTTCTATTGTCAGGTGGTCACCCCATCTGGTCAGCTGATCTGCCATCTATAAAAGCTTTTGCCTTTCTTCTGTTCGAGGAGATAGATATCTCAGAGAATCATGTCTCTGAACCAACTGCCCTTGACTTCTCTCTCGGTTTCTTTCACTAGCTCCTGAATAAAAGATGATTTTATTCTAATTTGTGTGTGGGAGGGTGTAATTCTTTAAAGAAGAATACCTAAGGACCGCCCCCCACCACCACCACCAATTTCCCCCATAACAATTTAGAAGAACAAAATATTGCCATTCAAGCAATTTTACATCAAGGTGTCTCTCATCCATGCACAAAAATTGTTATTCAACTCTTTGTCAGACACAACTACGGAAATAACCCTTTTAAATGAACTGATAATAAACATCAGGGAGATGTGTGCTCACTGAAAGCATTTACTAACATCATGGAGGAGATCCAGCTTGGAGTCTAGTAGAAGACATATTTCCTGTGAGGTCCTCCAGATACTCTTATTTGTGAGGATCTTGTTCTGATTCCATGGCTTCGCAAATAGTAAGCACTTAATAAATATTTATTGCGGGGGGGGGGGACTAGGGGGCACAGTGGATAAAGCACTGGCCTTGGATTCAGGAGGACCTGAGTTCAAAGCTGGCCTCAGACACTTGACACTTACTAGCTGTGTGACCCTGGACAAGTCACTTAACCCTAATTGCTCCACCAAAAAAAAAAAAAAAAGAATGTTTATTGCCCTATTTTAACATGCATTAGCATGGATACCCTATAACATGATATAGATAGATAGATAGATAGATAGATAGATAGATAGATAGATAGATAGATAGATCCATATCTATATCTATACACACACACATACACACCCTATAACATGAGTATACAGGTATCTCTTGAACACAGAATACAGAAGACATGTTTGACCTAAACTTGAACAGGAAAAGCAAAGCAGTGTGGATTGTCTTCAGAACACTGGGAAGCTCATTTACATACAAAGCATAGATCTCCGTCTTTTGTGCCTTGACTAATAATGTCTATTATCAAAGGGTCACTAAACATATTTCTGTATTTATATTGTAAGATAAATTTTCAATGATTTTTATGTATGCAAAGCTCCCAAATTTCCTATGAAAGCAAAAGTCCATCTGTTTTTGTTTAATACTCAGGTTCTTCGGGTATTGTAATGCAGCAGTGAGACATGGGATATAATTTCCTCCAAAGAATAAAAAATGAGTTTTGTACAGAAATGGTGCAAAGGTACATGGTGACTATGAGCAGGCTACAACACATTACCAACAAGTAACTGAATAAGAACAGGACTAAAAGACATCATCAAGAAATTATATGATAGGAAAGGAAGAGGGGCTGATAGAATTGCAAGAACTAAAGATAAGAGGTAAGTACCCAGAATGCTCCATTGCTACCTTCATAACATCAAGAGGAAGAAAGAAAGGCCTTCTACTTTTCCAGTATTCTTGTACCTTAATCCAGTCCACTGCCCACTCACCCCCACTGCACTGTAATCAAATCCAATGACACTGATCTCTTTGCTGTTCCTCAAATGAAACACTTCATCTCTGGACTCAGGATTTCACTAGTTGTCCCCCATGCCTGGGATGCTCTCCCTCCTGACTCCTCTGACTTCCTTCAAATTCCAGTTAAAATCTTATCTATAAGAAATCTTTCCTAATTTTACTTTAATGATAGTCCCTTTTCTCAGTTCATTATCTCCAATTTATTCTGTATATACCTTATTTGTAACTAGTTATTTGCAAGTTATCTCCCTTTGAGATTTATGATTTCTTGAAATATATTTCTGAAAAACCAGGCTTTGATAAAGTCCATTGAGATTCAAATAGAGTAATCAATCTGGCTCTCACTGATTAGCCAATAACAGGCCCCAGTCCAAGTCCCACTTGCTCATTGTTTAGGTTTTGATGGCTCATGGTAAATGCAGAATAGCTATCGTTTCTGTTCTGGCTAGAAACTCTGAGGGTCTTCCCCTACCTGGTTGAATTTTTTTTTGTAAAGGCAAAGTAGACCATCTTTTACCTCAATCTTTACCTAGCTTTAACTACTGAATGGGTGTTGCTTCAGACACTGAGACCTGGGAAAGACCTTAGCTTAAAAAGGCCAGGGTCTCCCACTGCATCCTGGGCCATCAACAGTCATCCTGAGCCATATCTTGGCACTGGACTCAGATGACTATGGAGGAGAGAGTGAGGTTACTGACCTTGAACAGCCCTGCCTCATTTAAATATAATTCACTTGCAAGTCAAGACATCACCCTCCAAAAGTCATTGGTCTTCTTTGAGAAAAAAGTATGAACAATAACAATCTTCCAGCCCCTTGAGAGCATGTGATGGAGGAAGCTAAAAAGGGTTAATAGACAACTTAAGATCTGAGCTCTAAGACCTGAGCTCTAAAAGGATAGCTAACCTATCGACTGTAACTAAACAGGGTTAACAGATAATGTAAGAGCAATAGTAGCTAAAATGGTTAACAGAGAAATGTAGGTTTGTGTTCTTACAGTAACCAAGAGGGTTTGAGTCCCTATCAACAAATACCATCAACAGAAACAGTAACCAGGGACCATTAACCATTATTAGCCATTAATATTCCTACATGACAAGACACATGGAAACCAGATCTTAAGTAAAGAGATATCAAAAACACAGAGACCAGCAGCAACACCAGACCCAAGATGGCAGCCAGCAGGAGGCTGATGAAGGAGCTGGAAGAAATCCGCAAGTGTGGGATGAAAAACTTGGTAACATCCAGGTTGATGAAGCTAATTTATTGACTTGGCAAGGGCTCATCGTTCCAGACAACCCTCCATATGACAAGGGAGCCTTCAGAATCTAAATCAACTTCCCAGCAGAGTATCCATTCAAACCACCTAAGATTACATTTAAAACAAAGATTTACCACCCTAACATCAATGAAAAAGGGCAGGCCTGTCTGCCAGTCATTAATGCTGAAAACTGTAAGCCAGCAACTAAAACTGACCAAGTCATCCAGTCCCTCATAGCACTGGTGAACAACCCCCAGCCTGAACACCCCCTTCAGGCTGACCCAGCTGAAGAGTACTCTAAGGACCGTAAAAAATTCTGTAAGAACACTGAAGAGTTTACAAAGAAATATGGGGAAAAGCGGCCCATGAACTAAATCTTCCAGGATTGATTCCAAGAAGGGAGAGCGGAGATCTGGAGCAGTGCATTTCCAACACCCTGCGACCAGGACTCTTTGGGAAATTGACAGGGGCCACCTCCTGGCGTTAACTTGTGGCAGTTACTAACTTCCTACCATTTTCTTAATCAAAAGTGGTCTAGGTAAACCTGTAAAGAAAGGATTAAAAATTTAAGATGTTCTAAAAAAAAAAAACATAGACACAGAGATCCTCTGGGTCTGACAAGTTTAAGCATGTCTTTAGGAACATGTGCAGAAAGGACCAAATGTATCCTTAGGTTCACCTTATGATGTCTTAACCCCAAAAACACACCTCCAAGGAAAAAGGTACCCACCTCAGGGATGTCTTCAGACCCTAGGAAGTCCAAATTAGGATAAAACCTCCCATGAACCTCCTACAAGGAGGAGACTAAGATAATGAAGAGAAAAACTACTTTTCTCACTAAAAATATAACCATTTCCATAACTCAAATTGAGACAACTCCCTGGTGTTCTCCCTGTGGTCATCAGTCTTTCAATAAAACTTGGGAAACGGAGTCACTGAATCTTGTAAGTCTTTGGGATTCCTTCACAATCAATTTGATCAATTAAATCATCTGTACTTCACGTGGACTGGTTTTTGTCTTTATTACTCAGTGCTTAGTACAATGTCTGGGACATAGTTGGTACTTGATAAATGCTTACGTATTGACTAACAGCATGTCAGGTACATCCCTTTTGTTGGAAAAGAGTGGCACAGAATAGGTGGTTATAGATAGATTAGGATGAATATCACTGGTCTATTTGTGTGTTTGAGTATACTCATACTAAATTCTTTTTGAAAGATAATTTTCAAGGAGCTGTTGTGAAAGAGTTACAGGAAAAAAGAAAAAAAAAAGAGTTACAGGAAAATTTGAATTAAGATTAGACTCATTGGATCCACAGGGAGAAAACTAAAAAGTTTTCTACTACAATTCTGAGAGGAAGCATGGAATAGCACAAAGAACATTGGTTTTGATGTCAGAGAACCATGTTTTTTAATCCCAGTGCTGCTAAATACTAGATATTTAACTTTGGGAACTCACTTAATCTCTCCAGGCTTCAGTTTCCTTATCTGTGAAATGAGGAGGCAGTATGAGATCAGACTGTTTATTCTCATGATGCAGTAATCTGGGATAACGCTAAGAAAGTGAATAAAATACTCAAACCCTTTGAAACAGAGCTCCTACTGTTTGCCAGATACCCCAAGTAGGTCAATGAATAAATAAAAGTCTATTGGTCACACAGACATACTATACAGACATATACACATGTATATATAACACACACACAAACACACACAAATATATATATATATATATATGTATATGTATATATATATATATATACTCACTTTTTTAAGTAGCAAAGAACATCTATCCATTTAGGGATGGCTAAATAAACTGCAGTACAAGAATGTAATGGAATATATTATTGCATTCTAAGAACTCATGAATACAAATAACAGAGTGAAGTATAAGAAGACTCATGTGAACTGATACAATATGAAGTATAATCAGAAAATAATATACACAATTATGACAGCAATGCAAATGGAAAGAACAACAAAAACAAATTTAAAACTGAATTCCAGGGTCATTTTAATAATGAAAATTGACACTAAAGAAGAGCTGTAATAATTTACCTCTTTTCTCTCTTTGTAGAAGCAGGCAGTTCCGTGGGTAGAACACAACATAAATAGTACTGTACAATTTGATTAATGTGTTAGTTAATGTTTTTTTGGTGAGGCAATTTGGGTTAAGTGACTTGCCTAGGGTCACACAGCTAGTAAGTGTTAAGTGTCTGAGGCCACCTACCTGCCCCTGGTTAATTTTACCAAACTGCCTTCTCTCCCTTTCCTTTTATTTGTTATAAAAGGTATCTCTGAGGTAGGAAATGGGAAGGGATATATTGGTAAGTGGTGATATTTAATAATCAATATTTAAAAAGACCTTCATTATTGACCAGTGAGGGCCAAGGCCACTGAAGTTATTAGTTTCCTATAACTTTCTTAGAGCCCAAAGTAGACAACTTGTCCTTTTTGCCATCTTATCTGAAGATGTGCATATATAGATGGCACAGTGAGTAGAGCACTGGGGCTGATTTCAGGAAGACCTGAGTTCAAATTGACTTCAGATATTTACTAGCTGTGCGACCCTGGGCAAGTCACTTAACCCTCTGCCTCCATTTCTTCAACTGCACCTACCTCACAGGATTGTTGTAAAGATTAAATGAGATAATATTTATGAAGAGCTTTGCCTAATGCCTGACATGTAGGAGTGCTTAATAAATACTTTTTCCCTACCTTCTTTCCTGTGTGGCATTTTAATGTTCTAATAAATCGATATTGAATGTTCTCTTAATCAACAAGTACTCATTAAATACTTACTATTTGTCAATCATTGTGATAGGTTCTAGAGATACAAATATTAAAAAAATGAAACAATTCCTGACCTCAGAGAATTAGTTCTGCTTCTCCCAAATTCCTGAATTTATTATCTTTCATCAAACCAAGAAATTTTTGTTGAGTGTCCACAGGGGGCCTATGCCCATATATATACTAGCAATATACTAGGCATTTAGAATACATGCTCAGGGGCAGCTAGATGGCATAGTGGATAGAGCACCGGCCCTAAAAGTCAGGAGTACCTGAGTTCAAATCTGGCCTCAGACACTTAACAGTTACTAGCTGTGTGACCCTGGGCAAGTCACTTAATCCCAGTTGCCTCACTAAAAAAAAAAAAAAAGAAGAAGAAGAGAATACATGCTCAGTCCAGTAGAGTTTGTGATCTAATAAAAAGAAATGATCAATAAAATATGCCTCTTAGGCATCATTTTTTGTGTGTGCCATATTGGACAATACACTACCTTTGATATTTGCAGTGACTACGATTTTTTCCCCTCCAAAAGCTCCATCTGTCAGTGGTAGTAGGTGTGGGAAAGTTCTTCCTTTCTGTTTACATCTCACTGTAGTAATATGGAGGGAGAAGAAAAGAGATTTGAATAACCATTCTTATCACTTCCTTTTGGCCTGGGTGCTAATGAAAGCTTCAGTTTCCAAAATTATTACTTTAAGAAAACTAGTAGTTTGTGAGAAGCACAGGAGTTAATGGACAAGAAACTATAGTACTTCTTAGTCTCCAAATAAGGGAGCTGTGAACATGCTAAGAATATTAACTGCCAAGGTCTATGCCATTATTAGAGCATTCGCATATCCTAGAAAAGGTATAATTAGGAACTTTTTTTAAGGTTAAGTTCTGATACCCTGGAGTTATGTTCTTAGGAGGTAAGTCTGATTCCTCTAGAGAGGAAGTTTCAACCTCCTTCCACCTGTGGAAAGATATGTATTTAGCAAACCAGACCTCTTTTTCCAGCATTCCTCTCCTGGGAACACACAGATAATAGTAGAAATCAATGTCTACCTATGTAACAATAAGTTATGGATGGGATACAATAAAATCTATTCCATAATTTGAAGAGAAATCAAATGTTGGGAAAAGAATGAAAATTATCTCAAATAGAAGAATACCCGCTAATACTGTATGGGTATTACTTCTGACAAATAGATTTCAATGTAAATAAATATGGAAAGTGCAATGGACCTGAATACTTTTAAGCAAACTGAAAAGTTGGCATCACATGATCCATACCTTCAAAACTAGTATCATTTAATCTAGTCAATAGACATTTACCGAAGAGAGAAACTAGGTGATATAATGGATAGAAAGCAAGTATTCAAATAAGAAAGATCTGAGTTCAAAGTTTGTCACAAATGTTTGATAGCAGGGCTGCCCTGGACAAGTTATTTGACTTCTGTAAGCCTCAGTTTCCTCATCCATAGAATGGGAATAATAATAGCATCTACCTCAAAGTGTTATTATAAGGATTAAATCACATAATACATATAGAAGCAGTTTCCAAATATTAAAACATTATGAGGGGGCAGCTAGGTGGTGCAATGGATAAAGCACCAACCCTGGATTCAGGAGTACCTGAGTTAACATCCAGCCTCAGACACTTGACACTTACTAGCTGTGTCACCCTGGGCAAGTCACTTAACCCTCTGCCACCAAAAAACAAACAAAATTATGTAAATGTTAGTTATATATTTATCAGTTGCTTGTGTTGTAGTAGTCTACATTTACCAAGTGACTTGCATTGGAATAGGATGCCTAAGGTTCTAGCGGTTACCACCCTCTGAGGTATGATGTAAAGCCCTGGCACAGCCCCACTCAAAGTGGATTTGCCTAGATTCCCATGGTGAATGGTATGCTGTACCATTAGCTACTTACTACCACCTTATCTTTCATTAACATTTCAGTCTGTGGGTAGTGGCCCATTCCTGTAATCCTAGCTAGTAGGGAGGGTTAGGCTCTTGGAGCCTCAGTACTTCCAGCCTGAGAGAGATAGGAAGACTCGGTTTTTTTTAAAGCAACAACAATAACTAAGATTATAGGACTATGGTGGGCATGCTGATTTTAGCAGAGAAGGCTGTTGACCAGAAGAGAAATCCATATATAATAATACCGGCATAACTCCCTCGACTTATGGTGTTAAAAATCTTGGTTGAATATACAGTGTAAATCTTTCCTTGGCTCTAGATTCAGGTTTTTCAGTTGATTTCAACAAGCATTTATTAAGCACCTGGCACATGCTAGGCATTGGATGAGGTGCTGCGGAAATAAAGAAAAAGAACAAATAGTCCCTTCCTTAAAGGAACTTCCATTCTACTGGGGGAATACAACATGTACAGGGACAAAGTGAAGACAAATTCATACAAAATAATTTGGGAGCAGAGGAGGCTCTGGTAACTGGGGGAATAAGTGGGGGATGTTCTGATAAGCATAGAGCACAGCTATTTAATCCCATTTTACAGATGAAACTAAAGTTGACAAAAATTATGATTTGCCCAAGACAATCCTGCTATCTAGCATCTGAGACAAATTTTGACTTAGGTCTTCCTTATTTCAAGTCTTTCTTTCTATCCATTAAGTCACCTAGTTCTTCAACTCAGTAATGATGAATCTTCATGCATGGAAGTAACACCTTTGTAGGCTGCAAGTAGTAAGACTACATGCAGCCAGTCAGTCAGTTTGACTGGAAGGTAGAATTTGTGAGGTAGCATTTCAACCTGAAAAGATATAATAGAATTTGACCATGAAGGGATTTAAATGCCAGTCAGAGAAATGTATATTCTATCCCTGAGGAATAGAGCTAAAGCTTCTTGAGCAGGAGAGTGAAATAGTCAGACCTGTAGTTTTGTCATTGTTGTGGAGCTATTTGTCAGTCATGTCTGAACTTTGTGATGCCATTTGTGGTTTTCTTAGGAAGGATACTGGAGTGGTTTGTTGTTTCCTTCTCCAGATCATTTTACAGATGAGGAACTAAGGCAAACAAGGTTAAGTGACTTGCCCAGGGTCACACAGCTTGTGTCTAAAACTGTATTTGAACTCAGGACTTCCTGATTTATAGGATAATTAGGTGGTGCAATGGATAAAGTACCAGACCTGGAGTCAGGAGTTCAAATCCAGCCTGAGACACATAAGCTGTGTGACCCTAGGCAAGTCACTTAACTCTGTTTGCCTCAGTTTCCTCAAGATGGAGAAGGATAGCAAGCCACTCCAGTATTTTTGCCAAGAAAACCCCAAATTGGGTCACAGAGTCTGACATGACGTAGGTGACTCAACAGCAACTTCCTGATTTCAGTCCTGGCACTAGCCTCTGCACCACCTAGCTACCCCAACCTATGCTTTGGGAATACCAATTCTGCAGCTACATAGAGAATGGATTGGGGAAGGGAGGGCCTGGAGGCATAGGCTAATTAGAAAACTAACACAATAGTCCATATAATAAGGAATGAGAGCCTAAACCAGATTGGTGGCCTTGGAATTAGAGAGAAGATGAAGGATACAGGGAATGTTGAAGTGACAGCATTTTTAAGACTTGTTACCTTAGTGAATATGGGTGGGAAGGGTGTGAGGGGAAGTGAAAAATCAAGAATTACTCCATGGAAACTAATCTGAGTAACTGAGTAACAGAAATAGAGAAGTTAAGAGGACAGATGGATTTAGGGCAATAGATAATGAGTTCTATTTGGGCATATTGAGTTTGAGATGCCTATGGGACATCCAGTGCCAGAGTTGGAATTTTTCCCTTCTCAGATAAGTAAGTCCATATGCTAACTTGGAAACATCAACATAGTTTAAAGGTGTATATGTACTACCATTTCCACTGCCATGCCATAAATCTGATCCCTGCAGCCATTTGTTGATTGATGTTAAATTAAGAATTTCCCTCATTCTTAAACATATCTCAGGACTGTTTTGTAACTTTAATATGGTCCACAATTAAATAAATCTCCGTCACCAACTTAAGGAGGAAAAAATAAGCTGCCTGAGATATTACTCACATCCCCTTAATGAGGGATAGTAACAAATACTAATGCCAGGTTGATCTCTTCTCAGAAACAGCAGAAATAGCAGCAGCATTATCTTCCTGAGGGAGGATGAAGGTTTTCAATGCTCCAAAGCTTCTCTATTTGCTAAAGAATTAAAAGAACCCCTTACAACCAAGCTCTGTGATTACTCCTGTTCCAAATTTCTCTCTCAAAATGTAAAATAAAGACTCTTTCACCAATCATAATCCATTGGCCTATGCTTTTGAGCATTTGGGACTCATCAAATGTTTCCTCCAAACTAATGAGTTAGCAAAAATACACACTGAGTTCTGGAAGATAAACAACATGATAGTACTCCCAAGACCTTTCAGAAACTAGCTCTGCAATCTATCTCACCTCAGCATCAATGAAAATGGTAATTTCCATCACAACATGAATCTAATGTTAATTATTCTGTGGTGTTCAGTTTAAATTTCATTTCTACCATGTCAGTAAATTTTAAATGTGGGGTTGAAGCAGAAAATGGCCTTTGTTTATATATGAAATACTGGTCATTATGTCCACTGATGAAATCAAATCATAACAAATTATAAGGTCAAGAGTTCCTGACAGAGCTTGTCAGAAACTCTAAAGTTATATTGTTGTACTTTCAAATCAAACTACCAAATCCTTTGTTGACTCTGAAAAAATTAAATAAGGCCATAAAGGGAAAAAAGATCATAGTTTTATCAAATCCTTATGTTACTTGTAATGTGTCTTATTCATCTTATATTCTCAGATATTCATCCACTAATAATTGATTTGGGGAGTGAGTTTGTTGTATTTCATGAATGTCCTCATTTCTTTTCAAAATTGGAGTTCTAGACTTTAAATGCTAACTTCCTTAGTAAAAGGGCTAAGTTTTAGAGAAATCAGTATATTTTTTCCAGTATTATTTGTAAAATATGTTTTATGTTTAATTTTCCAGATTATGGTTTCAGTTTCTCATTTCCCATAGCTAGCTATTTCTTAATGTTAAGACCTCAAATTATGGGAAAATATTAATCCACCCAAAGGTTGTATTACTAATGACAGTTCAGAGTTCATGATAGAAAAAAGACATCTGGAAAATAGTTATCAGTCTATCTCTGAATGAGTTATGTGCTCCATCTGAATGGAAGAATACAAAATAGGACGATGTTATAGGGCTCTGAAGCTTGCAGACTAATGAAGTTGGCATGCCAAAAGAACATGAAAGAGACAAAACAACAGCATGGAAGCATATGAAGATTCTATTAATCATAAAAGGAATGGCTAGAACTATACTTCAAAAATTCAGGTATTTGAGGGCTTATCAGTTGTCTCCATTGGTATAGATGACAATCAAGCCATAGTTTCTCATCTTGTATAATTCTTGTTCATGTTCTTCCATAGGTCTAGCATGAAGAATATACTACTGTGCTGAAGGACTCCATTCTTGTTTTAAATGTCAAAAATGCATCAGATGTCCAATCAATCACTAAACATTTATTAATCCCTGCTCTGTAGGGAAGGTGGCCTTTAAGGAAGCTTCCAGCTCTATTATGTAAGGAATGTCCATTTGCTACTCTCTCTCTCATTAGAGGGCTCACTCACCTTCCAGCTATAATTTTTCTGCCCTTTACATCTCTTTGTATAGAGACGATCTCAAGGTAAATATATGGTGGCCTACATGATCCCTTCATCCATTTCTGTTACACTTAAAGTTACCTGTATCTCTGATTCTTTAGAAATCGTGGAGTTCCAAGATGTACAACCATATAACATTACCAGTGGAACATTAGTGTTAAAAAAGATGGATCTTTGTGCTTGTGCATAGCTTGAGATCATTAAAACTATGGAACATTTCCCCTAAATTTCTCTACTCTTTCAATAACCCTGTCGGCTGTCATAGGTTTAAGTTTTATATCTATGTCAATGACTCCCAAGTCTATATATCCTGATGAATTCTCTCCCCTGACCTTATGTCGTACATAACTACTTACACATTGGACCTTTCAAACTAGATATCCAGGATGCATCTCAAATTCAATTTTTCCAAAACCCATCCTTTCCAACTTTCCATTTTCTATTTGCAGTACCACTATCTGTTTATTTTCCCATATTTGTAACTTTGTCATTTTCTTGAAATTTTGACCCCACATCCAGGACTCAGCAGCCCATCTATCCAATTGTTTTGCCAAATGTTGCTATTTTTACCTTCATAGCATCTCTCATATATGTCCCCTTCTCACTATTCACATAGCTACCACCTTAGTTCAGGCCCTTATTACCTCCTGCTTAGATTATTTATTTTTTTTAAATAATAAACTTTTTATTAATAGTTTTGCATTCCAATTTCTATCACTCTCTCCCTTCCTCCTCTCCCCCCTCCCTGAGGCAGCAAACAATCAGACATAGGTTATGCATGTATGACTATGTAAAACATTACCGTATTTGTCATTTTGTATAAGCAAATTTGATTAAAAGAAAAAAAAATGAAAGTGAAAAATAGCATGCTTCAGTCGGTTCCATAAATATCAGTTCTTTCTTTGGAGGTAGACAGTATGTTTCATCAATAGTCCCTTGAGATTGTTTTAGATGATTACATTGTTGAGAATAGTCAAGTCATTCACAGTTCTTCATCAAATAATATTTCAGTCTCTGTGTACAATGTTCTCTTGGTTCTGCTCACTTCACAATATATCATTTCATACATGTCTTTCCAGGTCTTTCTGAAATCATTCTGCTTGTCATTTCTTATAACACGATAATATTCTGTCACCATCATATACCACAGTTTGTTGAGCCATTCCCCAATTGATGGGCATTCCCTTGATTTCCAATTCTTAGCCACCACAAAAAGAGCTGCTATAAATATTTTTGTACAAATAGGTCTTTTTCTCTTTTCAGAGATATCTTTGGGATATACATTTAGCAGTGGTATTGCTGGATCAAAGGGTATGCAGAGTTCTATGGCCCTTTGCCCATAGCTCCAAATTGCTCTCCAGAAAGGTTGGATCTTTTCACAACTCCACCAACAGTGGATTAGCATCTCAGCTTTCCTCTAACATCAAATATTGTCCATTTTTATATATTTGTTACTCTGATTAGTGTAAGGTGATACCTCAGAGATGTTTTAATTTGCATTTCTCTGATCAGTAATGACCTAAGAGAATTTTTTCGTATGATTATAGATAGCTTTGATTTCTTTGTCTGAAAACTGCCTGTTCATATCCTCTGACCATTTATCAGTTGGGGAATGACTAGTATTTTTATAAATTTGACTGAGTTCTCTATATATTTGAGAAATGAGGCCTTTATCACAGATATTTGTTTCAAAAATTCTTTCCCAGTTTTCTATTTCCCTTGTAATCTTTGTTACATTAGTTTTGTTTATGCAAAAGCTTGTTAACTTTATATAATCAAAATTATCTATTTCACATTTAATTTTATTCTCTGTATCTTTTTTGGTCTTAAATTTTTCCCCTGCCCATAAATCTGACAGATAAACAATTCCATGTTCCCTTAATTTGCTTATGGTATCATGCTTTGTGTGTAAATTACGTACCCATTTTGACCTTATTTTAATATATGGTGTGAGATGTTGGTCTATACATAGTTTCTGCCATACTGTTTTCTAGTTTTCCCAGCAGTTTTTGTTAAACAATGAGTTTTTGTTCCAAAAGCTTGGATCTTTGGGTTTATCACATACTATATTACTATAGTCATTTACTATAGTGTAATTTCTATCTATTCTATTCCACTAATCTACTGCTTTACTTCTTAGCCAGTACCAGATTGTTTTGATAATTACTGCTTTATAATACATTTTGAGATCTAGTACTACTAGACCATCTAATTTCATATTGTTTTTCGTTGATTCCCATGATATCCTTGAACTTTTGTTTTTCCAAATGAATTTTGTTATTATTTTTTCTAGCTCTATAAAATTTTTTGATAGTTTGATTGGTATAGCACTAAATAAATAAATTGACTCAGGTAGGATTGCCATTTTTATTATATTGACTCTGCCTACCCATGAGCAATTAATATTTTTCCAATTGTTTAGGTCTGACTTTATTTCTGTGAAAAGCATTTTGTAGTTCCAATCATATAGTTGTTGTGTTTGAGGTAGATTCCCAAGTATTTTATATGGGCCAGCTATATCAAATGGAATTTCTCTTTCTATCTGTTGTTGCTGGACTTTATTAGTAATATATAGAAATGGTGATGATTTATGTCAGTTTATTTTGTATCCTGAAACTTTGCTAAGGTTGTTAATAAGTTCAAGTAGCCTTTAAGTTGATTCTTTAGGATTTCTTAAGTGTAACATCATATCATCTGCAAAGAGTGATAGTTTTGTTTCCTCATTACCTATTCCAATTCCTTTTATTTCTTTTTCTTCTCTTATTGCTATAGCCAAAATTTCTAATACAATATTAAATAATAGAGGTGATAATGGGCATCCTTGCTTCATTCCTGATTGTATTGGCTATTTAGCTTATACAGATAATGCTTGATGATGGTTTTTAGATAAATAGTACTGTTAAGGCTAAAATTTTAGCTAGTCTGTCTAAAATATCTAATGAGTGGTTGCCAATAAATTATAACCTTTAGCAAGAGTTAGACTTTTAAGCATTTATTAAGGAGAATAAGAATTTGGTAAAGAGAGAGAGAAAGGCCTACATTCATCTATCCATTAAAGGGAGAGCACATTTCTAGCTCCCTTCTCCACTAGAGTCTTCAGAAAAAGAGCCCAAGTCAGAGCGCCAGGCTCCCCCTTCTCCCTTCCACAAGCAAACATTACTTCCTGAGGCCAAAGAAAACACTCATGGTCTTGCCATCAGAGACCTTCACCTCATAGTGGAGCTTTTCTACAGTAAGTCTCCAGCAGGTAGCGTCATTCCAATCATTACAGTACTTATCATTTTAAGGTAAGTTCCTTTTATTCCTATACACTCAAGTGTTTTTAATAGGAATGTGTGCTGTATTTTGTCAAAGGCCTTTTCTGCATCTATTGAGATAATCATATGATTTCTGTTGCTGTTGTTATTGATATGGTCAGTTATGTTGATAGTTTTCCTAATATTGAACCAGCCCTGTATTCCTGGTATAAATCCCACCTGGTCATAATGAATATATATATATATATATATATATATATATGTGACATATTTCTGTAGTCTATTTGTTAGTATTTTATTTAAAATTGTTGCATCAAAATTCATAAGTGAGATTGGTCTATAATTTTCTTTTTCTGTTTTGATTCTTCCTGGTTTGTGTATCAGCACCATATTTGTCTCATAAAAGGAATTTGATAGAACTCCACTTATTTTTTCAAATAATTTATATAGTATTGGGAATAATTGTTCTTTAAATGTTTGGTGGAATTCACTTATGAATCCACTGCCTAGATTATTTCAACAGCCTTCTGACTGGTCTTCCTGCCTCAAGTATCTCCTAACTTTAGTCCATCCTCTAATGCCAAAATTATTTTCTTTAAGGACAGATCTGGGGGCAGCTAGATGGTGCAGTGGATAGAGCACCGGCCCTGGAGTCAGGAGTACCTGAGTTCAAATCCGGCCTCAGACACTTAACACTTACTAGCTGTGTGACCCTGGGCAAGTCACTTAACCCCAATTGCCTCACTAAAAAAACAAAAAACCTTCTTGATTGATTGACTAATTGCTTGAAATTCAATTCTTCAATCCAATTCTGAGTTTAGTTCATTGTAGATCTGTTGGTGTATTATGTGAATGAATTGGATATTTAGCTTCTTGTCTTAGTATGAACCTTGGTCTCATTGGAGAGGCCCTGCCATGCTGTGAAAACTGATGGAATCAGTACAATATTATCTACAAAATCAGTATCTGGAGTTACTCATTATATAGAAATAATCCATCTTCCATTTAAACCTCACACAGAATACTATATATGACAATGAAGAATAGTTTTGTTAAGCATATATCTCCTCATTTTATGCTATGCTAGCTACTAATAATATGATATGCTCCTTCTACCCTCCTCTTCCCTTTTTACTGATGAATTAGGTCCCCAAAGCAGATTGGAAGATGAAAAGCCAAAATTTGTCCAGATCCTCCATAGCTCAGAAGAGCCTTCTCCAGCCAAGGGAGTGTGTGTGTGTGTGTGTGTGTGTGTGTGTGTGTGTGTGTGTGTGTGTGTGTGTTCCAGTGCCCATGAAGAAAAGGTCAAAGTCAAGGTACTCCCCTTCCCAGCTCACAAATGACTCCTCAGGGGGTTGGTTATTCTGGCTCACCACTCACTAGAATGTAGAATCTATGATTGAAAGGATCTCTGATTTTATGCAAGCCCCAGAGGATATGTCCAAGTATCTCAGTCAATCCATACTTCTTATCTCACTTAGGGAGGTATCTAAGTCTTATTTATACTTAGTGAAGAATAAAAATATGAGATATGTTTTTACCAGGAAAAGAAAAAATTTATCAGGACATAGTATCTTTACTTTAAGTGATGGGGGTTAATTGTCTATGCTGACTCCAACCCACCCCCACCCTTTACAGTAATAAGAAGGTCATAGAACAGTTATTTCTGAGGTTACATTTATCAAGGAATATTGTAATATCTTAACACATGCATGAGCGATCTCTCAGATAAGAGTATTTAAAAGTGAATTTTGTGCTACCAAGTCTATCTGTTTTGTAATCAATTAATAAACGGTGGGTTTCTGTATTCTCTGTACCTTTCAAACGACCTGTCAACCATAAAGACTCAGCTTGCTGTATGTAGAGAATCATTTGAAAGGCCAATCCTTTCCCTTCTCATATTTTTATCATTGATGCCTTCACCATATATGTAGATCTGCCCTAATTATCTTTATTCTCCACATCATTGGCAAATTGATCTTTTTAACACAGGAGTTTCGCCATTTTCCCTTCCCTGCTCTGGAAATTTTAGTGGCTCCTTATTGCTTCTAGAATTAAATATCATGTGCTCTGTTTGGCATTGAAATTCTTTCATAATCTGACTCCAGTCTACTTTTTCAGTCAGATTATACATTCCTCTTCTTCATATGCTCTACATTCTATACAAATTACCTGTGCTTGCTGTTCTGTATGTATGACATCTTGCCTCTTACTGCCTATTATGGATGCTTAGAATGGTATTCCTCATCATTTCTGCCTCTTGGAATCCCTCACTCTCTCCGTAGGACCCACTATTGTTAGATGGTATCTATCCGAGGTTGCCCAACAGTTGTCCCATGTTCCCTGCCTTTCTGCACAACTATCTGATACTATCTCTCCACCTCCTGCTTCTGTTTCCAGTAGACCTTTGCAAATGGGAAGTGCCAAGCTCTTGGGGACTAGACATAGAGCACAGAGGCTGTCTGTGTTTTGGGAGCTGGGAATGAAGAGTGTGTGAATATATGTGGGTAACTATGACTGTCAGAGGGTATATCTGTTTGAGTATGTGACAAAGTTACCTCTCAATAAAGAAAACTTTCTAGATGAAAAATAAATAAAAAGAATAATATTTCACCAGTATTCATAGATGAATGTAATTAGAACTACTTCTGGCCAAATTACAATGGATAAGTCAGCCAACAATCATTTAATTAAGCATTTAATATGTTCTACATGTTGATCTTATATTACTATTAAACAGGTATTTTTTGAGTCCATAAGTCTCCTACCCCAATAATCTACACCATCACACACATACCATACACACACAGACTCAAACACATTTAATGGTAAAACAAAACAAAACAAATGGTAGCAAAAGTCAGCTCTAATTTTTGCTTTTGTGGTATGAGGAGAGTGAATAAATCTGAGGGAAATAACATCTGTGCTTAACTCAATCTAGTCATAAAACAAATTTGTTGCTTCTGTTCACATTCTCTTCTCACATTCTGTATGAATCTCATTTTACCTAGGTATCCTTTCCCTAAGAACATGGCCTTTACGAATTGGAGGAGGAAAAACATTAAAAGAAAGGTAAGAGGATTTTTTTCCCCCTCAAAGAAAGCAAGTCATGTTCTTTTATCTAATCTTTGTCATAGTGTCTCAGTAAATAGAACTTCTTACAAGCCAAGCTTAAAGGAGAGAAAGAGAGGGAGGGAGGGAGGAAGGAAGAAGAGAGAGAGAGAGAGAGAGAGAGAGAGAGAGAGAGAGAGAGAGAGAGAGAGAGAGACTAGGTGTTCACTGGTATTTTCTTTCAGAACACTCAAAATAACAAAGAGAACATCTTAGGCACATGACAAAATTGCTGCAATTATTTATGATAGGTTGAACCTATTCAAGAGACAGAAATTGTACCTGTTGTTTCAATGAAAATGAGGAAATATCTTTTCTGAAATTGATAGTCTTAAAGAATTACCTATAACATTGAGAGATTAAATGACCTAGCCAGGGTTAGATAGCCAGTATGTGTGTTAGGTGACACTTGAACCAAGGTCTTCCTGGCTTCAAGGCCAGCTTTCCACAACTCCATATTTTTTCTCTTGGCTTATTAACTTTATATTTAACAAAAATCATGTTCTTTGCTTATAAGGTCCTTTAAAACACTGAAAATATGTTTCTGTTTTGCTTTTATGTGTACTATGTCCTAATAAGCAAGTTAATCTGTATTAACATTTGAATTTTGCATTCTAAAAAACAGAAAGTAGAAATATGAAAAAAAAATGTCATCTCTTAGCTTCACCAGGATCACTCTGTCACACTGGTCAGGTTCCAGAAGCTTTAGATTCCATTTTCTCTCAGAAGGAGATAAATCAGCAGTGCCATACCAACATTATATTCAGGAAGTTGAAATTGAAATTCATCCATCTGAGTGTATGTGTTTTTATTTCTGCCTAAGGAGTCATCCTGATTACAGCCATTTCTCCCTCGAATGAATCCTGCCCAAATAATCTCCTTAAATATCAGTTTGTCTCAATGCATCCTACATGCAGATAGCTATGTCTAAGAACATAAGTATTTCATTCTAACAGTCAGCATGAATAATAATGGAGTTCTCCAAGTCCATGAGATGGTCTTATCAAGTCTCAAAGGTGGTTTTATTATGAGCAACATTTTCTCATAGAGTCAGGAGTTCTTCTCTGAATCAGACTACATGTAGAAAAAAAACATATGTGTATATATCATTAATATTATTATTATTATTAATATATATTTTTTAAGACTGCAGCATGGGGAAGAGTGCTAAGGTGTATGAGAAGATGGCCCCCATAGCAATCTTAAATATGTTGGTCTCCACAATAATTTTGTTTTGCAGATTCAGGCATCTTAGTATGGGATCTTAAACAAATCAGTTCTTTGAGTAAATTAGTATCTTCTGCCTCTGGTGTAGACTGTGTAAGGAAATAATTGTTAATAATGGATTTCTTAGGAGACCGATTTAGGACAAATGGACAAAAGGAATGGAGATAGATTCTTTTGTCTAAATCAGTGAAGGACTGATGAGATAATGGAATTTGCCTTGAGAAACTTCCGTGAAGGTCTTTTACATTCTTTTCCCTGATGTCATATCTAGAGTTCATTTTAATGCAGACCACCTTCAAGTCATGTCAACCAATGGAATTGAATGATGCTAACCAATTAGCTTTGATCAATATATAATGACCTGCCTCTATCAAAACCCTTGGAACATGCCAAGAAAGGACTTTTAGAACAGCATGGGTCTTTTAGAGGTCTTGGGAGTCTTGTAGGTCTTCTGAATTCTCTTGAGTCTCCTTCAGACCACGTATTACCACCCTGGGAAACAGCATGGGCCTTTTGGGGCTTTTCCCCTGTTTGCACTAACTGCTCTCCTGAAGCTCTCTCCCTGCTTTTGATGTGGGCAGAAATTTGGGGTCAAATTGATCGTGATTCATCCCAAAAGAATTACAAGCCTCAGTGACTCAGTTTCTCAAGTTTTATTGCAATACTGTGGTTGACCACAGGGAGAGAACCAGAATATTGGAAAGGTATATCTCGAATAGTGAAAGAAAAGACAGTTATATTTATAGTATGGATAAATTGATTTATCAGTCTCATTATAATAATCTCCACCTTGGGGATGTACAGGGGAGGGCTTATCCTAATTTGGAGTTCCAGGGGTCCTAAGCCAACCCCCAAGACAGGTATCTTTTTCAGTGGAGGTGTGTTTTGGGGGTTTACATGTCATAAAGTGAATTTGAGGACAGATTTGGCCTTTTCTGCACATGTCTCTTTCTGTTTCCCATGGTTAGTTTCAGAACATAATCGTTTTTCTATTATTTCTGGTCTAAGTTTCTATAGTCTGTAATTCCTTTATTGTCTTCAGGTCTCCACGGCCTAGCTCCCTAGCTCCCTCTGTTCCCGTTATGGGTACTGATTTATATGGTTACGAGAACCTAGCATTCTGACTTATAAGTTATCTATTAACTGGGGTCTGACTCCCTTTTCGAGCTAATATCTGAATTAAAGCTTGGGTCTTAGGTTTTTCTATTAACCTCTTTTTTGCCTCCTACATCACTTTCTCTACCACATGGCCTGAGACCATGAGAAATTGGGGAGACAGGTGGTCAATCCTTTACTGGTATAATATTAATAAATAATAGATGCTTACCCAAAACTGGCAATAGCAATAGCAATAGCAATTAATTTTTTAAAAAACAAATGGAAAATTTGGGGAGGTAATATTTCAGACAATTCATGGGAGGCACTATAAAGTTAGAGAACCCAGGGATGATAGTACTAGTATCTCACAGAGCTGGAGAACTACTTTAAGTCTTTCATTGAAAGTACAATACCTTATTGAAGTATGTCCTCCATCCTGTATTAATTCATATGAACTCTTTGATGACCTATTCTGTGACCCAAGAGTACTATGTCTTCAGATTTACATTTTTTCCAATTTGTAAATCTTGTCCTCATAAACAGAAGAATGATTTAGACCAATTCAGATATTGAAAAGCATCGCAGGATTAGATGATGATATCACCAAGACAAATTGGCCTCAAAACACTGACTTCAGAGGCAACTAGGTGGTGTAGTGGATAAAGCACCAGCCCTGGATTCAGGAGGACCTGAGTTCAAATCCGGCCTCAGACACTTGACACTTGCTAGCTGTGTGACCCTAGGCACAATATAAGCTCCTTGAGGGCAGTCTTTTATTTTGTGCCTAGAACAGTGACTATTAAAAATTTTTTTAAAAAAAGTATTTATATAGGGGGCAGCTAGGTGGTGCAGTAGATAGAGCATGGCTCTGGAATCAGGAGGACCTGAATTCAAATCCAGGCTCAGACACTTGACACTTACTAGCTGTGTGACCCTGGGCAAGTCACTTAACCCTCATTGCCCTGCAAAAAAACAAAAACAAAACAAAACAAAACAAACCACTGACTTCATGGACCACTAAAAAAAGTGACAGATTATTTATACTACTCATGGTATAATGTAGAATTTATAGATGATGAACCAGTTCTGGAGAGGCATCTTCCATATTTAACCTTCTTTTCACATATAGATCAGGAACTATTGTCCTGGTAAATCCAATGTTGCAAATTGGTTCCTAATAATTAATCTTTCAGATTGGTTATCACAAGTCTAAATATTCTTGGATTATGAAGGCATTCAGGGATCTACAGTAATGGTAGAACATTTGTACTCTAATTTTCTTTTAAGAAATAGCATGAGGGCCCCAATGAAATAGGTGAAGGGCATGATAAAAACATCCTTGTTCATTTCTTAAAACAAAAACCAAAACAAAAATAAAATAAAACAAAACAAAAAAACACCACAGGGCCTCTATCTTTATCTTGTTGAACCAGCGGATATAGCTAGTCAGGGAATAAAGTTAATCTCTAAATTGAATGGAGATAAGGGGAGTGGAATCTCTGCCCTGGACACTCTAAACAAAGTTTAGTAAGATTACTGAGTCCTGACCTAATATCTTTTGAGAGACTATGGCTAGAGGCACTAAGGAATGTGTCAGGCAGTAGTACTCAGATTAAAAGATGATTTTCCCTGAGAACTACTTATACAAGGTATAAGCATATATTAAATGCTTACCATGTGCCAGACACAACATTAGTCAATGGGTATGAAAAGACAAAGTGAAAAACACTCAATGACCTCAAAAGGTTTATATTCTACTGAGTAAATACAACATGTTAGATGTATATAAATGATCATTTGAAAAGAATACTAACAACTAGGGTAATCAGGCTGTAGTTCCTAGAAATGGAGGTAAATAAACTGATCTTTTAAAAAGTTTGGGATTCTAACACACAAAGGCAAAGGAGAAATGTGTGGATTCTGGGCTTGGAGCAATCTTTACAAAACCACAGACATGGGAGGTGGAATATCTCTTGAAAGAATGACAGTTTGGCAGAAATGTAAAGTGCAAGGAGAAATAATTTGAATTAAGCCTAAAAAAGGGAAAACTATACCAGATTTAAGCTAAATTTAAGAGTTTCTATTGTTATGTAAAAAGACATTGAGAACACCTACCTGTCCTTGATGAGTTCAAGGACCCAAGCACAGATGAGCTGCATTCCAAGTTATAGAATGAAGTTATGGAATATAATGAAGAATAGTTTGTTCCATAACCATCTCCTATGCAAAAATCTCCCTGTTACCTGCTTTATCCCTGCTTAAACATCTTTGTTAATCTGGATACATTATTTCCCCCCAGTAGAATATAAACTCTTTCAAGGTAGGGACTGCTTCACTTTTGTCTATAAAGATTATGGTAAAAATTATTTGTGGTAAAATTAATATTGCAATTTTTAGCTGACTCATTTGGGAGGGGCCACACCTGGCCCACCCTAAGGTTACGTATGCTACTGAGATAAGAAGAAGAACTCTCCATAGGCAGTTTTTGAAGGACCTCCCCTTTTGGGGGAGGAAAGATTAAACGCTCCCTGAAAGGAAGAGGAGGCTCTTCTGGAACACTAGGTCTCTTTCAGAATGTGGTCTCTCTCTCTCTCTCTCTCTCTCTCTCTCTCTCTCTCTCTCTCTCTCTCTCTCTCTCGGACTTCTCCCCTTGCAGTAGCACGAGTTTTCTCTGTCTTGGGCAGCTGCTTTTCCGGGTGGCACAAGCAACTGTAGACTTCCAGGTTTTGGTGAGTTAATTACGGAAAACCCTAAATTCCTTTGAACTAGCTTAATTGGAAACGGTCTGGGGAATTGCATAGGTTAAGTTTAGAGTTAAGAGTATTTATCTGTATTTCTTTTCTTTCCTTTATCCTTAGCTTTGATTTTTATTAGTTTCACCTGTGTTGTTTAATTAATTCCCAAGTAATAAAATCTGATCCTTTTGTGAATTAAAGCTGTAAAGCTCCTTTCTTATTGGCTTGGGAGAAATATCTAAAAAGTCAGTTCAGAGGGGAGGGTGAACCTAAAAGATCCCTCATTATTTCCAGGACCCCAATATTAAGGTGAATCACCCAAATAATGCTCCGTATATCAAATTTTGGCCCTCACAAGATCAATCACCAAAAATATTATTTTTAGTGCCTACCACAATGTATTGCACATAGTAGATTCTTAATAAATGTTTGTTGGATTGGATTTGAACTAAAAGGGTATTACTGGAAAAGGGAAAAAGTTCCTATTTTTAATAAAAGTAAATGGATTAGGGGGTAGCTGGGCACAAAGGATAGAGTGCAGGCCCTGGATTCAGGAGGACCTGAGTGGATCCGGCCTCAGACAATTGACACTTGCTGGTTGTGTGACCCTTGGCAAGTCACTTAACCCTCATTTCCCAGCAAAAAAAAAAAAAAAAGTAAATGGAATCTTCAAACTATAGGACACTGAACTTATAGAAAGTATAGAATATTGCAAAATGGATTATTAATGAAAAACTATTCTAGAAAAGAGTCACCACAAAGAGTGTTTATAACTTAATCAAAAACATGTCATAGCAGACTAACATAATTTCAATTTTTGAGATTTTCTAGCCTGACATATCTAGCAGGGAAAAGCCATAGATGTCTAGTTTACCTCTTTATTATTGGTGTCCCCAAAATACTTTCATTTAGCCTACAAAGGATAAGCTTACCTCCTAATACTTATATGCACCTATAAAAAGCAATCATTCAACACACCCGTTCAATGTTCTACTGAACATTAAACACAGGAGAACAATAGTAAGATAATGACTTGTCCCTTAATGATGTCTTTCCAAATTCCAAATATAAGATGATAATAATGAGAATAACATTTACATAGCACTTTATAGATTGCAAAGAACTTTGTAAATTTTCTTAATTTGTAGTAGAGTTAGGTAAATTCAGAACTGGCTCCATGGCCAGATCCATAGTTTAATATTAAATGGTTCAAAATTGTTTTGAAAGGAAATCTCTAGTGGAATTGCCTAGAAAACTATGCTTTTCTCTGTGCTGATTTTTTTTTAAGAATAGGCTTACATAAATGTGTAGATAGTATCCTTATCAAATTCTCAGCTGACTTAAAGGTAGGAGGGATAACTAAAATGCTGGGTGGCAGAGGCAGGTTGCCAAGATATCCAAACAATCTGGAATGAATTTGAATCTGACAAAATGAAATTTAATAGAAAAAAAAAATGTGAACTCTGATGTGGGGACTAAAAATCCCAACATTACTAGTACAAAATGTGAAGGGGCTTGAATGGATTATTTATCCAAAATGGAGCTGTAAAACTTAATGAATTTAAAGTTCAATTAAGATCAACCATATATTAAAGCATGTGTATCTCCATACCTATCAATCCATCTCTGAGTGTGTGTGTGTACATGTACACACACACAGATAAGAGTCATAGGACTCAGAACAAAGACATAAGAACTTATAGTTCACTGTCCTTCATCCTGTTTGAACTGCTACTGGAATAGTATATTCATTGTCTGAACAAAGGGCTACTAGATGACCTCTTAATGTCTCTGGGGGAATAGGGAAGAAGTTGGTTATGTCAAAGAGGATTGATGGAAGAACAAAAAAGAGGGAGAAAACTATATAGACCAATCTACCTAATGAATATCGATTCAAAAATTTTAAATAAAATACTAGCAAAGAGATTACAACAATATATCACAAAGATCATATATACTATAACCAAATGAAATGTATTCCAGGAATACAGACCTGGTTCAATACTAGGAAAACTATAATTGACTGTATCAATAACAAAAACAACAAAAATAATATTATCTCCATAGATACAGAAAAAGGGTTTTTTTGATGAAATACAATACCCATTCCTGTTAAAAACAATAGAAAACATAGGAATATTTTTTGACTCATTGATGGCAGAGGGAGGAGTAGGTTTTTCTATTCTTCCCTGCTCCTTCTAGTAATAACTACGGTGGTTATATATACTTGGCAGCAACTACATGTTTTTGTCTTGAGGAGCCTGAGATTAAAACTAAAATCCCTTGTCTCTTCTTTGTGTTTCTCTGAGTGCAATTCACAAAACAGAATTCCCAAATGGTGGACATTCCATACTGTCTGTATCACAAAGACATCAAAGGAAAGAGAAAGAACTATCTGTACAAAACTATAGCAGTTCTTTTTGTGGTGGCAAAGAATTGTACATTATGGGGTTGAACATCAATTGGGGAATGGCTAAACAAGTTGTGATACATGATTGTGATGGAATTATATTGTGCTATAAGAAATGACAAGCAGGATGATTTCTAAAAAATCTGGAAGTCTTATATTAACTGAAGCAAAGTGAAGTGAGCAAAACCAGGAGAACACAGCAACAGCATTATTGTAACAGTTGTAACTGATCAAGGCAATAATCCAAGATAGTTCCAAAGGAACCATGTAAAAAATGGTATCTACCTCCAGAGAAAAACCTAATGAACTCTATTTGCAGATTGAAGCATACTTTTTTGCACTATCTTTATCTTTCTTGATTTTTTCTGTTTTCTTTTATAATGTGGCTAATAGGGAAATATGTTTTGCATGAATTCACATGTATAATTGATATAATATTGTTTACCTTCTTAAGGGGTAGGTAAGGGGCAGGAGAAAGGGAAATCATTTGAAACGCATATTTTTTAAATGTTAAATATATGTACATATGTAATTGGGAAAATTTAATGAAATAAATTGAAATAATTTATTTCATTATATATATAAAGAAGATTGATGAGATCAAGAAGAATTGCCTATACATCATCATCAGTGATGAGGAAAGATGGGGAAATGGTATCCAGGTTGGTTTTGTGGCAGTCTCTTTATTGGGACACAGTGCCTGTTAGCTTTCCCTTAGACTTTCTTGATGAGGGTGGAAGAAGGAGTAGATTTCTCTCTTCTTCCTAGTAACAGCTATGATGGTTACATAAACATGGCAGTAGGTATATGTTTTTTCTTTAAAGTGCCTGAGATTGGAATTCAAATCTCTTGTGGTCTCTTCTTTATGTTTCTTTCTCTGAGTACAATTCATAAAATAAAATTGCCAGATGGTGAACATTCCCAGCCATTGTAGTAACTTCTTGAGTCTGAAAGTTTGGGGTATTTCTGGATATGGACTAGCAATGGGAGGTAATGTCTACAATTACAGTGTTGTTTTTTCAGGGTTATGTTTATCACCAAAGTTGAAAAAGATATCAGTCTGAATTGCTGTTTGGTGACCTCTATTCAGGGAAAGAAACCTAAAGCAGAAAAGGCAGACACTTACTAGTTGTGTGACCCTAGGCAAGTCATTTAACCCTATTTCTCTCAGTTTTCTCATCTGAAAAATGAGACAGAGAAGGAAATGGCAAACTACTACAGTGTCTGCCAAGAAAACCCCTCAAAAAAGGGGTCACAAAGAGTCAGACACAACCAAAATGATTGTGCAACAATAAGTTTGCATGTTTGTAGGTATATATTACATATTATACATGTATATTTGGTATATAGCTAGATATAGATATACATTCTCACATATAAGCTCCCTAATTCTAAGGCTTCAAGCATATAAAGTAAGTTGAAAACCAACCTTGATGCAAGAATTCCAGGGAAAGGGGAAGGAAACTCTCCTTGCTCAAGCAGTACTAGTTATAGAGAAAACATATTATTGTTTGTCCATTTTCAAAGAGAACCAATAATATCACAAGGTGATGTCTTTGTGAATCTATTAAGTGAGACAGAATTGCACAAAGTTGTCAGTATCACTTCTCTTCCAGACTCATCAAAGTCCAGTGACAAGACAAAAGTCATAATGATGACATCTTCAATGTTTGGCCAAGCTCTAAGTGCTCCACAGTGCCTGCTTCAGATGCCTTTATGGCTGTTGGAACAAATTGTTTTCATGTGCTTATTTTGCCAGAGGACGGCTTCACATGCTTGGGGTAAACACCCTCCTAACTCACCAATGGGTTTGAGGCCTGTGGGTTATCCTCAACCTCAACATGTTGTGCATGTTAAAGCTTCTTGGAGACATAGGTGAGAGTTGAGTGAGAGGTGGACAACAAAGGTGGATAAGCAGCCTTGAAAATGGCTTGTCAAACCCTCACACCAGAACTAGTTCCCCTTGAACACCCTATATACCACAGAGAGATACCATATAGAATATGTGTAAAAGAATGTTCTGAACAGAATATATAATTTAAGAGGAGAGACGTATGCCATCTTCTGAAAAAGACTTGCTCACCTAAGAATGAACTCAATAGATTTAGACATTGAGTACAATCTACTTACTTTATAAATTTTCCTAAGGCCAATGCTAATCCTAGCATCTAGCTTCTTATACCTAAATCCCCCAAACAGATATGTAATATATCAGCCATTCAACTGTGTAATATTGAATTGACAATTTCACAGTTCTGTGTCTATACCGAATCCTAGCCTGTATAGCACTTAGTATGGTACTGTTTCTTGAAACAGTATGAAAAAAGATGCTATTTCTTTTCCTTACCCTCCTCCTCCTCTTCTTCTTTCTTCTCCTTCTCCTTCTCCTCCTCCTTCTTCTCCTTTTTCTCTAAAGGGAACTCTAAATAATTCATTTCCACATACCTTGATTCTAGGAATACCTGCGTATAACTCAGACTGTAAGATCTGCTTAGTATGTGTCCTGGATTTGAAAAACTAATTTCAGAGGCTGCTGAGGTCTTTTTAGACCATTCCCAAGCAGGGTTTATTGAAGGATATATCAGGATAGTGGAGCACAACTACCTCTGCTTTACCAGGCCTGTAATGATTCTTCACATGTCCACACAGATAATACTCTCCCAATCTGTGAAAGGAAAAGAGAGATGACATGCAGTAGAACATTTTTGGCAACACTGCATCTGTATCAGCAGTGCTACTTGAGGACAAATTATTCTTGCTTTTACCTATACATACATATATATTATACACACACACACACACACACACACACACACACACACACACACACACACCTTTTTTTTCTGATGTACTTTGCCTTTGATCTGGGATTGAGAGTTTTAAGAGCACACATTGCCAGAATAAGGGTGGTGAACTAAGGGATACTCTTTCTGAACTAATGAATGATGTTTTCAGATAATTCAGCCTTGGATGGATTGACATATAACACTCTCAGAAACATTTCAATGAGAATTTGACAAACATTTTAATTAAATATCAACTATTTATTAGACACTGTGTTGGAACTCCAGAGATAGAAAGAAGAAAGAAAAGAAAAAAGGTAGGCAAGGGATGGATGTAAGAAGGGAGAGAGGGAGGGAGAAAGAAGGAAAAAAGGGAGAGGGGGAAAGAGGGAAAGAATAACTCTTGACTTTAAGCAGCTTATATACCATTGCAGGGGGAGAGGGGAACTGAATGTATATATGTAATATCTAGAGGAGGATACTAGTAGTTCTAGGGGGATCAAGAGAGGTTTCCTATATGAAGTTGAGCCTGAGAATCAGGGAAAGTCAGGGATTCCACAAGGTTGAGGTGAAGAAGGAGGGTATTCTGACATGAGAGATGGAATATCACCTATAGTGAATAGCAAGTAGGGTAGTTTGACTAAAATCTACAATGCATGAAGGAGAATGGCCTAGGAAAGAAGACTGAAACCAGTTTTTGAAGGACTTTAAAAGCCAAAGGAATTTGAATTTAATCCTAGGAAGAAGAGAGAGCCATTAAATTTTCTTGAGCATGGGAATATGAGTTTGGCAGTGGTATGAAGGATGGGTTGCAGAGGAGAGATACTAGAGTCAGGAAAACCAATTAGGCTACTATAAGAAGAACTGAATTATAGTGGTGACTATGTGAGTATAAAGAAGGAGCTGGATATATTGTGGAACTAGAATCGATA
The DNA here is from genome assembly GCF_019393635.1 of Dromiciops gliroides. Classification (NCBI taxonomy): domain Eukaryota; kingdom Metazoa; phylum Chordata; class Mammalia; order Microbiotheria; family Microbiotheriidae; genus Dromiciops; species Dromiciops gliroides. The sequence goes on along the minus strand of NC_057861.1, from coordinate 563,798,752 downwards.
AAGTCTAAGGAACTGATTTGATACAGAGGATGAATGAAAGAGAAGAATGGAAAATAGATGATAGTTCCAAGTCTGAGAAGTTAGAGGAACTGATAGAGTGGCAGTATCATTAGCAGAAATAAGAAAATTAGGAAGAGAAGTGAGTTTAGGGAAAAGCAATGAATTCTTTTTTTGGACATGTAGACATGATATTGCTATGGAACGCCTGTTTGGAGATATGAAATTAGTATTTATCTAATAGATTTTGACACTGGAAACTATTATCTGGTTGGAAAGACTATCTTGTTTCTCATACTTGGACTTAGCATGAGAAACATTCAATGACCTTATAAAATGGCCATTTCTCAAGATGGGCAACCTGCCCAGAGCAAATTCTAGCAATTGTCCTAAGAACAACCTTGAAGCATCTACAGTTATATTAAAATAGAAGGCAAAGCCTGCATAGTAGCTTGCTCACAAAAGTTACAAAAGAGAAATAAAGGGGATAAAACTGTTGAACTTTTAATAACAAGATAATCAATCATGACATATGTCAAAGAAAACTGTTAGGTTTTAGCATTTTAGCAAAAAGGGCTACAATATCCTATACATATTTCATAAATATGGAAGGAAATCTCCAAAAATGGGGACTGAAGTGGCAACTTCAATATGAAATGAGCAATAAATGGATCCAAGCCCTTACATGAGGCTTGATTCATGATTAGCTTCACATCTACAAATATTATATAATGGTGGTACCTCAAATCATGAAGTAGACTACAATTCTTATATAAGGCACCAGCCATGAAATAGCATACCATAAACATTAGGAGAAAAATTATGTTACCATAAGAAAGGCATGGGGAAAATTAGAGCTTTAAAATATTCTGCATAAGGATTTATTCGCAAAAGACTTATTAAGAGTCTTAATATTTGTGATGTAGCACTGTGTCACAGTAGACAGAGAGCTGGTCTTGGACCCAGGAAGACCTGGGTTCAAATTCTGCCTCTGACACTAGTCAGACTCTGTGACTCTGGAAATGCTCAACTTGTCTAGAGAACAGGTCTAAGACTATAAATTGTAAAGTAGGTGCCAATCTGCATTAACTAAGAGAGTTTCCTTATTGGACATTACATATATCAATGAAATAAGAGCTAGGTAATATATATCCATCTCAGGATTACTGCTTACTCACCTACAGTTAGAAAAGAAACACAAGGCAGGAAAAGGTAGAAAGGGGCCCAAGGCACAGGCTCAACTCGCCTAGTGTTGCTCTGTGGAGAGTCAAAGGAAAACAGAGAAATGAAAGTTTTCTCTCCATTTTTAAACTCTAGCAGCACCTCCACTGTTCTCCAGCACAGGACTAAGGGGGCAATGAGGAGATAGCTTCACTATCTCAAAGTGTCCAAGTACTTTCAGCACTAAGCCAACACACACAGTTGGCAGGACAGCCTCAAGAATGCTCCATGGTAAGAAATCCCCATAATACTAATAAATGTGCTTCTGTTCTTTAAACGAAACCAAAAACAAACAAAAAATAAGAGAGAGAAATTCCTGCTGATACTGTCCAAAAATGTTGAACTGAAAGTTTTGTCCAAAATGTTGAACTGAGTATTGGTTTTATTTTTTAATTTTGATTTTATAAACTAATTTTTGAAATAATAAGTAGCTTTTAAAAGTCCCCCCCTCAGGGTGAAAAACAAAAAACAAAAGCAGTATAACAAGTATATATAGTCAAACAAACAAACAAAAAATCCCAAATTGTCAATGTCCAGAAATCTACATTTTTAACCATTTAAATTCCTAAAAAAGACTACACATGATAGCAACCTTTCATATCAGAGGATCTCTTTAACCAGTAAAGAAAACAAATGTAAATTTATCTACCTAAAGCCTAAAATCAATATTATTACCATATAAATCACCAGTTAAAATGAAAACAAAACAAGGACCACAAAACGAATGATAGATCTAAAAGATCATATATTCTCTCTCTTATCCATTCCTAAGTCATACAACTCTTTATTGTGGGAGAATTAATGCATATACTGTGTTCAGACACTTAGAATCTCTTAGCTTAGTGATTTGGCTACACTGAGTAAATATAGAAATGGCCAGTGGTACACAAGAGTATGGCAGTTTGTATAAAATGTTCATGGCTCTTAACAAGGCTGCCAGCTTAAACATGGGAATTCCCCTTCAAAAAGTAAATACTGAGGGGGCAGCTAGGTGGTGCAGTGGATACAGCACTGGCCCTGAATTCAGGAGGACCTGAGTTCAAATCTGACCTCAGACACTTGACATTAGCTGTGTGACCTTGGGCAAGTCACTTAACCCTCATTGCCCCACAAACAAAAAAACAAAACAAACAAACAAAAAAGTAAATACTGAAAAGTGTTTTTTTTCTTTTTCATTTTTAACCTGTTACACTAAAATCAAAGAAACCTACCCTAAATTTACCAGTACTAAGATTTAAATCAGAACAAACTAATGGAACAAGAAATTAAAATAATATAAGAAATCAGATATTTCAGTTCTTCTGAACTTCAATGGTTCTATAATGCAGTCTCTTAAATGTTCTAGTTCAAATAAACATGATTTTGTACTTTACCTCCTGCTGAAAAAACTTTAAAATGCTGCACGTAAAAAGCTGCTAAAAATTACAAATTGCCACCTAAGATTTCCTGCCTACACAGGATGGCAATTATTCCTATTTTTGAAGGACCACAAATTATCACCAAACAATTAGACACATCTCTAAGAAAACTCACCTCATTCTTATAATGGTTCATATATGAATATATATATATATATATATGCAAAAAGAAAGTAATTTGTCACTATTCAGAGGTGAGTTTAAGAATCTTCATTTCTAAAAGTGAAATGGTTAAAAGTTGTTAGATGGCAATAAATTTAATGCAGATAAAGGCAATTAAACGGATAAAAGATGAATTTTGTCAATAAAGGCACCTAAGTCTATACAAAGCTTTGTTTATTACCATCCTAACTCTACTTTCCTGTAGATTTCTTTTTTCATAGTTCACCAAAAACCTAAAAGAGAATCTGGAAAATGTTTAAATAACAAATAATAGGAACCATTTAAAAAATTATTCTAGTGTCAAGATATTAAAGTATATATGTATGTATGTCACCGAAACTGAAATCTTTCCATGTTGTCTTGATATCATATGGAAGTTAACTTGAGTACTTGAGGGCTATGATTACAGACCACAAGTGCTATCAATTGTAAAGTTGGCAAAAGCTGTAAAGCCTAGTGACCAAAAAAAAAAAAAAAAAAGAGTCAAAATGACTAACATATAACTTCAGGGGAGTTTAACATAGGAGAATTGGCCAGCAGCAGGTTGATGTTTACTTATTTATTTATTTTATTTTTGCCATAGTACTCAAGAAGACCATCTTCTAAGGCAAAGGTTGATATTGTTTATTTGTTTTTTCCCTCTCACTTGAGGTAAAGGGATGCTTTCAAAGATGAAATCAAAGACCATTAAAGTATTGAATTAAGAAGTGAAAAGCTATTTTTGTTAGTATCCAAGGTCTTCCACAATTTGGCTCCCATCTTCCATTCCAGCTTTTTGTAGTTTTGTTTCCATTCCAATAATCAATATTCTAGATAAATTGGATAATTCACTTTATTCCCCAGCCAGTTACCTTACCTCCCAGGAAAAAAAAAATAATAATGCCTTGGAGGACTTAACTCATTCAGCTCCTAGAACTTTCCAGAGCTTTCAGGGTTCTGACTGGCCAATTATACCCATCACACTGATGCAGCCATGCTTCACTTGACTTCCCTTCTTCTTCCTCTAATTTTTTCATATATATCTTCTCAGTGCCTGAGTGCCACCCATTTCCCTCCCACCCTCAATCCCTCCACCTCCAGCACTTTCAAGTATTGGATATATAATCAAATAAATCCTACTACTGCTACTTGAAAGGATGAGTCAATCTATTGAAACTAATTTCTCTGTTCATCTCTCTTTCTCTCTCCCTTTCCCTCTGGCAAAAAGACACTGGCTAGTCAGTAAACCTGGGCTCTGTGCCCAGATCATCCAATAACTAGTAAACTGAATGAACTTCAATTTCATCTGCATAGTTCTAAGTTTCCATATTTGTAAATTATGAGAATTAAGCTAAATGACTTCTAAGATTCCTTCCAGTTTTAAATTTTGATTATTTATAATCTAACATCCAAAGAAAGAAAAGGACAGACACACGTCACCCAGACATGTAAAAGATTCACTACTCCCAACTTCTCAGAGAAGCATGGATACAGAAACCCATGATAAATTATAAGAAGAAAATATCCAAATGAGACTTGATGCTCATAACATTCATAAGTTGGCCATTCAGTAGCATTATCAAACATTTGCTACATGGGAATCCATGTGTATACCCTTAATACAGAGCAAGTAATAATAACAACAACAACAAACAATGGCCTCTGTCCTCCAAATAGTTTACAAGTTAATGAGGATGGGGCAGCTAGGTGGTGCAGTGGATAAAGCACTGGCTGTGGATTCAGGAGGACCTGAGTTCAAATGTAGCCTCAGACACTTGACACTTACTAGCTATGTGACCCTAGGCAAGTCACTTAACCCCTATTGCCCTGCAAAAAAACAAAAAACAAAAAAAAGTTAATGAGGAAAGAAAACACTCCTCTGACAAACTCCTTTTATATGATGAATATAGTTCCAATACTTAAACCAGGGAAGCAGGGAGGTATAGAGTAAGTACAGAGAACTATAGCCTAATACCAATGATATTGGGCTATTCCAAATTTTCAGCAAAAAGATTGCAGTAATATTTGCATTTATTTGTATATATGTGTATATGCATGACTACATAGATACATATATATATATATATATATCAATTATGATCAGATTGGATTTATATCAAAGGTGAAAGGATGAGTTAACATCAGGAAAATAATCCTACATTGGTTCTTTTCACAACTGATCCATAGTTGGATTATTTTTCTACCCCATCTGATTTTTGACCCAGTCCTATAAATCCTCCACAAAGGATCCACCAAATGTCTTGGAGGCTTTACTCTTTGACATTTAATATTTCATGGACACCAGCACATTACTCAATGCATCCATAATCCCTCACTCTTTATTATATGATCAAGCTGCTTTTTCCAATTATTCACTTTCTTAAGGATATTTGTATGCTACTTCTTGCACATGTCTTTATTGATAATATGCAGCAGTCTCACTGCATCCACCACACATCTCTCAATTGGCCTTTGGGTCAACTTGTTATTCTTATTCTTCAAAGATCATTGGAATCAATAACTTGAAACCATACAGAATTCCAGGAGAATATTGGTGTTAAGAAAGATAGATTATTATGTCAGGGAACAGCTTGTGTCATTGGAAGGACTATATAATTTCCCAAAGGCAATGCGATCCACCTTTTTCCTATTATTTCATTGTGGGCCCAGTTTATTGCTCATCTGCAGTTCTTGTTCAATATATATGTACTAATGGACTACCAATTCAAATGGACCTTATAATTTGAACAATAAATATTCTACATCTACTTTTTTGTCCTGTATAGATTATTAGTCCAGCACTTTTGAGTAGTTATAAATTCAGTTGAAGAGACCTTAAAATATTCTAGTTTTTGACATAATCAGTACAATGTTATCTATAAACACGAGCATTTGGAAGACTTTCAAAATCGTGTCATTTAAGTACAAAATGGGTATGAACAGTTTGCACTACATTACAAATAAAGAATTATACAGAAGTGAAGGAAGAATGTTTTCAGATAAATGTATGCTTCTAAATAAAAATGGGCTAGTTAGGTATTGAGAGCAAAGGAAAAACAGTACATAGCAGATGTGCTCCATTGGCTGTTCCTGAAATGTCAATATTACTCAGTGAAGGGCCACAGCATAATGAGTAGTTCCCTTACAGTTAATTTATATGAGGCCATTGATGAGAATTAGAGCTAATCAGGATGGACAGGTATAAATGGGTTGCAAGATGCATCATTGTTGGAGATAACATTGGTCTACCTATTCCTTCAAACTTATCTTTAATACATTTTCTTCTTCATACAGGACACTGGGTTTAGAGATATTATTTTCAAAATGGGTACAGTAAGGATCCAATATTAGTTATAAAAGTTCCCTCTTCACATTAGAAATTGTAGAAAATCTGATTCATTTTGCATCCATTTGTTGTCCTTAAAATTTCATTCATAAATGTATATTGGGATGATCTGGCATAGATGGGTTTCACATCAAGTTTTTTGGTGGATTGTTTTTCCCTTTGTTGGTTTATTTTGCTATTTTGTGAGGCAACAGTGCTCTCCCTGGCGCACATTTTTCTTTATTCTGATGACCTATAAGCTGGCTCAACCAGGGTGCCCTTCCCTAGATCACCTCAGAACCCATCTAGGGGTACTTGGAGGGACCTAGCCATAGTTGACACAAAGAAGGGACCTCATACATCACCCTGGACCATCCTGGCAATGACTCTTTCACTTTTTTCCTTTTCTGGTCAGATACTGTCTCTCCAATCCCCATGCCTACAGAATGGCATTTATGTTGTACCCTGACCTTTATGCCCACTGTCCTCTTTCAAAAAGAGTTGGTCACTTCCAGGCTCCCCTGTAGGCCAGACACCCTAATGCACTCTAAGGTTTCCCAGGCCTTGCCATCGGGCTCATTGCTACAAGAACCTGCAGCCTTTCTATCTATGATGCAACTGAACTTTGCTACATGCATCATCCCTCCCAATTAAAATGTCAGCTCTTTTAGAATAAGGATTATCTTCTTTTTTGATATGCATACTCTATTTTTTAGCTCAGTTCTTGGAACATAATATGCATTTAATAAGTGCTTTTTTACATATTCATTTATAATTTAATGCCATTTTCCTACTTAAAGCTTTAGAAATGAGCTTCCACCCAAAAAACCTTTTATTACCCTTGACTAACAGGTGAGGACATCAAGTTTTCATTACTAATTAAAGCAGTTTCTGTGCTGTGTTGGCTTCCCCACTGTGGTTACTATTTTATATGATCTAAACTTCTACATGAATTGTTGATAAAATCAAGGTAATTTTATCCACTTGCCATTTTTTTCAGTCATCAATTTGTTTAAATATGTTAAATCGGTACATAGTCTATGTGCCCTAATTAGTATCCACCCAATATAAAGTGAACTAGAGAAAGCTTCTGAACCTTCTTTGATTTATTTACCAATGGACATGAAAAGATTTGCATAGAATGAGTAGAAATGTATGAGTTAGAGATGCATGAGTGGAGAAAGTATCCACATTAATAAGCCCACAGACTTGGAATCTTGGATAATGATTTTTATTTTTAATAATTACAAATAATAAAACAATAAATATTAAACTAATATTTAATAATAAATATTAAATAAAATTAATAATTATAAGTAATAAATGTTTGATTTTTTAATATTTCAAATATGTGTTTATCATGCAGCAATTGCTAAATTTTGTTTTATAATCTATTCTGCAATTCTTTTTTCATTTCATGGTGAGAATAGCTTCCAAATATCTAAGATCATAATTGAGTGTATTTTCCATCTATCAAATCTTATTATATTTTTAATTTAAAAAGTCAAGAGTAATACCTTCAATTTGTTTTGTTTGAAATAATTTCCTATAGACACTCTTCCTATCTTCCATACACTGCTCTTATCAGATCAGAAAGAAATCATGGGATCTTGACCTTTTGGAGAGTATGGAATAAATCAGTAGTAGGTAGTTATGGCATGTTTCTCTTGAAGTAATCCTCTGGTTTGGTCCACCATTTAAGAAATGAGCATCTATTGTCCCTTCCTTGCCCAAACCAGTTCCAGAAAACTTCATTCCATTTTATCTCCTTTTTATATCATGTAACACTTCATCATTACTTAGCCATTTCAAACTAAGTGAACTTGTTTATCTTTTTCTCAGAATGAATGCTTGAAATCTATTAAATCTGTTGAAAAAAACATCTTTTTCTTATAAGAATGTTGAATTATGTAGGATGCTATCTTTAGGTATGAGGCCTTTTCTTTTTTGACATATATTCCAGATCTGCTTCATTTTTAATCTTTTTCTGAACAGTGTTGAATGATTATCCCTGACATCCAATAAGTGAGCTGTCTTGAGCTGGCTGCCTACAAGATTTTCTGTTTGACCTCCCAGCTCTGAGGATTGGGAAGTTTCTGGCTGTAAGGCCAATCTGTATGGGCTTAAAATTCTAGCTATGATGTCTAAAATCTAATGACTGGTCACCTTAAATTTGAAGCTTTAGCAAGAGGTTAGACTTTTAGGTATGTATTAAAGAGCATCAGAAGTTTGTGAGGAGAGGCAAAAAGCAAACTTCACCTCACTATCTAAGAGAGCCCAGAATCTGTGTTCCTCACCAAGCCACAGTCCTCAAAACAAAAGAGCTGCTCCTCAGCGCCTTCTCCCAGAACCTCTTGTGAAACAGGAAACAGGGCCATACACATACACACAGCTCCAAGCTAATTGGCTGGTAACTTTGATTGACAGGACCCACGAGCAAATATCACTTCCTGACAATGAACTGACCTTCAAAACCCCAGAAAAGGTCACTTCCAGATGCTAAAGTCACATGGTTTCTTTTCAGGCCAGAGCTCACTATATCCCCGCCAGCAGGGGGTATCATTCCAATTCTCATATGGCTGAGTTAAGCTGGTGCTTCTCTTTGCTATTGTCCTGTAGATGCTATTGAACTGCATTTTTCCTTGTAAATCCAATATTTTAAGGACATTTTCATACTTAATTTTCAGAAATACATTTAGCTTTTATATTTCATCAAGTTTTGCATTTGTTGTGTATGTTTTTCTCTAAGAGATCAGTGATTCTTAAAATATCTCACTGAGCTCTGCCTTCAATGTCAATTGTTCTGCTTTGTAGAAATTTCATGGGTCCTTCCAAATAAGCTATCTCTAACAAAGCTAGACTTTGTTAGACTATTTCTCATAAAATTTCTGCATTTAAAATTTTCTCTTCCATTCACTTTTCAGTGTGTCCACTGTTTATAAAAATCATTCTTCTGTTCTAAGTTACTAATTCTCTTGGCAGCTAGGTGGCACAGTGGATAGAGCCCTAAAGTTGGGAGGACTTGAGTTTAAATCTCACCTCAGACACTTACTTACTAGATGTGTAACCCTGGGCAAGTTATTTAATTCCAATTACCTTAAACACCTGGGGCCATCTCCAGTAATCCTGATGTATATTTTGCCCCTGGACCCAGAGAGCTCTGGAGGAGAAAGTGAGGTTGTTGACCTTGCACAGTCTTCCCTCACTTAAATCCAATTCACTGCAAACCATGATATCATCTCCCTATGTCATGGTCCTCTTCAAGAATGAAAGACAAACAACAACAACAACAACAATAATGATAACTGATTCTCTTGCAAATACTTCTTTAGGAACTCTCATTTCATTAGTCATTCAACAAGCATTTATTAAGGACTTACTATGTGCCAGGCAATCTACTAAACATGGGATTACAATGAATAAACTAAAAGTCTTTGCTTTTAAGGAGCTAACATTTTAATGGGGAAGACAACACACACACACACACACACACACACACACACACACACACTTGTATAAGGCAAGTGGAAGGTGATAGCTGAAGGAAGACACTTCCTATATAAGGTGGGATTTGACAGACTCTTGAGAGGACCCAGGAAAGGAGAAGAGAGAGAACATTCTAGGCATAGTGAGCAGCCAACTGAAAAGTCAAGAAATGGAGTTCTCTATATATGGAATAACAAGAAGGTCAGTGTCACTGGATTGTAGAGTATATGGAAAGAAGTAAAATTTGGAAAGAAAGGGACGAGACAGGTTGCAAAAGACTTTAAAAGACAAATAGGATTTCAAATTTGATGAAGTCTGCCCAAGGCAGAGTGAGGTGTGGGAGATATGGTCAGATATACATGTTAAAAAAAATCACTTTGGCAACTGAATAGAAGTTGGATTGAGTATGCAGAGACTTGATGCATGGGAAGCAATAAGAAGGCTACTGCAATAGATCAGGGGTAAAGTAATGGGACCTATGTCAGGGTAACAGATATATGAAAGTAAGGGACTTATGTGAGAGATGCAGCCTTCTCACCTGAAGGATCACTTCACCTTTATGGTCCATTCCTTGGATTTTTCAGTTCCATTAGAACCTCCATTTAAAAAAAAAAAAAAAAGTTCCCAGCTCTGATATGTTCACTCCATTTCCTCTCTGGGATCCACTCTCTTTTTTTTTTTTGTGGGGCAATTGGGGTTAAGTGACTTGCCCAGGGTCACACAGCTAGTAAGTGTTAAGTGTCTGAGGCCAGATTTGAACTCAGGTACTCCTGAATCCAGGGCCGGTGCTCTATCCACTGCGCCATCCAGCTGCCCCTGGGATCCACTCTTGACTCTCTAGGCTTCCTTCTCCACAATATCCCCATGTGACTCTTCTCTATCCTTCCTTAACCCCATTTTTAAGTTTTTGGGTTTTTTTAATGTGCTGTCTTTACCCGTTAGAATTTAAGGCTCTTGAGAGCAGGAATGTTCCTTCTTCTTTTTCTTTTTTTGCTTGCACTTGTATTCCCAGTGTTTAGAATAATACCTAGCATATAATAAGAATCTAATAAATTCTTGCAAATTTGATGTTGGAAATATAGAAGTGACTACTTATATCTCCATTTTTATTGTTTCATTAATTTTTAAACCATTTTTGGAAATTCTCATAGTGGTTCCATTTTCTTGTCTGGGGTTTTAACAGTATCAAGACCTTCTTTTTCTGGAGATCTTTCTTCATAACCTTTTTCCTCAGCATTTGTTCACTATATAACTTAAGAGTTTCTGTTTCTCTCTCATTTTTTTTAAATGGGATTTTTATTATAATTTTTTCTAGCTTCATTAGTGCATTACAATATATACCTTAACATGGTTAAAATGACTTCACTGGTCTTTTTGAAAAATACTTATTGTACATAAAGAAAAATTACCAAAAAAAAAAAAAGGTGGGGATTTGGAGCTAAATCCTATTAGGAGGTGAACCTAGAATAAATATATCCTGTTTAGTACTTTTTTATTAATTTCTCTACTCAATGTAGTGAGTGAAATACAATGTGAATCATTAATAAACAGCAAAAGCTGAATCCAACAAGAGTTTATTCACTGAAAACTTATCAGTTTAGCATTCTTTTAATTCAAAAGTTTTATAATTAAGGTAAGAAAGAAAAAAGGAATCCAGCTATGCTCTTTTGCCAGTTTTTCCATTTCAGGACCCTATTGCAATGAAGGATATGTTGCTAAGCCTTTGAGTTCACTTTATATGGCCAACCTGGAACACCTATCACAAAAACAAAAATATAATTACTCTTTTTTTTCTAATAACTTTTAAATCACTCTTCCTCCCACCTCTGTACCTTTCTTTTTTCATAAAATTGAACCACTTCCATTTAATTGTCTTAGGAAGATTGTAAAGATTACCTTGCAAGATAAAGCACCAGACACTAAGGTCCTCTCTCAAGTCGAACTGCCAAGCATTCAAACTTGGCTCCAATGGGCAGGCCACATAGTCATGATAAACGTACGTTTACCTAAAAGACTATTTTACATAGAATTCACACAAGGCAAGCACTCATATGGAGGTCAGAAGAAGTGATACAAGAACATTTTCAAGGTCTCTCTGAAAAATATTATTATTGAAAGACATGGGGAAACACTGGAATAGGACCACCTGCATGGTGTGCCCATATCAAAGAAGGTGCTGTGCTTTATGAACAAGGCACAATTGCAGTAGCACAAAGGAAATGTAAGATGTGCAAATCTAGAGACATCTCCAGCCCAAGATGTATACAGCCTTCTGAGCTCCTATTGGACGAATCAGCTACAGTCAAACACACTGTACCTTGACCCCAGCAGCATGATATCATCAATCTTTTTTCAGTACAAAGGACAAACAACAACAATTAACTTTACTGTCACATTAAGAACAACAACAACAAAAAAAAAACAACTTTCTATTATCTATACAACTTTGGTTAATCTTGACCTGATTCTGAACTCTGGTTACCTGACATTTCATTCTCATCAAAAGTGATGGGGGAAGCTAGTTGGCACAGTGGATAAAGCACCGGCCCTGGATTCAGGAGGACCTGAGTTCAAATCCGGCTTCAGACACTTGACACTTACTAACTGGGTGACCCTGGGCAAGTCACTTAACCCTCACTGCCCTGCCCCCCCCCAAAAAAAGCAATGATGACCTTTCAACACAATGTATTATTTCCTTATAGGTCCAGAAAAGTAGTACCTAAAAAATACCCAAGTACTTAACAATTCACAATTTAAGACCTTTGTATGACCTTCTTGGAGATTTTAAAATCTAAGTGTTCACAGATACTTGTTTACTTGGTCTAGTGATGACAGAAAGAGAATAATAAAGGTGAATGAATTTGGGAGAAATGAAAAAGTCTAATGTAGATTTTATGAGTTAGTAAAACAAATAATCATGAACTCTAAAGATTACTTCAACTTAGCTAGAAGAGAATAAATTACAAGAATAATAATGTAGTTCTACATTATCTATGAGTTTCAGGATTTCTTGAATTCTACTTTGTTGTTTTTTGTTTTTTTTTGGTGGGGCAGTTGAAGGTTAAGTGACTTGCCCAACAGGATTTCATTACATGTCATTTGTGGGCTTTAAATGCCAAACAGAAGAATATGTATAGTAGTTGATCCTAGAGAAAATGGGTGGCACTGAAACTTTGGGGGCAAGGGAGTTTAATGGTCAGGCCTATGCTTCAGGAATATGATTTTGGTAGTTATGGGGAAGATGAAAGGCTAAAAACTAGAGAAAAAGAGACCAATTGGGAAACTATTTTAATCATCCATGTGAGAGGTGATGAGGGCCTAAACTGGGGTGTGGCAATTTGAATAGAAAAAAAAATAGATAGGTATGATATGTTGTAGAGGGAAAATCAATAAACCTTAATATTGATTGGTTATGATGGATAAGGGAGAATGATATTAAGAATGAATTAAAGAATGATATTAAGCCTAAAAACCTAGACATCTGAAATGCATTCCAAACTTTCCTTGAACACTTCTCTAAAGGGAGAACCTCATGAAGCTATTTCAGTTGGTTTTTTTGTTATTTAGTCATTTCAGTCATGCCCAATTCTTTGTGACTCCATTTAGGGTTTTCTTGGCAGAGATACTGGAGTGGTTTGCCATTTCCTTCTCCAATTTCAATTTTAGATGGCTATAATTTTTTTTTCCTTCCATCAAGCTGAAATTTGCCTCAGCAATTTGCACATATTGCTCTTAGTTCAGCCCTGTAGGGCCAAACAGGACCAGTTTAAGACATATGAGACTTCCAAATACTTAAAGGAAGCTATCATATTTTCCCCATCTTCTTTTCTTCAGGCTAAAACTGCCAGTTTGGGGCAGCTAGGTGGCACAGTGGATAGGGCACTGGCCTTGACATTGGGAAGACTTGAATTCAAATCTCACCTCAGACACTGGACAAGTCACTTAACTCCAATTGCCTTAAACATCTGGGGCCATTTCCAGGCATCTTGATGTATATCTTGCCACTGGACCCAGATGGATCTGGAGGAGAGAGTGAGGTCGGTCACCTTGCACAGCCCTCCCTTACTTAAATCCAATTCAGTGCAGGTCATGACATCACCTCTGGAAGTCAAGGTCCTCTTAGAGAATGAAAGACAAACAACAATGCCAGTTTATTTGCCCATTCTTCAACAATACAATGCTGTAATCAACAGAACTAACAGGACAACATTTGTAGTCAGCATAATCTAATGTTTTAGCATATCGAAGCCATTTCAAAATTTTACTTTTATAGAATAATTAAATTAGTACTATAATAAATCCTAAAATTTCATAAAAACTCCATTGCTATCATATTGCTTTATGTTAGAGTCCTATAACTTGTATCAACTTATGACCTCTCCCTTTCTGAATAGTGTTTTTTTGTTTTGTTTTGTTTTGTTTTGGTGAGGCAATTGGGGTTAAGTGACTTGCCCAGGGTCACACAGCAAGTAAGTGTAAGTGTCTGAGGCTGGATTTGAACTCACATCCTCCTGAATCCAGGGCCAGTGCTTTATCTACTGCGCCATCTAGCTGCCCTTCTGAATAATCTTTCTCACAAAACTTCTTATTTTATTATTGCTCTGCTTCTGTGTGTATACCCTTTCTGCTCTTTTTCCCCCTACTATGTTGTTTTAAGCAACTTATAAAGGAATACAAAGAAAAAATGAAGAGTAGGTACATTAAAAAGATTAATATAGGGAGTTAAGACTAATTTTCAATTATCATTTTATTAGTATTCAGTATTATTTTATTTAGGCAAGCCATATTCTTTAGTCACATATTCACTAGCATATACCCTTTAGTAAAATTAAAAAAAAACAACTCCATAAATATAAGTTATCAAACCACAAAAAAGAATGGATAGTTACAAAGAGTAGTAATCAACAAAATGATGAATGCTTGATCAACTATAATTTAAAATAATCTGCAATTATAATTAAAAATAGTATAAAAAGAAAAAAAAGAGCTTGTTCACTGAAGAAAGACTCAAGTAAACTGGTACAAACTAAGCTGGTTTTAGTTCAAGAACAATTTAAGAACTCTCCTGACATTGCATAATCCAAAAAGATGATTGTGGGACAATGCTTCCTTTAAAGAGAAATGTTTAATGATTTAAATTATGTTTCAAAAAAGTAACAGAATTAAAAAAAATATATTGTATCAACACTAAGCTGATTACATAGCCTTTTTCCCTTTCTATATTTTCATCCTAATTTAACAGTTATACATAGCATTGAAAAAAGAAGTTGGAAAAAAGACTAATCAGATACTAAACAGTTACTGAATATAGGTTGTTTTGTTTTCATTAAAAAGAAAAATTTGGAATTCAAAAATGGTGGCATGAGAAAATATTTCCATATGCAAAAGTATTCTTTTTTTCAAACATGTAAAATTATGCAAAGGAATCTTAAAGTTTTTCACAGATTCACTAGGATTAAAAAAAAAATTAATCAAAGCCAACTACCATATTCAACGGTAAATTACAAAAATGAAGTCAAGGATAACTCTAAGTACTCACATTTAATTTCCTTAGGAGAATGATAATCAAATTCTGTCTTGGAAAGAAAGCCTTTAGTCTTCAACCTTAGTGTCCAAGCTGAGAAAAGTTAAATGATTTGTCCAAAGTTACATTGGGTAGTATCTGATGTAGGATTCAAGCCCAGGTATTTTGATTTCAAATATAGCATTCTTTCTGCTATACCTAAGAATCCCAATTGTACTTGAAAAGCATTTAAGTTATTTTCAGAGTACTTCTATGTATATAATATGCAGTTAATTATTGAATGTTTGCTCCAATACAAAGACGGCATTATCTAAACATTATAGTTTACTTTGGAATACTTTCTATGTTCACATTTGAATATGAATGTGTCTGAATATCCCAAAATTCACATAAAATAAACACCAGACTGCAAAAACTAAAAATACTGGAGTAGAAATATAGTTTCTCTTTCTTATTTACTCTCCTTCTCAACTCTCTTCTGTCATGTCATCCATGCTGGGAATAAAATGTTCATGCCATAAATATGAGTCAGAGCATGAAGATAAAATACAAGTGTGCAGAACATGCAGATAAAATACAAGTGTGTTCTTTAACTTGTATACCTGATGTATGAAAGGTATCGTTTTTTTGGTTGTTTTTTTTTTTTATGAGAAAAAATGGAGTTACAAAGCTCATTTTTAATTAAGTTTGTACCACTTATCAAGGTTTGCCAAAGTCTGTTTGCCAAATTCTCCAGGAGATTCTCTAATTTATATAAGCAGTCTTGTTATCTGGAAGCAAAATCGCCATTTCTACATCAGAAGAAAAGAAAAAGAATTTTTTTATCCTTTGTATTATTATTTCATGAGTGCATTATAATGGCAGTAGCCATAGGCAATTAGCAAAGAAATATCTTTTATATTTAGGGCTAATAAGATACTAGAAAATAATGGACTAGAATTTGTTGGAAATCTACTTTTAATGGTTAACTAGCCACAAGGTATCATTACTAAGCATCAGTGATTTACTTGGCAATCTTGTAATGTTCTAAAAACAACTAGGCACAACATCTGTGATTCCTATTACAAGGAATGTTGAAATAGATAGATTACTTAAGTTGAGGAGTTTTGTGTGGTCGCCATGGGCTAAACTAGTTAACCTTCAGTACTAAGCCAGGAACTGGGGGTAGGAGGTGGGTACCAGCTTGTCTAAGGAGGCCCCAGTCTGTCTAGTTCCAAAACAGAGCAGGTTAAAGTATTCAGTGATCAGTAGGATCAGGCATGGTAGTTAGAAAATGCTGTTAATCAATGTCACTATTTTTTCTTTTATGTTCCATACATATCATGGTTTTTAATAATAGCCTTTTTTCCATTTGATATCTGAGTTCATCTGAAATGATAAACATTAAAAGCATAAAAAGTGTCATAACTTGCAGTTATGTAGTAACTTGTTTTCCACTTTAGATGGTATAGATATATTTTTACAATAAAACATTACCATATTTAACCCATTTTTAGCAAACTTAAAAGTTTAAATACACATTGTTTGCAAATTTATTTTATTTTAGCTTTTAGTGATCTTTTTTAAAAAAATTCTTTTCATATACCATGCTTGGGAGCCTTTTGGGACACATTTTACAAAATAACTTTATCACCAGGTAGGTTTGCTGCTAGCAATCACTATTACTTATACTGTAAAAATCTTTTGGAAACAGAAGTATCAGTATTTGGATGACTAGGTGTGTTTTTTTTTTCTGCAATTATTAGTCTTTTGTTATATTTCCATTATTTGTCACATTTTAACATGAACTTTGACGTTAAATGAATTACTTAACACATTTCTCCACCTGTACAAAAGTAAAAATACATTAATAAGGTAATATCCAAGAGTCCCTGAGAAGATACTAGTTTAATGAAAAGTTAAGTAATACTTTATACTAGCCTAAAAAGCAACTTGTTTTTTCAAGATTTATTTCTTCTAGTCTTCAAGATATGACTATTCTTATCATGGGTATACAAATGTGATATATAACTTCTCTGAAAATCATTTAGGCTAATTCCCTAATTTTTCAGGTGAGAAAACTGAGGCCTAAAACGACTGACTTGCCCCAGGATTACACAAGTAGTCTCCATTCCAATCCAAGTTTTTTAAAACCAAATCTAGAGTTCTTTCAACATAAGCTGCTTCTTTTTATATGCTATATATGGCAAAAAAAATTGTTACTATGTTTGATTCTTATGAAACTTAAGCAGAAGGATGAAAATTATCCTTGTTTTTATCTCCTTGCCAATTTCTTTTTAATACTTTATCAGAAAGGAAAGGTGATTTGAACAAGAATAGTTATGGACAATGTATTGAACTATTTATAATAAAGGGCTATTATGCATAAAATGTACATTCATGGAGATACCATAAAGTCTATACTACATAAACTTTGAGATACAATAATTACATATTCTCCCTATGTCATCATAAAGTTATCTACTCAGGAAATTTCTTGATTTGAATTGTTAGTTCAACCACTTTAAGAAGTTGTTGCTATTACATACTATAAAAATATATGGAGGAAATAATTTTCACTAAGTGGTTTAAGCTTCTCAAATATACCTCACTATTTTAATTGTTCAGTTATACTTCGTGGTCAATTTATGACATCTAGTTAAAAATTTCAAAAGTTCTTGAATAATAGTAAAAAATAAACTACCCTGGCTGCTAAAGTATGAATGTTATAAAAATTGCCTGACAAATATTTTTTAAAGCAAACTTATTGATAAAAAATACTTTACATCTAAAATAAAGTGCTACAAAATGTAATCTACAAATAAGAGTCATGGAAACTTTTACTAGTAAGTGTACCAAAATTTTATTTCATTTAACTTGTTTTACTTATTCAGATGCCCCATTGGCAAAAATGGGTAAATAAATCAGTACCTAGCAGATAGAAGGCTGAACCAAAACATAACCTAAGAATGGATTACTTTCCATTAAGATGGTTTTTAAAGAAAACAAACCTCTAAGTTTAAATCACCTATTTAATCCTTGCCTATATTCAAAAGAAATGGCTGGGCCCTAGACCCCTTAGAAAAAAATCTGTCAATGACCAGGTTAACTCATTCCAAAAAAAATGGTTACTTCAAGTCTCAAAGAACCAAAATGAGGCAAAACAGAAGTCCTCAACAAAACTAGGGAGGGGCGGGCAGTAGGAGGCACAACTTGGCATCCAGTTCTCTCTTAGCTGGTTTTGTGTTTGCTTTTTTTTTTTCTTTTTTTGGGAAATAACTTCCCCTAAACACCACAAGTGGCATGACGCTCTCACACAGAAAGCTGGCACTGGCACATGGCAGAGGCCAAACAATCTCCAGCCCCTGTGTTGCTCCTGCCAGGGCCTCCAGGCCTGCTTGGTCCTACCTAAGACTTAAGGCTGGAACCTTCCTGACCCAGTGCAGGAGGCGGGGCGGGGCGGGGTGGGAAGCCTGAGGACGTGTCCTTTGGCTTAGCTCTCCTGCATTTCAGGAGGCATCCCAGTGTCCTGACATTCGGACCACTACGAGAGTGAGGGGCCTGAGAGGCGGGGAAGGAAGGGGTGGGGTGGGCCCCTCTCCATTGCAGTCAGAAGCGCAGCCCCGCCTCTAGTGCTCCCAGGGCGCGTAGCTACAGGAGGGCTGCGGGATCCGGTGCGCTGATCTCCAGCTGAAGCCGCCGCTCTTCCTCCTCCTCCTTCGCCTCCGCTTTCTGGGCCTGGGCCCGGCGGTGCTGCCATTGCTGTTCGTGGTGTAGCTGCAGCAGGGCCCGGCGGTACATGGCCTCCAGCCTCTCGAGGCGGGCCCTGAGGGCCCGGGGGCTGCCGGGCTCTGCCGGGCCGTCCGCAGCTCTCCGTTCCTTGGAGTCGGCCGCGACGCCCCGGGAGTGGCCGCGGGCCTCCTCGGCACCTCCTCCTTCCCCCTCGAGGCCGGGCTCATGGGGCTCCCCTCCCCCAGCCGCGGCCGGCGAGGCCCGCACGGGCGGCTCCTCGTCCTGCCGCTGCAGCGCCTGCCGGAAGAGGCTGCGGTTCTCGCGCTTCAGCCGCCGGTTCTCGAGCCGCAGGCGCCCGTTCTCCTCGCGCAGTCGCGCGTTCTGCCGGTCCCGCTCGTCCCGAGCGCGGATCGCCTCCTGGTGGCTCGCGGCCAGGTCCGCGAACCGCTCTTCCAGCTGCTGGCGGGCGCCGCCCGCGCGGCCTCTCCAACCGCCGCGGCAGCAGCACCCGCCGCCGCCGGCCCCTCCGAGCGCCCGGCCCAAACGCTCCTGGCCGCGACCACAGCTACCCCCGCCGTCGCCATCGCCGCCGTCGCCGCCACAGCCCCAGCGCCTGGCGGCGGCACCACGCATGCGCCACATCGGTCCGGTCCCCGGCTGCCTCGCCCGCCAGCCCTGCTGGTCCGCGGCGCGTGCAGCCGCCGGACACCCGGGGAAAAGCCCGAGCGGCGGAGGAAGAGGCGGCGGCGGCCGCGGCTTCTGGCCTCTGGCCGAGGGAGGCCGAGAATTTGCTTGGTCTAAGGCGCGTCCCGCCTCTTGTGGGGCGGCTACCCCCTTGGGCCGTCTGCGAGTTTGGGGACCGGCTCTCGGACAATAGACACCCAAAGTTGCCTGATGATCCCCAGCCGCGCATCCCCCAGGCAATGCTGCTGTTGGAGGAGGCGGCTGCCCTGGAAGGATTGGTTAAGCCAGCCCGCCAAGGGAGTGAGGCCCTGGCATCACAGGAAGCCACCCGGACGAGCGCTTGCAACTAAGTTGCAAATACGCGGGATAGAGCAAGTACAAAAAAAAAAAATTAAAAAGCAAAACACATAGAACGGGCAGGCCGATTAGGCACTGTATCAAGGGGGCGGGGCAGCTAGGAGGCGCAGTGGAGCCTGGAGGGTAAGACTCAGCTTCCTGGGTTTGAATGTGGCCTCAGATACTTAGCTGTGTGAACCTGGGCAAGTCACTTCACCCTGTTTGCCTCACTTTCCTCTTCTGTCAAATGAGCTGGAGAAGGAAATGGCAAACCTCTCCAGTATCTTTGCCAAGAAAACCTCAAATGGGATCATGAAGAGTCAGACACTTGAAAAAGATTGAACAATTTCAAGGATGGGGTTCATTTAACTCCCATTTAAAGTAGTTGAGGTGCCTTTACCATCCCTTTTGAGTGAACACAGAATGGCTTCTAGATAGGTTTGTGAGGTAGTTTGCTTTTAAAGTGATAAAGATCTTCCATTTTCTAAACCAATGGTGTTCCAAAGGTTCATTGAAAAATAAGATTTTCAGCACTGGAATTGTACGTAAATTTGCCAGGCAGTTTGACTTTAAGATTACAAGCAGTCCCTAAGAGATATTCCAAAGTCAAGTCAAGAATTTGTTAAGCTCCTACTGAGAGACAATAAACAAATAAGAGAGAAGTTGAGGATAAGAAGGAAGGAACTAAAATTAAAGCGGTCTTTTAAAGGCTTGGAAAACCTGAGATTTTAGTTGAGACTTGAAGGTAGACAGGAGGTATAGACGAAAAGGGAGAAAATTCTAGTCATGGGTGACAACTAGTGGAAATTCCACAATATCAGATGTCAGAGATGTTTGTATTTCTCTAGCCAACACGCAAAAGCCACCGTATATGTAAGCCTTGAGTCAAAGTTTTTCTGAACTTTCCCTGATTCACATTAGGGGATTTCTTGCTTTTCTGACTCAGCCCCAAAAATCTAAGAAATCCTTCTTAGATACCACATGTTCTTACTTGCTCCCTTGTAAATTTGCATTTCATAAGATGAAAGAAGGAAAGTTATATTGAAAGGATGAAGGTAAATGGAAGAATCCTTAAATGTGTGCACATATGTATACACTCCAGTCACTTCTAATTCAAAACAGTTATGTTTTTCTCTTCTGTTCCCTTGACTTGGTTCCTTCTGAAATTTCAAATTGACCTCATTAGGTATCTTAGATATTACATTCCACCAAGCTTCTGCTAGGAGGATCTGGGAGCACCCAGTATTGTTCTAAGACCAGGCTGAAATGTTTTGATGAGACTTTTTTTGGTCCTTAGTTACTGCTTTTACCAGTCAGTTAATTGGCAATTATTATCTACTGTGTGTCAGACACTGTATTAAACACAGGGGTTAAAAAATAAAATTTTTAAAAAGAAAAAAAAAACAGCAAAGCAAACAAAAAATCCAGCCCCAATTCCCAAGGAACTTACAGTATAATGGGAGTAGACAATATTCAAGCAATTTTTAAAAAACAAGATATATACAGGCTAAATTGGGTATAGTCTCACAGTGAAGGCAAAGAGGACAGGAAAATGCTTCTTGAAGAAGGTGGAACTTTAGCTAAAATTGAGGTAGCCAAAGAAGCTAGGAGACAGGTGAGGAAGGGGACTATTCTGGGCATAGGGGAGGACCAGTAAAAATACTAGAGTGGGGGTGGCTAGGTGGCGCAGTGGATAAAGAACCGGCCTTGGATTCAGGAGTACCTGAGTTCAAATCCGGCCTCAGACACTTGACTTACTAGCTGTGTGACCCTGGGCAAGTCACTTAACTCCCATTGCCCAGCAAAAAAAAAAATACTAGAGTGGCAAGGAGGCCAATGACACTGACTCACAGAGTAGGGTGTAAGGAAACTAGAAATTTAGAAAGGGGTCAGGTTACAAAGGATTTTAAAAGCCAAAGAAATGATTTTATATTTGATCCTGGAAGCAACAGATAGCTATTGAAGTTTACAGGATAGCAGTTTATTGGTCAGACATAACTTTGGGAAGATCAGTTTGAAAGCTGTGTGAAGGATAGACTAGAGAAGAGAGATTTGAGGCAGGTTAGACCAACCAGCAGACCATTGTGTGGTAAAGAAAAAATATGAAAGTTTTTAACAGTCCGTTAGGATAATCTCACAATTGTAATGGTCCATGCCTGAAGTAAGAGGGCCTGGACCAGGGTAGTTGCAGTATCAAAAGAGAGAAAGGGCTTATCCAATTTATCCAAGAGATATTAATGTAGTAACACAGGATTTAACAACTGATTGGATATGGGGAGTTAGACTTGCCACTGGGGAAATAATATACTCTTGCATGCAGTCCAATTGGAATAAAATGGTTTTTTATTTGTGTGCTAGAAAAGGTTACCTGAGAGGGAAGTTAAAGACTCCTTATTGGGTGTGGGGTGGGAAAAGCTTGAATGAGGGGTGGTGGTCCTGACTTCTGGAGTTATCTCTTTCCCAGGGTGGTGCTGCTCAAGTAGTAGCCACACCTAATAGACATCTCCCCTTACTTCTTAGGTGTGTCCTTTAGTTTTGCTTCTCTAGAAAAAAAAAAAAACTTCTGAGTTATCCTAATTTCCCAATTTATCCTAATAGCCTAATTTAGCCCCATGTCAGACTGAAGAGTCAAGAATGACACCTAGATTGGGAACTTGGGTGCCTGGTAGGATGGTGGTACACCTTACAGTACTAAGAAAGTTAGGTAGAGGTGAGGGTTTGGGAGGAAAGATGAGTTTAGTTTTAGATACAGTGAGGTTAAAATGCCTATCCAAGATGATCCTCCAGTATCTAATACAAAATCCTCTGTTTAGCATTTAGAGCCCTTCATAACCTCCCTTCCCCCCAGCACATTTCCAGTCTTAAACCTCATACTTTACCCCACCCACATCCTATTCAGTGGCACTATCCTCCTTGCTGCTCCATGAAGAAGATAAACCTCTCAGGGCATTTTCTATGGCTTCTGTCTTCCCTGGCTTCCTTCAAATCCCAGCTAAAATCTCACCTTCTACAGCAAGCCTTTCTCAAGCTATTTTAATCCTAGTGCCTTCCCTCACTTAATTATTCCCTATTTATCCTATATAAGATTGTACATATTTGCTTGTTGTCTACCTCATTAGATTGTGAGCTTCTTGAGGGCAGGGACTGTCTTTTTGCCTTTTTTTTTTTTAATATCCACAGAACTTAGCGCAGTGCCTGGCAAATATTAGACATTTAATAAATGCTTTGTGATAGATTCACTGACTACAGTACAGCCTGTTCAAGATGACAGGTATTTGGAGATAGCCTTTTCAGTTTTTTCCCATCTAAAAGATGATCTACTTCACTTTGCAATTTATTAAGAAAGACACTGACACCATTCCCCTTTGCCACTATTTCTTTTGACTTCTGGTCTCATAAAAGTTTGTCTAGAGCAGGTGGATGTTTGTTTCAAAGCTTCAAGAGAGTTCTGGCAACTTCATACACAAATAGGGTGACTACAAATATTGATGTATTTTGTTCCTCTGATGCCAAGTAAGGGTAATGTAGGGATGGATTTAATTGATCAAATTGATTGTGAGGCTTCCCAAAGAATTACAAGACTCAGTGACTCAGTTTCCAGTTTTATTAAAAGACTGACGGCCACAGGGAGAACACTCAAAGGAGAAAGGTGTCATTAGTAAGGAGATGAAAATGGTTATATTTATAGTGAAAAATGTAGGTTATTTACTCATCCTAATCTCCTCCTTGTGGGAGGCTCATATCCTATTTTGGAATTCTTGGGATGCTAAAATATCCCCCAAGCAGGTACCTTTCTCACTAGGGGTGTGTTTTCGGGGTTTAAATGTCATAAGGTGAACTTAAAGATACTTTTGGTCTTTCTGGGCATGTTCCTAAGACATGTTTAAATTTGTCAGACCCCAGGGTCTCTCTGTTTAGGATATTTCTTTACTTTATGATCTGGTTTCTAGGGACAATTTCTGTTTCCTGTCATCCAGGATTATTAATCCCTGGCTACTGTTTAAACTTCTGTTGATAGTGTTTGATGATAAAGACTCCAACCCTCTGGTTGATAAGAACTCAAACCTTAGTTTCTCTATTTACCCTTCTGGCCTCCTCCATCAAGGGGATCCCTTGACATAGGGGTACCGCTACTTGTTAAGAAGCCAATAAATAGGGAGCTAGGTGGCACAGTGGATAAAACACCAGCCCTGGATTCAGGAGGACCTGAGTTCAAATCAGGTCTCAGACACTCATCACTTACTAGCTATGTGACCCTGGGCAAGTCACTTAACCCTAACTGCCCAGCAAACAAAAACAAAAAAAAAGAATCTTTAGGTAACTCTTTAGGTTTTTTCATATGACCCTAGGCTGTAAGTAATCCCTATTATTCACCAGAAGCTTTTAAAGTGGAGGAAGCAGAGATACTTTGTTTTCTCTAAATACTTCTGGTCCCACCCCTTTCAGAAAAACCATTCACTTGGAAAAAAGGAAGGGGGAATAGGAAATGTATTACCTACATTTGCTTGAAATATAACAATAACAATAACAACTACAACAACACCCTTTCAGGCTGACTACTTATACTGTAATTTCCTATAAGAAAATGCAACCATCATCACAGTTTGGGATATGAGGAATATATATCCATCCTTCCTTGATCCTCCCAACTCTAAATCAAAGAAAAAGTTATTCTCATATTCCACATTTGATAGAAGTAGAAGGTCTCAGGCCACTTTCTCACTCTTAATCCTCAAAAAAAAATATTGTTAGGGGTTGTAGAAAAAAAGTTTTATTTGATGAAACAAGATCCAGTAAAGATCCTCAAGTTGTTCAATGCATTAATTGCACCATTTATCCATGATTAACCTTCAACCTATATTTGCTGTTCACCTTAGAGGTAGAGAAGGGGCAAAGGTCATTAATCTTTCTTCACTCTCTCCCTCCCCACTTTGCAAACTGAAAGTTACAACCCATTTTACTGTTCAACTAATATATTCTTTCAATAAACATTATGCATCTTAACAGGTGAACCAAGAGAATATAGTGTCACTGAAATCGAGAGGATAGATTTATGAAGGAGTCAAAAACTGTGTAGCATGTCCAGGAGAATAAAGACCTTTGAAGCACTCTTGGATTTGTTGATCAGTGATCGTTCAGAGAGAACTTCAGTAAGAGTGTTGGTTAGAAGGGGCAGCTAGGTGGTGCAGTGGATAACGCACCAGCCCTGGAGTCAGGAGTACCTGAGTTCAAATCTGGCCTCAGACACTTCACACTTACTAGCTGTGTGACCCTGGGTAAGTCACTTAACCCCCATTGTCCTGCAAAAAACAAAAAAAAATGTCATGGGGCGCAGAGCACCCCAGAATTTCTCTGGGGCACACCGAGGAATCTTCTTGAGAAACTAAACCAGAGAACAGATAACGCCTAGAGAGATAAGCTGAACCAAACCGGACTGAGCTAGCTTCGGATTCCTACCCTTCATTCTGGTCTCCCTTACTCTGGAGAGATAAGTTTGGGTGTGGCTTCGGCCTTTGTGTTCTGAAGAGGGATCCGTAGCCACCCCTCACCCAATTCCTTTAGTCACTACCAGTGGGGGATGGTCCTCCACTGCTCACCCAATTCCCCCAGCTACCACCAGTGGGGGATGGTCCTCTCTCACTAAAGGAACTTTTCACGGGCAGATGGTCCACCCCCATCAGTCCTCTATAAAAGTACCTTCCAGTCTCCTGTTCGAGGAGATTTGGTACCTCTGAGCCATGTGCTTTATGCCAAATCTCCCCATGAAAAGTCCAAGGATTTCTTTCATGGTTTCCCTCCCCCCACCCTTCCCTTCCCTTGCTCCTAAATAAACTATCACCTTGTTCTAACTAAGTTTTGTGTGCAAGAGGGTGTAATTCTTTAAAGAGGAATTCCTAAGAACCCCAACCCCAACCCGTACCCGATTTCCCCCATATCAAAAACAAAAAACAAGAGTATTGGTTAGAGGGAGCCATATTGTAAGTGACTGAGTTGAGAGTGGGCAGGGGAAAAAATCATCAGGTATTTATAGTCTCTTCAAGTAATTTGGCTATAATGAAAAAAAAGAGCTTGAAGAAATCTGACTTATGGAAGACAACATCATTGGTCCATTTTTTCAATTATTTGTGTATCAAAAATGACATACTGACTTAGTTGCCAAATCCATAGAAATACTAGTAGATGAAGTCCCCAAAATGAGGCTGATTAATCCTCCCCTCAGAATTCTAAGGATGCAGAGTTCTTCTCATGATTATGCTTTAAGCCTCTGTTAAAATGTTCACTCATCAATTTCAATCACGAGGAATTACTGCCCCAATATAATTTGCTTACTATCTCCCAATGATATTCCAATAATATCAGTAATCAAGCAACATCATTATCTTAGCCAAAGGAATAGTCACTGAAATATTTAGCAAAAATACAAAAACTAAAACATTCATTAAAGAAAATGCAATATACAAAAATATCCACCAGAACTGAAGCACATACCCCTCTACTACTTCCATTCTTGGGGAGAGTGAGTTCCAAATTGAAGTGTTGCTTCGAAAAATTAATTTATATTTATAATTTGTTTTTTAAATTGAGTTCCAAATTCTCTGCCTCCTTTCACCACCCATAGAGAAGGCAAGCAATATGTTATCAATTATACATGTGAAGTCTTGCAAAACATTTCCATATTAGTTGCAAAAAAAACCCCCAAGGATAGTATAAAAATAGCTAAAACACCAGGTGACAGAATTCTAAAAGATCTTGACAGGTAAGAATATTTGACCCAATACAATAAGGTTAAATATAAAAGGGATAAATTTTAAAGGTCTTACTGTTAAATTCAAAATCATTAGACCAGGTGTTATTTATTCAGTTGACTTTTTTATTATTATCTCCCATTGCTTCCTTGTGAGAACCTTCTACCATGAGATCTTTGACCTTAGACTTTCCTGCTTTTTTTTGTTTAGATGTAGTGGGTTTGGAGTCAGAAGACCACTTAATTTTGTGTAATGTAGGCCAAGTCACTTAATCTCTTTGGGTATTGGTAGTCTTATCTACCAAATGAGACCTGAGAAGTAAGGTCCCTCTGAATTCTAAATCTGTCTTCATTTGATCCTATACTTCACACTTTTGTTTCTATATGGGGACATAGTTTTTTTTTCTTTTTTTTTTCCTATCTGAACTCTAACTATCCTTCAAGGCTCAAACCTTATTTCTTTTGTGAAGCCTTCAGTTTCAAGGGGTTTCTTCTTCCTCTGACTTCCTCTACCACTTATAATCTGCCACTCATGGGGCACTGCCTTATTTTTCAATTGTTTTATATTTCATCTTATCTGTCCAAGCAGATTGTCAGTTCCTTAAAGCAGGGGTTGTATCTTGTATTTTGTCATTTTAACAGTACCTTCAATACTATCTCCTGCAGAGTGTATACACTATTGTATCTTTGAGAGGCAATCTTGGAATGACAGCTTAACTGTCATTCTAGGAAGAAGTAGTGAAGAAAATGAGAGTTTAACTGTCATTCTGGATTGACTGTTAACTATGATAGCTGAAGAGAAGACAGAAGGCCTAACAGAACTTATTTCCTGAGAGAACTGAGTTTAACCTTTATCATGTGAAGAAATACAAAGATAATTTTTTGAGAAAACATTGTAATTGGTATTTTGAATGATAGGATTGTATTTTCAGAATTGAGAATTCTGCAACTATAGTGATGATTAAAGATGACTGACTATGATCTTTCTCACAGTATTTATATTATAAAAAAAGTATGGGGGTAGCTAGGTGGCGCAGTGGATAGAGCACTGGCCCTGGAGTCAGAAGGACCTGAGTTCAAATCCAGCCTCAGACACTTAACACTTACTAGCTGTGTGACCCTAGGGAAGTCACTTAACCTCAATTGCCTCACCAAAAAAAAAAAAAGTATGGATGCTTGTTTTATTGTTTGTTACTTTGTTAATAAATAGTATAGCTGACCTAGGAGATTAGGAAATTTGAGAAGGAGGGGGAGAGGAGAGGAGACAGAGACAGAGACAGAGACAGACAAACAGATAGACAGGCAGACATAAGACAGAGAGACAGAAAGAGATGAGACAGAGAAGAAGTAGAAGAAAGAGGAGGAAGAGAAGAAATGGTAGAAGAGGGGAGGAGACATGGTGAGGGAGAAGGGTAGAGGAGCAAACATTTATGGGAAAAGAGATTTATCTTACCAGTTTAATAAACAGGGGTGAAGACTCATCTAATTATTTATGAAGAACATGTGGCAATTTTAGTAATTAATGTGAAAATATCAGAAAATAGAGAATTATTGCCTTAGCACATGGATAAGTATAAGGCAAATTAGCTAGTAACAGGTAGAGAGAGATGATCACACTACATAAGCTATGGGGGTTATGAACTATGAACTCCTGCTACATCATATAAGAACACTCTTGTGCAGTGATGTAGAAGAGATTCAGTCAGGTATGTTTGGAAGAAAAAAACAGTCTATTCTTATGTTTTAGCCAAATATGTCAGACTTTATTAATCAGTTCTGCTATATTGACATATTTGTCCTCCCCCCTGAAAAAAATATAGGAACCAATATGAATGGTAGTGTAGTGTTATACAATGTTAATCGTTAATAAATAAATACCACAGTAAATAGCAACCAAGTCTGAGATTTTAGATTGCTGCTCACCTCGAAACCTAGGCTTACATGAGTATGTGGGGCAGGCTTAATTTAGGGATTAGAAGGGGAGGGCATGGGGGTGAGGACGGGGATGGTTTGAAGCAGTGCTTCTTTGCTCACAGCTCCTATTGCACCAGAATATATACAATAATTTGGCACTTTACCTTGAAAAAGACTTGATGTTTGCTTGTGGAAGTGGGTGTCCGAAGGATTGCATCTTGTGAATTATTCTAAAATTTATTGTTTCTTGTGAGAGAATTTTAGTAGAAGCAAACTCCAGATTTTGTGTTATGCTTAAAATGTTCCCTAATCCATCAATCACGTGGAATAAATCTATAAATAAACATTTTCAAAATATATTATAGCAGAACTGCCCATACAAGAATTGTGCTCAGAAAGGGATTTGAAGCAGCAGAATTTCTCTAGCTAAATAATAAAGCCTTCTTCCCTCAAACAAATCCCAATTTACATTTTATAGTAATTGTGAAACAAAAAAAAATATTTCACAGCAATGGTAAAAACAAAAGCATGTCGTTTTAGTAAGGAGTTTTAGAATTATCAAATCATTGATGTTAATGTCAGAACACACCTTTGAGATTGATTTATCTTCTTAGTAAAGGAATACTTTCCTTCAAGGACATTAGCTCCTATTCCACTTTTACTTTCCTGCCCTATCCAATATTTCTTGGATTTACTTAAATTACCTAAATTAAGAGTTAAAAATACTCCTTTTCTCTTTTGTTTATTTTCCTTTCCTTCTTTCCATCCCCCCCCCCCCTTTTTCCCTTTTGTTCCATATTTTTTTGGTCCAGTTGAGGGCAGTTCAGAAGTCTCCTTTTTGTTATACTCCGATCCATCTTCTAAAATTAAGTAATATTCATCTCTGGTTTCCTTTACCAAAAAGTGTCCATTTTCTTCTTTTTTTTTCTCTTTCTAAACTATATTGTAACATAGTCTCCCATTCTTTTACAATAACTTGATTTGTCCTTTCTCTATTCTCTCTTTATAACTCATATAAGATAGAATTTTGGAGAGTATAAAACCGTTGTTGTGTTTTGTTTCCCATTTATGTTTTTATCAGAATTGTAGATCATGTCCACATCTCCTCTTCACATTTTTCTATTCTTTGAGAGATCTTTTACTGATAAATTTCACTTCCTGAGGTCTCAGGGCTTGAATGATATAGTTTCCTTAGTGGTGAGATCAGACTCCCTGTTCTTATAGCTTTAAAAATGTATGGGGGCAGCTAGGTGGCACAGTGGATAAAGCACTGGCCCTGGATTCAGGAGGACCTGAGTTCAAATCCAGCCTCAGACACTTGACACTTACTAGCTGTGTGACCCTGAGCAAATCACTTAACCCTCATTGCCCCGCAAAAAAAAAAATAATAATAATAATTATAATGTATGAAACAGGATGGAAGATGGTGGTGCTGATCACAGAGGGAATAAGTTTGGGGATCACAGTGAATGTTATGAGATTTATAATGTAGTAGCAAAAATGTAAATGAGAGGGAGGTTATACTTCTAACATCAGGGGGAGGATCCAGAAACTTCCCCAAAGGTGGTTCTTGTTGGCAAGATATACATCAGGACAACTGGAGATGGCCCTGGAATTTTTTAAGACAATTAGGGTTGTGACTTGCCCAGAGTCACACAGGTAGTAAGTGTTTGAGGTGAGATTTGAACTCAGGTCCTTCCATCTTCAGGACCAGTGCTCTATCTGTTGCACTACCCTAGTCACTTACTGCCAATTGCCTTAAACATCCAGGGCCATCACCAGTAGTCCTGATATATATCTAGCCACTGGACCCAGATGGCTCTGAGGGAGAGAGTAAAGCTGGTGACCTTGCACAGCCCTCCCTCACTTAAATCCAATTCAGTGCAAGTCATGACATCATCCTGATTTAATGGTCCTCTTTGAGAACAAAGGACAAACAACAATGCTTGAGTTCAGCAATTGGATATTCTACCACTGGTATCAATAAGTTATAACTTGGATGGGTTTTTAAATATTTATTATATTTTCACATATACATAATATGAACTATATACATACATACATATATGCATACATGTGTATGTATAGATGTGCGTATAGTGTATACACACACACACATACATATACACATATATATAATGTGACAAAATAATGGAATTTGGCAGATGCCCAGGGGTCCCACCTGACTGATTTAGTATAGTCTGAGAAACCGACTAAGTACCTACCTGGGGTGATTAGATATAGGCCATGCCTGGCCTGGCCTGCCCTGAGTGACATATACTACTGATGTCACCAGGGGGATCACTCTCTGCCAAGCAACTTGAAGGACCTCCCTTTTGGGGGAGGGAGAGAAAAGGTAGAAATGAGAATGCTGAGGCTGGGAGCTCTCTCTTTCCTGTTGGTGAGCTTCTGAGAGCGGACTGGAGAGGAGCTGCACGGCTGACTCCCATAGAAACTACGGACCCCAGGTTTTGAGTTAATAGAAACAAGGCCAGCTCTTCAAATTAGCTGAGCTGGAAGCAAGTTTGGAGATTGAGTGAGTCTTTGCTAGAGCCAGGGAGCTTATCTATTTCTCTCTTCCCCTATTCCATTGTCCCTGCCTTTATTAACTTCACCTTTGTTACATATTTTATTCCCACTAATAAAACCTGATTTGTTTGTGGAAAAGAGGCTGTTAATCTCCTTTCTTATTAGCCTGGGAGAAATAATTTAAAAAGGCAGTTTGGAAGAGAGAAAATTTTGGACCTAGAGGTCCCTCATTATTTTCTAAACCCCAGTATTATGGCAAGCCACCCAATTAACTCTCCCCATATTAAACTTGGCCCCTACAATATGTGTATATATGTATATATATGTATATAGGCAGCTAGTTGGTGCAATGGAGCGGTGGAGTCTGGAATGGTCCTGGAGTCAGGAAGACTCATCTTCCTGAGTTCATATGTGACTTCAGATACTACCTGTGTGATCTTGGGTAAGTCACTTAAGCCTATTTGCTTCAGTTTCTTCCTTTGGAAAATGAGTTGGAAAAGGAAATGACAAACCAGTCCAATATCTTTGACAAAGAAAACCCCAAATGGGGGTTCAGACAGAAAACAATAACAAAAGTATATAGTACAAAAGTATAACTAAGGGAATTCCAGTATTGGATTCAGATACAGGTTAGTATGTCAGAAACAGACCTTTTGTTTAACTTAATTCTACATAAATTTCTGCAACATTCCTTGTCGAGTAGGTAGAGGACATAGGACAGTACATCAACAAGAATTACTTTGTAGTAATTAAAATTACAGCAAGATAAGAAAAAAAATGGCAAAAAATGTTTTGAGAATGTACAGCCTGATGATGAGTGAAATGAGCAGAACCAGGAGAACATTGTGCACAATTTCATCAACATTGTGTGTTGATCAACTGTGATAGACTAGATTCTTCTCACCAAACCAATGGTACAAGAAAGTTCCAAAGGACTCATGATGGAAAAGGCTCTCCAAATCCAGGGGAAAAAAAAAAAAGGAAACTGAAATATGGACGCTGATTGAACCATACTATCTCTTTTGGTTTTGGTGCTGTTTTTCTTTTTGGAGGTTTTTCCTTCTTGCTCTGATTCTTCTTGTATCACATGACTAATGCAGAAATATGTTTAACGTTATATATCAGATTACCTGCTGTCCTGGGAAGGGGGGAGGGAGGGAAGGGAGGGAGAAAAATTGGAAATTGGAAATCTTATCTAAACAAAGGTTGCTTTGGGGCAGCTAGGTGGTACAGTGAATAAAGCAGGATTCAGGAGGACCTGAGTTCAAATCCAACCTCAGACACTTGCCACTTAGCTAGCTGTGTGACCCCTGGGCAAGTCACTTAACCCTCATTGCCTCAGGAAAAAAAAAAAAAAAAGAGAATGTACAGCCTTTTGAAGTAGCATTGATTATTTCCCCTTCTTCATCCTAGGCACTGGGTGATCTGGGGCCCATAAATACTCTCTCCTGGATTAAAATGTGTTCCTAGGAAGCATAAACCTTATCCAGAGGGTTGTTCCTGAAAGAAACATATTATGGGACCCCATTATCCTCTGCTACCTCACCATCATATAAATGCATTTTGATGTCCTGGTATCTAGGACTAGGCTCACCTTCTATTCCCTTACCGCAGCTGCCGCCTTTCTACCTATTCATCAACAGGGACAATAAAATGAATGAAGAACCCATACAAGGTGGCCTTTTCTCTCAAAGCCAACATAGGCAGAAGTGCATCTTGATCTTTCTCCTATCTTTTGCTTCCCTTCTCCCCACCTGAATAATTGCACTCTCAGTCTATTAGATTGTGAGTGTAGAAAATGTCTTTTTGCCTCTTTTTGACACATATTGTAGGTATTTAATAAATGCTTATTGACTAAATGGTAGTTCCTTTTTCTATGCCATCTCTTCTACCCCTACCCCTACCCCCAACTTCCACCAGTGATTCTTTTATGAAGTAATGGGGCTTAGTCCATGAAATTCTAATTAAATTCTTTCTCCTTCCATTCTAATCATTACCTTTTAAAATCACTAGTTCCTTAGATCCCTTGATAACCTGTCCCTTTGTTACTTAATCAGTAAGAAGAATTTTTAAACAATAATCTTCCTTAGCCCTATAAGCATGAGAGAGTTGATTTCATTATTAAGACTTTTTCTTGTTAATCCTTTTTTATTTGGAAGATCACATTTCAATTTCCTCTTTGTTTTTAAACAAGAAGTAACATGAACTACTGAATTAATTTTTGGTGACAGGTAAAGGACTTTCCCTCATTTGTTTGAAATATTTACTGTTTCACATTGAGATTCTGAAGTTTAAGTACTATGTGTCTTGGTGATTACAAGTTGAGGTTTCTTTTGGTAATCTGTTGGTTTTATTAATATATATTTTGTTCTCTGTTTTTAATACTTCTAATCAATTTTCCTGTATTATTTCTTATATAGTGGTATTTAGACTTTTCACTTCATCTCATTTTGGGGGGATACTCATGCTCTTATAATATCTCTGAACAGTCTATCCTCAAAGTCATGTACATTTATTTGTATATGTTACAGAATTAGGACTATTAAAGTTTAACCTGGCCAGTTTACATTGGTCTCCTTTAGACACAACTTGAAGCAAGAGAGGTAAGCCCATTAGGCATTGCTGCTGCCTGAGTGGTGTGAGGGGGACTGAAATGGCTCTGAAGATTGGAGTCATCTCTTGACTCTTCCCCCAGCCACCACCAGTGGGGATCGGTCCTCCCTTTGGTGATCACCACCAATAAGGCAACTTTCCACAGTCAGATGTTCATTCCATCCAGTCCCTACACCATCAGTCCTCTATAAAAAAAAGTATTTGCCTTTCTCTTGCTCAAGGAGATAGTTATCTCAGAGAACCAAGTCTCTGTACCATGCTATCTCCCCATGAGAAAAGTTTGACTTCTCTCTTGGTTTCCTTTCTCTAATGCCTAAATAAAATATTATTATATTCTAATTGTATTTGTGTACAAGGGTGTAATTCTTTAAAGAGGACTTCTTAAGGACCCCAACACTCCCAGCAATTTCCCCCATAACAGTATAGAACATGTGCTCTTGTCATTTTAATTTTTGATTATGTTTTGGTGAGTTTTCAACTGTATCTATATTTTTGAATTTCACATTTAATATTATATTTTTCTGAAGCTCTTGCTATCTTGGAGATATTCTCTGTTGTGTGTTCTATCATGCAATTGGTAAGCATTTAGTGTCCACAGTATGCACTGATCATACAGATAAATTTCATATTCTCTTGTTCATCAAAATAATTTCTTCTTTGAAAGGCATGAATTATGCACTGATTTCTATCCTAACTTCCATCCTTTAATTTTTTTTACTATTTCTTTTCTTATGATGATAGATGGTTTACTTCTAATCTAGTATTATTGTAGGCCCTACAGAATTTGTTGACCTTTATGTTTTCTGAAAATTTTGAGGCCATTTTACATCATAGGAAGACATTTCATCTTGGTGCTGTGGCCTTTCCTCATCTCTCTGTTGATTCTTCTCTTTTGAAGAATTTCCATTTTAATTTTTCTGTTTGGAATCTTGGCTCATCCCCAAAAATTCTGTTGGCATACTTGCCCTCTGTACCTTTGCCTTTCATAAAATAGAGTTGTAGCAGATGTCAGCACTGGTTGACCCTTTCCCCAACAATTGTCTCAGCATTTTTTCCTTTTCAGACTTCCACACCTTTTGTATTTTCAGCCTCAGACCAATGTTTGGCAGAGAAAGAGAAGGCAAAGTCTGATTTGCTAACTATAATATGAAAACTCCACAGATTTGTATTCCCTTATTTTATTCATGTGAATAATCATCTTTTTATTTCTACATCTCCTTCCCAAACAGACTTGTTCTTCTGGGGATCTAGGTGAGTTCAATGTTCTTCTGTCCCTCATTAAGGCATGGGCTTAGGGTAAGGGCATTAGTATTAGATTGGGTTAATGCTAAAAGGGAAGGAATAGAAGTGATCCCGTTAAAGCTCCAAATTAAGGCTTGTTTGGGTTTTATGGGGTCAGAGCTGACAAGGGTAAAGTTGAAGCATGAGTTCTTAACTTATCCCGCACGGTTATTTCAGATGACTGTACTGTGTGAAGACATTTACCATAATTTTATCTACATATATAGAGGATGAATTATTGATTCACTGTGCTGGATCCTGGGAATTATGTTTAGACCTGCCTTATAGAGGCAGCTAGATTCAGAGTTTTAGATTTGTAGTCAGGGAAACATAAGTTTGAATCCAGCTTTAGACACTTATCCTTGTGGTCCTATAATACAGACTTTCTCCCTGAAAGTCATTCCCTCAGCCTCAGTTTCTTTTTACCGGTAAAATGGGTATAATAATAGCACCCATCTCATGTGTTTTTTTGTTTGTTTGTTTTGTTTTTTTTTGGCGGGGCAATGAGGGTTAAGTGACTTGCCTAGGGTTCACACAGCTAGTAAATGTCAAGTGTCTGAGGCCACATTTGAACTCAGGTCCTCCTGAATCCAGGGCATGTGCTTTATCCATTGCAGCCCTTAGCAGCCCCAATGGGTTGTTGTAAAGATTAAATGGGACAGTAAAATTCCAAAGAACAATATAAATATTAGTTATTATTTTTATTCCACCATCTTACAGTATTTATCTTGTAGATTTTTAAGGAAAGTGTCCCCAAAACAAATGATAATCTAGAATTTGGCACTCTCTTATTAGTTTTATGTGCATTGACCTGGCCTGGCATCTCTAAACATGAAGAGAATAAAAAGAGCTATGTGTTAGAATTAATATTTAAAGAAATTTGATGTCACTAGTTAAGTGGCAGTTTGCTGAGAGGTGCATATCAAATTTAACATGGAGAGCTTTTTTGGGTGTGTGGTTCCTTGAGGCTTTTAATCCCTGGCTTTATTATCACTGCGTGTTGAAGGGTTTAGTGAATTACATCCTGAGCTTTGTGTGTGTTAATATTCTTTCTAATGATCTAGCTGAAGATGGTTTATTACTGGGGAACAGACTTATTAGTAGCTCTGAAGAGTACTTATTGAGGCTCAGCAGCATGAATATCACTTTATTGAAATAATCACTGAAAAGTTAGAATTAGGTAATATTGATTGCATTTATTTATTCTTTTGATATGGACAAAATATTAAAAGCCATCAAACACCAGAATTGTTATTTGACAGTATCATTTAATTCTAGCTACAAGGAGAATGCAATATAAATAAAAGCCTCATGAGTTACCAGTCTTAATTAGGATGCATTTAGCAATAGTAAAACTTTCTACATTAAAAGAGGATACTAAATGTATGGTACCTCAAGTTAAATGAATAAAGATGGAATATTTCATTAAATATCAGAACACATTGTAATTTTTTGCCTGTTTTTTTTTTGTTTTTATTTTTGTTATTTTGTTTTGTTTTATAAAGTAGCCTGTGGCCATTATGATATTCATTGCTAGTGTGGTCCTCTGAAGTACATTACCCTATGTACTAAGGACTAGGAGATGTCTTTGCCAACTCCTAGGATATTTAGGTGTTCTGCTCATTCTCCAAATATCTCTTAGGCATAGGGCTTCCTTTTTCCAGGATTTTTCCACTGTTTTTCGCATTCCTGTCTGTTCTTAAAAAACATAGAGCATAGAGCTCCAGGATCAAGCTATTGTTGCTTACTGGGAAGCAACTTACTGGGAATGACTCTGCCTTACATAGCCGTTGAACAGAAAATCTTGTGCTTATTACTAGAGCTCTACCCAGACCCATAGACTCAGCCATGATAGAATACAAAAAAATCAACAAGTAATATAACTGTATTACCACTTAACTGCCACTGCTTCCTGAAAGGCTAAAAAATTCAAGTAAGCCATAGCCATCTAACACCATGATTTTTGCCACTTGGACCAGAACTTAAGATACCAGAACCCTTGTTACCACCACCTTGTTCAAGATCAGAGCCTTAGACCCAAGCCTTGACCACGAGTCAAGTGAATGTTCCATATGCAGAATTTCTTCTAACTAAGAATTGTAATGGGGGGAAATGGGGTACAGGTTGGATCAGGGTTGGGGTTCTTAGGAATTCCTCTTTAAAGAATTACACCCTCTTGCACACAAAACGTAGTTAGAATAAGGTGATAGTTTATTTAGGAGCAAGGGAAGGGAAGGGTGGGGGGAGGGAAACCATGAAAGAAATCCTTGGACTTTTCATGGGGAGATTTGGCATAAAGCACATGGCTCAGAGGTACCAAATCTCCTCGAACAGGAGACTGGAAGGTACTTTTATAGAGGCCTGACGGGGGTGGACCATCTGCCCGTGAAAAGTTCCTTTAGTGAGAGAGGACCATCCCCCACTGGTGGTAGCTGGGGGAATTGGGTGAGGAGTGGAGGACCATCCCCCACTGGTAGTGACTAGAGGAATTGGGTGAGGGGTGGCTACTGATCCCTCTTCAGGACACAAAGGCCGCAGCCACACCCAAATTTATCTCCCCAGGGTAAGGGAGACCAGAATGAAGGGTAGGAATCCCAAGCTAGCTCAGTCCGATTTGGTTCAGCTTATTTTATCTGTCCTCTGGTTTAGTTTCTCAAGGAGAAGCTTCCTTGATGTGCCCCAGAGAACTTCTGGGGTGCTCTGCGCCCCATGACATTCCCCACTTCTCTATATATAAGGAAAGGGGACGAAGATTCTTCTGAAACTGCTTCATGCTGCCCGGGGGTCGAAGAAATCACGGCGCAAGGGAGGGAGAAGGGAGAGAAGTGGAGAAGGCCTGGGGTGCGCAGAGCTGTGAGGGGCCCAGAGAGTCCAGAGTCGACACATAGGCACAATGGGTATCTGCCATGAATCCTTGAGCCTAGATGGAACAGACTTAAACAAAAAAATTAAAACTGACCAGAGCAAAAAGGAAAAGGGACTTTATCAGATCAGGAGTCAAGTTCCCACTTTTTGCAGGACAGGGTGTGGCCTGCTTTACAGGAGGGAGTTCAAGCCTAATTCTGTGATAGGCAGTGTCTGTCTACATTTAGGGTCCCTTTATCCCATCCCCATTTTGTGCCTTGATTGCATGCTAGGACCTGAACCAGAGAGTAAGACAGAGGTCGCCCCAAAACCATTCCTAGATTTGCCTCCTATGTCCAGCTTGGTCATGGGCCTGACAAGGTGCTGACCAGGAGAGCAAGCTGCAGAGCCCTGGATTTTTGCTAAGCTGATCTCTTGGGTGCTGCCCTGGGGACAAAGAGGTAGGAGGGCAGGCCTCACCTTCGTAGGGCGTCCCCCACTTCTGTGTCCCGGTTTACTGCAGCTGCCAGAATCTCGGCCAGCCAGAGTTCTGCTGGTAGCAGATGTGGTGATGGCTGCTGCTATTATAGAATCTTGGTCTATGGAGCGGGCACGAGCCATCTTTTCTCTCTCTTTGGCTACTGCAAGGTCCCTGTTATTAAAAATCTTAAAAGCAATGTCAAGGAGTTGTGAGGATGGGATCTGGGGACCCCAGTCTAACTTCTGGAGCTCTCTCCTAATGTCAGGAGCAGACTGGCTGATAAAATGAATATTGAGGACAGGTATTCCTACATCTCTTTGGGGGTCTAGGTTAGTATATTTCTTCAGAGAGTCTGCTAAGCAGCTCATGAAGACAGCAGGATTTTCATTAGACCTCTGTGTTATCTCCCTCACCTTTCCATAATTGACTTGTTTCTTAACCCCCCTTCTCATTCCCTCAACTAGGCAGGTGGCCATGAGATTTCTATGAGCTCGGTCTTCCCTGTTATCATAGTTCCATCTCGGTTCTATGACCGGGACAGCTGTAAATCCAGGGATCCCAACCCAATTTCCAACCTGCGAGTGTTCATCCCCAACTTGTACTGCCAGGTCCCAAATCTGTTTTTTCTCGTCAGGGGTACAACAGCTGGCAAGAATAATTTGCAAATCGGTTCAGGAAAGGTCAAACTCCAGTGTCACAGACTTAAAGCCATCTATGAACTTTGTGGGGTTCTCTGAGTAGCTCCCCAATTTATGCCAAATCTCCCCATGAAAAGTCCAAGGATTTCTTTCATGGTTTCCCTCCCCCCACCCTTCCCTTCCCTTGCTCCTAAATAAACTATCACCTTATTCTAACTAAGTTTTGTGTGCAAGAGGGTGTAATTCTTTAAAGAGGAATTCCCAAGAACCCCAACTCCTACCCCAACCCCGTAACCCATTTCCCACCATTACAGAATCAATCATTATTTGACACCTTGGGATAAAGGAAGGAAATTGATATTGATGATGAGTTCTATCAGGTCCTTTAGGGTTCCCATTAGTATATATATATATATATATATTTTTTTCCAATTTTTTTTTTTAGTGAGACAATTGGGGTTAAGTAACTTGCCCAGGGTCACACAGCTAGTAAATGTTAAGTGTTTGAGGGCAAATTTGAACTCAGGTCCTCCTGAATTCAGGGCCAGTGCTCTATCCACTGCGCCACCTAGCTGCCCCAATCAGTATATTATTTTAAGGAACATCATCATGACCCTAGAACTGTGAATTGCTCTTCCAGGAACAGAAGTGGTTAGAGAGTCATAAGAAACTCTCTATTTTAGCTCTGCCTTTGTCCTAGAGATAACACTGACTCATTGTCTTGTGAGTAAGAATCATGGAGCTTTTACCCTGTGGCATCCTCTAACAAAGGGTTTAGAGTAACTTAAATGAAGCCTGGTGATTGGGAGAGAAAATTTTAGGTTTTTTGATCTATTGACTAAAGAGAACTCAGCCTTAAGGAGGAAATATTTCCTTCCCTTTTCACTAGTGGAGGAGTTTGGGGATGAAGGAAAGAAGGAAGGAAGGAAGAAAGGAAGGAAAGGAGAAAGAGAGGGAGGGAGGGAAAGAGAAAGAAGGAGAGGAAAAAGGAAGATAATGTAGTGGGACCCTAAGAAATCCAAAAGATTCAAACCCCCAAGCCAAGGGGAAAACAGCTCTCTCCCATCTCAGGAATGAGGTGTGATAGGGCATGGCCCCAGTATGCTGGTAAGCAAAGCTAAAGTCTGCAAGATGATATGCCAAGATCTGGATGGATGCTGCATACTCTACTGATATCCCATTATCCACACTTAGTTATCTGGCCCCAGTTAATTTGTGCTTCTTCTTGCTTTGTAATTCCCTCCCAGTTCTTTGTAATGCCCTTCCCTCCCTTTTGTCTAGTAAAAATGCAAAAGATAAGTCTTCTCTTACTCCAGAGGGACAGTCACCAATGTTATCTGTTCCCTGGTCATACTTTCTTCTCTCCTAATAAAATCTCTTCTTATTTTACAAGATTTGTGATGAGCCTCCAATTCTTTGGGTGAGCTAGCCCCTCAATCCAGGTCACAAGTCTCCCCCAAACAATAGGAAAATTCTCACTTGATCCATCCATCCCTAATAAATATCTTCCTACATCTCTTTTCCTTTTCATGGCTAAACACCTTGAGAAGGCTATCTATATACCAATGCCTCCACTCCCCTTCCCCTCACACTCTTGCAAACCTTCTGCAGTTCGGCTTACAACCTCATTATTCAAATGAAAATATTCACTCCAAATTTAGCAATGGTCTCTTAATTACCAAAGGTAAAGACCTTTTTTTTCCAATCTTTATCCTTCTTGATCTGTCTACAGGCTTTTACATTGTCAATCACTATCTTGTCCTAGATTCTGACTCTTCTCTAGATTTGTGACACTATTCTCTCCTGCTTTTCCTTCTGCCCTATACAACAGCTTTCTCATTCTCCTTCATCTTCACAATTTTTCCTCTTATTCCTTTTCTAGTTTTCTAACACATTACTCCCTTCCATACTGTGATTCAGCAATCAGATTCCCTCACTTGCTTTCTTACTATTCCTTGTACACAATACTCCATTTTCCCAACTCTTTGCCTTTTGATTAGTGATACCCATTCTTGTGATGTTTTCTCTTCTCCCTTGTGCCCCCTGCTTTTCCCAAGACAATTCAAATGCCACTTTCTGTCAAACATCTTTCCTCATTCTCCCTCAATGCTACTGCCTTGATTTTTATCTGAGTTATTTGTTAAAAACACTTTCCTCCCACTTAACTGCTTCTCTTCAAATTCTATCAGCTTTGGTTTTGTCTTCTATGTATACAAAAGCCTTTTAATTTTATGTGATTGACATTATTCATTTTATCTTCTATTATCACTTCTATCACCCTTTTAGTTAAAATTCTTCTCCATTAATAATTGTGTAAAGTACCTCCTTCTATCCTTCTTTTAAATGTTATCACATATATTTAGATCTTAATATGCGTTTTAAGCTTATATACTGTAAATTGTTGGTCTTGACTTAATTTCTGCCAGCCTGCATTGCAGGTTTCCCAGCAGTCATTGAAAACATTGACTAGGGAATCTAAACCCAGTATCTGGTATCCTTAGATTTAACAAACACTAGACTACTATGTTTGACAGTATCTGGATGTTGCTAACCCATTATGTCCCATTAATCTGCTTTTCTGTTTTTTAATTAGTGCCAAATAAATTTGACGATTATTGTCCTACAGTATAGTTTCAGTTCTGGTCTCCTACAGTATAGTTTCAGATCTGGTCTATCTCAAACTAGGACTATCTCATTTCTACTTAATTTTTATTATTATTATTTCTCTTGAGATTTTTTGATCTTTTGTTCCTCCAGATGAATTTTGGTATTATTTTGCCTACTTCTAGAAAGTAACCCCTTGGCAATTTGACTGCTATGGCTTCAAAACTATAATTTAATTTTAGCAGTATCAGCATTTAAATCATATTGGACTATGCCTTAATATTTACTATCTTTTTAATGACTAAAGTCTTTCCTGTTTTTTTGTAAATAGTATTTTATAGTTATAGTCATGTAAGATTTGGGTATGCTTTGGTATTTTATATTTTTTACATATTTTATAATTATTTTGAATTTAATATACCTCCCTATCTAGTCCTCCTAAATCTGTTCATTAATATATAGAATGAACAATGATTTTTGTGTATTTACTTTATAACTTAGACAATATGGAATAGTAGATGAAGAGCCATCCCTAATTCAAGTTCCACATCTGATACATGCTGCTTGTATAGCCCCAGGAAAGTTATTTAACCTCTCAGTACCCTCCAAACAACAGTCTAAGACAATTTTCAGAATATTTGCTAGTCTTCATTGGTACAGGGCATTTTCTCACTGGAAATTCTGGACCTACCTAAAGGTAAATTAAATCATTATAGTGGCAATGGAGATACTTGTTTCACTTAACTTCATCTAATTAGAAAGGTTTTTTTTTCCTCTTTTTTTTTTCCCAGAGAAAGTTATTTATATAATATAGGAGTTAATTCATCTTTGAATGTTTGATAGAATTCATTGAAAGGTCCAACAAGGCTTGAATATTTTTATTTGTTTCCTCACCTTTGAGAGTTCATTTATGACTTGTTCAATTTCTATTTCTGAGATTCAACAATTCCCAGAGGTCTATCATATCTTTTTTTCTAATGTTTTCTTCAGGTCTTTAACTTCTTTCATGAATAAGCTGTTAGATTTATTTAAGTATGAAAGAGGCACATTACAGTCCCCAACAGTTATTTTACTGTCAATAGTTTGGTGATTATTTCCTATTTCAGACACTTTGGAGGAATCCAAATTTTGAAACACCTCTATCTTAAAAACATAGTTGTCAGATTCACATAATTTATAAAGAGAAATGTCTAGATTTAGAGTTAAGACAAGCATTAAAAACGGAATACAAGCAGTATATTATTTAAGGAAGATCATTAACATTTTTGACTATTTAGAATTATATTTTTTCCAAATTACATGTAAAAACAATTTTAACATCGATTTTTAAAACTTTGTGTTCCAAATTCTCTTCCTTCGTCCCTCCCCAACTCTGATTAAGAACTTAAGCAATTCAATATATGTTATACATGTCTAGTCATGCAAAGCATTTCCACATTAGTCATGTTATGAAAGAAAATAGACAAATAACTTTAGAAAAAGGAACAAAAAAATATACTTCCATCTGTATTCAGATACCATCAGTTCTTTCTCTGTAAATGGATTGTATTTTTCATAAGTGCTTCAGAGTTATCTTGGATCACTGTATTGCTGAAAATAACTAAGTCATCCACCGCAGATCATCTTGCAGTATTCTGTTATTTTGTATACAGTACTTTTCACTTTGCATCAGCTCTTCTAAGTCTTTCCAGATTTTTCTTATAGCATCCTGCTTATCATTTTTTATAGCACAATAATGTTCTATCATAATTTCATCCCACAATTTGTTCAGCCATTCCCCAATTGATGGGCATCTCCCCAATTTCAATTTCACCTTTTATTTTTTTTTCTCTTTTTGGATACCAACTTAGTAGTGGTATTACTAGGTCAAATACTATGCATGGCCGTATAGCCCTTTGGCCATAGTTCCAAACAGTATGTTTGAATCAGTTTACAACTTTACCAAGAATGTATTAATATCTCATTTTCCCCATATCCCCTACAACATTTGTCACTTTCCTCTGCTGTGTTATTAATCCAATCCAGTGGGTATTAGGTAGTACTCAGAATCATTTTGACCTGAATCTCTCAAATCAATAGTGAGTTAGAGCATTTTTTTTTATATGGCCATAGGTAACTTTAATTATTTCATCTGGAAACTTCATGTCTTTTGATCATCTATCAGTTAGGGAATGGCTCTTATTTTAACAAATTTGACTCAGTTTTCTATGTGTTTGAGAACTGAGGCCTGTCAAACAAACTTGCTTCAAATACTTTTTTTCACAGTTACTATTGCTAACTGTATTTCTCTCCATCCTATTCTCTCCTTATAATATTTACTCTATTTTCTATCTTCTTTCACCCTTTACCTCCTCAAAAGTGTTTTGCTTCTGACTACCCCCTCCCCAAATATGCCTTCCCTTCTATCACCCCACCCCCTAATCCCCTTCCCCTCCTTTCCTGCAGGGTAAAATAGATTACTATACCCAATTGAGTATGTATGTTATTCCCTCATTGAGCCAATTCTGATGAAAGAAAGGCTCACTCACTCCCCTGTACCTCTCCCATCTTGCCCTCTACTCCTTAAGCTTTTTCTTGCTTCTTTTATGTGAGATACTTTACCTAATTCCACTTCTCCTTTCCCTTTCTCCCAGTACATTCCTCTCACCCCTTACTTTAATTTTTTTAAAGATATCATCCCTTTATATTCAACATACACATGTGTGCTTCCTATGAGTTACAAGTATCATCTTCCCATATAGGAATGTAAACAATTTAACCTTTTAATATCCCTTATGATTTCTTTTTCCTGTTTACCTTTTTATGCTTCTCTAGGGACTTGTATTTGAAAGTCAAATTTTCTATTCTGTTCAGGTATTTTCATCAAGAATGCCTGAAAGTCCTGTCTTTCATTGAATTCCCATTTTTCCCCTGAAGGATTATACTCAGTTTTGCTGGGTAGGTGATTCTTGGTTGTAATCCCAGTTCTTTTGCCCTCTGGAATATCATATTCCAAGCCCTCTGATCCTTTAATGTAGAAGCTGTTAGATCTTATATTATCCTGACTCTGGCTCCACAATACTTGAATTGTTTCTTTCTGGCTGCTTGCAACATTTTCTTCTTGACCTAAGAGTTCTGGAATTTGGCTGTAATATTCCTGGAAATTTTCATTTTGGGATCTCTTTCAGGAGGGGATTGGTGGATTATTTCAATTTCTATTTTACCTTCTGCTTCTAGAATATCAGGGCAACTTTCCTTGACAATTTCATGGAATATGATGTCTAGGCTCTACTTTTGAGCATGGCTTAGAGGTAGTCCAATAATTTTCAAATTATCTCTCCTGGATCTTTT
Source organism: Dromiciops gliroides (assembly GCF_019393635.1). NCBI lineage: Eukaryota > Metazoa > Chordata > Mammalia > Microbiotheria > Microbiotheriidae > Dromiciops > Dromiciops gliroides. The sequence continues at coordinate 563,753,930 of NC_057861.1, read as the reverse complement.
TTCCAAGGTGATATTTCACATTACCTTCTAGTTTTTCATTCTTTTGGTTTTGCCTTATTGTGTCTTGATTCCTCATAAAATCACTGGCTTCCATTTGCTCAATCCAAATTTTTAAGTAATTATTTTCTTCAGAGAGTTTTTGTACCTCCTTTTTCATTTGGCCAATTTGGCTTTGCAAGCTGTTGACTTTTTTTCATGATTTTCTTGCATCACTTTCATTTTTCTTTATATTTTTTCCTCTACCTCCCTTAATTTATTTTCAAAATCATTTTTGAGAGGTTCTATGGCCAGAGACCAATTCATATTTTTCTTGGAAGCTTTGGATGTAGGAGCTTTGACTTTGTTATCTTCTTCTGAGGGTGTATTTTGATCTTCCTTGTCACAAAAGAAACTTTGTAGGGTCAGCATTTTTTTTTTCTGTTTGCTCCTTTTGTCAGCCTATTTCTTGACTTTAAAAAGTTAAAACTCCTTCTTAAAGTGGGTCATTGCTTCCAGGGTGGAGGGCACACTGTCCCAAGCTTCAGGAGGTTTGAGCAGCTGTTTTCTGAGATACTTCTAGGAATTTGGAAGTCCCTAGTTCTTCCAAGGTGGTATGATTCAAGGAGAGGCACATTCACCATTCCCCTGTCCTGTGCTCTGGTCTGGAAGTAACCACAGGCCCACTTCTCTGCCATCTAACCCAGAAGAGAATCCTGCTGCACTGTGGCTGCAAGCTATGGCATGCCTGTGCTCCTCCCCACCTTGATCTGCCACCCAACACTGCTACCTGGACCTGAGCACAGACAAAACAACAGAGCCCTGCCTCAGAGCCAGCAAAGAGATCCCTGTAATTTCCTCCTGGCCAACAGCTCGACCTCCTCACCATCTGTTGTCTGAGTTATAGAAATAGCCGCTGCGGCAGCTGATTCAGACTCTTGTAAGGCCTGGTTCACTGGTGCTACCTGCCTGGGGCTGTGTCTCTGCCAGTGTGTCCTGTTCAGGACTGCATTCCACTCTCCCTCTGGTACAACAGACCTTTCCTGCCAACCTTCTAATTTGTCTTTGGCTGGAAAATTATTTCATCCTGTTCTTTTGTGGATTCTGCTGCTACAGGAATTGTCTTATGGTATTATTTGAAGGTATTTGGGAGAGCTCTGGGAAGTCACTGCCTTTCCCTCCACCATCTTGCCTCTGCCCTGATCATTAATGTTTTGAAAAATGAAATATTTTATATCAGAGAAAGTAAAATTGAAGACAAAAATGATGCATATTAAAAAAAGTGAGACATGAGACACTGCTATTCAGCAGTGCTCAATTACCCTAGAAAACTCCTTTTATGGGTGGCTATGATCACACATTTTTTAATTCCATGTCTGTAATTTGTTACTTAAGTCTATAATACTTCCTTCATACCCATTCTTTTTTGGAGTAATACATGGGAAGCAGCTTTTATTGCTTAAATAGTGGTCTTTAGCTAATAATATCTAAAGCCCTACTTGGCCAGACTTGGACTCACAATGAACAGGCCCACCTTAGTATAGCTAGAGGCATGTCCAACACCTATCAACAGGACCATTTGCTTGACAAAAAGAAACACAATCAATAGGTGTAAACAATATGATTGTAAATTTTGCTTAAAAAATAAATAAAACTTTCCTATCATAAATGTGATCAATGAATTTGCAAGTGGAAACTACTGAGCTGTCCAATGGAGTAAAATTTGCTTGAGGGCAAACTTGGTAGGAGCTGCAACTGTTTATGTCGTTGGCATTTTTGACATAAAGATCCTACACACCAGCTTAAAATTGAAGTTTTATGTAATTCAAAGAAAAAAATATTTTGTAGCAACTTCAAAGGGGACAATAAAATGTTTTCTGCTCAACATAGAAACATGATTATTAGATTGCAATTGAGTTTTAAACACACAAGTATCCTTCTTAGATCTTGTGCAGAAAATTCATTAGAATTTTATCACTTTTTATTAAAATAAAATTCTCAGATGCAGCAGTCTTCAGGTTTGCCCCCAGCTTAATCAGAATGACCTCTATTGGTATTTCTGGCATGCTAAAATAAAACAATTGCAAGTGATCTACCAGCTTCTGATAATATTAATTTATGAAAATGTCAACCTCTGACCTTAGAGAATTTGAGTCCAGTTTTTGATCATCTAGTTCTCACAGCTTTAAATTTTATGTTGTCACTAAAGCCCTGTCATCAGGTGCTTTTGTTTTCCACACTCCAGATCTAACATATGTTTGGGGTTCAAGAAAAGGAATTTACTAAAGAAACTAAATCATTATTCCACCATGGAAAGATTTTTAATTAGCACTGAAATTGTAGCTGAACATGTTTTCTATTTTTCTCAAGTCCAAATATATACACATACACATAGAATAAGACAGAGTAAGAAAATAAAGCATTATGGTAAGATTTTTACAATAATGAGAACTGGAACCTGCAACATTTTTTATTGTTTTGTAGTTAACATTTAAATTATTTCTATATAAGTCATTTGATATAAAATAAACAAAAATGCTATTTATCATCAAAGTAGAAGAAATTATAAATATACATATAAGCTACGACATTTGTATTCAAACATCACAGTCCCTAGTGTGCTGCATGAGAAAGCAGAAATGGCAATAAAGAAAATAAAGATGGGAAGAGCAGCTGAGCTTTACCAAGTGTACATGGAGAAAGTCTGTTCTGAAAAAAAAACAGAGCTTTGAGAGTTCAATTCATAAGGCATTTGATGGAAGAGAGGGTACCAATACTTTGGAAAAATTCTTGGAAATTACTATTATAAAATATTATTGGTTGTGAGACTATTAATGATTAGCAACCAGGATATCTATTTCCATCTTGACAAAAGTCTTGTGAATATAATATATACATGCATTGAGGGCAGTCTTTCTTCATTTTTTTCTTTGTATTCCCAATAATGCAACAAATAATTTATTAAGCACTTATTTGTGTTAGGTGCTAGGGATATAAAGACTGAGATGGTCCATTCCCTAAGGAAGTTAATGTTCTATTGTTCAAAGCATTGTGTACACCTACAACTAAATCTAAACTATATAACATTATTACCAAATGATTTTGGAGGATATCAGCAAAGAAGTGGATTAGAAAAGTCCTCATGTAAGAGTGACCCGGGGCACAGCTAGGTGGTGCAGTGGATAAAGCACTGGCCCTGGAGTCAGGAGGACCTGAGTTCAAATGTAGCCTCAGACACTTGACACTTACTAGCTGTGTGACCCTGGGCAAGTCACTTAATCCTGGAAAGGAAAAAAAAAGAGTGACCCCTGAGTTAATCTTCGAAAGATTCTAGGAATTCTAAGAAGTGGTGAAGGAGTGTATTACATATTTGGGGACAGAGATGGACTATAGAATGTCATGTATGAAGAAGAATGAATGTCAGCTGGCCTCAGACATAAAGTGAATGAAGGAGTTTGATATGTAATCATCTTAGAAAGGTAAGCTAATGAGGGCAGCTAGGTGGTGCAAAGGATAAAACACCAGCCCTGAATTCAGGAGGACCCAAGTTCAACTCTGGCCTCACACACTTGACACTTACTAGCTGTGTGACCCTGGGCAAGTCACTTAACCCTCATTGCCCCCCCACACACCTCCCTCCAAAAAGGTAAGAGTGTGAAGATTTTGAAATGCCAAAAAAAAATATTCTGTATTTTATTATAGAAACAATAGAGATCTGCTGAACTTTGGGGCAGAGGAGTGGCATAGTCACATCTGTGCTTTAGGAATATCAATTTGGCAGCAGTGTAGTAGATGACAGAAAGAGGAAGGAGACCAATGAGGAGACTATTGTTGTAATTGTCTAGGTGATACATGATTGGGACCTGAACTAGGGCAGCTGGCTTAAAAGTAGAGAAGAGACAAGTGCTAGAGGTGTTTTGAGGAAGAATTGACAAAAACTTGCAACTCTATGTACAGACATACATATATACATGATACACAAATATACAAATAAATACATATCACATAGGTGTGTGTGTGTGTGTGTGTGTGTGTGTGTGTGTGTGTGAATTACTTGGGTTAGGCAATCATTTTGACTGTGGCAGCAGTGACCATGTATGTGACCTTCTACTGACACTAGGCTTACTGAATATCTAACCTTGATTAGGAAAAATTATATTTAGATGATTTCCCTACATTTAGTGATTTTTCTGTTAGCTATGTCATTTTATGTCATATATAAGTGTTTTGTTGTTTTTTGTTTTGTGTGTGTGTGTGTGTGTGTGTGTGTGTGTGTGTGTGTGTGTATGTGTGTTCAAAGAATGGATATTACTCCAAGGAAACATGTAAAGTTTTTACAAATAGCTCCCAAAGAGTGTACTTCAATAACTGTTAGTGATATTTTAGATTCTATTGATGTGGGGGAAGCCAAGCATTTCAAAGGTCATTAAGGCCCACAATGAAACAGCATCAATTGCATAAAAACACACATGAAAGTCCTATCAAAAACAATTATAAAAATTGATGCCAAGATCAGATAAAGTATTACTACAAGTCACTGTATTAATCCTTAGAAAACAAATACTGATATTCAAAAGGATCTAGCAGCTGGAAGGATCATTATTGATTCTTCTCTAGTGAAATAATCTTCTTGAAGTTGGAAAAACACTGAGAAGATTTGTTAAGATAAAAAATATGTGCCAACCATTTTTATAAAGACAGACCTCTTGCCAGAAGCAGTTAAATATGCAGTGGGGGAGGGGGAAAACTTTTTTTTCTGATGAAATTTACTTTTTTCCTTCAATGCTATACTCAAACTGCTATCAGAAGTCCACTTGAGCCCATAAGAGCTGAGCATATTCATCATACTCTAAAATATCCAGTAACCCTCCTCCATCACAATTATCAAGGATAGGTTTACTGTGAGCAGAAACATGCCTGGGGTCAGAGTTCAGAGAACACACCCCCTGAGGACCAGGCTCTCAAGTAGGTGTGGTTTCAATCAAGTCAATTTTGTGAGTTAATCAGGAAAGTTAATCCAATCTTTTGATCCTGGGCCAATTACATAAGATTTCTGTGCTTTAGTTTTCTCATCTATAAGAGAAGGATGATTAGAACAACTACCTCCCAGGGTTGCTTTGAGGGTCAAATGAGAATATATGTTAAAATGCTTCATATATTTGGGGCTAAACAAATGCTTCCCCTACTCAACTAAAAGTAGTGGGTTCCTATTACCTCTAAGATTAGATAAATATAAATTCTACTGTTCAGCTTTTAAAACCACATCCTGGCCCTCGCCTATCTCCAGTTTCATTATATATCATTCTCCCTCCTGCATGAATTCTAGTCTTCTCTCTTTTCCTAATTCAAGATACATCTCTGGCACTCCATCTTCCTTCTTCTTACCATTTGTACTGGTCACCCCTGTACCAAAAAATTTCTTTACCATTACCTCTTAGAGTTCCCCTCTTCCTTTCTGGGACAGCCCTTAATTTTATTGCTGTTTGTGGTCTACTGCAATGTAAGTTCATTGCAAATAGCAATTGTTCATTTCTTCTAATTTTATTCCCAGTGCCTGTCACATAGTAGGAATTTAATAAATATTTGATTGATTGATTGAAGTGGAGGGGGCAACATGGGAAAGAAAGGCTTCAAATCCTTCAATGCTTAGGGTCAGTTCTCATGCAACGTGTCCTTCGTTTGTTGCTGTTCCTGTCCCTTCTTTGTTCTCCTCAATGAAAGATTGTAGTTGTAGAATGTAAAATGTAAAATATTACAAGATGTACTACAGAAGTCAAGAATTTTTCCTTAGTTTATCCCAAGTAATTTCTATACTACTGGATGTAGTTAAGAGGAGGAACTTTGTTTAGAGTAATTAAATTAACTGTGGACTGAAGAGGAAAAACTCTAGTAATTATAATTAGAGAAATTATCAGTGATTACTATACATAGATCTATCCCAATGTATTTAAGAATGTAGGAGAAATGAATAAATGTCTATAAATACTATACTAGTATCCAACATCAATGCTAAGAAATAAGAAGTAGATAGCATCAGTAGGAAATAATTTGATATCCCACATGATCTGTTTCGGGAAAGGACATGAAGTCTAGAATCAAAGATGAAGTTTACCAGTTTGTTAAAGAAGCAAGTCCTCTATTATATACATACATGTGTATTTTGTACATACCTATATCAATATGTGTATGTATGTATGATATGTGCCTTTATATATGTCATAAAATCATATCATTTATTATCTAGTGTGTTTCAAATTGTAGAGAAAATGGTTGGCAACTCAATTCCTTTTGCAAGGTATAACAATAGTGTCAATTTTTTTTTCCTTTTTGGTAAGGCAATTGGGGTTAAGTGACTTGCCCAGGGTCACATAGCTAGTAATTGTTAAGTGTCTGAGGCCGGATTTAAACTCAGGTCCTCCTGAATCCAGGGCCAGTTCTCTATCCACTGCACCACCTAGCTGCCCTAATAGTGTCAATTCTTAAACAAAGATAAAGCTCAGAAAGAAAATGATTTATGAATAAGCAAGAGATAGAGAGCAAAGCTGGGTGTAAAATGGACATTTTTAATACATTAAATTAAAAAGGTTTTGCATAGATAAATGTAACCAAAAGCAGGAAGAAAGGAGAAAAAAAATTTGGGGGGGGGTTATTGACAGTTTTTCAGATAAATGTCCCATATTTAAATATATAAAGAACTTTGTCAAATCTATAAGAATATGACTCATTCTCCAATTGATAAATGGTCAAAGTATATGAACAGACAGTTTTCCAGTGAAGAAATCAAAACAATTCATAGTCACATGAAAAAATGTTCTAAATCATTATTGATTAGAGAAATGCACATTAAAATAACCTTGAGATACCATTTTACACTTACCAGATTGACGAAAATGATTAAGGAGAAAGTGACACATGTTGGAGGGGATTTGGAAAAATTGGAACACCAATTCACTATTGGTGGAATTATGAATTGATTCAACCATTTTGGAGAGCAGTCTGGAATTATGCCCATAGAGTTATTAAACTACCTATACCCTTCGACTCAGCAATACCATTACTAGGTCTATTTCAAAAGGTGATTAGGGAAAAAGGAAAATAACCTATATGTTCTAAAATGTTTATAACAGCTCTCTTTGTGGTAACAAAGAACTGTAAATTGTAAGCATGCTCATCAATTGGGGAATGGCTGACCAAGTTGTGGTATATGATTATAATGCAATACTGCTATGCTATAAGAAAGAATGAGCTCAATGATCTTAGAAAAACATGGAAATACACAAAATAATGAAGAGTGAAATGAGAAGAACAAAAAGAACATTGTATATAGTAATAACAATATTGTTTTAAGAATGTCTTTGAATGAATGTTATTTTGACTATTATAAATATACAAATTAATTAATTAAGGACATATGAGGGGCAGCTAGGTGGCACAGTGGATTGAGAACCAGCCTTGCAGTCAGTAGGACCTGAGTTCAAACTGGCATCAGACACTTGATATTTACTGGCTGTGTGACCCTGAGTAAATCACTTAACCCCAATTGCCTCACCAAAAAAAAAAAAAAAGATATATGAACAAAGATGTTATCTGCATGCAGAGAAAGAACTGATAAATAGAACCATATATAAAATAATTTTACATAGATATGTAAATATGTATATGTGTAATATACATACATACAAACATACATATGTATGTGTTGTGTGTGTGTCTAATAGTTGCCATCTCTAGAGGAGGGGTGGGGGAAGGAAGAAAAAAAAAGAAAAAAAGAAACATGTATGATAACTTCATTGTATATTTAAAAGGAATAGCAAGTTATCCATAGTAGATTTACAGTTTCATGTGCAATCATCCTTTTTAATATACTATGTTATAGAAATGCTTGTTTTATTCCATAAATTAAAAAATAAAATAAATTTTAAAAAAGAAAGAAAACTATAGACCTAAACCATAAGTAAATTTTGGTGTAAGTTATTAAATAAAATATTTGTAAATATAATATAGCTAAAGTACTCAGCTTCATTGGTGAAGGGCTCAAGCCATACTTAATTCACTTATGTCTAGACTCTGTCCAACAACCTTCTCCTCCTCCTTTTCTCCCTCCCTGTAACACTGTGGTAATCTTTCCTGCAGCTCCACACTTTTTCCATGTGTTGTGTTTTCACATTAGAAAGGTAGGTCCTTGAAAGGAGGGATGATTTTGTTTGCATTCATTTGTATCCTCATCTCTAACTACAGTTCATGGCATGTAGTCTTCACTTCTTTCTTTCTTTCTTTCTTTCTTTCTTTCTTTCTTTCTTTCTTTCTTTCTTTCTTTCTTTCTTTCTTTCTTTCTTTCTTTCTTTCTTTCTATATCTACATCTGTCCTTCTGTCTCTCTATCTAGTTTTATATACACAGTGTCCCCAAAAGTCTTAGTGTTAAATATATAATACATATATACAAATCCATCATAACCAGAGGATGCAGTGTGATACAGTAGAAATAGTACAAGTTCTAGAGTCAGATGATATGGTAGAATTGTCTCTCCTATTTTCTGCCTTTGTGCTAGTCTCATAACCTCACTTTCCTCATCACAGTAGGTAGAGGGTTGGTCCTGGAGTCAGGAAGACATGAGTTCAAATCTAGTCTCAGACACCTTCTAGCTGTGGGACCCTTGGGTGATAACTTAAGTTCTTTTTGTCTCTGTTTCCTTATCTGTAAAATGGGGGTAATATCACTTACTCCCAGGGTCATTGTGAGCATCAAGTGAGATAATAATTTAAAAGCTCTTAGCACAATAACTGGCATGTAGTAAATGGTATTTTTGGTATTAGTATTAGTATTATTGTTATTATTAACACAAGGAGATTATATTAGATGGTCTCTTGAGTTCCCTACCAATTCTAATTCCTATATAGTAGAAAGAGTCTGGATTCAGTCAAAGGATCTGTGTTAAATTTTGACTTTTTTACTTACAACTGAAGTGATATATTAGTGGTCATTTAATTTCTCTGGACTTCATTTTACTTATTTGTAAACTGAGGTACACTGGTTCCCTTCCTGCTCTAAATTGGCAATCCTGTGATGGATCTGGATTTTATCAAGTTATATGACTTTTCTACTGCAAAAGTTAAAATGAAAAGAAACATGTTGGGAAAATTGTTTTAAGAAAAAAATAGATAAATTCCTTGACATACAAAATCTGTATGGAGCTGATGCTTGTCTATAAGACTGATTTCTATAGTTTCTATTAGACAGTAATCAAAGGTCATGAACAGCTAATTTACCAAGAGAGAATGTGGTTAATAGCTATGAGAAAAGATACTTAAAGTATCTATTAATAAGAGTAAAATAAATCAAGAAAATTTTAGAAAAAACACCTCACACAGAGCAGAATGACATAAACACCAAAATAAAGTCATAATGTACATTTCCCCAACAGTCTACAGAAAAGCAAATACTCTAATGCATTGTTAATGGAACTAAAGATGAGTAAAACATTGTGTTGAGCAGTATGGCAATATGCAATGAGTCACAAAACTGATCACACCTTTCAAGCCAGTAATTCATTTCCTATGGTTATATCCCAAAAATACTATAAAAAGACCTATTTGTTCAAAATTATTCAAAGCTATTCTTTTGTAATAGCAGAAGAAGTAAACAATATATATGTTCAACAATTGAAAATAGCTGGATATATTATGGTATATTAATGTGATGCAATATTATGGTGCCATAAAAAAGGAAATATGGAAAGACCTGTATGGGCTGATGCAGAGTAAAATCACAAAAACTAGGAGATAATGCACAGTATCTACAAACATTTTTTTTAATAAAAAAAAAGAAGAAAGATTGAGAGAAAATAAGCCTAAAGATGGAGGAACTCCAGGCAAGCCTGTAAAGGGCTATGGAAGAAAAATAGTATCTTAGTTTATTTATTAATCAATTTTGTTCTTCCATATTAAAGCCTAGAGTCTAGGGTACACTTTTAGTCCTCCATATTTTGTATGTTTCTTTTATTTGTCCATTATTAGTTTGATAATTTAAAAACCTGATAGTGATAGAGCTCAAGAATATCTTAGAATGTTTCTGGAAAGAGATGTTAATATAGAAGAAAAGCAAAAATGATAGAAAATGTAATGTCTTAATGTTATTTTAGCAAATTATTTTCAATTTGGCTTGTGGCTTGTCAGAAATTTTTGTTATGAACTCAGAAGATAAATTGTGGTGGTAAGATTTAACACTATGGGTTAATGTCAATGTAATCTAAAAAATACTGAAAACCTACTAGAATCAGAGATATAGAGATAGAAGGGATGCTGGTGATTATTCTAAATCATCTTCTCTAAGATATAAACCTTAAAATAAAATCCCAGAGAAGGAAAATGACTTTTTCAAGACAATACTAGAAGTAAATATATCAGGTCAAGCATTCAGATTCAAATGATCTGATTCCAGATTCAGGGCTTCATATTCAGGGTTTTATTGCCTCAGTGTACAAATCACTGGGCTAACCAACCACTAGAAATATAGAGATTATAGTCCCCCCCCAATCAAGCAGGGGAGATAAGGCAACTTCATAGATATCTCTAATATAAGACAGAATTTTGAAAGGAACAAAGTTATTTGAGCATATGAGTAGAGATTATTTCTAGCTGGGGCAAGGGATAGTATGACAGGCATTATAGATAAGATGCATTTGACTTGAGCCTTGGATACTGAGTAGGATTTAGATTGTTGTTTTGGGATAAAGGACAATCCAGGAAGGGATGAGTGAGCAAAGACATAGGGCCTGTTTAGAGAAAGTTGAATGGTATATATTCACTCAACACACAATTCTTTATGGGAAGTAGTTGTGAGGTAATTCTGTCTAACCAGAATCTTAAAAGTAAAGAGCCCTCAGCAAGTTCCCTGACAAAAGGTTAACTAAACTCCATTTGAATATCCATAGTGAAGACCAACTATTTTTAGAGATAGTCTGTTCTACTTTTGGATACTTATAAGCCAATCCAGCTCTTTGGATACTTAAAACTTAAAACCAATCCTTCCTCTCTACAAGTCTTAGAAATTTCTCCTATTCTCTCTGGGGCCCAAAAAACCCAAACCAAACCAAACAAACAAAAACACCTAAATTGCCTTCCACATGACTGCTCATTAAATATTAATATTATCATTAACAATATTATTCATTTATTCATTTTTGGTGGGGCAATGAGGGTTGTGACTTGTCCAGGGTCACACAGATAGAAAGTGTCAAGTGTCTGAGGCCGGATTTGAACTCAGGTCTTCTTGAATTCAGGGCCGGCACTTTATCCACTGCACCACTCAGCTGCCCCCTCATTAAATATTATTAATTATAATGCCCTATACAAGTCTTTTCCATACAGGTATCATATTCTACTGTGACATATACAAAGTTCAAGAGACAGAGTTTCTGGATAATCCTTTTATTAATCATGCTAGCAGATAATTAATAAAAGGCACTCTCAAATGTCAAAGACCTCTCATGGAACCCATTCAACACTTATATGCCCTTGAAAGAGTGAATGTTTTTGAGTTGGCAATCAATTCTGATCATTTAACAAGTAATGAGAGAACAAATATAATGACCGGTGGGTTTATTCTAATGAAGGATTGGGGGTGTGTGATTAATCACTAGGTCTTAGACAAAGATACTTATCTCTTATCCAGACTACCCCTCTCTAGGGCAATTTAGACAAAAGGGGGTCCACTCTGCTCAGACCTGACTGAGTGGAACACAATGGGCTAGAATTCATTCACCTTAGACTCTTAGGTTCTCTAGTTGGGTGGAACAACAATTCCCAGGATGGAAGGGTATGTATCCTGGAGATTTGTGCAATCATCTATCACCAATGTCCTTCACATGCTAGCTTGGCCTAGTAGAGAATGAAGACCTAGGAAAAGGGGAAAAAAACCCAACAACAACAAACCATGGATCTCCCCAATAATTAGTTAATAATAATTTCTCTCACAACCTAAGACTTTCCAATCTAAATGTCTCCAGTTTCTTCAGCTCATTCTTGTAAAGCATATTCTCCATTCCACTCATCATCTGCTTTACTCTCCTCTGAATGAACTTCCTAAAATGTGGTGCGCAGAACTGAACACACTACATCAAAAGTGGCCTGACCAGGGGAGAGTACACTGAGAATGTCCCATACCTCTTTCTACTGTATTAATTCTCTATCATTGCTTTTTTTGCTTTTATGTTATACTGTTGACACATGTGGGACTTATTCAGTAGAAGTGGGATAATCTAGTGCCCTCTGTTTTAAGAATGCAATAGAATGCTTCCAGCAGAATTTAGGAGTGAAGTCACTTTTTATAGAACTAATGTTCTAGCTAGGATTAAATGTCTAGAATTACAGTTCTCATTTTCACTCACTGCTGAAATCCAATCAGTTGTCAAATCCTATTAATTCCATTCAAAGCTGCCCCCATCTCTTGCCCCTATGATCATTCTAGTAAAAGTCTTCATTACTACTCACCTAATCCGAATGTACAGCATTAGCCCTCTAAAAGGTCTTGCTACCTCCATTCTTCTCCCTCTTACCCATGCTGTATATCACAATAGCCTTTCTCATGCACAGATCTACATATTATTCTGACATTTAAAAAAATGGTTAGCTCCGCATTGCCTTCCAAGTAGCTCAAACTCATCTGCCCAGCATTCAAAAATCTAAGCAATCTGTTGTTGGTAAACATCTCTAGGTATATGTCATATTATTTCTTTCCACTCCCTCTTCTTTCTAAATTGGGCTGACTCTAAATTCTCTGACTCTTAAAATATTTGTATCCTCATCTTAAAATATACACTGTGTATTCACATCATAATGTTCATTGGATGTTGTCCTTTTTCTTCTTCTTTCTTTGAGTTATTCGCATTCTTTAGAGCCCAATCCAACTGCTGCCTATTCTTATTGTACCTATTTGGTAATGATTTTAGCTAGCATTCCATTTTGTAACTTTCTGATGACTTGATGGTTGGAAGATCTAGGTTTATGTGCTAACTCTACTACTTACAAGCTGGATGATGGTGGGCAAGTTAACTTTGAATCTCAATTTTTTTTTATTACTGGCTCTATCACAGAATTATTATAGGTAAAATGTTTTGTAAAAGGCTTTTTAGATGTATGCTGGAATATTTATCATAGTATAAACACAAAGAATCAAATTTTCCCTGAACCACCTGGATTCTAATATCATTAGTTGGAAGACTCCTCTATTGTTTCATATTGCAACCTTTCCATATGTTCACAGTCTATATGATTCTGTCTAAGCCTTTTTGAAAATTTTTCTATAGAGGATTCATCCAACATGTTGTAGATTTTCTTCAGGTTCGTTCAATATTTTAGGACTTTAAGTATAGTGATCTACTTGTTATTTTTTATTCATCCCACCTTCCTAGCCCACCTCCTTTTTAGTTATTGTTGTTGTTGAGTTCTTTCAGTTCTGTTTTATTCTTCACTGATCTCATTTGGGGTTTTCTTGGGAAAAATACTGGAGTGGAATGTCATTTCCATGTCCAGCTCATTTTACAGATGAGGAGCTGAGGCAAACAAGATTAAGTGACATGCCCAAGGTCACATAGCTATTAAGTGTCTTAGGTCAGATTTGAACTCAAGGAAGATGAATAAGGAAGATGAATGCCAGGCCTGACACTCTATTCATTGCACCACATAGCTGCCTCCTCCTTCCTCTTTTAGGTATACATGTTCTTAATTATGCCTTTTATATCTTGAATTACAATTGTTGCTGATAATATACTACAACCTATTTATACCCTTTTGGTCCCTGGAAATTTTAATGCATATCATATAATGAATGAATATGTTTAATAAGCACTTATTATGTACAAAACATGGGAAATGCAAATATAAAAATAAAATAGTCCATGTTCTCAAGGAGCTCATCTACTTATAGGGGAAACAACCCCTATGGTAGGTTTCAGCTGCAAGTAAGATGGAAAAGTCCCACAGTCCTTAGGGAACTGCAGCAAAGTAGATCTTAATGACTCTTCATGATTTAATTTCCACTTATTAAATGATATCAGTTTTCTATGTTGAACTATTGAACTGTTTGACAGTGCCAAGGATTTTGGTGTCAATAACTTTTTTTTCTCCCGGGTTTTTTTTTTTTTAATGTATGAGGTATTTTATTTTTTCCATTACATGTAAAGATAGTTCTCAACTTTTGTTTATACATGCTTTACAATTTCAGACTTTTCTCCCTCCCCCCCTCCCTCCCCCCCTCCCCTAGAAAGCAGGCAATCCGGGTTTTTTTAATACATGTGACTCTAGCATCCGCAGGAGCAGTTTCCAAGCTGAATCTCCATAGGACAATGACCAAGGGCCCTGGGATAGAAATGCTTTTATTTCCAAAACTCTTGGATTTAGAGTCCTGGGCCATCTTCATCAGGAATTGCAGGGGAATGGTGGACAAGGTAGAGATTGTGGTCCTACTTCCCTGCCAAATCCTGCCTTCCATATCTTGATAATATGAGATGCCATGAATCATAGAATCTGTAGATCATAGATTCATGCCATCATCAAGAAAATAGTGGCAAAGAAATATATGCTAAAAATAGGATCAAACTAAGATTGTTACTCTTTTTAAAACTGTTTTTGTTACTTGGTAATCTCCCTATTATAATCAAGTTAAATCGTTAATAAAATATATGCCAACATCTCTCTATGTATGAGAAAACCTTTTAAGGTTTGTTTTTGTTTGTTTTAAAATATTTTTATTATGAACTTAATTATAAATATTTGAATATGCAAATAAGAACACTCTACATCAGTTCATGCAAGTCTTACCACATTCCCTTGAGTCTGCCTGTTTCATAATTTTTAATTGTACAATAATATTCCATTTCATATCTTTTTAAATTTTAAAAAAATATATGTTTGGTCTTTGGGGAACTTAAGAAATAAAGCAAGTATTTCCATAACAGTAGAAAAAAATGATTTCACATGAAACTGCAAATCTATTATATAAAACCTGCTATTCCTTTTATATATATAATAAAGTTGTCATTCAACTTTATTTTTTCCCTTTTTTTCTTCACCCTGCTTCCCCACTAGGATGCTATCTGTATCCAGAAAAAGAACTGATAAATGGAAGTATGTATAGAATGGTTTTACACTCTCACATGCAAATGCACATACACATGTGTAATAATTTCCAATTTCATTTCTATAAAATAATTTGTTCAGCTATTCTCAATATACAGATAAGTCCTTTTCCTCTATCTTTGGCCTCCTTCAGGTATACTCTGGCTGGGGGTGGGGTTGGGGGTGGCAGGCAAAGATTATTCACAGTTTAAAGACTTTTTGTGTATAATAACAAATTGCTTTTCAGAATGGTTGGGGCAATCTACATAATTACAGACAGTATTTTAGTATGCTGTTCCCTCACTTCCCCTACCCACCCCCAGATACAATTGTCATTTTCCTCTTTTGTCATCTTTGTCATTTAATGTCTGTGAAATAAAACATGAGATGTTTTAAGTTATATTTCTTCTTTATTAGTGATCTGCAACATTTTCTTTCCTTTGTTGATAGCTTATATTTAGTCTTTTGAAGACTGCCTTTTTATATCTTTTGGGCATTTATTGGGATACAATTCTTCTTATACAATCTGTTATAAATCTTACATATCAACACTTTAAGAAAGAAATTTTCTTGGTGGAACCAAGATAGCTGAATATAGAATAGGACATACTGAACTCTCCCAATATTCCTTTTCCAAACTACTTTAAAATCATAGATCAAATCAAATTTTGAATCAGCAGAGTTCAAAGGGAGATATTTTTCTAGCCTAAGACAATTTAGGAAGTCTGCAAGAGAGGTCTGGAGCACCAGCAGTGAGCCTTGGAGGTGGTTGCAGTAGGAACAGCAGCTGCAGAGCCTTTGGGTGCTTTTAGCCCAGAGATAATAAGGAGGTCAGATAACTGGTCATAAAGAGAATACAGGGGAATACCTTTGCTGGTACTGGGTTGGCAACTCTATTACCCACAAGCAGTTCTGGGTCACAGTTTCAGTGCAAAAATGAGTACTTGTGATCAGTCACAAGGGAGTAGGGGTCCTAGTCACAGTTCCAGGGCCAAAAGGAGCACTAGTATTTGCAGCTAGAGGGGAGCAAGGATCCTTCCTGGGTAAAGATCAGAGCACAGAGCAGGAGAGCTATGACCATGTCTCTTCTAGGATATTACCACCTCTGAAGCACTGAAAACTTGCAGACTCCCAGAACTAGTTCTGAAAAGAGCAGCATGAAAAAACCTGAAGCTTGGCATGATGCCTCCCCACCCCCAGGTGAGCAGAGCCCAATTTTAACATAAAGTGCAAAGTCAACAAATAGATTGGAAAAATGAGCAAACAACAAAAAAGAACTTAACCCTAAAAAGTTACAACAATGGCAGGGAAGACCAAGACATAAACTCAGAAAATGACGAAAACAGCTACAAGCAAAGCATCAAAGAAAAACACTCCTTGGACCCATGACTAGCAGGGATTTTTGGAAGAGTTAAAGAAAGAGATGAGTGCCAGAGGAGAAATTAAGAAAAAGAAATGAGAGTGATGCAAGAAAATTATAAAAAGAGAATTAAGAGGGGGCAGCTAGGTCGCAAAGTGCATAAAGCACCGGCCCTGGATTCAAGAGGACCTGAGTTTAAATCTGGCCTCAGACATTTGACACTTACTAGCTGTGTGACCCTGGGCAAGTCACTTAACCCTCATTGCCCCACCAAAAAAAAAAAAAAAGAACAAGCACAAAAAAAATACTGAAGAAAATAACACCTTAAAAATTGGTCAAATTGATAAAGATGTAATTTCTTAAAAAAGTAGAATTGAATAGTGAAAATAAAGAAACTAAAGACTCCATGACACATCAAGAAACAATTTTCAAAAGAATGGGGAAAAAAGAAGATAAAGTGAAATATCTTATTGGGGAAAAACAAAAACCAAAAAACAACTGACCCAGAAAATAGATCAAAATGACAAAATTTAAGAATTTTTGCACTACCTGCAATCCATGAACAAAGAAAGAGCATAGACATAATCTTTCAAGAAATTATCAGGGATCGGGGGCAGCTAGGTGGTGCAGTGGATAGAGCACCGGCCCTGGAGTCAGGAGTACCTGAGTTCAAATCCAGCCTCAGACACTTAACATTTACTAGCTGTGTGACCCTGGGCAAGTCTCTTAACCCCAATTGCCTTACTAAAAAAAAAAAAAAGAAATTATCAGGGAAAACTGCCCTGATATCTTAGATCCAAAGTTTAAACTAGAGATTGAAGGACTCCACTGATTACTTCTTGAAAGAGATATCAAAATGAAAATTCCTAGGAATATTATAGCCAAATTCCAGAGCTCCCAAATCAACAAGAAAATACTTTAAGCAGCCAAAAAGAAAGAATTCAAACATGGTGGGGCCACAGTGAGAATCAAATAAGATTTAGCAACTTCCATGTTAAAGAAGTACAGGGCTTGAAATATATTTCAGAAGGCAAACAAGCTAGAATTACAAGGGAAAAGCTGGCCACTTAATGAAATAGACTTCCAAGAATTCCAGATGAAAAGAGCAGAGCTAAATAAATATTTTGACATTCAAATAGAAAGATAAAAGAGTAATTATAAGGGAGTCAATAAAGTTGTTTTTTTTTTTTACATTTCTAGATGAGAAGATGATTTATGTAACTCTCTAGAACTTTATCATTATTAAGGCAGTTACAAGGATTTGACATAGATGGAGGGCATTACTGTAAGTCAATTATGTCAAGATGATTTACAAAAAAATAATGTAGGGTAAGAAGAAGGGATACTCTGAGAGAAAGGGGAAGGGAGAGTTAGAATGGGGGGAATTTTTCCATATTAAAGAGCTTTTAAAGTGAAGGAGAAACTATAAGGGGGAAGTGGCAGGCCATGCTTAAATCTCATTCATTGGAATTGGTTCAAAGCGGGAAGTCTATGGATATAATACATAAATATGAAGGAAAGGGAATAAGAGAAATGGAGGCATTGGGAGAAAATAATAAAAGGGAAGGTAGATTAAGGGAGTTAATGTTTAGAAACAAAGTAGACCTTTGAGGAGGGACAGGATAAAAAGAGAAGTTTAAGCAGAAGAAAATGGGATGGAGGGAAATCCACAGTTTGTAATCATGAATGTGAATGTGAATGGGATAAACTCACCCACAAAATGGAAGCAGATAGAATGGATTAGAAACTTGAATCTGATAATATGCTCTTTACAAGAGACACACCTGAAGCAGAAAGACACACAGAGTTAAAATAAATGACTGGAGCAGAATCTAATATGCTTCAGCTAAGCTTTAAAAAGTCAGGGGTAGCAATCATCTCAGACAAAGGAAAAGGAAAAATAGACTTTATTATGCAAGATAATCAGGAAAATTACATTTTGCTAAAAGGTACCATTGACAAATATAAAAAATAATTACAACAAATTTCTCCAATAAAGGCCTTATTTCTCAAATATATACTGATTATTGAACTGAGTCAACTTTATAAAAATAAGTGCCATTTCCAAATTGATTAATGATCAAAGGATATAAACAGTCTTCAGCATATGAAAAATTGCTCTTATTACTATTGATTAGAAAGATGAAAATTAAAATAACTCTGAAGTACCACCTCACACCTATCAAAAATGACAAATGCTGGAGGGATGAGGGAAAAATAGGTAGTGAACTGTTCCAACGATTTTGGAGAACAATATGGAACTATGCCCAAAGGTATATAAAATTGCATACCTTTTGATCTAACAATGCCACTTTTAGTTCTGTATCCCAAAGAGATCAAAGAAAAAGAAAAAGGACTTATATGTGTGAAAATATATCAGCTCTTTTTGTGATGGCAAAGAATTGGAAATTGAAGAGATGCTCATCAATAGGGAAATAACTGAACAATTTGTGGCATATGATTGTGATGGATTACTGTTATGCTATAAGAAATGATCAGGAAAACATGATAATACCTATATGAATTGATGCAAGGTAAAGTGAGAACAGATAAATCATTATACAGAATAACAACAATGTTGTAATGACAATTAACTGTGAAAGACTTGGCTACTCTGATCAATACAGTGATCCAAGACAATTCCAAAGGACTCATGGGCAGCTATGTGTCACAGTGTATAGAGCACCTGGACTGGAGTCAAGGAGGACCTAGTTTGAAATCTGGCCTCACACACTTAGTAGTTGTGTGACTCTGGGTAAATCATTTAACCCTTTTTGCCTCAGTTCCTTATCCACTCCAGTATCTTTGCTAAGAAAATCTAAATGGGGTTATGGAGAATTTGACATGACTGAAACAACACAACAACAACATTATGAAAAAAATGCTATCCACCTCCAGAAAGAGAACTGGTGGAATGGAGGGAGAGAATTTGGAACTCAGTTTACAAAGAAAAGAATGTTAAAAAAATTAACAATACGTTTTGAAAAAGACAAAGTTTTTTTTTCCATATTTGCCTGTTTCCTTTCTAATTCTAAGTACATTATTTTTTCTTGTACAAAAGCTTTTCAATTTAATGAAATAAAAATTGTCCATTTTAGATTATATTATCTTTATCTTTTGTTTAGTTAACATTTTTCCTCCTTCTCAGAGGTATCATACTTCATATAAAATTTGTTTATAATATGGCCTTTTATATTTTGGTGACATTCATTTGGAGTATATTGTGTCATGGTATGAAACCTCAACTTAAACCTAATTTCTATCATATTACTCTCTAGTTTTTCAAGTATGGTTTATGGTTTATAAACTGCTTTGCAATCATTATTTCATTGAAACTTCACAGTAGCATAAGATGAGTATTACAGGTATTACTTTACATATTTTGCAGGTGAGGAAACTGAAGCTCAGAGAGGTTAAGTGGCTTGCATATCTTCAAACAACTAACTAGTAAAATAGAGGTAAGATTTGAATGCAAGTCTTTTTTGACTCCAGGCTTAGGATTCTACACACAATTCCATAAAAGAAAGATGAATTTTAGTTCTTGGGAGTGGACATCATTTTTTCCCCAAATTTGTTATAGGTTGCACTTCTATGCATAAACTGGAAGGCTGAACTAATATCACTATTAGATTAAGCTCTCTGCCAACACCAATTTTAGCTTGCGTCTAATACAGGAAACACATAATAGGCAATGTATTTTGGTGGTAAGGTATCTTTTGCCTGCAGATTTCAAATTCTGATCCCCGCCCCACCCAAATTCTCAGTCTCTAATTTGCACAGGATATCTTTAATGAACAAAAAGGAGTGTACAGTCAGTATATATAGGGTTCTCAGCTTCATTTTGAACACCTTCAGAGCAAGAAAATGAGCATTCTTAGCCAATGCTAGATACAACAAGATTATATCTGACTAGGGAATATAGATACAGATAACCAGTAGGAAAAAGAGTATAGAGGAGTATAAGGCATATAATTGCAGATTGTCAGTCCATCAGCATAAAATGTCTCAGTAAATATTTTAACTTCATATTCATTCATTCACTCATTCTTTTGTTCATTTATTTATTCACCCATTTATTTATTTATTTTTGCAGGGGGAGGACTGAAATGGTGTATATTTATTTTGGTTTGCTATACTATCCAAACATCCTACCTTTTCAAAGCATAATGCACAGTTAGTCATCAGACATCTGCAGCAAGTAAATATATACAGTATACATATTTAGATAAAGAAATGTGTGTGTGTGTATTTCTAGTACAAGGAAAGTTAAATCTGATTTGCTAAGAGTTACTTTTCTAGTTCTGGTCACTGTGGTGCTGTTGTCATCTTTAGGATCTAAGTTCTCTAGTGTTACAATTTTCTGATCCCATCCTATCTTTAAATGCCAGATTTAATGGGAAATTACCCTTTTATTCTGTGTACTACTTTGCCAGAGAAGCCCTTCTGTGATGAATCTTGAATGCTGTTAAGCCCTATTTATGGCTTTAATAGCTTTGCATTAATGAAAAAATCAGATACCCTTTATATACCCACCTCAGGGGTTCATCCAGGAGATATTCTATTGATGTGAAATAGAGCCAAATTGATTTTTGCTAAAGATGAGAATGTAGTAAAAACTGCATGGGGATAATGAAATGACTTGTTTTTATAATAAATACACACTGCAAGTGTTTTCCACACAGTTCCTCAAATGGATGCCCACTGCTTCATTGGACATCACAAATGCAGATGTCAAGGTCTTTTTTGTATGATATCAGAAAAAGAAAATGCGACTGAGACTCATAAATTATTCAAGTGTGCCACAGTGAACCTTAAATATCACACCTTCAGTCTATGTGTATGTTGTTCAGTGTACTAGATGACTGAAACTTTCATTTTCTTTGGCAAATAAGACCTGACCTACTTAGTAGACTGGAGTCAGAGCTTAACAATGTAATTTCTTTCCATGAGACAATCTCCTCCATACCCCACCATCTATGCATAACCTTAAAGAATTAAGCTTTGTTTAGTCATTAACAAATGACTGAGAGGCAACAAGCCATGGTATACTCTACATTCCTCTAGGGTTCTACTATAATTGCCAGGTGGGAATTTCTTTAGAGGTGCCAATACTGTTGTTGTGTTTTTTTTTTAAACAAACAATAATTATACTGCTATTCTCCCCTTTGTTTTGCCTAGGGTATAAAGTATGGCTTCACAACAGCCTACTTTCCTCTTGGGGCAACTAGGCCCTGAAGTTGGGAAGAACTAAGTTCAAATCTCACCTCCAACACTTACTAGCTATGTGACCCTGGGCAAGTCACTTAACCCCAATTGCCTTAAACATCTGAAGCCATAGCCAGTTTTCCTGACATATATCTTTCTCCTGGACCCAGATGGCTCTGGAGGAGAGAGTGAGGTTGGTGACCTTATATCACCCTCTCTCACTTAAATGCAAGTCACTGAAAGGCATGACATCAACATGAAGTCATGGTCCTCTCCAAGATCAAAGGACAAACAACTTTTCCCTTACTTGGGGTCAAAACTAAATTACCAATTGTATCATTGAAAATTATGCTTTCTCCTTCATATGTATATATATATATATATATATATATATATATACACTATAATACACTATAATACACTCTATACATTCTAATGCCTTCAATAAAAGCACCAACAAATATTTATTGAGCATTTACTAAGCATCTCTGTGGGACTACACACAAACTATCAGTAGAGTCTCTATCTCTATAATCTTGCTGGAAAGAGAATTCATATTCATAAAACAATTAGAGAATAAATAGTTGTGTGGTTTAGAATTCAATAAGGAGTTCAGCAAGATCAATTTAAGTTGGTCTCATTAGATGAAATTTCATGGGGGGAATAAGACTTAGAGTATCCTTTAAGGATTATTAGACTTTGATTTGGTGATAAGAAGAATTGCCCCAACAGTGTTATATACAAAGTAGGTATTTAAGTAAATACTTGTCAACTAATTAAAATTATAGACCTCGGATGAAGCATGGCCTGGGACAAAATAATCAGGAATCATCAATTATTTCCCCATCTTGCAACTATGTTTTGGATCCTCCTTCTGATGGACAACAGTTAGACCCATTTGAAGAGATATTACTTTCACAAAGAAGCCTGTAATAAGGTCATGCAAGCATTGCTGTGTGTGGTGGAAATCACTTTGCAAACTGATTGAAACTCGGGCATAGGCAAAAACATTGGATGACAAGGCCATAAAACATATCTTCCTCTTTGCACCAAAGAAAATACCTATATACCACCCTCCTGGTTCTAGAGGGAAAAATGAAAGTGAGTATTTAAAAGAATTTTGCCAGGTTAGTATTTCCTCAAATTAAATAATCATGTATTGAGCATCTCCTATATTCAGAATGCTTTGCTAGATACTCTTAGGATGTGAAGATGAACAGAATATGATCTGTGCTTTCAAAGTCTTTCTAATTGGGACAGCAAGAAAAAAATGTTTAAAAAATTAAATCTTTCAATACAGTGCAACAATAATGAGCACCAACTTTGTGTACAGCAGTAAAGTAGGAATATATAGAGAGAAGATCACTACCTTAAGTTATCTTTACTTAATAGGAAGAATAAGACACATAAATAGATGCATATAGAAAAAAAGCACAATTAATATGAGTACTATAGTTATGCCAATCATATAGCTTGGATCTCATGGGACACACCCAACTTCAAAAAGAGAAAGTATAATTTTAATAAAACTTTGGAAAAGAGTATCTTTTACCAGATGATATTTCCTAATATCATTTTCTGAAAGTGTGGCTATCATAATTATAGAAGTAAAGCAATGTGTTATGGGAACATATAGGAAAGAAAGATAACTTCCATTTGAAAGGATCAGGAAATATGTTGAAAGTCACCTTTAATCTAAATTTTAAGAATTTATCAGTTATGATGGAAAGAAAACTTGATCCAGAGTCAGTAAATTTGAGTTCTAATTTCAGTCCTGATACTAAGTATATGACATTGGAAAATCAACCAAATTTACAAAGTCTCAGTGATCTCTGGAATTCCTTGCAGTCTGGCAAATCTACAGTTTTATAATGACCAAGATTTGAACAAATTATGGGGAGATTAATAAGAAAGAACATGAACAAAAGCACAAAGACAAAAAAAATCATATTTGGGGAATGGGGAATGGGGAATAAGTACAATTTGCTGTGATAGAACATAGGGTATATGAAGACATATAGCAATAAAGATGACTCAGGAGGGCTAGATTGGGTTTCTTATCATGAATGACCAGGAATGCCAAGATAAGGATTTTGTTTGTTTGTTTGTTTTGTTTTTGTTTTTTTTTGCAGGCAATGGGGGTTAAGTGACTTGCCCAGGGTCACACAGCTACTAAGTGTCAAGTGTCTGAGGCCGGATCCGAACCCAGGTACTCCTGAATCCAAGGCCGGTGCTTTAACCACTGTGCCATCTAGCTGCCCCCTCAAGATAAGGATTTTTAAAATTATACATTTAGTTCAAGAAAACAATAAAGAAAAGTAGAGAGAGATGGTATCACTCAGGATATATCAAAGGTTTTGTGAAGGAAAAAATTTGAACTAGTTTTTATAGAAGCAGTAAGCACTTGATAGAGGGAATTGAGGAGAGTAGCCTAAGGGAAAGGGCTAGCATGCACAAAACCAGAGATGAATGTTTCAGGGATAGAGAACATATAAAACAAGTATGGATGGAAAAATGGATACTTAAAGGTAAGGCTGTAAGGATAGAATAAGATTGGAGTATAAATGCTGAACTAAAAAGTTAGCAATATTTCTTGCTCTAAAATTTGAAAAGAATTAAAAATTATTCATTAAAATTTTCCCTTTTTACTGATCTAAACTCCATTCCCTGATAGGATAGGAGTAAGCCTCTCATCAAAATTCAGTATTTCCACAAATTATCATAATAACAAGAGTAGATTTGACATGGATTATAGATGACTCAGAAATTTATCTCAAGATCCTTTGAAATATACTTTCAAATCATCAAACTTTACAAAATAATCTTTTATTTGCAAATAATTCCTGCTTGATAAAACTTAATTTGCAGATATTTTTTTCCCTGTCCTTATAAAAATGCAAAAAGGCCAGAACATCTCCTTTAATCTTGAATTCTTAACTCAGATACCCAAAGTATACCTCTAATTCCTAAAGATTACATCTGATTACTTTGAACAAGGGGTTGCCAGTATAAAGATGACTTACTTTGATCACTCCTTTAACAAGAAGTATTTATTGAACTCTGTAATGTTCTATGAACTTAATATTTGGATAGTAAAATATTAATGAATATTTATGAATAACTGATTATAACTAATACTCACTGAATACATGTTCTCAGTTCTCAGTTACCAAACCTGTTGAACCTGGGTAGGATTATAGGGTTTTTTGTTTGTTTTGTTTTGTTCTTGCTTTTGTTGTTGTTGTTGTTTTATTATAGGATAAGTCTGAAGCAAAATTTCATTTGGTATAGGTTGAATTCTATAGAAGTCCTATTTTCCAAAATTTGATGAGCATCTTCAAGGAGCTTTGTGATAACAATAATGATAGCTACTAAAATATTATATAATATAATTATATAAATATATATATACATATACATAACAATAATAGTATCTTATATTTACTTACTACTTTATATTTATTTAACATTTATATACAACTTTAAGGTTTATGAAGTTCTTTATGTGTGTTATCTCATTTGAGCCCCACAACAACCCTGTGAAGTTGGCCCTATTATTATCATGCTTTTATAGATACTGAAACTAAGACTTGTAAAGGACATACCTCTTGTTTAGGGTAATATAACTTGTTCAAGAATGAGGGGACATTTGAACCTGAGTCTTCTGGGCTCTATTTTAAGTGGTCTCTCCACCATGCTAAGCTGCATCCTACCATACTGGTTATTCAGGTAAAGAAAGATCTGGCAAAGGATCCCAAAAGAGCAGAACTCAAAAAGAGAAGACAGAACAGTTTTCACAACTCCTATAGAATGACCCCAGCAACTACCTTCTTGACTCACAAAAGTTCATCCTCTTGACGTTAAGTGGCCAGTCATCTTTAATACAACCCCTCATCCACAAGAACCCATCATGAGTTCATCTCAGCAAGGCACAAGTGCTTAGCAAAAAACCAGAGTACAAGTCTTAACTCCTTGGGAGACGATTCCTGCTGTTCAGTTGTTTCAGTTCTGTCTGACTATTTGCTATCCCATTTGGGATTTTCTTGGCAAGGATACTGGGGATGGTTTGCCATCGCCCTCTCTGACTCATTTTATAGGTGAGCAAAGTGAGGTAAACAAGGCTAAGTGACTTGTCTTGGGTCATATCTGAGGCCAGATTTCAACTCACAAAGAGGAGTATTCCTTACTTAAGGCCTGGTACTCTATCCACTGCATCAACTAGTTGGGAGAGACACCTTTTTGCCAAAAATCCATCAAGTGGATTGTCAGGGAAACAATTGATCAGCTTCCTCCTATATGTCTTTATACTTTTGATTAGGTTTTTGCCTTTACAGGAGTTCTTTTTCTTCCTTCCATTCCTTTCCTTGTCTGATCACATTTTACCCATTCTTTAAATCCCAACTTAAATTCTAGATCTTTCATGAAGCCTTCATTGATTCTCACAATCAGTAATAACATTTCCATCTCAGACTTTATATATGTAATCTGGGTTTCAAGCCTAAGGGGTTTGGGGAGTTGCTACTTAGACATGACTCCTGGTGTAATGTAGGGAATGATGATGACTCAATATTACATGTCTGTGTAAGGGATAGAGGTGGTGAAATAGCTTTGTAGAGAGATTTTTATTGTTTCTTTGAGACAGAAACATATTGTTCCATATTCTATTTGAGGAGAGACCCATTTAGAAAAGACTTTGGGAAGCAGCAGACATGTGGATTAGCCAGTACCTCAACATGTCTCTAATTTCTATCTTGTCTCTTTAGAGATTTAAGGCAACTTCACCTTGAGTAAGAGTCTCTCTCCTTGTTGAGCAGAGAAGGAAAGTCTATTTACTAAGAGCATTTTTTGAAACATTATAACTTCTATAATTTCCTTGATTTCTGTTCACTTTGCTTGGATTAATGAGTTTACATAATATTCAGTATTTGTGATGATGTTTTGTTTAACTATCATTTGTTAGAAAGGAGCTAAGCTTATGGGTATAACTTTGGCATTATCCCTTCCCCTTTAGGTGATAATGACCAAGAAAGTGGTTTGACTTTTAGAAAAGTTACCTTCAACTTGCAATATTTTAAGGACCAGGTATTATATATTAATATAATTATGATCTAGTCCCCTTTTTCTCAATAGAGAACAATGGAACTAGGCTTGTGGTCTTTTTTACCTTATAGCCTTTGGGCAGGAAGCAAAGTCTCCCTAGAAGATACATCTTCTACATACTATTTTCTCTTATAACTGCCTGATATATTTATAACTTTAAATTGTATATTATGCCTATCTGTGTGTTTTTTCCCTTCAATAATATAAGTTCTTGAGGGCAGTAACTGTTTCTTTTTTTTTTTTTTTAGTAACTGTTTCTTAACTAAACTGTGTTCACAATGCTCAGCACTAGCTTGCACTTAACAAATATTCTCATTATTGTATAATATTTAATTAGATAAAGCATTGCTCTCTTCTGAAGTTATCATTTAAAATACATATTTCACTGGGATGAGCAAATCATTCTACTACTAACAATACAATGAGAAATTGTGGAACAGATTTTTTTGTTGTTGTTGTTGGGAAGACCCTAAGGCAACAAGATATCACTGTACATCTGAGAGGGAAGGATATAGTGTAAGGGAAAAAAAGCACAAATAAAGGTAGAAGTCAGAGGATTCTGATTATTTTTTTAAAATCCTACTTCACAGTTCTCTAGAAGGCTAATTCTAGTCTTGCACCACGTGTTTAACTATGACCTTGACTTTTAGAAGATCCTAAGCTCCATATTCTCTAAGCACCCTGGTTTATCCCTACTAGAAGGTCACAGAATCAGAGATCCTGTTCTCATTTCTGCATGGATTAGGGAGAGAAGCCTAAAAATGCACTGCTGATTATAATCACAGGGAGGGAGCTCCAGTATTTAGGGGTCTTTGCTGATCAATTTCTGCTAAAGGCACAAAAATATTCTATTTTATATTCCTATGCCTCTTGAATATATAAACTCCACTTTACTAAACCCATCTAATTCATCTTTTCATAAATGTGACTTTTCATAACTACAAAAATTGTATACACATCATTTAAAAATAAAATGAGAAAATCTTTATATGATCCATAAATATAATAAACATGTTTAAATGTAAATGTAAAACACAAACTTGAGACAATGAGCCTACACAAACACTGTGTTATTTAGACATTTGTCAGCCAGACTTTTTTTTGTTTTGACAGCCAAATGAATGTTATATATAGAGGGCTTCTGTATGGAAGACAGACTTCCTTGCCTGATTTCCTTTCATTTGAACACAACTTTAAGACATTTCAATGTGTGGGAAGCTTCTATGGTACTGATAGTTAGACAACATTCAGGCACAAAGTACTGAAACAGTTGAAGACATGCAAATTCGATTGGCTCATCTGTAATGATTCATCACCTATTTAAAACAAATCCTCAGAGTTTAGGACAATCCATCCTATCCAGTTAACAAAAGTCTTTAGCTTTTGAACTTGTTATAAATGAGCAGGCAAGGGATAGGGACCCACAAAGAATTCAACATCTGAATTTTAACACTTTACGGTGCTATAAGGTGTTTTGTTCTCAGTGTTCAGAGATTAGACAAAGATTAATTGCAGTCATCATATCTTCATATCACATATTGCTTTTATTACCATGCCTTTTGTTCCAGCTTTGTGGAGATCCACAATATAAGAAGTCAGCAATGAATCTTGAGTGCAAAAAAGAAAGCAGTGGATCCCAGAATCATGGATTTAATTTAGTTAATAAATTTGTATGAATTTAATTATGCCCTGCTGCAAATTATCTTTTGGATCTTTGAATATGAAACATATGCATCACTCAAATTTCTAAAAAGGAAATCAAGATAATTCTGATAATAGAATACTAGGGAAATGTGGCAGTTTTGACTTTTAATCTTTTAATAGTGTATATTTATATGTGTGTGTAATGTATATATATATGTATATTTCTTAACTCTCATCCTTCTAAAAACTAATTTTAACTCCATCAGACCACTCTTCTGTGTGTCTGTTGCTGTCTATTTTGATTATATGTAATAAGCTATTTAATTGGTTTTTAATTTCTGAAGGAGGTTTCTAAGCTAGCATACAATATCCCTTTAAAAGAAAGAGGAAAAAAAAAGGTGAAGGGAGACTGGAATATTAGACAACTCTGTCAATATTCATTTTGTTAGCACTCCAACAGAGAACATTCTAATACTATGTACAAGTACCCTGCTCCTAAAAAGACAAGAAGGAAGTAAAAAAACAGCATAATGAATTCTGGAACATGTTTTAGCATTAGGATTTTATTGGATTTGCAAATATGCCAGACATTGCAAATATTATCTTGAAATTTTATCTCAGACTTGACTCAACAAAACAAGTGGAAAGAAAAACAGATCCTGTAAGAAATGGATGAAGACAGGAAACAGTAATAAAGGGAATACCTAAAATAACTCTAAAGACAGTAGGAGAAAGACAAAACACATAGGTGGTAATCTATGATAGGCAGTTGAATGAGCATTTATGGAAATATCAAACAGAGTTATGAAGATGTAAGCATGAGCCTAGTAATAACAGTAGCTAAGATTTATATAGTGCTTACTATGTGAGAGTTGATGTCCTAAGTGCTTTACAATTTTTATTTGATTTGATCCTTACAACCATCCAAGGGGGTGGAGGAGATAGGTGGTATTATTATCCCCATTTTACAGATGAGAAAACTGAGGCAAACAGGTTAAGTGTCACAGTAAGTGTTTGAATTTGAGCTTAGTACTCCTTTACTCCAAGTTGAGCATTCTATTCAATATACCACCTAGCTTTTGAAGTTAGAAGGCTACATATATTGCATCCTATGTATTTTGCCTTGCAGTCTAATCAAGCCTTAATTTACAACCAAATATTATAAAGGTTAATTCTCAAAAGATTTGGAATTGGGCCCTCCCACACCAAAGCACATAGCTGCCCAAATACACCGTGCTAACTCAACTCAAGTTATCAAAATGTTCTGGATGAAAGTTGCATTCAGATTGTAAATACAATGTAAGAGGCGCAGCTAGGTAGTGCAATGGATAAAGCACTGGTCCTGGTTTCAGGAGGACCTGTGTTCAAATATGACCTCAAACTGCTTACTAGCAAGTCACTTAACCCTCATTGCCCTGCAAAAAAAACAGATAGATAGATAGATAGATAGACAGACAGACAGATGGATAGATAGATAGATAGATAAATGCAGTGGAAGATAATGCTATCTTCCATTGTATTTATAAACAGTATAACTCAAAAGATCTTTTACTCACCAGATCACTGTCATATTTATATGTTCCCTAAATTTTTTGTTTTGTTTTGTTTTTGCAGGGCAATGGGGGTTAAGTGACTTGCCCAGGGTCACACAGCTAGTAAGTGTCAAGTGTCTGAGTCCAGATTTGAACTCAGGTAATCTTGAATCCAGGGCCGGTGCTTTACCCACTGTGCCACCTAGCTGCCCCCCTAACTTTTTAAAGTAGAAAGCTAAGATGTGTTTCTAAGTAATTATATTTACCATTCCAAATCAAGAAATAGGCTGAAAAATAAGCAAATAACAAAAAAAAAATTTTTAAAGAACCTGGCAATAAAAAGTTACTAGGGTGAAAGGGAAGATCAAGATACAAACTCAGAAGAAGACAAAACAATTACAAGCAAAACAAAGGGGAAGAATGTGAATTGGACAAAAGATGAATGAGAATTACTTGAAGAACTAAAAAAAATAATTTTCAAAATTAAATGAGTGTTAGAGGAAAAAATAGATAAATAAATGGAAGCAAAGGAAGAGAATTGTGAAACAAAAATTAACACCTTAGAAAAAGAGGCACAACAATTAATGGAGAAAATAACACATTAAAAACCAGAATTAGCAAAATGAAAAAAAAAAGGTACAAAAATTCACTGAAGAAAATAATTTCTTAAAAATTAGAATTGGATAAATTGAAGTTAAAAATCTCATGATACATTATGAAACAATGAAACTAATTCCCTAAAAAGGATAGAAGATACGTGTGTCATCTTCCCAGACAGAAAGTTAAACACTTTAACTTTATTGCATTCATTTTCTTTCATATTTACTTTCTTATGATTTTTTTCATCTTCTATTTGAAAGTCAAATTATTCATTCAGCTCTGGTCTTTTTATCAGGAATAGTTGAAAGTCCTATATTTCATTAAATATCCAATTTCCCCCCAGAAGGATCATACTCAGTTTTGCTGGATATGCTAGTTTGGGTTATAATCTTAGCTCCTCTGGAATATATGATTCTTTCATGTAGAAGCTGCTAGGACTGAGCAATTGATATTTTACCAATTGTTTAAATCTGACTTTATTTGTGTGAAAAGTGTTTTTTTTTTAAATGAGACAATTGGGGTTAAGTGACTTGCCCAGGGTCACACAGCTAGTAAGTGTTAAGTGTCTGAGGCCAGATTTGAACTCAGGTACTCCTGACTCCAGGGCCGGTGATCTATCCACTGCGCCACCTAGCCACCCCTTGAAAAGTGTTTTTTAATTGTGTTCATATAGTTCCTGGATTTGTCTTAGCAGTTAGATTCCCAACTATTTTATATTGCCTACAGTTTTTCAAATGAAATTTCTCTATCTCCTCCTGCTGGACTTTGTTGGTGATATATATATACACACATATATATATATATATTTAATATATGGATATATATACATATATATGTATTTAATATATGGATGTGTGCATATATACATATATATATGTGTGTGTATATATGTGTATGTGTGTATATATATATATATATATATATATATATATATATTTATTTATTTTGTATCCTGCAACTTTGCTAAAATTTACTATTTCAACTATTTTTTTAGTTGATTCTCTAGGATTCTCAAAATATACTACCATATCATCTTCAAAGAGTGATAGTTTTATTTCCTCATTGCCTATTCTAATTCTGTTTATTTTTTCTTCTCTTACTGTTATATCTAGCATTCTAGTACAATACTGAATAATAGTGGTAATAATGGGCATCCTTGCTTCACCCTATTCTTATTGGGAAGGCTTTTAGCTTATCCCCAATTACAGATAATGCTTGCTGATGGTTTTAGATAATATTTATCATGTTAGGGAAAGCTCCATTTATTCCTATGCTCTCTAGTGTTTTTAATAGGAGTGAATGCTATATTTTGTCCAAAGCTGTGTCTGCATCTATTGAAATAATACTATTTTGGTGGGATGGGGAGTGATATTGATATGATCAATTATGTTGAAAGTTTTCCAAATATTAAAGCAGCCCTTAATTCCTGGTGTGAAACCCACTTGGTCATAGTGTAAGATCCTTGTGATATATTGTTGTACATATGATCCTTGTGATATATTGTTATACTCCCCTTGTTAGTATTTTATTTAAAATTTTTGCATAAATATTCATTAGGGAAGCTGGCCTTTGTCCCCCCACCCCCTTCTCACTCTTCCTGGTTTAGGTATCAGAACAATATTTGTGTCATAAAAGGCATTTGGTAGGACTCCTTTGCCTATTTTCCTAGTTTATATAGTATTGGAATTCATTTTTCTTTACATGTTTGGTAGAATTCATTTGTGAAGCCATCTGGTGCTGTGGATTTTTTTTAGGGAGTTCGATTATGGCTTGTTAAATGTATTTTTCTAAGTTGGCATTATTTAAGTATTCTATTTCCTCTACTGTTACTTTGGGTAGTTTATATTTTTGTAAATATTCATCAATTTCACTTAGATTGTCAGATTTATTATTATATAATTGGTAAAATAGCTATTAATAATTGCTTTAATTTCCTCTTAATTTGTTGTACATTTGCCCTTTTCATTTTTGACTTTAGTAATTTGGTTTTCTTCTTTAAAAAAAATCCAATTAACCAATGGTTTATTTTATTGCCCCCCCCCCAAAAAAAAAACAGCTCCTAGTTTGATTTCTTTAATCTAAGGGTTTTCTTTCAATTTTATAATTTTTCCTTTGATTTTCAGTATTTCTATTTTCATGTTTAATTGAGGAATTTAAATTTGTTCTTTTTCTTTTCTTTTTTTTAGTTGCATTCCCATCCATTGATCTACTCTTTATTTATATATAGAAATATACATTTTCTCTTAAGTACTGCTTTGGTTGTATCTCATAAATTTTGGTATGTTGTTTCATTGTCATTCTCTTTGATGAAATTATTGTTTCTATGATTTGTTATTTGACCTATTCATTCTTTGGGATTAGTTTATTTAGTTTTTAATTAATTTTAACCTATCTTTCCATGGTCCTTTATTGCTTTTTCTTTTTCAGAGATCAGGATTGCTACACCTGCTTTTCTTACTTCAGCTGAAGCATAATATATTCTGCTCCAACCTTTTACCTTTACTTGGTATGTATCTATGCTTGAAACAATGTATTTTAGGATTCTGATTTGTAATCCACTTCCATTTTATGGGTGAGTTCATCCCACTCACATTCACAGTTATAGTTATTAACTGTGTATTTTCCTCCATCTTATTTCCCCCCCCCCCTCTCCTTTCTCTCTGTCTTTTCTCTGTCTCTCTGTGTCTCTTTTTCTTTTTTTCCTTTCACCCTGTTTCTCCTCACAAGTGTTTTGCTTCTGACCACTAAGTATCCCAATCCACTTTCTACTCTCAATCCTCCCCTTCCCTTGTGTCCTTCCCTGTGCTACTTCCCTTTAAAGTAATTTAGATTTCTATGCCTAATTGAGTGTGTTTGTTATTCTTTTTGAGCCAATTCAAATGAGAGTAATGATCAAGCATTTCCTGCCACCCCCATCCTTCCTCTTTTCCTTTCTTCAAGTGCATCCTTCTTTCTCACCCCTTGATTTTTCTATATCATCCCATTATAGTCAACTAACATTCCCATCCTTCGTCTATGTATACTCCATCTATCTGCCCTAATACTGAAAAAGTTCTTAAGAATTACAAGTATCATCTCCCTTTGGAGGAATATAAACCAATGCAAAGGCACAGAGGAAGGATATAGAGCACTATGTGGAAGGAAAAATAAATAGGATAGTATGAGTATATCATGGGGCATTTAGAATGAAGTATAATTTAAAATACTGAAAATATAGGAAGGATCAGTTTGTGAAGAGCTTTAAATGTCAAACTGAGGCATTTGTAACTGATCTTAGAGGGATCAGGAAGCCATAGATAGCTAGATAAATAACCCTGCTCTGCCTAATCAGAGATATGGAGCTAGAGGAAGCTGAGAACAGAAATAATTTGAATTAAATTATATTTGAATTAAGTCCTTTCTTTTACAGATGAGGAAACTAGGGAGGCTAGGTGACTTGCCCATCTTGACAGATGATAGATATCAAAGTTGTGATCTAAACTCAGGTCTCCTGATTCCACATTTTTCTCTTCAATATGCCACTGAGTATATGGTGAAATAAAAGACCCTGACAAGGGGCCATGTACTATTTGAAATCCAGTGTCAAAGTTCTGTCTTTCTTTGGGTTTCAATTAGAATTCATTTTTTTAATGTTTAATGACATTTTTTTTAAAATTAGTGGATGATTTTTTTACCTCCAAGAAACATAATTTAGATAACATAAAAAGATAATGCTGTAGAGAAAATGACTCTTGAAAAAAGAACTAACCAGCCCAATCCAACCCAATAAACATTTTATTATGATTGGATGGAGACTCCAAAGACCATGCTATATTTGCATAGTGATTTGTTGAGTTCATACTTCATATTGGCAAAAGTTTGCATCAATTAGATTTCTAATCACTCTTCCTCTTATGCAGTGGAAAAGAAGCAAAAAGTAGAATTACTTATGGCAGGTGCTCTTGTGGCCATTGCAAAATAGACACTCCTCACACGTTCCTCTCAAAGGAATAGCATCTGCCAGACAATACATAAACTCTTCTTTTCAGGTTCCTCAAGGAAAGAGTCTTGTTTTGAAAAAAAATCCTTTATAGCTTGGGGAATTTTTTCACAGTTTCCATTTGTCTGCCAAGGTTCTTCCTTTGAGGTAAATAGTAGCTGACTTGCTAAGCCTCCCATAAGACATTTCTATTTGGATTACTAGTTTGATCTTTTTTAGTATCTCTCCTCCACAAACCAAAACAAAACAAAAACAAAAAGGGTTTTATCCATCTTATGGAATGGGTGAAAAAAGAAATAGGCATAGTTTTTATATCTTTTCTCTCCCTCTTTTTTGACAAAGCAATCACAAGGAAGAGGAGAAATTAGAAAAAAAAAACAAACTCTGAAATAAATGGCTACCAGAAAGATTTCCCCCCCTCCTCTAGCTGACAAAGGAGAATTTAAAGTAAAGTAATCCAAAGCTGAAAAGGAATATTTCTCTTGATTATTCAATTCATATTAGGTCCTAGTCTGTCTTTATAACTGAATCACCTGTTTGGAACAAAGTCATATTCATGAATGAAATAATGAAGGAAAGAATAAATAAAAGCAGGTCACCTAAGGCACTGTGCTGTACCAGGAATAGGAAGAACAGCACTATTTCTCCATTCCCAAAATATAATATATTCCAACAATATTAGTTTTCTTATAGAGCGAACATAACCCAGATGCATAGCTCATATAAGAGTATGACCCAAGTTGTACAGTGGCCAAGATATGGAGAAGTCTCTGGCAAGGTCACTATGATAGTTCTACTGATTAATAATACTAATAGCTAACATTTATATCACACTTTAAGGTTTGCAAAGCACTTTTCATATGTTAGCTTATCTGATACTTACACTAATCCTGTGAAGTAGATGCTATTATTGCCCCCATTTTACAGATGTAGAAACTGAGGCTGAAGTAGTCACTAAACTGTATGTCCAGTGACACTAAGTATATGTCCAGGGTCATACAACTAGTCAGGATCTGAGGCAGGATTTTATCTCAGGTAGGTCTTCCTAAATGCAAGTCTAACACCCTTTCCTCTGTACTGGTAGCTGTGCTGTCTGGGCCTTCCTGTAAAGGTGTCCTGAACTGAGTAAAGGTTCAGAAAATCATAGACTTAAAACTGTCCCTTGTCATTTGAGAAACAATGACATTGAGTCCTAGAGAGGAGAAATAACCTTCCCAAGTCAACACAGGCAGCAAATGGTACAGTTAGGATTTGAACCTAGGCCCTTTGTCACTAGAGCCAACATACTTCCTCCTGCATTACTCTGTTCTTACATAACCACATTGTGGCTCAGCTCCAAAACAATGTTTTCCTCTTAGCTGAGCATTATCTAGCACCATCTTGAATGCATAAGAAGAAATGTCAGCAAATAGTGATCCGAGGCTTATAGACTTAAAACGTGAATCCTTTTATTTTACAAATGAGGAAACTAAGGCCCAGAAAAGTTAAAAGATTTGTCCAATTTCATAAATCTTAAAAAAACCAAAATTCTGAGCAGGGATTTGAAGCAAGACCTTCTGATTCCAAATGCCACATTTTGTCTACTGTACCATATCATAATAACAATAATAGGCAGCATTTATATAATGCTGTACAAATATTATCTCATTTTATTCTGACAAAAACTCTGGGAGGTGCTATTATTAGTCCCATTTTACAGATGAGAAAATTGAGGCAAAGATTAAGTGAATTGCCTATGGTCACACATTTAGTAAAGTATCTGGGGCCAGATCTACACTCAGGCCTTTCTGATTCCAGGTCCGGTACTCTATCTACTTGCCTTCATGATGGATAATATATAAAAAATAAAAGCAAAAACAAAACAAACAACCCTCCCCCCCAAAAAAGATCCATCACTCCCTAAGAGCATCACTTCTGAGCATGGTTGAGCTAAGAACAACTAGCCTACTATTTCAGTTAGTTGAAATATATTTCTGTGTTTCTTTTCTTCTTTTTCCCCTATATCAAGACAGCATCAAGGAACCATAAATACTCAGGAATTTTGTTTACTACCCGATTATGTTTTTCAATTTGTTGTTACAACTGGTATCCTGAAGAGGATCATTGTACTTAATTCCATGAACATACATTTTTAAAATATATCTTTAAGCCTTTTTCTCCATGATATTTTATCATGGTTTCTATAATCTCACAAAAGCATCCATTTTTGCTGCAGCATGGGGGAAAGCCTTGTGTAGGAGGGAATTGATTGCTTCAGTAGACATCTCAATTTCTGTTTCCTTTGATTTTCTTGTCATTTAATACGGCAAGCCAATATCCTCCTAAACCCATAAACTTCACTTTATTTACTGAATTTTAGTAAGATGCAGCTGGGGAAAGAAGGTTGGGGGATTCATGTGTCTAGTATAGTGTTATTAATATATACAGTAGCTGTCATAGAGAAATGACTAGAATGTTGTTAGTATGACTTGAGCAGAATGCACATAGCCTCTAAATGGTGACATAAATTACATCCAGGGTTCATATTGCTGCTTGATGCTATTACAGAAAACAATATAAATTTTACACCCAGAGTATGTTAGCTACACTCTTCAATAAAGGTCTTGCTCTGTTGTACTGTTGCTTCTGCAGCAAAACTAATTAGGGCATTACCCAAGTGACAGGTAAAATTCTAGGGATTTCCTGGAGTCCTGGGAGGATTCACTACTCATTTGGCCCTATTTTCTGTTTCTTTCTCAAAAATGGTTGGCTTTGTACTTCTTTGAATATTTTTTGCAGAAGTGATTTAGTGATTATTACAAACGTTTGAGTAGATTTTCCATAGATATAATTGCCATGTCACAGACCCATACTGCTTATTATATTGCTAAGACACTAGAATGGATAGAAATAGGAAGGAAAAGGAAGAAGTCATATTAACTAAATGTACTATTTCTTTCTTACCAGTTCCAGGAAAGTTTTGGTAGAAAAGAATTTGGAAGAAAACTACTAGGTAATGTTATAGGACAAACTTTGGATTTTGTTTACCAGAATATTCTTGTATAGAGAGTTGTTAGTCAACTTTTGCTTTAGAGCAATTTACTTTAATTATACAGTGAGTTATTCTATCTAAAGTAATTACCCCTAGCATCTTTAACTTCTTTTTCAAATGTGTAGCTTATGGCTATTACACCCTGACAAAAGGGAGCAGCAATTTAATACCAATTAACATTTAACACTCCTTACAACATGATCTCATCCATAATATCTCCTTATCAATCACTCCTCAAGCATTTGTTAAATGCCTCCTGTGTGCTAGGCACTGTTCTATGTCCTGGGGATACAAAGAAAAAAGAGAAACAGTTTCTATAGAACATATACAAAGCAGATACAAGGTGACCTCAAACTAGAAGGCATTGGGACCCTCAAGGTGCTTGTTTATCTTCACTGGCTATAACTTTTATGCTAAAATTTCTTCCCGCCTTCTCAACCTTACAGTGAGAGTGTCCAATTCCATTTTGCCTAGCATAGGACCTAACCATACTAAGTGATATTTAGTGCTAGCTCTATGTAGAACAGGCCCATTGTTCAAAGAAAAAAATGACTTGTTTAAAAGAAATTAAAAAAAAAAGACTCATGCAATTTTGAGGCATTGAATTAGCTTTTGCAAAACAATTCCTGCATAAGGAAGAGTATACAAGTCAGAAACAGATTTCTCAAATCCGTTGGCATGCATTCAATTTGAAAATATTGTGAAGAAAACTGCTAGACCATAGTAGTTGTTAAATCTTGACAATTTCAAACCACTTGAAAAATAGCTGAAAGCTTTTGCCCAAATGTAAAAACACAAATGTTTTTACCCATTCCTTCCCCTCTGCAAATATGTCTATCATCCATGATAACACAGCTTATGTATGCTACCTCTTTCTAAAACCACTATTTATGAATCACCACTTACTTTTTAAGATTCTTTTTTTTTACTTCTAGATTCCCATATACTCTTGAAAGTTGTTCCCAATTTTCAGACTCCACTCAATTCATATTTATATATAATTGAAGGTAAGCTTCTTTTTTTTTTTAAATGAGATTTCTCTATGACATAGCTCCTCTTTCTGACCTTTTATCTTTTTTTTCCCATTGTCCTCTCTCAATCTCTCTACATCATCCAGCACCAGGTCTTCCTTTCAGCTCATGCCACATTTAATTGTTTTCCTTTTCCCTTCCCTGTTGTAATTTCATGCATATACTGCCCCACCCCTCCCCACACATGAAATCAGAAACCTATTACCCCCATCCAAATTTCTAAATTTTTTTTAATTCTGAATAGAATTTTATTTTCCAAAATATATGTAAAAACAAAATTTTAACATCAATTTTTAAAAAACTTTGTGTTCCAACTTCTCTTCCGCCCTCCATTCCCACCCCCCAACCCACAAGAACTCAAGCAATTCAAAATAAGTTATACATGAGTAGTCATGGAAAAATTCCTGTATTAGCTAGTTGTGAGAGAAAACAGTCAAAAACCCCCAAACTTCAGATTAAGGAATTGTCAAAGAGGAATTGAAAAAAAATTTTTTTAATGTGTTTCCATGTATTTTAAGATACTAGCAGTTCTTTCTCTGCAGATGGGCTGCAATCTTCATAAGTCTTTCAGGCTTATATTGGATCATTTCCTTGCTGAAAATAACCACATACCTCCCAGCAGATCATCCCCCACTATTGCTGTTATTTTGTATACAGTACATTTCACTCTGCTTCAGTTCATGTAGGTCATTCCAGGTTTTCCTGATAGTATCCTGTTCATCATAACCTTTATATAGTACCCTAAGCTTGACAGATAATTTTCTTCATAAAAGCCCAGCAAAGTAGGTACCATATCTTTTGCCATTATAATCAATCATCATAACTATTTCCCTCCATCCCACTCCCTTCCCATGACATTTACTCTATCTTCCTTTTACCTATTCCTCCTCAGAGGTGTTTTACTTCTGACTATCCTCTCCCTTGCTCTGCACTCCCTTTTTTCACCTTTCCTTGTCTTCTTCCTCTCCTATTTTCCTGCAGGGTTAAATAGATTGCTTCTCCCAATTGGGTATGAAAGCTATTCCCTCCATGAGCCCACTCCAATGAGATCAGGGTCCCTGAGCTAATTCTGTGTTCTAAATTTTTCTTCTTCCCTCCCTCCAGAACCCTCCCTATGAGATCAAGCAATTCAATATGTCATACTGGTGCAATAATGCAGAACATCTTCATCTTCCTTGAAAGTGTTTTGCTTTTTACTGCTCTCTCCCCCAATCTGCCCTTTCCTCCTTCCCTTCTCCTCCCCCACTTTTCTCCTTCCCCCCTCTCAGGGCAAAAAATATATTACTATACCTACTTGAGTATGTATGTTAGTCCTTCTTTGAGCTAATTCTGATGATATTAAGGTTCACTCACTCCCCAACTCCTTCCCCCTCTTCTACTCTCCTCCATAAGCTTTCTTCTTGTTTCCTTCATGTGAACTACCTCTCCCCAGACCATCTCCCCTTCTCCCTCCCCCAGTTTATTCCTCCTACACCTCAACCCTATTTTAATGATGTCATCATGGATTAGTTAGGTGGCACAGTGGACAAAGCACCAGCCCTGGACCCAGAAGGCCCCAAGCCCAAATCCAGCCCCAGACATAAGACACCCCACCCTGTTTGCCCTACAAAGAACAAAACATAAATGCTGTACAGATATCATCCCTTCATATTCAGTTCAGCCCTGTCTTCTGTGAATTTCTTGTGAAGACTTTCCCTGTTTACATTTTTATGATTCCCCAAGGTATTTTATTTGAAAGTCAAATTTTCTATTCAGTTCAGGTCTTTTCATCACAAATGCTTGAAAGACCTCTTTCTCATTGAAATCCCATTTTTGCCTCTGAAAAATTATACTCAGTTTTGCTGGGTATGTGATTTTTGGCTTAAGTCCCAGTTCCTTTGCCCTCTGGAATATCATATTCCACGCTCTTCGGTCCTTTAATGTAGAAGCTGCTAGATCTTGTTTTATCCTTATAGAAGCTCCAAAGTATTTTAATTCCTTTTTTCTAGCGGCTTGCAGTATTTTCTCCTTGACCTGGGAGCTCTGGAATTTGGCTATAATATTCCTGGAGGTTTTCCTTTTGGGATCTCTTTCAGGGATTGATCGGTGGATTCTTTCAATTTCTATTTTAGCTTCTTCTTCTAGAATATCAGGGAAATTTTCCCTCACAATCTCTTGGAGGATGGTGTCTAAGCTTTTTATTTTTTGGTCATGGTTTTCAGGTAGTCCAATGATTTTCAAATTATCTCTCCTAGATTTATTTTCCAGGTCAGCTGTTTTTCCAAGGAGATATTTCACATTGCCCTCTATTTTTTCATTCAATTGGATTTGCTTTACTGTGTCTTGGTTTCTCATAAGGTCACTAGCTTCCATTTGTTCAATCTTAATTCTTAGGCAGTTATTTTCATCAGACAGTTTTTAATCTCCTTTTACCTGTGGCTTTTCAAACTGTTGACTTTTTTTCTCATGAATCTCCTGCATCGCTCTCATTTCCCTTTCCATTCTTTCCTCCTTTTCTCTACATCTTCTTTCTATTTCTCCTGCTTTCTCTTCAAAGTCCCTCTTGAGAGCTTCCATAGCCTGAGACCAGCTCATATTTTTCTTGGAAGCTTTGGATGTTGAAGCTTTGACCCTGTTATTATCTTCTTCTTCTGAGGTTGTATTGTGGTCTACCTTACCCCCAAAGAAGTTTTCGATGGTCTTTTGCTTTCTCTGCCTACTCATCCTGGCTTACCATTTCTTGGCTTTTTACTCCTTCTTAAAGTGTGACACTGCTTCCAGGACAC
Source organism: Dromiciops gliroides (assembly GCF_019393635.1). Taxonomy (NCBI): domain Eukaryota; kingdom Metazoa; phylum Chordata; class Mammalia; order Microbiotheria; family Microbiotheriidae; genus Dromiciops; species Dromiciops gliroides. The sequence goes on along the minus strand of NC_057861.1, from coordinate 563,712,592 downwards.
ACTGTTCAAGCTACAGCATGGCCCAGGGGATTGTTGGGCTTCTTCTCAGCCTGCCTGGCCTTGCTTTCATTTGATTTTAAACTCTCTACTGGGGGTGGTTGTGGGGGTGTTGGGGCTGCTTCTCGGCTCCACTCCTGTTCTCAGCTTCAGAGTGTTTGGGTTGGGGGGGGCAGGCTTTAATCTCACCTGGCCTGTTTTCAGGTCAGGAGATAGCCTCTGGCCTACTTTACTAAGCAACCAACCAGCAAAGCTTTCTGTGGTGTGGTTCTCAGCTTCTGATGAGACTGCTCCCCTGCTCCTCTCCCCCACTTGGGTCTCCTGACACTCAGGATTTCTTCCTGGTTCCCCGCTGGGGTGGGACAGTTGAATCCTTCCCCTCAGTCCACTGGTACCCTTGCCCTTCTCCCCCCCCCCCCAGCCATTCAGTCCTACCGCATGCTCAGTTCCAGAAGACACTGGTGCTGCAGCCAATTCAGAGGCACTGGGGCAAATTCCTCTGGTGGGTGTCAGGTGTGTTGGCCTGATTGCAGGGTTAAGCTTTATTCGTGGCCCAGCATGGCCCCCTGAAATCTATCTATAGCTGGAGAAAACTCTCAGCCTGTATTTTTGTGTGTTTTTCTGCCCCAAGTGTTCTTTTATTGCTATTTTGGGGGTTATTGTATCAGGACCCCTGTGGGTTTAATGTCTTTCCTCCACCATCTTGTCTCCTCCTCAATCTAAAAAAATTTTTTAAAGCATCATTGATATATTTTTTAAATAGATTAATTCCTAAGGCCTTCTCCCCTAGCCAGTAAGCCAATTCCTTTTTTAAACAAAGAATTTTAAAAGAAAGAAAAAAAAAAGTTCAGCAATATCAATCATCATATTAACCGAGGCTTACACTATAGACGATGTTCCATATTTTTATTCCCAATTATATTGTAAGCTCCTTGGGGGCAATTGATTATTATTCTACAAACATGTCCTTTGCTTTCCTACCTCCATGTTGCAGTTCATAACCTGTCTTGAATGTTCTTCCTGCCAATCTCCCATATCCTACTTGTCATTCAGGGCTTAACTCAAATGCTTCCTCCTCCAAGAATTTCTTCTCTGATTTTCTTGGAAAGGAGGTGACCTTTCCTTCCTTGAAACCTTCTTAGTACTTTGTAGCTCTCTTATGCTTATATTTTTTGTACATTGTAGTTAGGTACATATGAATATCCTTTCTCATACAATAAGAGGAAGTATATTACAGTGGAAATTATGTTATATTTATAGTCATAATACCTGAGGGAAAATCTGGGGTATGATACCTGTGTGACTTTGGAAAATTTGCTTAAATTTTCTGTGCCTCAGCTCCACTAGCTTTTTTAAAAATTAAATTTCATTTCATTTTCATTTTCAGATTTTTTTCTCTCCGCACCCCTTCCCTACTCATTGAAAAAGCAAGAAATACAAAATCTCTTGCAAATATGAAGTCATGCAATAAATTATGCATTAACCATATTCCAAAAAAAGAAAAAGAAATATGCTTCAATCTTCACCCCAAATCCCTAAGTTCTCTATCCTTCTCCAATTCTAAAATGAGCACTAGAGGAAGAGATGACTTTTAAAGGCTTTCCAGCTCCAAATGCTATTATCCTATTAGACCATAAAATTTTTGAGCTTCATATGGCCATGTCTTACTAATTTTTTTAATCTCAATATTTCCCTAACATAATATTGTACATATAGGGATAAACATATGGTTTGTGAATTAACTTATTTCTTCATTAATATAGGTCAAATCTGGATAAAGTCCTTCTGCCTATGCAGATTAGCACTTTTTCTATAATTTATAACCTTAGAGGCTCACTTAAGTCAGCAACATGTTAAGTGACTTGTCTAGAATCACAATATGTCATAGGTGAGACGTGAATTTAGATCTTATTGATTTTAAGTCCTAACTTTCTATTCAAAATATTATGCTGTCTCTTCTTCAGTGCAGATGGTAGATACTTTAAAAATGAATATTGAATGAATAAATTTCTATGAAAAAAACTTAATAGAAATAAAGATTTAATTTGAAAAATAATGTTGGAGTTCCAATGCAAAATTAATTTTTTTCCCAAGTGTTTTTAAAAATTTATTTCCACTGCAAGTCCCCCCCCCCCCCCTCTTATTTATATGAGACAGTTTATGTGCAGCTGGTTCTTATTTCTTGTAACTTTTCTTCTGGGTAAATGGTCAAAATCAATCCTTTCCTTCATTTCTGCAATCCCTTTGAGGCCTTTCATATTTCAGATCTTATCACAGGTCTTTTTTTTGGTAATCTCCTAGGAACCATAGTCTTTAAACTCTAGGTGTTCATAATTGGAAGTAGAGGCCATCTTTGTACTTCAGTTTTAAATTTCTTTCTTGGAGGCCCAGTTTCTTCATTACATGTCTCCAATCTTATCCTTTTCTTTCAGTTGACTTCCTCTTTAGACTCTACCTTTTGTTTTGTTTTGTTTTTGGTGAGGCAGTTGGTGTTAAGTGACTTGCCCAGGGTCACACAGGTAGTAAGTGTCAAGGGTCTGAGGCCAAATTTGAACTCAGGTCCTCCTGAATCCAAGGCCAGTGCTCTATCCACTGCGCCACCTAGCTTCCCCTAGACTCTATCTTTAAATCTTCATTGCTAAGAAATGGTGATACAGTTATCCTTTCTACTTCATGGAGGTTAAGAGCACAGTGCCCCTGTGATCTGAGTAAAAATTTTTGGCCCTTCCTTGGTATCAGAAAAGTCTGAGTTATTATGGTATTACAAGATAAAATATGCTGTTATTATATAATACTATACATATATTTTATGCATTTCTGAGTTTCTAAACTTTTTCTGTGTCATCTGCTGACTTTTGTGTGTCCTCTATGGCTTCTGCAAAATTCCTCCGAAATTCCCATTTAATTTCTTATTAAAACTCCAATGGGAAAAGTTGCTATGTAGAAGGGATAACTGTACCTCTAAAAATAGTATTTCTTTCTTTCTTTTTTTTTTTTTTAGTGAGGCAATTGGGGGTAAGGGTCACACAGCTAGTAAAAAAATAGTATTTCATTGAAATAAATTCCACAATCATTGGGCCAGTTTGCCATTCCTTTCTCAGAAATCATCCCTGGCCTCTTTAATTAATTTTTTTTTAGTGTGCAGATTACAGATATGATACCCTGACCAAGGGGAACAGCAAATTAATATCACTTAGCATTTATCATTTCTGATATGTGCAGCATGCCTAACTAGTATGCCTAGCTATTCAATCAACTATTTAGGAAAACACATAATTTTATTTTAAATGTGTGCATGGCTAACACTTGCTCTTCAGGATTCTCAAGGATTAAAGTGTATGAGGGAGAGAGAGACAAAATCAAAATACAAAATATATTGTTAAGTAATATATGGATATATAAATGAATTAATAGAATACATATATTTCAGTAATTTCTAAACAATGCCATATTTGCAATCACTATAATTTTAGGCGTTGGTTATCACAGTCTCCAAAGTATTAACGTTGAGGGCCATCCAAAGAACAATAGATGCATGCTAAGCCTGAGCATGTTGCAACAGATTATAAATTATGAATTATATAGAAGTGATTTAAAGGCTATTATCAGAGAGAAGAATGACCAGGTAAGTGGACCTCTCATATAGGAAAGAGAGGGATAGAAAGCTCACATGCTCCATTGTTATATCTGCACATGGTCTACTAGTAGTTTTGAAATGTGTAGGATTTGTTGGGGTACATAGGATTCAAATTAGGTGAAAAAAAAGTGGATTGATCATGATTTGTAATGTAAGATCAATGAGATCACAGATCTGTTGAAGAGTATAAAAGATCACTCTAGTTTGTCTGCAATGTAGGGTGTGTAAAGAGAATCTAGAAGGTTAGAACCATATCAAGGAGAGATTAATAACTCTGTAAACCTGTGTGTGTGTGTGTGTGTGTGTGTGTGTGTGTGTGTGTGTGTGTGTGTTGGAGAGGGTGGGCAGTTAGAAGAGGTTGGACAAATTAGAGCTTTCCCCTCTATTCCTCTTCATAAAACTGAGCTCCTCCCCTGCTTCTGTTGGGGTCACAATTAGGTTTCTTGAATTAGAAAAAAAATCATTAGATAATAACTTTACATTTGTTTTATCTTTTTTTTTTCAAATTCCAAGGACTTTTTGCGTCCTTGTGATCAATCATGCTATTTTAAAATATGTCTATGTATATAAATGCAGATCAAATAATCCACACAGAGAAAATAGTGTATGACTCATTAGAATTTCATCAGATGATATTTCTTTCTAATTTTCAGTGAAATATCAACTGTACTTTTAATTTTGAAACGTACCAGATTGCATCTTTTTAATTACCATATTAAATGTTTCAGGTAGGGCATTCTATTTGAATTCTTCACAAAAATAACTACAAAACCAATTAAAAGGACATTATGAAATTTGATAAGATCAAAGAATTGGCCCTACTTTGAATTTTTTATTTGCTTTCTTCATGTCATGATTTTCAAGTCACTGTTCTGCTTAAATTTATTCTTGTAAAGTTGAGAAACTCTTTTAAAGGTGATAGTTCATAAGTTAATTATGTTGTTGATTTAACACAAAATGAGAAATTTTGGAATGGTTTCCCATATTTGAATTTTTGAGCTAAGGGTGGTACCAGTAATAAATCACAGAATAGTCTATTTAAAATGGAAGGGACCCTATATATCACCAAGTCAAATCCCTCAGTTTTACAAATGAGAAAACTGAACCCTAGAGACATTAAATAATTTACCCACAGTCATAGAGCTAGTGTCTGAGTTAGAATCCAAGTCTTCTTCACTCCAGGTCCAACACTCTATTCATTATACTACACTACTATATTCACTATACTACACTACCTATCACATACAAATCACTTAGTTTCCATACATAATATTAACATAATTTATTAAATAATTGTGGACATATTCCAAAAGTTGAGTGAAGTCAGATTGGAACTATAAAAGGAAATGGGATTTTATATAGTAGGTAATTATATACATGTAAGTATGTTATATCACACACATGTGTAATTGCTAATGTGGCACACAAGACTTCATGATTATAATGTGTATGTTATATTACACATGTATATACACCTTCTATGTAAAACTATGTGAAGTGTGTAAAATGCTGGAAAGTATACAAAGAAAAACAAGAAAGTTTTGCCTTTAAAGGTATTATGATATTATAAGGGGATACTCAGAATTATAGGTACCATAACAATGAGACAAAGCAGAATGCTCTTTTATATGAGAGGTCCAGACAAAATGTTATAGGAACAAAGAGGAGGAAGAGCTCTCTTCTGGTTGGAGGAACCATAGGGACCTTAGAGGTCATCTAATCCAACCTCCATAATTTATAGTTGAGGAAACCAAGCCCCTGCAAGGTTAATGTATCAAGGAGTAAGTAATAAACTTACAGAATTTCTCAGCTGCTATAGGCAAGAAATATGAAGGCATTTAAAAGGGCTTGGATAAATTTATGAGCGATAGAATTATTAGGAGGATAGATCTGCCTCTTGGTTGGTCACAACCTACTGGACTGCATTGGACTCTTTATCTGACCCCATTACAGCATTTTTAATATTCTTTTGGTTTTCAAAATGGAGCCTATATCAGATTTTCTTTATGGACACAACATAGCATGTGCTGTGTGTTTATGTTCATGCTAAGCCAGGGAGGTCTGTTACATTATACTCCCACCTGTAAGAAAATAATGGGCTTTGCTAATGTCCAAAGGCCCCAGCTTGATTAGATTGATTATGTTGACTGAGACTGGCTGACTTAGCTGATTAACATACTTAAAGTTAATTCAATTGAAACCACACCTGCCTCACTCTGAAGAGGGTATGTTCTCAGAGACTGCAGCAGACTCTGACCTCAACTTGGGACCACCCTCAAGTCCAATGAACCAATGGATTTGGGTGATGCTAGCTAATGAACTTGAAGCAGTGTGGAAAGACTGCCTCTCCTTGGGATGGAGAGGAAGCTTGATCTGACAGTTCATGGCTCAAACAGGCTATTTCTGGCAGAGGACTCTTGGAAGAAGTGGGACAAACTGAACTCTTATCTCTCCTCTAGGGTGGATAGGCCTTTTCTTGGCTTTCTGATCCAGGTATTCTTTTTTTCACTAATGAATACTTAATGTCCAAAACTGGTGCTGGGGTTTCTAATTTATAAGTTAACCCTAGCTAGCTTTCCCTACACTTGAGACAGGAATAGGGCAACCACAGATTTAATTTTGGATGTCACACACCATAAACTGGACTCTTTCACACATTGCCAATATCAGGCCCACGTGGAAAGGAATCTTACTGGTCTCTTAAACATACTCTAACCTATACAATATTGTGCCCATGAAAGTTTTAAGCAGTTATTTGCTGGCATGACTATACAAGTATTTAGAAAGAAAAATAATTAAATCATGTGTAACTCTTCCAATTTCTGGGGACAAAAGAGGAGGGTAATAGGTATTTATTTTTTTCCACATAGTTATTAAGTGTCAAGTGTCTGAGGCTGGATTTGAACTCAAGTACTCCTGAATTCAGGGCTGGTGCTTTATCCACTGTGCCACATAGCTGCCCCAAAGGTAGTAGGTAGATATCAGAATTGTTACCTATGTAATTTGGATGGTCTGATCCACTCATTCTTACCCATTCACTTATCCTTACCCATTTACATCTAAAAGTGGGACCACAGTGAAGTTTATGTTTTGTGCTTGAACAGGTGTCCATAAGCTGATTCTAATGTATCTTTCCAATCCCCATTTTCTACTATTTGTCTTCACACATAATAAATTTCAACCAACATGGGTTACTACTTGTTTTCCCGAGACATCATGTTATCCTATCTTTATCCTTTCTTTCTTTCCTTATTTTTGTAAAATATAGGGGTTAAAGTCAAAGACTTTTAATATTCCTTCCAACTCTAGATTCTATGAAAAATCTGTACAATGTTATACACATACACATGTACAAAATATACGCATACATAAAAACATATGGGCTATTTATCCTAATTTTTAGTATATGCAGAATATATCTCTATATATGTATTTATATTGGTATTGATAAATGCTAGATTGCTAGATAGATATAGATATAGATATAGATATAGATATAGATATAGATATAGATATAGATATAGATATAGATATAGATATAGATATAGATATAGATATAGATATAGATATAGATATAGATATAGATATAGATATAGATATAGATGGATAAACACACAAATGGGTTACCTAAGTGGTCCTAGAGATAGAAATTCCTGAATTCAATGCCCCCTTCCCCAGATATTTAGCTATGTGATGCTGGGTAAGTTAATTAACCTCTATTTGTCTCAGTTTCCTCATGTATAAAATGGGGACAACTATAACATTTACCTCAAAAGGTTGTTTTACTACATCCTCAGAGGTCATTAAATTAAAAAGGAGGGAAAAGAGTGGAGAGCCTTCCTGGGCAGTCCTGCCAACCTAGATACAACTGACAGTAAGTATAGCATAAAACTAATATAAGTAGATACCCAGAAATGCACAGGAGATAAAATCCAAGAAATGAAACAGAAATAAAATACATGAGTTCAAAGGGATCAAAACCAATGAATAGAATAAAGGTTAGAAAGGTAAATAAGAAATCCTGATTCAAGGAAATAAATCTGGTTCATAGGAATCACTACAAATATGCACACACATAAAGTATAAAATAAAATACATAAAATAGATATTTGTTGTTCTAATGTTTTTGTTATGCAAGACTTACATCTGTTGCTTACATATTTATATACATACATGTATAGTTACATACATACATATGTGTATGTATATGTCTACACTGTATGCACACATATCTGTGTGATCTTCTAATGCTTTTGTTTCTTTTTCTAAACCTCCTACCATTTGGTGTTTATATACACACAGGTATACATGCATGTCTTTTCTCTCTTCATCGCCATTATATCAACTTTCCTGCAAATTGATACTTCCCTTGTGATAATAAAAGAAATTAAACAAAAATCTCTGATAATCTCACAATGTATATTATATTCTATCCTAATAGTGCTACCCACCATCTCTCCTTTGCCTCCCAATGAGGGGGAAGTACAGTTCATTATCTATTCTCCAGAACCTTTATAAAAATATTTTTAGGGGGCAGCTAGGTGGCGCAGTGGATAGAGCACCGGCCCTGGAGTCAGGAGTACCTGAGTTCAAATCCGTCCTCAGACACTTAACACTTACTAGCTGTGTGACCCTGGGCAAGTCACTTAAACCCAATTGCCTCACTAAAAAAAAATAATAATAAATAAAAATTTTAGGGTTACTCAGAGTTTGAAAGAAGGGCAATGGAAGAAATCAATGACTGCAAGGTTAAAAAAAGTCCAACTTTCATAGCAAAATAAAGATCTAACCCAACTTTTGAATGAATTTCATATGAAAGTAGATGTCTCCTCCTCACTAGTGATTTTAACAGAGGGTGAATTACCATTTACCAAATATGCTGTAGAGAGAATTTTTATCCAAGAAACAATTGAATTCACTTGGTTGTGAGAGCCAATTCAACTCTAAGAATAAATGAATCTATGATTAAACAATCTTTTAAAAAGAAAATTAGCCCATCTTCTTATGTAATAGGTAAATGGTCTCTCTTTGTCCAGTACTACTAATGAACTTGACCTTTAACACTTTTGTTTGCTATTCAAGATCTCCACAGCCACTGTTATCATACTTTTTCTGGTCTTATCTTATACTGACTCCCTTCCTTTCCCAGTCAATATCAACAATTCACTGTCTTCCCAAAACATTTTCTTTGCTTTTTATGCTGCTCTATATATGCCTATATAACTACATATATGCCTACATATGTGTCATGGCCAAAATCCTCTTTTGCATCTTCTTTTCATTGACTCTGTCTTTTAAAACCCAATTGAAAAATAAGCTCCTTCATGAAAAATTCTCTAATCTCCCTGTTAGTAATGTTCCTTCCTCTTTTGGAACTTACATGATATTCTGTTTTGCACTAACTATGTAGTAGCATGTAGCATTACTTATATAACATGAAATAATATGTTTCCTATGTTTTCTTCTCAGTTTCCTCATCTGTAAAATGAAGGGTATACTCAAAGGTTTATAAGGTTCTTTCCATTGCTAACACTATCATTCGATGATCCTATTAAATTATTGTGATAGTTTTTCCTTTGTTTTTGAAGAGGACAAATGATATCATGGGGTAATGTCCTGAATTATATATGAATTGGATTTAAATGAGGTGCAGTTGCTCAAAGTAATCAGCCTCACTCTCTCTTCCAGTCATTGAAGGCCAGTGGCAAGACAAAAGTCAGGACAACTGGTGATGACTTGGGATGCTCTAAGCACTCCACAATGCCAGCTTCAGTTTCCTTCATGACTGTTAGAACAAATTGTTCTTATCTTAATCTTCTCATTCCATGAGAGGAAGGCTTCACATCCTTAGGGTAGACATTGCCCTAATGCACCAATGAGGCCCATCAGTTACCCTCCATCTATTTTAGCCCAACTGCTGAAATGGTTTACTGGGGTGTGGCTTTTGCACTTGCTATAGCTTCTTGGAGTCACCAGTGAGAGCTGATTGCCAGGTAGACACCAAAGGTGTATGAGCAGTCCTGCAAAGGGCTTAGCAAGTACTCACACCAGAAGTGCTAGTCCTTGTGAACACCCCCATGCACCCTGCCTATTAAACTCTAAGCTCTATTAAAGAGGGACCAATGCCCTATTGAAATTCCTAGTCTAAAGTTGTGCACATAATAGGCACTTAATATGTTTGTTGAATTGAATTGTTGAATTGAATTTCACTACCATCGTATTTGCTTCTAATTTCCTTTTCTAGTCATCTTTGAGCCTAAGACAATCAGTCAAAGCCAGCATCTACTATGCAAAAAGCCACTACTTCTATTTGTCATTCTCCTCTACAGGTCCTCACCTCATTCTCCTCCACTCCATTATATCTTTTAGCAGGTGGGCAAAATAAAATTGGAAGGTTCCAATTGTTTATTAATACTCTCAGGGATAAAAGTCCAGCTCTTGCCCTTTTAAATATAGCTTGAAAACATAAAATGATGACATGTGCTCCTAGGGCATATATCAGCATAACAAATCAACTATAAAGAGCATGGATTCCTCCCAGAAAACTTTGTTCAGAGATCTCCAGATATATATTAGGTTCTTTGTTTGTCATGTTATAAAATCCTCTTTTATTTTTATTTTTATTTTTTGTTGCAGGGCAATGAGGGTTAAGTGACTTGCCCAGGGTCACACAGCTAGTAAGTGTCAAGTGTCTGAGGCTGGATTTGAACTCAGGTACTCCTGAATCCAGGGCTGGTGCTTTATCCACTGCACCATCTAGCTGCCTCCTCTTTTATTTTTCACTACCTGGACTGAGCTTCATCTGAAAGAAGGAAAATATACATGTAAAATTGGAAGCAGTGAGTAGAGAGGAGGTCTTTACTACTTGTGGTGGTTCATTCTGTATTTTCTAACTGGTATACAAGTCATTCAATTTCACAGAACTATGTTTTTTCTCCTTTCTTTCTTTATAATAATTATATTTGAGTCCCTAACTTATGAAAAAGCTAAAATAGGTGGGAGTTATGAAGATGATATATGAATCAGCTATTTGTTCACATATACCACACACATACAGAGGCTATATACACATAAATATATACACACATACACATAAATATATATACACATACACACGATAGGTTATACACACATTGAACCTTACTCATATGATTGCAACTATACATATAATTATAAGCGTACTTTGCATGTGTACATGCATTGTATAACAATACATATACATATACCCTATAAAATTTCTTCACTTTTTTCTTATTCTAGGCTGGCATAGAAATGAATGTCTTTGTTATAGAAGATTTTAAAGTAAATATTAAGTTGATTTATATAACATTATTGGGTGTTTATAGAAAATGTTTGCTTATATTGTTTCTATTTCAGTAAAAATGTACATTTTGTTAACTTCTTTGTCTTCACAAGACTTACACAGCCTGTGTAAGGTTTCCTTTTGTTTAATTAAAAGAGTCAAAATCCAATGAGATAATTATTTTTAGTTCATTGACTTTCAATATCCAGAAAGAAATAAAAAAGATAACATGCCCTTTCAATCTTAATTCCATATACTAATATGTTTTCAGAGTGCTTTATTCTGTTAGTTTTCAAGTTACCTACTTTTCATAAATGAATCTGAATACTTTAAGATATAATGTAGAAAAGTCAATTCTAATGTCCTGGATGAATAAGTTTATTGCCAGATCCATTTAGAAAGTATCATTAAGGATTTTGAATTCCAGGACAAGAAAATAAAGGCCTTAGCACTATAAGTAGTGTTTTCATCACCATTTTTGATCAAAAGCAATGGCTTCAGAAGAGAAAAGCAAATTTAGGAAGTGAACAGTTGGTTAGGAAGTTGGTGTCTCATAATGAGACTTGGATTTCTGGACAATGAATTCAAATATAGCATTTCAGGCAAAGATAGAATGTAGCTAACAAAGGCCTTTCAAAATGCATTTGTGATTTGCTATTTAGTACTGAACCAATCAAATGACCAGGATGATGCTTTAAAAAGCTAGACAAAACAACAAAACCAACCCAAAATTTATCTGGAAGAATGGGAATTTTAGACTATCAAGAGAAGTGTTATTGAATAGACATAATGTTAACAGACTTCAAGCTAGTTAATAAAACAATAGTCCTACAAACTAATTGATACCTGGTTAATATAGAAAAGTAAATCATGAACAGAATAAATAAACAAGGAACAGAATTGATTGAAAATGATAGCTTAATATTTGGAAAAATCAAGAAGAAAAAGTATGAAGAACTCTTTTTTTCTACCTAAAACTACTTAGGAAACTAGAAAGCAGTATGGCAAAAATTAAGTTTAGCTGAACATTTTACAATGATAAGTTCGAAATCAGTATGTAATTTGAACATAAAAGGTCACATGAATAAGAAAAATATAAAGAATGTGAAAGTTATTGCAAGGGGGAGAATTCTTAACTAAAAAGAGGTACAGAACTCTTAAAAGTTAATAACAGTAATATAATACCTAGCATTTTTAGAACACTTTAAGGTTTACAAGGCACTTTACAAACATATCTTATTTAGGCTAGTTCAATAACAACATTTTAAAATTTTTCAAGAAGGACAGAATTAGAAAAGAAGCTTGGGGGCAGCTAGATGGCACAGTAGATAGAGCACCGGCCCTGGAGTCAGGAGTACCTGAGTTCAAATCCGTCCTCAGACACTTGACACTTACTAGCTGTGTGACCCTGGGCAAGTCACTTAACCCCAATTGCCTCACTAAAAAAAAAAAAAAAAGAAAAGAAGCTTGCATTATGGTGGGTAAAATAGTTGCATAAAATAACAATGATAAATTTTTATATCCAAAATATATGAAATCAACATATTTACAAAACATCAAGAGTCATTCCACAACAAATTAATCATCAAAGGACAAAAAGAAATGTGTTCATAAGAAAAGTTGAAAAAAAGTAATAAAAGTACCCTAAATCACTAATAATAAGAGAACTGCAAATTACAAGTGATATTTCACCTTATGTCATACAAATGTGAGAAAAAATGATGAATAATGCATTTTTGGGGGTGATCCAGAGATCAGTTTCTCAGTCCTTTCTCCCCCCTTACTCCAGAAAGTTCAGATCTATCTGGGAGAACCCCAAGGGAACAAAAGAAATGGAGACTGATTCTTTTGTTTAGCTTAGTAAAGTACTGAAGGGATCAAACCATACCTACATAATGGTCTTCACCTTTGCTCTTCACCAAGGGTCCTTTACAATCTTCTCCCTGATGTCATCTGTAGAGTTCATTTTAATGTAGACCACCCTCAAGTCATGTCAACCAAAGGAATTGAATGATGCTAAAGCAATTACCTTTGATCAATGTATAATAACCCACCTCTATAGAAAAAAAGATAAAAACTCTTGGAATAGACCACTAGCTCTCTCTCAGCACACATTCTTAGTTCTCCCTCTAAGGACAGCATATGTCTGGTAGGCCTTCTGAACTCTCGTAGGTCTCCTTGAGACCACGTGTTGTCTCTGGGAGACAGCATGGGTTTGCTGGGGCTTTTCTCCTGCTCAAGCTAACTGCCATGCTGAAGCATCATTTGGCTTGAGGCCATGAGAAATTAGAGGGATACAATGTAAATCCTAAACTGGTATATAATATTAATAAAATATAATATGCTTAACGCAAACTGATATAGCACTAGTAGCTTATTTTAAAAAACACAGACAAATGTAACAAAAAAAAGAATAAATGTTTTTGGGTCTATGAAAAGACATAGTAACAATCTCTTAGTGTAATTGTGAACAATTCCAAATGTTATGGATTTCCAGTTGAAATTAAACAAATGACTAAACTGTCCATACCTTTTGATCCAGTAATTAGCATACTGAGTATACAAACTAAAGCTATCAAAGATAAACAGAGGAATAATACTTATGAAAAATGAGACAAGGCAGATAGCTGATGTGCTAGGTAGAGCACTGGACCTGAAGTCAGAGACAAGCTACTAACTCTGTGACCCTGAGCAAGTCAAAAGCTCTTTCATGCTTAGTTTCCTTGTCTTTAAAATGAATAACAATAGGACCTCATAGGATATGAAGACTTTAAAGAGTTAAAAGTAGTCTCTGGGTTTTACACTGAGAACTCCTGCTCTAAAGGCACTGGCTGATATTGAGCTAGAATCAAGATCACTATTTATTTTGCCAAATGTATGTCATTTCCTGTAACCTGCTAGGGTATATATTACCAGAAGACTCAGATTTCCTGTTTGCAGTCAGACACCAGCTCCATTGTCTTGTCACTAGCTAACTTTATCCTACTTTAGTAAATGGATTCTATTTGGCCAGTTGATTCAAGAATAGCTGAAAAAAGATGTGGTGTATGAATGTAATGGAATTTAACTGTGCAATTAAAAAAATATTAGGAATTCAGAGAAACATGGGAAGAGTTGTGTTAATGGACAAGAATATACTAAAGCCAAATGATGAATATACAAGATGACTAGAGCAATGTAAATGAAGAAAATAACTTAAAGGTGTGATGTTTTGCTTGTTTTTCTTGCCTCCTAGCCCCCCTTTTCTCTATCCTGTCTTATAATATATGTTGATAGCTTGGATCTATTCTTTTGAAAACTGACCAGATCAATTTTGTATGTCTGAAATGTTCTCTGGTCTCTCAGTTTTCAGGGGGTAGAGATTAATGCTAAACAAATAGGTGCCTATAAGTGTAATTTTTTTTCTGAATTTTTAAAGGAGAAATGTTCAAATGACAAAATAGATACCAAGTATATATTAAAATAAAGTTACTTGCAGGGTGTGTTTGGAAATTACTATATATTTACCCTTATACTTTCTAAATCTATCATACTATGAATACAGATTTTCAAAATTATGATCTTGAGATTCCCAATTATCAAATTAACAGTTCAAGTATATTTGTTATGCCCTAATTACTTAAGAAAGGAAAGCAAGCCAATACAAATTTGTTATTTTCAAATCAGGGAAGGGGAAAGGCATTAGCAAAGTGAGTTTCCAGTGAACTTGACTTTGATTCTTGGCAAAATGATAGAGGTGTTATCATAGGGGTGCTTAATGAATATCTAGAGAAGAGCCAACAAAGTAACAAAAGTAGAGGTCATGCCAAACTAACCTCTTTTTAAAGTGACATGGATATCAACTTTTTAAGTACATGGTATGGCAGATAAGGCTAGACAATAATTTTCCTGAAAAAGATTAGATGGGGCTGTGGAGAGGAAGGTGGTGTATTTAAACTCAATATATATAAAATGAATTGTTGGACAACTAAAGAATGTTTTTGTTGTTGTTGTTTTTATTTTTTGCAGGAAAGGTATGCTTTATAACATTAAGAGGCATATTGTTTAGGATTTGTACTGTGTTAGTCCCTCTAGTCTTTACCCATATCAGACTGCATCAGAAACATAGTGTTCATTTCTGTATGTCACATTTTTGGAAGAACATTAATAAGCTGCATCTTTAGAGGAGATCAGCCAAGATATTGAAGAATTGGAATAGATGATTTTCAAGGATTCCTTCCAACTCTGAATTTCTGGAATTATGTGACTTTAGAAATATTTTCAAACATAACAGTTGAAACAGAAAGGCTAATTCCCAAAGCAGAAAAAATCTCAAAGAAAATTCAGTTACCTAAGAATACCACATTTTTCATGAATCCTGAAAAATAAAAGTTTTTTTTATGTATTTTTAAAACAATCACATTTGCAGATAAAATACAATTTATTTTTAAATACAGTAGCTAAAGTGCATGTCTTAATTTTTACTATATTATCTATTAGACTGAGAGTCAACATATCATAATGATTAGAAATTGGCCCCCAGAATCAGAAAGAACTAAGTTTAAGTCTTCTGACACATTCATGTCAAGTGACCCTAGGCAAATTGCTTAACCCCTCAGAGCCCTAGGAAACCATTTAAGTGTATGTATTGCCAAGAACATAACTGCACTGGTAAAGGGAGTTTCTTAATCCAAGTATCCTTTACCACTGAAGTTACTGGTCAGGTTTAAAAAAATCTATTAGACTTTAACCTCCTCGAGTGTGTGTCAGTCATCTTTACATCCCTACCACCTAATTCAATTCCTGATGCATAGTGAGCACTAAATTTTTTGGAATTGCTGAGATGAATTGAATATCTCTTAAACCTCCAAGTAAATTTTTTCACTCTTTCCTAGATAGTATGTTCTACAGTTATCAGAGCTCAGTGAGGTTTTTTTTTTTAGAACATTAAGCATGCATTAAGGGTTGTGATAAGAAAACTATACAAATAAAAGAATTTGTGAAGAGATGTTCACACCAGAAAATAGAAATGTGGATCATTCTTCTACATGTGGAGCTATTCTTGAGATCTGTTACTTTAAACATTCCTGTTTTAGTCTGGCAGAAACTGGGCAAAGAACAACACTCACACTATATAACAAGATAAGTTCAAAATGGGTGCATGTTTTAGACATAAAGGGTGATATAATCAAATTAAGGGAGCATTAAAAATTTTACATGTCAGATCTATGGATGAGGAAAAGATTCATAAAAACCAAAAAGACAGAGATGAAGTAAAGTAAGGGAAGTAAAATGAGTAATTTTGATTACATAAAATTAATTTTTTGTTTGTTTTGTTTTTGTGGGGCAATGAGGGTTAAGTGACTTGCCCAGGGTCACACAGCTAGTAAGTGTCAAGTGTCTGAGGTTGCATTTGAACTCAGGTCCTCCTGAATCCAAGGCCAGTGCTTTATCCACTGTGACACTTAGCTGCCCCTGTAAAACTAATGTTTTACACAAAAGCAATGCAGCCAAAATTTAAAAGAAAACAGGAAACAGAAAAATTTTACAGCAAGTTTTTCTGATAAAGGCCTCATTTCTCAAATATATAGAGAACTGAACCAGATTTATTAAAAAAAAAAAAAAAGAGCCATTTCCCAGTTGATGAATGGTCAGAGGATCTGAACAGGCAGTTTTCAGAAGAAATCAAAGGTATCAATAGTAATATAAAAATGCCCTAAATCACTAATTAAAGAAATACAAATAGGGGGCAGCTAGGTGGCGCAGTGGATAGAGCACCGGCCCTGGAGTCAGGAGTGCCTGAGTTCAAATCTGGCCTCAGACACTTAACACTTACTAGCTGTGTGACCCTGGGCAAGTCACTTAACCCCAATTGCCTCACTAAAAAAAAAAAAAAAAGAAATACAAATAAAAAAGCTCTGAGGTAGCACCTCACACCTCTCAGATTGGCTAATGTGACAGAAAGGGAAAATGACAAAACCTGTAAGGGATGTGGAAAAGTAAGCACACTAATCTTGATGGAGATGTGAACTAGAACGTTCTAACCTTTGCAGAGAACAATTTGGAACTGTGCCCAAAGAGCTACAAAACTTGACCAAGCAATATCACTTTGAGGTCTGTACCCCAAAAGCATCAAAGAAAATGGAAAAGGACATACTTTTACAAAAATATTTATAGCAGCACTTGTGTGGTGACAAAGAAATGGAAACTGAGGGGATATCCATCAATTGGAGAAAGGCTGAACAAGTTGTAGCATATTATTAGAATGAAATACTATTGTGGGAAGACTTATATGAACTCATGCAAAATGAGGTGAGCAGAACTAGGAGAATGTGTTACAGCTGACAGTATTGTAATGATGATCAACTGTGAAAGATTTAGCTATTCTGACAATTCCAAATGACTCGTGATGAAAAATCCTATCCACCTCTAGAGGGAGAACTGTGAACCCAGTGGTGGTTTTTCAAGGTAAGACCAGGATGATAGACAAGGAAAATGAAGAATGAAAGAACAAATTTTAAATTAGCTAGAAACAATAAAGAATCAATTTAAATTCCACTTAAAAGTAAAATAATTTAGTTGTTAAATGGTATGATGAAATTGAAAATATTTCAAAGTCATGTCCTTTGTATTCTAAATGATAGTCTCATATGGAATATGAAAAGAGGAAGCTGCATTCATTGTCATTTCACCTGATTCTGGTAACTAAATTTGTCTTCTTATCTGCCCCATTTCTTATCCATTGACTTCACAGGTACTGGAATACAACCAATACTCTTGAACTCATTCCCCACTTCCATCCTAAGGTAATTTTGTCTTGCAAAAGAGAAGTATGGAGTGGTTGTCTAAATTCATCCTTAATGAGCCCCCAGTCCTGGGGAAAGAAACTCATGTTCCTCCTACTATAAAACTACCTAGTTCTTTCCCTTCAGATGATGCCAAGATTCTTCCTGTTAACTTTTGCCATCTTTTTGTTTATATTGCTCTTCATGGGATATTTTAAGAAAGATTCAGTGGGAAGGGTGCTGGATTTGGAATGAATAGATCTGAGTTTGAAGCCAGCTCTGCCATTTACAATCTATGTGACTACCCTTGTCAGTCACTTAACTTCTCTGGGGACTTGGTATCCTCAGCTGTAAAACCCAGTCAGCTAATGTAGTGGGTAGTTATCCAGTCAATTAACATTTATTAAACTCCTATGTACCAGGCACTACAATAAGAGCTACAATAAAAAAAAAGGTGAAAAATAGATCCTGATATCAAGATGCTTACTGTCTACTGTGGTGAATAACTTGAAAATAAGTATGAACAATCATTATATACAGAGGAAAGGCATGGAGATTAAGAAGGATTAGGAAAGTGTATTGTTTGAGGACTAGTAAAGATGTCAGTGTGGCTAAATCACAGTTTGGTGGGAAAGGTGTGGATGGGTAGAGTGTAAGGTTTATTGAGGGCTTTATAATCTAAAGACAAGATATTAAATTTGGTCCTGGAGGAACTAGTGGGCCACTTGTGCTTTAGGAGGATCAATTTAACACCTGGAGGATGGATTACAATGAGAAGACTTGAGGCAGGGAGAACAAACCAGCAGGATACTTTAATAGACCAGGGGGATGAGGGCCTATATCCAGGAGGTTGGACTGCCTGAGAAAAGATGGGGGAAATGTTATGAAGAATTTTGCAATTGATTTGCTGTGGGGCAGAGGTTAGAGATATTGAGGAGTTGAGGATGACATGTAGATTGAGAGCCTTGGTGACTGGGAAAATGGTGTAGCCTTACAGTAATAGGGACATTAAGAAGAGGGGAGGGTTTAAACTTGGCACCAGGAAGACCTCAGTGACTTACTACCTGTGTGACTCTAGGCAAGTCACTTAACCTTTGTCAGCCTCAGTTTCTCATCTGCAAAATGGGGATAATATTAGACATTTCCCCATGAGGTTGTTGTGAATAATAGCACTTATCTCATAGAGTTGTTTGGACCAAATTAGATAACATATGTTATGTGCTTTTCAAATCTTAAGGTGCTATAAAAAGGCTAGCTATTATTAAAGTGAGGGGGCTGTACTATATGACTTCATAGGTTTATTACAGTTCCAAATCTCTGAATTTATGATTATATTTATATAAATAAAAAGAAATAAAGTTTAGTCACTGAAAAATAAAAATCATAGGACACAACTGAATTTCTCTTCCCACAAGCAAATCAGTCAAAAGAAAACAAACAGATCCCATTGGGCTATTTCAGTTATATCAGGAATATGCCAGCTGCAAAATATTTGCTACCTGCTATTAGCTGTGGGTAACTGAAGAGGTGCCTGCTGTTAATGGGTAATTATGTGCTTCCAAAAAGGACAGATACTGATGTATACCCCCACTTTCATGTTTTGTAATGGATTGCAAACTTAGAGGTAGCCTCTTGTTAGAGTAACCTTGTGACAGGAAATGTCAGAGAGAAGTGAATTGTTTTATTTCTCCATATGCCACATATCAGGCTTTGTACAATCTATTATACACACATTTTATTGGGTTTTGGTTGATGAGAAATCATGTTTACTGCCCTTTTCTATGCCCTTTGGAAATCTAGTGAAGGCTAATCTTTACCACCAGAAGAGTAGGCCTGATGCTTTTAAAATGTATAGGATGTACCTTCCTTCTATTGATTATCTCCAATTTTTCTAGAGTATAGCATATTTGCACATAGTCCATTCTGTCTCCCTGACTAGACTTTGGGTTCCTTTAGAATAGGGGTTGTCTTTGGGCCTTCTTTGTATCCCCTGCTCTTAGAAAAATGCATAGTATATAATAGGTACTTAATAAAGGCTTATTGGCTGACTGAAAAACAACACATTACCAAAGAAACCATTTATATGGAAATAAAGATATATTTTTCCCATTCAAGTCCATGGACTTTCTTTTTCTTTTTCTTTTTTTTTGGCAGGGCAATGAGGGTTAAGTGACTTGCCCAGGGTCGCATAGCTAGTAAGTGTCCAGCGTCTAAGGCAGGATTTGAACCCGTGTCCTCCTGAATCCAGGGCTGGTGCTTTATTCACTGTGCCACCTAGCTACCCCTCCATGGATTTTCTGAAATCTATTCATAGATACTTTGTGGTTTCTTGACTCCTGGGGAAAGGACGCTTGAATTAAAGGCTATCTTTTAAGCACATGTTTTTAAAAGGATAGAATTTATAGGATAGTTTATATAATTTGGAAGGATAAAAGTATGACACAGTAGATAAAGGATCAACTTTAGAGTCAAGTCTGTGCTTTATCTACTGCGCCACCTAGCTGCCCTTAGATGATTTTTAAAATATGGTAGCTACAATCCACTTTTGCTCTGCAGCAATAAATAGGATGGCAATCAAAATTAGCTAGTAAGATTCCTAATTAGCTGTTGGTCTACTTCTTTAGTACAAAATCCTAGCAACAGAACTGAAACCTAAATATCATAGTCTAAAAATAACAAAACCATGGAGTAGAATCAGAGTTTAAAGATTACCTAGTTCAGACCCTGCTGTATAGATGTTTCCTTAACAACATCCTATGAAAGGGGTTATTTAGTATCATTGTTCTTCCTAAAATGTATTGCTCAGAAAATGCAAAGAGAAGAATACTAGATTTGGCATAAAAATAATTGGGTTCAAATCCTAGCTGTGATTATCTTTGTGACAGTGGGTAAGTCATTTGACTTCTTTGGTCATTATTTTTCTGAAATGTTGGACTAGCTACCTTTTAGGATGACTTCTAGTCAACATCTATTATAAACACAATATTCCAGAACTGGTAGGACTTTTATTAATGAAATCTAAGTTATGCTTTAGCAGCACATATTCTTTAGACACTAAGAAATTTCTATGGCATCTCTTATGCTAATGAGATATAGGAAAAACAGGGATAATATATGATTTCTATTCCTGAATGTGTAGAAAAATATTTTCTTGACATATACAATATAAATGTGTGTATACATATTAATTAGTTATACATGCATGTATGCTTATATATATATATATATATACACACACACACACACACACATACATATGCACACAAACATACATACACAGGCAAACACAATGTACTATGGTGGAAAGTAGCAAGTTAAAGCTCCTAGGTCAGAAGACCAAAAATCAAATTCTTGTTCTCCTACTAACTGATTATCAAATTTTAGGCAAATCACTTCATTTTTCTGAGGCTCATTTTCCTCAAATATACATATGAACCAGAGTAGTTGGAGTATCTACCTTGAAAACTTCTTTATAGGAATTAATAAGAAAACAATGTAAGGTGGTTTGTAGACTACAAAGAGCTATGCAAGTGTAAACTAGGATCATTATTGGAAAGAAAAAATAAAATCACAAGCTGTGATTTTATCACTATTGGTATTCCCTCTATCTATGAAGCCTGTAAACCTTTCTTGCCTTGATATACATTGTTTATGAATTGCTCTGGCCAAAAATGTTCATGAGTTGTTCTTGGCACCTACTAAATGCCTAATAAATATTTTTGTCATTTATTTATTCATAAAAATATATACATGTGAATATATATTGCTCAGTCCAATATGAAACTTTTCTTCTAGACTAAACTGTAATGACATATGTTTCAAGAACTCAGGGTCAATTCCATACATTGGAATAGGGCTTGAATGAAGAATTAAAGCATATAATCAATCATAAATGATTTTTAAATGTTATCAATTAAGTGTATTTTTCTTACCCTTTAAATATTTCCCTCAATCATAGTATGATTCTAGTAAGATCCTAAATATGTTTTGGTTTTTTTCCATTAAAAAAATGAAGAAAATTCATAGCGATTTCCTAATATATTTCAAATCTCCATCAATGGGCCAGACATTATAATACATAAGAATAGTTAAGTATAAGCAACCATGAAAGTAATTAACACTGCACATGCATACTACATTGCATGCATACCCAGTATCTCAATAATTACCAACCTCTCCGCTATGAAGAAGGGAATATGCTATATCTTCTGTTTGAAAGAACCAAAGTTTTATATTGTAATTATTCTGACTTTAGCTGATTCTTAGTGATATTTTCATTTATACTATGGTGGTCCTTCTACATACTTTTTTCTTAGTTCTGTTTTCTTACCTACCAAACAGCATTTGTGGTCCTTCAATAGCACAAAGAAATTTGTGTTTAGCACTGAGTTAGGAAGAGTAATGAGTTAAAATAGGAAGGTATGAGTCAGCTTGCTTCATCTTCCTAGCGAAGTCTTTCAGGTTAACAGTGGGGCTGGCCAATAGCATTTGAGAGACATTTTAAAAGGAATTTCTTTTATTGGTCATAGTTCTGCATTGCTCTTGAGAGAAATCTTTCTCTATTTCTCCTTCAAAAGCTATGTGGACCTTCTCATAGCTCCCACTCTTTAACTTCTAAATTTCATCCAAATTTTAGCTCTATAAAGCTTCTAAGGGTCATGACTTGTTTGCTCAGCCAATTCAGTTGCATTGTTGAATCCAATTCCATTGTTGAATCAAATGAAATGATATTCTTATCTAATGAAAAGATCAGAATATAGGCATCTTTACAGTTAAACACCTCACATGGGAACAAATTAATTTTGACATGAATGCCCCAAAGCCCAGCTACTCAATTTCTCCAAAACTTCTTTCCAATGTCACTTTCCTTTCTCTGGTTCACAGGTCATAGAGTTTACCATACTGTATGCCTCTATTAATTCCATGACATTGGATCATTGGTATAGATCTGGAAGAGACTTTTGACACCATATAATCAAATCCTCCCATTTTACAGATAAGGATTATGAGGTTGAGTGATTTGACAAAGATCACACAGGTAGTAAATATCAGAGATGAGATTTGAATATTTGACTCCGGAGTCATTGGTCTTTCTATTGTGCCCCATTGCCTCTCATTAAATGTACTGATGAATTCTTGGAGTCATTCTCTTTGAAAGTCCCCTGAAAGTAGCCAAAGGTTAACACTTTTCTTTTTATATGATTCAGATCACAATATAACCAAATATACCCTAAAATCTCTCTAAAATTTGTATTTCCAAATATGTCAAAATAGAGTGGATACCAGGAGTCTTTCTCTCATAGTCTCTGAAGTCAGTCTCCTGAGAAAGGGGGGAAAATATAAAGTCTCCCCTGTAAATTATAAACTTACCAAGGAGATTTGGAAACAAGAAACCAAGTTCACTGTCCCCATGCCTACCTGTTACTTTCCCTGAGCTGAGAGTTTCAACCCATTTCCAATAACTTTCAGTATTTGATAAGCAAAACTGACTGAAACTCACACAAAAGAGACAGCATGTTTACAGGCTCCTAACAAAACACTATTACCACTGAAATGACCAGTTAGTCCCTGAAGTGATAGCTTTGATCTACAGCACAGACCACAAAAGCCTTAAGAGCTGCCTATTTTAAATTTATTTCTCCCCACTTTGGGCCTTTTCTCTTTGTTGTCGTTGTTGTTCCCTTTGCTGTGGAAAGACTTTGAAATAGGTTCCAATATGTTTCATCATCTAACCACATTTATCTCTGTCTAGTTTTATTCAGATTTCTCTTCCTTCTTTTCACACTTTGATGATTTTTTGTTATCTGACTTTTTTCCTTTCCCCCTGGTTAGTCTGTCTAAAGTTTTATACATGTCTTTCTTAGGAACTAAACTGATATTGAAATATTTTATAGAGAATTTTAGGTTACAGTGGAAATTTATTATACATATATTTAAACTGGATCAAGGGATCAAGAATTCAATGCATGGGCTCCATTTAACCAAGAAGCTCATAGATTTTTGATAGCAGTCCTTGGAATTAGAGGGTAGACAAAGAGGTAAGTCACCTCATAGACATAACATCACAACAACTAAGTTTCCCTTTTTCATTGCAATGGCAAGAATAAACTTGGTGGCCTCCTGGAATGGAAGCACTCCCCCACAAGCTACAAAGTGGATACCTCTCTCCTCAATTATGAAAATTCATTCCTACCATTATGTTTTCAGGAAATCTATTCTGCTTCAGGCTTGGCATGCTTAGGTATGAGGGACATTTGACCCAGATTATAGGAGGAGGAAGAGAAGCTATAGCTACATGACCAGAAACTTTAAGGCTTTATGCATGAGTGATAAAATAGAGTAGTTTAGTTGATTCTCTTCCACAGTTTCTGGGTGAGGATTAAATTATGGGCAATACTTGAAGGAATGACTTGGGGATATAAGGAATTTGGTAATATTGGGCATAGGGCTTCAATATATTCTCAAGAGAGTTTTTCCCAGAAGGCAGTGGTGATTACAAGAGGTCTAGGCACTATAGTGCCTACAGTCCAGAACTGGGGAGCCAAGTAGAGAGGGTAAGACATTAACCTTCATCTGACACAAACTTTTGGCAAGGAATATGGAATTCATCAGTTGAGTCTCACTATATTCTTTGTCTTCCTCTTCATTGTTGTGATGACTGTCATGGAGTATGTGTGGAATTTAGCCAGGAAACCAGATTTCAGGACTTATAAGGAATAGGGTCCACAAATCTATTTGTCTTTCTAACAAATATGATCCATTGTTGCTATGACAGTTATACAGTCATTCAGTCCAATCCTTTGTGACCCTGTGTGGGGTTTTCTAGATACTGGAGTGGTTTGCCATTTCCTTCTCCAGTAGATTAAACCAAACAGAGGTTAAGTGATTTGCCCAGGGTCAGAGAGCTAGTGAATTTCTGGGGCAAGATTTGAATTCAAGTCTTCCTGACTCTAGGCCCAGTGCTCTCTATCCACTGAGCCATCTAGTTGCCTCTAATAGGATTCACTGGGGGCATTTATACCCAATGGGTAAACAATACACATGATAGGCATTTAATTCAGGGAGCAGGCATTATTTACAATTCCTCCTAGAAGTCACCACTATCTTTCCAATGGGAAGTACCTGAGGAGCAACTCTTAGGGAAATTTTCATGGCTATAAAACATAGAATGGTTGAGGTTCACTTTACCTTGGGCAACTTATTCCTGGTACTATGGCTACTAGAAGAGGAATGGGGAAGGTGTATAATTTCTCCTTTGACATCATGGATATGGTAGCATCACTAGGAGTCTCAGAGTCAGGCCCTGCCATTAAGACATTGACCATCTCCTGAATAAGCCACTGAAGCTTTGGGATATCTATTTGGAAGTCTCTAGTTTGGTTTGCTTTGGCTATATACAAAAGGTATAAACACCTCCCTCCAGACTAGAGGGGGACATGCATATTAGAAGCACTGGCTTTCAAGGGGGTAAAAGTTTAAGAAGTACCCTGGAGATAGGTTTCTAGAATATTTTCTAGGTCCTTTCAAAGGAAAACCAGATATGTAGAAAATAGGACTTTCACCCCAATATCTCATTGAATTCAATAGCTTTAGAATCCAAAGGAGCACTAAATTCCACCAAGTTAGCACATTGTTGTCATAAGTAGCAGGACCTAAAATGGAAAAGATCATTGTTAATACATCTGCCAATAGTAGGGAAGCTGTGAACCTTACAACTGAAGCAATGGTCATAGCCAATGATAACCTTAAAAACCAAGATTAACAGTGTAACTTACTTGGACATTTAGAATCAATAAATATTCAATGATATGTTGGCCTCACAAAGGGAGACATGATGCTTCTCTATTAATCACTCTGGGGAAATTGAGACTAGGACACACAGAATGTGTCCTGTATAGTCACCTTTCACACTGTGGCTGTAATAGAGACTGAGGACTAGTTTGCTTGGTTACATGATGTGGTTGTGAAGTTTCAAGGCAGTATCTCAGCTTCCAGGGTGATTCTTTACTGGCCTGACCCAAGTAGCTTGCTTCTCAAGACTGGTGATTCAATTGGCTTTACCAGTTTGATTCCCAGAACATTTTGATATAGACTCTGGTTGCTGGACCTCTGGTGGTTCATCTGATCTTTTGAAACACAAGGTTTAGAATCTTGTCCATTATTTCTATGATTCTCACCTAAGATCAGGATCAGCAGGCACTTGCTCTTCCATGCTTAATGCCACACAACCCAAAATGCAGCTGGGTGAAGTAATCTTGTAACTTAACTGATATCTATGTGTAAAGGAGGGAGTTATTGGATTATAGGATCACAATTCTAATTCTGTAAGGGACATCAGAAGTCATCCAATTTATGGCTTTCTTTTTGTAGATAAGCAAACTGAAACCCAGGGAAGTAAGTGACTTATTCAAATTCCTATGGGCAGAGTTTGAACCCAGGTTTTTTGGCTCCACAGCCAATGCTCATTCTACTGTATCAATATCAGGGTCTTATTTGCCCTTTAAAAAAGCAGTAAAAATATGAATTAATAATAAATATTCACATTACATTGAGCAAGTGGCCTATTTTTAAGTCAAGGCTTAGAGAATGTAAAATGAAGGTTATCACCAGGAATTTGTATTTTCACCTACATTAAATGTAAGCTGCCAGAGGATGAGAAATAGGACAAAATGTGTAAAAGAATATTTGACTAAGTAGGTTTTTTTTTCCTTTGGACAAAATGCATTATTTAAGTCACATTAATATCTGTTTATTAATTCTTTACATTGGCTGTCTGTCATACAAAAATTTAGACAAATGAACCCCAAGTTGGAGGTTCTTAGCTAAAATACAACTCTTCATTTCCTATCCATATCTAATATGATTTTCACAAGAAGCTTTTTTTTCTCTGTCTCTCTCCTTTGCCCTCCCCTGCTTTTTTTTTATTTTTTTGCTGAATGGAATTAAGAATATATTGCTTTGAATTTCAAAACAATTCTTGTATTTTATACCTGATGATAAATATTAATTCAATATTTTAAATTACCATAAAAAGGTGAGGTTCTTTTTTCCCTGATTTTTCTATTAACTATTGTTCATAGCAATCTACTCAGTTAATACAAATTTAATTTGTAATAATTACTTCTGTAATACATAAATTATATGGTTCAGTATAATACATGATAATAGTACAGATTGCAGAATGGGCTGACATCTTAACAAAAAAAATTCTAACACAGGGCTATTATACTGCAAGAAAACATATTAGTGGAAAGTAGCTCCACTTATAATTCTCTTAGTAAATGAATCATAATGCTTTAATGCTTTTGTATAGTTTGCAATTAAATGAACTACAAATAAGATATAAATGACCAGTCATAGGTATCAGTGTTCTTGGCGGCAGAAATAAAGCTTTGTGTTAGTAAGCACTACATGTTATGTGATAAACCACTGCATAATATTTAATAGAAATTACTTTCTATTTATTATTTTGGTGATTTGTTTGCAAATAAAATTTTATTGTCTGATGAAAGTTGAATTTATTTCACAATAAGGCTTTTGAAGATTCCCTCCATTAAATCACAGAATCTTAGGATTAGAAGGGATGTTTTATTCATTATTTCATTATTTCAATAGAATTTATTAAGTGCCTCCTATATGCCAGACACTGTATTAGGCTTTGGAAAAAAAATCAAAAAATAAGTTGCTGCCTTCAAAAAGCTTATATTCTACTAAGAAAATAGTATGAGCACAGTTAAGTCAATGAAAAATAGTCATGCCAAGGAAATACAAAGTAATATGAGAGGGGGAGCATAACAACTGATTATGAGAATGTTCACATAGGTGATGACACTTGAATGGAGGAATTAATCCAGGAAATTGGCAAAGATAAATATGGAAAGAATCAATATCAAAGAAGTTGTAGTAGTTTACTGTTTTGAATTGAACTTTTAATTGGCTCAACCATTTTGGAAAAAAAAATTAAACATGCTATATGTGAGAAAATAATGATTAATAATAGATTTCTTGGGGGACACAGAGATGAGTCCTTTGTCCTTCCCCCACTCCAGAAAGTCCTATTCCCCTTGATCTTATTTGGAACAAACCCAAGGGAACAAAAGGAATGGAGATAAACTCTTTTGTCTAGCTCAGTGAAGGATCACACCTAGATAATGGACTTTGCCTTGAGCAAAGAGTCATCTGTAGAGTTCATTTTAATGTGTACCACCCTCAAATCATGTCAACCACTGGAATTGAATTAAGCTAATCAATTAGCTTTGATCAATATATAATGACCCACCTCTATCAAAAGAGAATAAAAACTCTTGGAAAAAGCCAAGAGCTCTCTCTCTCTGGACATATTCTGTGCTCTTGGCTGATGCTTGGCTCTCTCTCTCTCTCTCTGAATGTGCTCTTGGTTTGGCCCTGTGGAATATATTTTTAATGACTAGCCTAATTTGGGGGAGACTGATCTATAGAGGACTAATCTGAGGACTTTTGACTGTTTGGCTATCTGACTGCTGTAAATTTAATGTGGGCCGTTTATCAAGTTCCACCACACTGCTCCACTCCCAAATTGGTAAGCAAAATATTAAGAAGCCTCTTAACTAAATAATCAAAGCAGAGTTTATTTATGAGATACTATATAAAATTAAGAATACAGGGAAATAAAATGTACAACCTGACTGCATTGCAGTGTGTCTCTTTCCACTGCCTTTCCCACCTGCTGCACTTGGAACTTCTTGAATACAATAAGGGCCTTAGCTGCCTCCTGCCTCAGGGCACCCTACACTTTTCCTGCTCAGCCACTTTCTTCTAACTCCTCTTAATCTTCACTTTCTCCAACCTGTGCCCTCTGCTGACTGTTTCTGTGCTCCCTGCTGCCTCCTGGTCAGTCTGTCTGTCTGTCTGCTCTGTCAGTCTGCCCTCTGCTGCCTTTGCAGCCCCTCTCTTAATCTTGTCTGCCGGCCTTTCCTCCTTGCTCCTAGTCCTGTGTTACTGTTCATCTTGTCCCCTCCTGCATCCTTGTAGCCCTGTCTCTAGGCTGCCCAGCTTCAGTCCTCCTGTCTCTCTATCTCCAACCTTTCTAATCTCATCAGCAGCCCCCCTAATCTTGTCAGCCAGCCTCCAGTCCTCTTCTCCCTTCCCTGAGTCTAACCCCCAGGTCTATATATACCTTTTTTATCTCCACTCAAATCTCGGGGCTCCCTGTGCCCCCACAGACCAAGTTAATCTGCCAGCCAGGGCTGTGGCTGGTGTGTGTGTGTGGGTGCCCTTGAGCCTCACGTGCCCAGAGCCTGGCCTGGACGAGGTCAGGACCTCTCGGAAAGCTCCACTCCGGTCAGAGGGAGCTGGGGGTGTTTCCCCCCCCCCCAGCTGTCTGACCTGGCATCTTGTACAGCCCACGGGGCTTTTTGGCTCAGCTGAAGCTGAGGGGGAGGGGCACCAGCACCTTCCACACAGAAGAGACCCTGAGGGCTTAAGGCTTTCTAATCTCAGCCCAAAGGTAGGGTCCCCAAATCAAAATAAATTTCCACAGCCCCCTCTCTTAGGACAGCTTAGGTCTGATCATAGCAATTAACTAATTAAAAAACACATATATGAAAGAGGAGTATCTCATACCCCTACCTCAATAATAATAGTCAGTTCAGATTTCAATTTAGTTAATCAATCCAAAGTGTCACTTAGATTTGAACAAGAAGTAAATATTTCTATTGAATCAATCAGTCCATCAATCAAAAGCATTTTAACTAGATGTAGAAAAAGTCCTTGATCAATTTGGAAGAAGTTGAAGCCCACTGGATTAATTGAATGATACTACATGGGATTTATTAGTGAATTTTGTGCAAAATATCGAACCAGTTTAGAACCCAAGAAATTACAATGGTGAGTTAAGAGGAAACGGTTCCACTCAAGACCCTAAAAGGAATTGTGTTTGGGGAGGGAGGTGCAGAGTAGAACCTCTATCACTCCCAGCTCTCCCCTTTTGACCATAAGAGGACCTTATAAACTTTATAGGATTGGAAGATTTAAACTTTTCATCAGCATCCTTGCAGTGTCTCTGAAAAAGCAGTGATTGTCAACAGTGTCTGCATTGGGTGCCAAGGAAAAAGTAGATACATTGAGAAAAGGCAGCTTCAAGTGTCTATAAGAAGCCCAAAAGAAATGCAACACCATATTGAAGAGGAATTTCGTGAGTACCACATGAAGGGGAGAAAAGGACTTCCATCAAGCAGGAGTGGTTTGATACCCCTTTGCCACATGTGGTTTCTAAGCTTCAGCTAACTCTCCCCTGGACTCTGCTTGTAATGATGGGAGAATATGTCACATTTTTGGGGGGAGATGTTTCATACCAACTGTTTTTACTATACAATGTGGAAATTTATTTTGATTTGGGGACCCTGCCTTTGGGCTGAGATTAAAAAGCCTTAGGCCCTCAGGGTTTTGTTTTTTTTTCTGTATAAGAGAGACTAGGGCTTCTCCCCCTCTGGTTTCAGCTGCAGGGAGGCCTCTGAGTTGGGCTAAACTGTGCAGATGAAAACCCTGAGTCATGGATGTGGAACAGTAAGGCCCCATTCCCCCTGTTCGCACAGCGGAAAGGCCCATGAAAACCCTCAGTGATGTTGGGGTTTTCTTCGCCTAGCCCCAGCTACAGGCTCGCAAAGCACAGGGCTGGGCTGGCCCTGGGGGCAGTGAGCCTGGGTTTAACCTGGGAGAGCAGGTTAATAAAAAGGGGGCTGACAGAGATGGAGGGGGAGCTAGGGAGACAGTGAATGGGGGAGACGTACAGACTTTGGGAGAGGCCAGAAGATTAAGACAGTAAGGGAGGAACGGACAGAAAGGGGGGCTTCGGAGGATAGAGAAAGGAGAGACGCCAAAGGGGGCGGACAAGAGAAGGACTCCAAAGAAAGAGTACGGAGCAGGGGGGCTTTTCAGTGAGGGGAACACTAGAAGAAGGTCCATTGGTATGCAGGAGGAGGCTAAAAAAGTTCCAGGTGCCGCAGGTGGAAAGAGACACGCTGGAAAGCAGTCAGGTTGTACATTTTATTTCACTGTATTCTTATGTTTAAATTGTATCTCATAAATAAACTCTGATTATTTAGTTAAGAGGCTTCTTAACCATTTGCTTATCAATTTGGGAGCAGTGTGGAGAAATTTTGTAAATGGCCCATATTAAATTAATAGCAGTCAGATAGTCAGCCAGTCAAACATCCACAGATTAGGCCCCCCCACTCAGATTAGGGCTCTAGTCAGTTAAAAATATTCTTACATTTGAATGGCAACCGTGGCAGGACTTACGGCCCAATTATAATTTTTCTAAAGATATAATCTTTCATATACTTATAATTTTTTATAAATCCAGTTATATAATTTTTCAGATTAGATATAGTTAAGTTAATAATTTTTTTTCCAACAACAACCTCAGAAATCTAATTGATATCAAATAATAATATGGGGGGATACACCAGATTAGGGTGTGATTTGTGAGCTATTGTACTAGAAGACCACCATCTTCAACCCTTTAAGGCTACAAGTAAAAACTTGAGGTGAGATGTAGCAGCCACTCTATCAGAATGGAACCTGCACCTGGGAGCTGAGTTTGGGAAAGTAGGCACAGAGGTTTGCTGCATGTGGAAAAGACTAAAGTGTCCATCACTTTTGACCCAGCATTCTCACTGCTAATCATGAACCCCAAGAAGGAAAATGATCAAAATAAAGGTCCCATGTATAGCAACAAATTTATAGTAATATGTTTTATATTAGCAAAGCCCTAGTCAAAAAGTAAGTGTCTATCAGTTCAGGAATGAGTAAACAATATTTGTATGTGAATATAATGAAATATTAGTGGGCTATAAAAAGAAAAAAAAAACTAAGGAATATGATACATGCAGAATTGTGTGACAAGACTCATATGAACTGATACAAAGCAAAGTTAACAGAAAGAGGAATGCAATATACACAATTACTACAGCAATGTAAATGGAAACACGAACAACAACAAAATAATCAACACTGAAAACTGTAAACTTGTAATGGCCTACCTTACCTGAAAAATACTGTAGTTTTCAAAGACTTGTTTCTTCCTTAAGTTTTTGGTTCTCTATTTAAAATTGGTTGACTTTCTTTTAATAATTTTCTCAATTTCTTGGATTGTTCTTATTTTTTTCCCTAATTTTTCCTCAATCTTAATGGTTTTTAAGGTCCTTTTTAAAGCATTTTGCATTTCTCATTGAAAAAGGAGTGGCTTTTTTTCAGTTCAATTATCCTAAATCTACATAATCCCCATAGTAATTATCCTTTTTCTTTGCTTGCTCATTTTATTTTTATTTTATTTTATTTTATTTTTGTCTTTTAGCAGTTATTTTCTGATGTCTGTCATGGGTATCCATCTTGGGCTCTCCTCTTCACTTCTAAGCCAAGTCTAGGCCCCAAGCCACACTGTCCCACAAATGATCTTGCTCCCTGTGTTCCCTCCAGTGGTTGCAAACTACAGTTGTCCTCTCTGCCCTGGAACTGAAACCAGAGACTCTGCTCTCCTGCAGGTGCCCACAGCCCACAGGATTCCCATTCTCCACTTCTGCACTCACAAGGTGTGTGCTAGATCCTTCTTCCCACAATCACAACCCAGGACACATCTGGTGAGCATAGCTGTGCTTGGCATCCCTTAACAGTGGAAGGTCTTTCAATCTTCTCCTACTGAACCTTCAGACTCCAACACTGTGAGATGAAAGTGCCTAAGGCTGAAGCTGACTCAACCCAGCTGTGTCCAGGGCTTCTTGTTTGTTGATTCTGCAGTCAGCCTGTAGGTATTTGCACTTCACTGAGGCACAACCTCCATCTTTGGAGGTTAGGTGTTTCCTGGGATCTTCTCAGATTGTATTAGGAGGACAACTGATTTACCCTGTGTTTATTTCTGCTGCTCTGAGGGGATGTTCTGCCCTTTTATCTATCTATCTATCTATCTATCTATCTATCTATCTATCTATCTATCTATCTATCTATCTATCTATTCATTTATCTATCTATCTATCTATCTATCTATCTATCTATCTATCTATCTATCTATCTATTCATTCATTTATCTATCTATCTATCTATCTATCTATCTATCTATCTATCTATCTATCTATCTATTTATTATTTTTGATGGAGGAAATTTTGAGAGCTGAAAGTTTTCTGAACCACTCCACCATCTTCCCAGAATTTTCTCCTGAAAAAACACTTTAGAAAGAACAAGTATATGAGAAAAAAAGTTCTACTTCTTTGCAGAGGTAAGAAACTAAGTGTTTGGAACAAGGCATATAATTGTTAGACCTCTATAATGTGTTACTTATTTTATTTTATTTTTTATGGGACAATGGGGGGATTAAGTGACTTGCTCAGGGTCACACAGCTAGTAAGTGTCAAGTGGCTGAGGCCAGATTTGAACTCAGGTACTCCTGAATCCAGGGCTGGTGCTTTGTCCACTGTGCCACCTAGCTGCCGCCGTGGTACTTATTTTGGCTCTATTTTTTTCCATTTTAAAAATTCTTTATTCTAAGGGACGGTACTATGGGAAGAGTAGTGGGAGAGACATATTGGGAAATATAGTAATGTAAAAACAAAAGATATCAATAAAATATACAATTGTGTTTCTTTTTAGTGTATTTAATTTTAATTACTTTTAATTTTCAATAGTTCCCATCTTTCCCCCCACCCTTTCTCTTCTTTTCTTTGAGAAAATGACTATACTTCCTTGGCTAGTACATCAGTTGACTACATTACTAACCTATATGTTTCAGCATTTCTTGTATTCAACAAATACAATTCAATTCAACAAAACATTGCTATGTGCTTACAGTATGCAAGTCCCTGTGCCATCCCCAAGAGGAAGAGAAGTAGAAAAGGCTACTTAATGTTCAATTAAAACCTTTGTAAGTTTAGTTGACTGCATTTACTTATCCCTTCTCAGTTTCTGTTACTGGATCATTATTATCTATGTAATAACCCCTAAGTGTGTGTTTGAAGGCTCTATTCTGCCCTATCTCTTCTCTCTCTACAATCTCATGTTGACCTCATTGGCTTCCATAGTTTAATTGTAAAACTCTCTCAGATATGTGCATATATATCTAAATGCAGTCACTTTTCTGAGCTGCATCACCTGCTTTTCATTAGACATTCCAATCTGTATATACTACAAGCACTTTAAATTCAACATGTCCAAAATAAGAATTCATTATCTTTCCCTCCCCACAAAAACCCATTTCTTTTCCAATGATTCTTATTTTCTTTGGAAGATACTACCATTCTTCAAATTCACCTGGTGCACAACTTTTCATCTTGGATTGTTCACTCACAATCTATGCAGCTGACAAATATTCTTGTATCTTCCTCCATAACATCTCTCATATCCATCTCCTGCTCTCCACCCATATAGCTACCACTCTAGTTCATGCTCACAGTACCTGTATCTTGGACTATTTTATTAACCATTTAATTAATTTCCCTACCTCATTTTTTTTCCATTGCAATCCATCCTCCTCGCAACTTCTAGAATGACTTTCTAAAGGTAAAGGTCTAAGAAGGACACTACCCTTCTCAATAAACTCCAGTGGCTTGTATTACCTATAGAATCAAATATAAACTCCTCTATTGGGCATATAAAGCCCATCACAACCTGGTCCCAAACTGCCTATACAGTCTTATAAATTACTCCTCTTTATACTTCCCATGGTACAGTAAAACTAGCTTTTTAACTCTTTCTTAAAACAGTGTTCCATTTTCCATTTCTCTACCTTTACCCTGGCTGTCCCTCCTATTTTTTCCTCACCTTTGTCTCTTAGAATCTCTCATCTCTTTTAAGACTGCTCAAGTATTACATTCTACATGATGCCTTTCTCCCTAGTTTCTAGTGCTCTTCCAATTGACCTCCCCTACCATCACCATCTATTTTACCTGCATCTGCATCATCTATATTCATATTACTGCATCCAGAAAAATTTCTCTAGTTGCATGACAAAGGATTTATTAATAAATCCTTCTTGATTTGTTAATTCTGTCCTAAGAAAATGTGAAGATCACTTTGCCATCCTTCCTGTGGAAAGTATTTTGAGTTGTGTCTTCCCTCAAACAATAAAAAACAACA
The DNA here is from genome assembly GCF_019393635.1 of Dromiciops gliroides. Classification (NCBI taxonomy): domain Eukaryota; kingdom Metazoa; phylum Chordata; class Mammalia; order Microbiotheria; family Microbiotheriidae; genus Dromiciops; species Dromiciops gliroides. The sequence continues at coordinate 563,677,787 of NC_057861.1, read as the reverse complement.
ACAACACTATTTTCACACATGGAAGTGATTCTTCACTTTCAATGACTGTTGCAGTGAACTATAATCTCTGGTAGTCCCTTCCAAGCTGAAAAGGCTTAGAGAATTGATGCTAAACATTTCGTGCCTTCTGTTGGAAGACAATCTTCATTAAATAGTAGGAGACGTCATCAGGAAATTGGCCACTAACCAATTTTTTTTCAGTCATAATGAACAATGAAAGACACAAAAACATAAAGTGCCCCTCATTCTAGTGTTATACCTTTTGTTTTACCAATGCTGGTGATGGAGATATAGAAAAGGGGTTAGAAGAGAATCACAAAGCTCTGAGACCTCCTCCAAACATTACTTTAATATGTTTAACATTACTTTTTGTCCAAAAACCAACCCTAGAAGTCAACCTGTTGCAGGAGGGACTGAACCAATTCCATACAATTGTAAGTTCATTACAATAACAATCTTGTTTTAAGGCTAGGGGAGCACTATAATGACCCCTAATTTCCATTTGATTTGCTCCTTTTTGACTTCTGGTGATTTATTTTAGATGAAATATTCTAAGTTCAGTTACAATCATTCCAAGCCCTAGATAGGAAAATTCCTAATACTCAGAGGCTGATCTTTCTGCATAACCTTACATTTATATGTATTTCTTGTGAACCCATGGTTTCTTTTTGATTAGGACAAAATTCAGTTTGCTAGAAATATGTGGCTAATAAAATAACAGGTTATTTTATAGTATCTGAGGATAGACAGACTTTAGTGGAAGAAGCAAGAAAAAGAATTGACTTTTTCTTGGGACATCTCTTAGACAGGCCTCTGCTCTAAGATACCTGTAATGTCAATTACTCTCCACAAAATCTCCCTTCTTTGTGACAGTTTAATCCTCCCTTTGCTCCTCAAAGATATTCTGGAAATGCCTTGCTTTTTCCAACTACTCAGAATCCAGAGGCTCAGAATACCTTCTTCCATTTCTGAGATAGTTTCCTTCACACAATAGCTTTGAATGATTCAAGGAGGTATACATGTCCTGTTCACACAAAGTTCTGATTTTTTAATTTTATCAGAAAGTTCTTTCACCTATTCAAGACAGAGTCAAAGTGGCATAGAGAAACTCAATGAAGATTTGCATAATATACCAAACACTTTTTGCTGTATTGTGAAATCATATTACTTGGGACATTCTTGTTCATAGTGAGGGCTGGGCTGATGATTTCACTGGAATAAGTCAGTTATTCACTTTGCATTTATTAAGTGCCTACTATATGTCAGGCATCTTGGGGATGCAAAGAAATTCAATCCCTCAAAAAGATTACAATCTAATGAGAGAGACAACATGCAAACAGCTATGTACAAAGAAGACATATGCAAAATATCTAAAAGATGCTTGTTGAATTAAATTAAATTGATTTGGGCAACTCCAATGGCAGAAACAACAACAACAAAAGAGGGCAGCCTGAAGGCTTTGTTGGTACTCTTGGAATATTAAAATTGGGAAGTTGGAGGGGATCCTTAGTAAAGGTTTTTTTGGGAACACACTAACAAGAAATGAGCAGAATAAGAAGTGGAACATGGTAGCCCCATTTGATAGTTATTAACGTCTATAAGGTATTACTGTCTGCTAGATCTTGGTGAAACAAAGATAAAAAGTAGTCCCTTTCAAGAATCATTCTACTAAGGTGGGGATGTGACATTCACAGGTATAAGTAAATGTCAAGTTCTTTAAGGCAGGAAAGAACATTAATGATTGTGGAAGAGGAAGCATTAGTAAAGATTTCATATAGGAGAAGGTATTTGAGCTGAGTTTTGAAGGAAGGTAGAGGTTCTAAGAAATGGAAGTAAGTAGAGAATGACTTGCAGAGAGTTTACAAGTCAAAGACATACACCAATGAACTCATTGTTACATCAAAGGAAGTAGAACTGAATTCTTTAGGAAAATGTAGCTGCTAGAGGTGAACCAAGCAGTGAATATTAAAGGATGGCCTTTGAGTCAAAAGTCCCATGGTGAGTTGTAAATTACCTTCTCTGTCTAGAATAGTAGAATAAATAGAGAGATGGCTGGAAGCCTAGTCAGTTATGACTCATGAACACTCAATGATGAGAATGGCAAAGCTATTAAATAATAAATCACTGTAGAAAACTACAATTTCCAAGTAAAGGTGCCATTTTATAATATCTCAATTTGCATTCCTAAAATATTGGAATAAGGACAACTTGTTTTAGATTAATGAGTGAAAAGGGAGCCTGGAGTAGGATTCAGCTAAAATGGAAGTCTGGCCAGATTTAAGGTGAGATGGATAAATGTTAATAGTGGACTAGCCCCTTACAGATTAAAACAAAAGAAAACACTTGTCAATCACATGGTCTTATGAACTATAGAATATGATTTGTATATTATAAGAAGAATATGTGGAGTATTTCAAAAGGGAACCAACCAGTTAGTTCTTGAAAACAATCTCTTCATTTTAGGCTATGAATTCCTTGAAAGTAATGACAAACCTTTATTTTTATCCTTGGGGCTTAGGACAGAGTCTAATATGTCACACTTAATAAATGCTTAATGACCAACTCACTGTAAAAGAACATGTTATCTATGAGTCTAGTTCAAAGATAGATGGGATACCTGTTAACTAGGGCGGCTCTGTAAAGGAAGGCTGACAAATTATTAGCTAAGTTTTAAAAAGAGGTTGAATCAATGACTAAAAGGCAGCTAGAGTTGCTGAGGGTATTGCTAATAGGTAGTAGTTAAAAATAATAGAATTTACAAATGTTTTAAGGTTTATAAAACATTTTACAAAAATGATCTCATTTTATTCTCATGACCACTCTGGGAGGCAGATGCTACTCATTTTTACAGAAGAGGAAACTGAGGCAGACAGAAATGAAGTGACCTGCTCAGAGTCACAGAGATAGTAAATTTCTCTGCTGGATTTGAACTCAGGTCTTCCTGACTCCAGGTCTAGTGCTCAAGTCACTGTACCCCCTAGCTGCTTCAATAGTTGAGAATGATCATTGATGTCCTGGTAGATAATAATAAAGGAAAACAGTAAGTTCTGTAAAGGGGGAAATGGGGTACTGGTTTTGGTTAGGGGTTGGGGTTCTTAGGAATTCTTCTTTAAAGAATTATACCCTCTTGCACACAAAAGTAGTTAGAATAAGATGGTAGTTTATTTAGGGGCAAGGGAAGGGAAGGGTGGGGGGAGGGAAACCATGAAAGAAATCCTTGGACTTCTCATGGGGACATAGGCACAAAGCTCGTGGCTATGAGGTACCAATCTCCTCGAGCAGGAGACTGGCAGGTACTTTTATAGATGACTGATGGGGGGAGGGGTCAGCATTTGACTGTGGAAAGTTCCTTTAGTGAGGGAGGACCATCCCCCACTGGTGGTAGCTGGGGGAATTGGGTGAGGAGTGGAGGACCATCCCCCACTGGTAGTGACTAGAGGAATTGGGTGAGGGGTGGCTATGGATCCCTCTTCAGGACACAAAGGGCGCAGCCACACCCAAATTTATCTCCCCAGGGTAAGGGAGACCAGAATGAAGGGTGGGAATCTGAAGCTAGCTCAGTCAGATTTGGTTCCGCTCATCTCTCTAGGCGTTATCAGTCCTCTGGTTTAGTTTCTCAAGGAAAAGGTTCCGTGATGTGCCCCAGAGAACTTCTGGGGTGCTCTGCACCCCATGACAGTTCTAAGCAATTCTATTTTGAGAACAACTAATGAACATAAGGGCTGTTCCCTTATTGAATGTGTTTCTGGTTAACACACACGCAAAATTTTAGAGTAGGGTCTGTTAAATAGAAGGTAACATTAATGAAAAAGGAAAGTGATGGTCATTAATACATTGGAACTAGAGTTTAAAGGAATCTTAGAAATCATCTAGTGATGAGGAAATAGGGGCCCAGAGAGAATAAATACATTGCTTAAAGGCTCACAGGTTATAATAATAAATAAAATTTTCAAAAATAAATCTTATTTAAATGGTATTTTAAAGTTTGCAAATCACCTATTAAATATCACACTTAAAATTCGAATTCAAGTCATCTAACTTCAAATCTAACAGTCTTTTCACTATAACAGAGTAATTAGTTTGACAATTTTAATGCTATTTGCTTCCATTACGTGGTTTGGTGGTTCATTTTTTTTTTTTTTTAGTGAGGCAATTGGGGTTAAGTGACTTGCCCAGGATCACACAGCCAGCAAGTGTTAAGTGTCTGAGGCCGGATCCGAACTCAGGTCCTCCTGACTCCAGGGCCGGTGCTCCATCCACTGTGCCACCTAGCTGCCCCTGGTGGTTCATTTAAGACAAAGTAGATTTCTTTGTGTTTTTATTTTAAAGCTTTTATAGTCCATAAACACATTTCAACAATATGGAGGTATTCAGATTCACAAACTGCTTTTTAAACATCCTTTCAAGATTGAATTTCATAAACACTGAAAATATTCTAACGGTATAATTTGCAACAGTGATCTTTTTCAACATGTACTTCTCTCTCAGTAAAAATGTTTTGAGTATGCTATCATTATGTATGTATGTATGTTTACTTATGAACACATTTTATACTTTTACTGCTATACAAATAAATATGTAAATAAAATGTATGCAAAAATCCAGTATTAAAAAGGATGAAAAAGATAATATAATATTTGATCCTAGAGTCACCAGGCAATCAGTAGAGTTTATTGAGTAGGGGAGTAACCTGCACTTTAGGAAAATCACTTTGTCAGCCTTGTAGAGGATGGATTGGAGACAGGAAGAAATTTGAGGAAGACCAATTAGGAGCCTATACCCAATAGCTCACATGAGATGTCATAAGGGCCTGAAATGGGGTGGTAGTTTTGGGTTTGAGGAGAAAGAAAGGTACAAATTATGGAGGTAGAAAGAATGAGATTTAGCAACTTATTGTATATATGAGCTGAGCAAGAGTAAGGAATCCAGAATGACAGGAAGATTGTACACCTGGGTGACTAAAGAGACTGGGGTACCTATCATGGTAAATAGAGGAGTTTTGAAGAACCCTGAATTTGGGGAAAATGACAACACCTCAATCATACCTGATCTATGTCACTGAAGAAAGAAATGGAATGGAAATGATATCATATTCAAAAGCTGCTGCTATGGATCTCAGAGGAAACTGAGAGGCAGAGAGAAGTAGAGAAAAGTGCAATAGCCTCAAGGTGATATTGGTAGGTAAGGGTTTGGGCCTGAAAAGGCCCCCTTCACCTCTGCTTCCTGGCTTCCTAGAAGACACAGCTTAAAGCTTATCTCTGTGGGATGCCTTTTCCCAACCATGCCTCTGTCACCCTCCCTCTGATACTCCCTTCCCTTTGAGATTACTTCCAACTTATATTGCACATATTTATGTATTGTCTCCCTCATGATAATAAGGGCTCTCTTGAACTGTGTTGTGTTTTTGCCTTTTTTAATATATGTATATCCTCATCACTTAGCAAAGTGCTTAATAAAATGATTCTTAACTGACACTGCACAACTCCTGGTATGGGTGGACTGTGTTATAACTATCCAGAGGGCCCTACACCAGTCACAGAAGGAGAGAGGACAGGAAAGGGAAAAATTAGAGTGGAAGAGTATTGGGAAATAATGATTAAAGGGTTTGGAGACAAGCTCCATGATTGGCTATCATGTTGAGGGTGAGCTGTGAAGTATCTTCCTACTGCTGCTTGATAATGCAAACATTGAGGTAATGCCATACCAACCTCAACCCCCAACTTTCCACCCTATGTGTAAAACCATCATGAACCATTTAGAATTTATGGTGTAAAGTATTGGTCTAAGTCTAATTAATGCCTGACTGCTTTTTAACTTTCCCAGTAATTTTTACCAAATTTATAGTTCTTTCCTAAGTAGAATAAATTTTTAAATCATCTTGCTTTAGGTCAGGGCTTCTGAAACTTTTCCCACTCATGACCCCTTTTTGCCCAAGAAATTTTTATGTGACCCTGGTTTTACAGGTATATAAAATAGGTATATCTAACCTTTTACTGTTGCTAAATTTTTCATGACCTCCAGGTTAAGAAGATTTGCTTTAAATAAGTAGTTCTCAAAGTGTGGTCCAGTCACCCATTTGGGGTCATTGAGATTTTTTCAGGGCATCTGAGAGTTTAGAACTATTTTTATAATACTGTGACATTTTGACTTCTAATATGGTAAATATCCATAGATACAACTCTCATAAAGAAAAGCCTTTGGGGGTTCCTCAATTCTTAAGAGTATAAAGGGGTCCCATGACCAAATAATTTGAGAACTATTGATTTATTCTATATTAATTTATATATTTATTCCTAATGCTTAGCAGAGTTCATGTCACACAGCGAGTACTTAGTGAATGCCTTTTTCATTTTTTTCTCATTGTTTGAGGTACAACTGGGCTAAAAGTTTTGTGGGAAGAAGTGATCAGACCAAATTTCACTTAGGAATTTGTAGAGTGTTTTTGAGCAACCACAGTTTGTTCTCTGAACAAATAACAACAAACAGCAAACTATCTTTTTTATATACTGTGAGGGAAAATATGTATGGTTTGCTCGATGAAATAGCCAAAAATAACAGAATATAATACCTTATGCTAGAAAAAAATATTTTAATAACAATATAGAAAAGAGAGAGAGGAAAGTTTTTTTCCAGAGGGGCGGTCCCTTATGAACCGGCGCTTTGACACTGGCCTGCAAAGGGAGGGCCTCTGCAGAGAATACATGTTACAAATGGTGTACATAATAACAGAAGGAAAAAAGAAAAACAACAAAAAAAACCTGTTCATTTAAAGTCTCTGAGCTCTTGTCTTCTTGGAGTGGTCATCAGACAAAACTAGACTCTGGTCTGTAAAGCTGGACTCTGGTCTGGAAAGCTGGATTCTTTGGCTGTTGAACTGCTGGATTTTTACTAGTCCTTATTGTCAATGATCAAATTGTCAATGATCAAATTAAACAGTGAGAGTTCTTCAAAATATAACTCATACTCAAACTCGATATATATTATATATCATATTACATTACATTCCCCTCCTTTATATAATACAGGGTTAAGGTTGTTATGCAATCTATAACACTTCTTACCACCATGCAGCCTGAGCAGATTTGAGATGCTGTGTTAGTCATACCTGGTACTATCCAGGTTCTCTTAATAGAGTCCACAATGCCTTGTGTACCAAAATGACCTTTTTTGTGAATAGAGAACTATTGATAGAATTTCCAGGGAAGAAGTGGCTTACCTTCCGGAGACATTCAGACACCATTGATCCATTTCGTCTTAAATTTCTTTCTCCATTTTTCCACTTCTAAATCATCATAGGATAAGGTTGGGAGGAATATCCTCAGAAGGTGAGAGGTTAAATAGTGTTCAGGAGCTTCTAATGCAGCAAGCTTGGCTGCAGAATCAGTTTGTGCATTCCCCTTTAAAACAGGATTACTATTCCCTGTGTGGGCAAGGCAATGTATAATGGCTAGAGCAGAGGGCAGTTTCAGGGCATCTAGGAGGTCCTTGATAAGGTCCCCATTAGCAATGGCCTTGCCCAAGAATGTTAAAAAACCTCTTTGTAGCCAAATAATGCCAACTGAGTGGCGTATTCCAAAACAATATTTCGAGTCAGTAAAAACGGTGGCACTCTTCCCTTTGGCCATAATACAGGCTTGTGTGAGAGCCACAAGTTCAGCAGCTTGTGTACTAGAATGGGAAGGCAGTGAAGCTGCCCCAATCATAAACTACAGCAGTTCCAGTGAAATGGGTCTCCTCTCTCATAAATGAAGAACCATCTGTATAGAGGACAATATCAGGGATTTCTAAAGGTGTATCCAAAAGATCATCAGGGGGTTTCTCAGCCATATCAACTAAAGAAGCACAGTCATGCAATGGCTCCCCTGAGAATGGTAAGTTAGGGAGCAGTGTTGCTGGGTTAAGGACTGTGCAGCATTTTAGAGTGATGTTCTCATTGCCTAACAGGGTTACTTCATACTTAGCCAGCCTTTGATCTGAAAAGGCTTGTGTCCTGTGATGTGGTAAGAGAGTCTCTACTTCATGAGTGCATTGCATGATTAGAGGGTTACCTATGACCAAATCAGAGGCTTTTTTTAACAAAAGGGCTGTGGCCACCACTGCCCTAAGGCAAGGTGGTGCCCCAGATGCTATAGGGTCCAGCTGGGTTGAATAGTAGGCTATGGGGCATTGGTTAGGCCCCAGCGATTGAGTAAGAACTCCAGAAGCTGCCCCCCCCCTTTGCTCATGCACAAAGAGAGTGAAGGGCTTACTGTAATCTGGGAGTCCTAGGGCAGGTGCTGATACCAAGTCCCATTTTAATTCTGTTATAGCTGAGAGATGCTGGGAATCCAACTGTAAAGCTTCTGGGATAGAAATTTGGTTAGAGCTATAAGAAGTTTAGTAATTTCTTTTTTTTGTTTGTTTTTGTTTGTTTTTGGTAAGGCAATTGGGGTTAAGTGACTTGCCCAGGGTCACACAGCTAGTAAGTGTTAAGTGTCTGAGGCCGGATTTGAACTCAGGTACTCCTGACTCCAGGGCCGGTGCTTTATCCACTGCACCACCTAGCTGCCCCAGAAGTTTAGTAATTTCACCAAAAGAGGGTATCCATTGTTTGCAATACCCAACTGCTCCCAGAATGGCTCTTAACTGCTTCTTAGTAGTGGGGGAAGAAAGTTGTTGAATGGTTTGGACTCGCTTAGAAGAGACAGAATGAGTTCCAGGAGCCAGAATAAATCCAAAATATTCTACGTGGGACAAACACCGTTGTACCTTTGACTTGGACACCTTGTGGCCTCTCTTGTGTAGCTCTAGTAATAAGTGATGGCTATCTTCCTGACAGATTTCAGCATTAGGGGAGGCTAAAAGTAAGTCATCAACATATTGTACTAAAGTGGAGCTTTTAAAGGCAATGGAGGCTAGATCCTGCTGTAAAATTTGGGAAAATAATGTAGGACAGTTTACAAATCCCTTGGGAGTCTAGTCCAGGTCCACTGTGTATTTTTCCAGGTGAAAGCAAATAAATATTGGAAGTCCTCATGGACTGGTATAGAGAAAAAGGCAGAGCAGAGGTCTACCACTGTGAATCATGTAGCATCACGTGGAATGGAAGACAGTATCATGGCAGGATTTGGGACTATAGGGTGTCTAGAAATAACATGATTGTTAATTGCTCTAACATCTTGCACAAAAAGATAAACAGATTTACCATCTGGCCCAGGCTTGAGTTTTTTAACTGGCAAAATGGGAGTATTGCACAGAGAGTGATGGCATGGAACAACAATACCCTGACTTTTCAAAGCCTCAATTATAGGGGTGATCCCTTCTATGGCTTCTTTAGACAATGGATGTTGTGGAATGGATGGCAGTAGTCCCCTTTTAACTTTAAAGGTAACAGGCATGGCAGATTTAAGGAGCCCCACCTCAGTAGGGGATGAGGCCCATAAAGACTCAGGAATGTCAGAGGGAAATTTGGATACATCCCCTACTGCTCCTTGAGCTTCTGTAAGCAAAATTGGTAATAAATGAACAGTATCCTCTGGCAATTGTAGGGAGACAGTCCCATCTGGAGCACAAGATATGGTTGCTCTGAGCTTGAATAGGAGATCACGACCTAATAAATTAACAGGGGCAACAGGCATAAGTAAGAATGAATATTCCACTGTTAAAGGCCTCATAGAAACTGTGAGAAAAAAAATTTGATATGCAGAGCATTATTTGGGTGACTTGCCTTAATATTGGGGTCCCGGAAATATGAGGGGCATTTAAGGTTTAACCCTCCCCTCTGAATAGCCCTTTTTAGATATTTCTCCCAGGTCAATAACAAAGGAGCCTCTAAGCTTTAGTTCACGAAAGGATCAGATTTTATTACTTGGGAATTAATTAAACAACAAAGGTGAAACTAATAAAAAAATCAAAGATAAGGAAATAGGAAAATGGAAACACAGATGAATATTATTAACTCTAAACTTAACCTATGACTGATTAACCCCAGACTGATTTCCAATTAAGCTAGTTCAAAGGAATTTAGGGTTGTCCATCATTAACTCACCCAAGCCTGAACATCCTGCCAGACCAAGAACCAGCATGCCGCCACCTCAAGGGCCGAAGCAGAAAAAAGGAAGCCAGCTCGCTTACTGGAAGTAGACTGCCTCCCTTCTGGGAGTGTTCAATGTCCCCTCCCCCAAAAGGGGAGGTCCTTCAAAAAGCTGCCTTCATAATCTTGGGGTGGGCCAAGTGTGGCCCCTCCTAAATGAGTTAGCTAAAAACAGGAATATTAATCTTTACCCCAAATAATTTTTACCACAATACCATGTGAGGGGTTAATTTTGCCACTCTTTGGGCTTTTCCCGAGACTCCTACCACATTCAAAGATCCTATAGCTTTACATCCATGGTCATAATATATATCCCCAACTTTGAGGGTCACATGAGGTCCATTACTCTGGGGAGGTGAATGGACTGGTACAAGGGCATTCAAAAAGTCTAGGTCTGGGAATATGTGGCTTTCAGTATCTATTTTCCATCCCTCCCCTTTGTCTCATTAGTCATGTACCCCCCTCTGAGGGAGACCTTGGTTACTTTGATTCTGGTTCTGTCTTTCTGTACCTCTCTGATAGGGTCTACAGTGACTCTGATACTGTCTCTCTGTATTCCCCTGAAAAGATTTATTTCCATTTTGATTTTGCCTGTAATATGGCCTATCATTACCTTGGTCCTTCTACATTGTCTGTTTAAATGCTCGTCTCCAAGTCCTATAGTCCCTCAATGAGTGTCCTTCTTTATCACAGTAACTGCACACCTTAGTGCCCTTGTGTTGGCCCTTAGATGACTGACCAGAAAGTGCTGGTGCCAGAATTCTCTGTTTAGGATTACTCTCCTCACGTGAGTCAAAGACATAGGTGGCAAATTTCTTAAGCCTATCTATATATAAAGTTCTCCAGTCTGGACATTGTGTCAGAAAATATTTGTGGGTTTCTGGCAATGAATTATGAACAAATGTGTTAATTACAATATAGGAATCTCTTAAATCTAAGGGATCCAGTCTGGTATACAGTCTAGCAGCCTCACAAAGTCTATCGTAAAACCCATTAGGACTTTTGTTAGTCTCCTGATCTAGGTTTAAGAATTTCTGCCTGTTTGGGGGTTTTCTAGAGCAAGATTCCATTCCATCAGAAGTGTTTCCCTAGTGTCTTTTAATTCTTGGAATTGTTGGTCATCATTATAGTTCCACTGTAGGTCCCTGAGAGGCCATTCGGCAACTGCCTGGCCTCTCAAAACCAGGGCATTTCCTGCTGAGATAATATCTGTAATCTCACTCGGGGATAGTAAAGTTTCCATAAGACAAGTAACATTGGCCCAAGTGGGTTGATATGTATTAAATATAGTCCTTAACTGTAAAATTACAGTGTTTGGATTTTTATCAAAACTAGGGATGATTGATTTCCATGTATTCAAGTCATTTGGTCTAAAGGGGCTATATTTTCTAATTTGAATTGGTGCTCATTTTTTGGTATGTTGTATAGCTTCCTGCAGGGTTAGCAGCTTCTGCTGATCTGATTCTAAAGATTGGTCAAGATCTGTTCCTGAACTAGGATCATCTCCAGCAGAGGGAGCTGTCTTAGCATCTCTCTTGCCACGTGGCCCCCTATCCTTCCATTGTACAACAATGATAATGGCAAAAATGAAATTTATAGTCATTTAAACTATGAATATGGTATTTGAATTTATTTCAAATGCAGGTATGAAACTTCTACTAACATTAAACATGTACTCAGTGGAGACGGTCACACCCATGCCATTATACCAAAAATTTTTTGCTGTGTGAATGAGGAGGAAACCAATAATGTTATGAAGGACCATTGAGTAAGCTAGTTGTTTAAGTTGGGACATTATGCTGTCCCAATACATTCCAATGAGAAAACTCAAGGGGATCACAAAATATTCAATAATGTTGCCCTTTAAACCGGACTGGCTTTTCTTTAAAGCAAGGGAGATTAGTTAAATGAGGCAGTGGGGGGAGGGTTAAGAGAAAGTCCACCAGATTAGCTGGCTCGTGGCCAAGATAGGAGTGGATGGGTGGGTTTGTAAGCTCCTGGATTAGGCTTGCCAAAACTGTGAGGGCTAAAATTTCATATACAGAGTGTTAATTGGGTGACTCGCCTAAATATTGGGGTCCCAGAAATATGAGAGACCTTTTAGGTTCAACCTTCCCTCTGAACTGCCCTTTTTAGATATTTCTCCCAGGCCAATAAGAAAGGAGCCTTACAGCTTTAATTCACAGAAGGATCAGATTTTATTACTTGGGAATTAATTAAACAACTAATAAACTAATAAGACCAACTAGTAATTAACTAGTAAAACTAATAAAATCAAAGATAAGGAAATAAGAAAAAAAGAAATACAGATAAATACTCTTAACTCTAAACTTAGCCTATGCAATCCCTAGATCATTTCCAATTAAGCTAATTTAATGGAATTTAGGGGTTTCTATAATTAACTCACCAACACCTGGAAAGTCTGCCATTGCTCATGCCATTGGAAGGGGAGCAGCTAGAGAGAGAGCTAGCATTCTGGAAGTCCCTCTGCCTCCCCTCATGGAGCATTCAATCTTCCTCCCCCAAAAGGGGAAGGTCCTTCAAAAACTGCCTATGGAGAGTTCTCCTTCTGACCTCAGTAGCATATGTAACTTCAGGCCAGGTGTGGCCCCTCCCAAATGAGTCAGCTAAAAACTGCAATAATAATTTTATCACAAATAATTTTTACCACAATATCTATCATGTTCCAGTGATATACTTTGGTTGCAAATAATGTAACATCACAATATTCTGTTAATCAGAAGTTCATGTGACACAACAGACAATAAAAAGATGCAGGGTTAAAGTAAGAAGTAAGAAACATATTATGTATAAATAATAATGTGTTTTCAAAATAGTAAAGTTTCAAGTGAAAATATGACTGGAAAGAAAATGAGCTGAACATTTATCAATACCAAGAGATAATAGATTAACTGCTTAAGAGGTTGACTACCCTGGTGTCCTAAAGGAAGGCTTCTAACAAATTTGGTGGATTTTATAAAAAGCATTTATGGGAAGGTAGAAAGAAAAACTGCATAGAATGAGAAATTATAGGTGGGTTGTGACCTGTTCCATGGGAGGAAGTATCCATATCCATAAGATATCAGATCAACTGAAATATTCTGAAAATGATATAGCTGGGTTAATAATTTAGCAAAAGAATTTTATTAAAAAGAAATCTCAATAATGGACCCAATGGATTATATACATATAAATCCTTTAAACTCAATAAATGCTTTTTAGTCTATTTTAATTGTTTATTATAAATTATAAAAAATCATAATTATGAGTATCCCAATATAAAAATAATAGAAAGAAGATTGTATATGAAAGCATAAGCTTCTCTCACAGAGTTTGTATTTTTAAGTGTACATCAAATTTAACACAGCCATTACAAAATTAATCTGATTGTTTACTTGATTAAACTTCTATTTTTTCTCTTTTGTGGATTTTAAAAATATTTCATTGATTCTTCTTTCTACTGTTTTTTCCATCACTATCACTAATGACCCCCTTTCCCCCAAAAAAAACTTTTATTATAACAAATATGCATAGCATATGAAATTCACACCTAGTCACTTAGTAGGATATGCACTAGGGTTAGATTGAGGAAGACCTGAGTTTAAAGTTGGTCTCAGACAATTAATAAGCATGTGATCCTGGAAAAGTCACTTTATCTCTGTTTGCCTGTTTCCTCAGCATTAGTATGGGATAATAACAAGGTTGCTGTAAGGATTAAATCACACATGCAGGTGTATGCACATATATTCATGCATACACATATGCACATGTATGTGTAAATAGACACATGACGTACATAAACAATACATATACTTATGTGTATTTGCATGTATTATGCATGTGTGTATACACACATTATATAATGAGTGTATATTCATAAATTATGTAATGTGTGTATACACATATAATATATGTGTATGCACATATATGTGGGTATAATATATTCTATATCTATATTTATATAGGCACCTAGGTGGTATAGTAGATAGATTGCTGGCCTGGAGTCAGGAAGACTTATCTTCCTGAGTTCTAATCTGATTTCAGACATTAACTGGGTGACTCTGGGCAAGTCACTTAACTCTATTTGCCTTGGTTTCCTCATCTATAACAGGAGCTGGAGAAGAAAATGGCAAATCACTTACTTACTTTGCCAAGAAAACCCCAAATGGTGTCACTAAGAGTTGGATAATGCTGAAAAACTATCTGAACAACATACGTGTGTGTATACACACATACATATGCATATAAACAAACATACATAGGTGGAGAGAAAGAGGAGACCGAGTGAGAGAGAGAAAAAGAGTGGGAGAGCAAGAAAGCACATGCACATGAGAGAGAGAGAAATTACACAATATGTAAATGCTTATTCCTTTATCCCTCCCCTTTCTTGATTGTATCTGAAAATTTCATTCTGCATCTCTAGTGTATCACTTCTCTGCAAAGAGGTAAGAAGCAAACTACACCAGTTTTTTGAAGGCATTATTCATCATCACATTGATAAGAGTTCTTAAGACTTTAACAATTATTATAGTCATTATATGCTTTCTTTGGTTTAGTTCACTTCATTCTTTATTAGTTCCTATATTTCTTCCTAAGTTTCATCAAATCCATACTTTCCATTTTTTCTTATATTGCAATAATATTCATTACACTCATAAATCAAAATTTAGGCAATCATTCAAGCATCTATTTGTTTTTATTTCTTTGTTATAGTAAATAATGTTGTTACAAATATTTTTGTATGTTTCCCTTTCAGCTTTTACTTCTTTGGAATCATTGGTTCAAATGATAAGCATAGTTTAGGGGCTTGGTGTTGGGAGTGGTATATCATTCCAATTTGTTTTTCAAAATGGACCAACTGACAGCTCCACCAATAGTACATTACTGTGCTTATTTTCCAAAAACCCCTCCAGCATTTTCCACTTTTGTCATCTTTTGAAGGGTATGAATTGCTCTTTCATATTTTTTTTTAATCTGCAATTCTTTCAAACTTTTTTATATGGTTGTGGATAGTTTGTATTTCTCTCAAAAACAGTCTATTCATATACTTCAACTATTTATTTGTCTATTGCCAATGGCTTTTATTTGTATGTATTTTTATTAATTCTCTATATGTCTCATATATCAAACTTTTATCAGAGAAATTTGCCACAAGTTTGTCTCAGTTAATTGTTTTCCTTATAATTTTAGCTGCATTGATTTTGTTTCTGCAAAATATTATCAATTTAATATGATGAAAATTATTTCATTTTTATTTTTACTATACCATGTTTAATTAAGAGCTCTTCATGTAGAAATATTTGTGCAAAGTATCTCCTTTTTTTTCTTCTAAAGAGTTTATGATATAGTATGCTCAAGGCATCTATATACTTGAAATTCATTGCAGTGTGTGATGTACTACATTGGTTCAAACCTGATTTATGCCATATCACTTTCCAATTTTTCTAGAAATGTGTGTGTAATATAATTGTGACTCCAATAGTTCACGTCTCTAGGATTTTCCAACACATTGTTTCTGAATTTGGATACTTCTGGCTTTCATTTACCTATTCTGTTTCACTGATCAACTTTACTATTTTTAAAGTGAAAACAAATAATTTTATTAATACTGCTTTGTAGTATACACTCACACACATGCACTATATATACATGCATACACACATATACACAATATATATATACACTATACATAAGTAATGTACACATCTTACATACATACATACATATCAGAGTGGGGTGGGGAATGGATAGAGCTGACCTTGGAAACAGGAAGATCATTATCTTAAAGAAATCATTAAACTTTCCACTGTTGTTTCAGAAAAAGTACAAATATCCATTGAGTAAAGGAAATATGTCTTTGAGATGTCACTGATATTGAAATCACTGGTCCCATTATCTATTATTTATATATATTTTGATAATTTTGCTTGAACCTTTTGTAATGGGGGTATAGGTTTGGGTTAGGGGTAGGGGTAATTAGGAATTCCTCTTAAAAGAATTATACCCTCTTGCACACAAAAGTAGTTAGAATAAGGTGGTAGTTTATTTAGAGGCAAGGGAAGGGAAGCAGGGGTGGGGGGGGAGGGAAACCATGAAAGAAATCCTTGGACTTTTCATGGGGAGATAGGCACAAAGCACATGGCTCAGAGGTACCAATCTCCTTGAGCAGGAGACTGGCAGGTACTTTTATAGAGGACTGATGGGGGTGGACCAACTGCCTGTGGAAAGTTCCTCTAGTGAGGGAGGACCATCCCCCACTGGCAATGACTGGAGGAATTGGGTGAGGGGTGGCTAGGGATCTCTTTTCAGGACACAAAGGCCACAGCCACACCCAAACTTATTTCCCCAGGGTTAAGGGAGACCAGAATGAAGGGTAGAGATCGAAGCTATCTCTCTAGGCATATTTGTCCTCTGGTTTAGTTTCTCAAGGAGAAGATACCTTGATGTGCCCCAGAGAATTTCTGGGGTGCTTTGCACCCCATGACATTTCCAACAATTACATAAGATATATAAATATTAATATACCTTTTTATAGATGAGAAAATTGTGATTCAGTGAGTGAGGGACTAAGCTATGGCAACACAAATAATAACTGGGCAGATCATGATGGTAATGCAATTTTTCCTGACTCTGAAATCAGAACTATATTCACTATACAAGTGGAAATATCAATGGATAATATGGTTTAAAAAGATGTTGGTATAAACTGTGATTCTTATCAATCATGTACTATGGCTACTTAATTATATAAGTGTTATGAGTGGCCACAGATAAAATTGACTTATTGCAGCATAATGTTAATGGACCATATCTACTGTTTTAGACAGTGAATGTGGCATAGTGGGTAGAAAAAAGGCTTCGCATTGAAGAAGACCTAGGTTCAAGTGCTTCTTCTGACTCATACTATCTGTTTCCCTGTGCAAATCCATTAACATCTCAGTGATTCAATCAGCTTTCTGAAACTTCAAATCATAGAATTATATGTTAGCATGTAGTATATTAGTATAAGGAGTTTCCTTATCAAGGACTACCCACACCAATAAAATAATTACTCCAGATTAAAAGTAGTATAATGGTTTTCATATTATATTCTGAATTGAGCATAAGTTGAAGTACAAGGACTTAACTATAATTGCAATGTATAAGGGACAAAAAAGTCTCCTTTTCCTTGATTTCAGTGATTTAGAAAATATACTGCATTATTAAACTACCTTCCACATCTCAGGAAAAAAAATATTAACTGAGCCTTAGCCTCAAATTTCTTCATTCACAGTCAGATAAGATTAGTGGTCTGTTTTTATATGTGCCTATTTCTTTCCTCACTATTCTTCTCTACTCACCCCATCCCTAACAATATCAACAAAAGGCTATTTGGATGCAAACTGAATTGCAACTGATTAACATAAAAACAAGATTTTTGGGTTGCTTTTGTATTTCCTGAAGGCAAAAATGTGGAAAATACAGACTTTGTTATCTGGCAGATGTGAGGAACTTTTAGCTGTTTATGAAAAAAAAAAAAGGTCTCAATTTTAAAGGATACAGTGAAGAAGGAGGAAGTTAGATAGCTAATGAAATGTCCTAGAAAGCTATCTCCAGCAAGAAGGGTTACTGACAAATGTTATGGTCTTTCTTCCAGAAATAAACATCATTCAGTGACTTTTTGTACAGTCAAGCCATTAAGCATGATGTTTTGTACTTCCTCAAGAGAGTCTTGATTGCACCACCTTGAATAAGTGGAAGCTTAGCCAGCACTTCTTGAAAAAACAAACAACAACAACAACAAAAAAAAAACTACTGCCCCCACAGTGAGTTCCAGTCACTTTTTATGCCTCTCGTTTTGTTGTTCATATAACTTTGAGATTTTCCTGACCTTTCAATTTTGAAAGTGTGTCCATTGCTCTGTTGCTGCCAGAAAGGGGACAATTCAATTCAATTGAACTGAGATCTACTAGGTGCCAGATTGGGTGCTAGGTGTTAATAATTCATACTTAAATAGTTTATAATTCCAGTCAATGGGAAAATATGTACAAAAACAAATAGAAGATGCATAATTCAATATAACAGACACTGAGATAGGGAGACAAAAATGAATACTTTCAACCTCAAGAAGCTTACATTGTATTAAGGTGTAGGCAAAATATTCATAGTAATGTGTATACATTTATCAATATAAAATATATAGAAAATTAATTCAAAATGATTGTCAAAGGGCACTGGACAACAGAGGAATCAGGAAAGGTAACACTTGACCCTTGAAAAGATCAATGGGTTCCAAATGGTAGAGGTGAAAAGAAAATCATCAAGTATGGGAGATAACTACTTTTTAGCTAGAATAGAGTGTTTGTGAAGGAGGGCTAGTCAGTATTGATGGATTGGGAGTGAAATCAATCTGGAAAGATAGTTTGAAACCATATATTGATAGACTTTAAATACCAAAGAAAAGAAGTTATATCTTAGTTGTATCATCTATAAAAAAGGTTTAATAATATTTATATTATGTGTCTTTACATAGTTGTTGAAAGGTTCAAGAAAAATTATTAAAATATATGTAAACAGATAAATAATAGATAATCAGACTTGTGATCTCAGTATCATAGTGACACCCCAAGGACTGATTTCCTTTACCCAATGAAGATTTGTACTTTCTCTGAAAGAACAATGGAAAGTTAAGTGTGTAGGGGAATGACATGGTCAGATATGTATATTAGTGTTACCATTTTGGCAGATTTGTGGTGGGTGTATAGGAAAGTGGAAAGACTTGAGGCAAGGTTCTGCTTACTTCACTACACATAAGTTCATATAAATCTTTCCAGGCCTTTAGGAAGATCTCTTGAGGTGAAAGAAAGACAAAGTGAAAGTTGTTGCTGTTGTTCTTGTTGTTTAATTTTTAATGGTTTCAGAGAAATCTGGGCACACTTGCAGATAAAAGTTAGTGGACAAGGGGAAATAAGTAAAATAAGACTAGAGGAAACATGCTGTCTCACATTATAGCAAAAAGAATTGAGGACATTTGCCATGGAGTCCCTCTTCTCCCTTTCTTTACATCACATAAGACATCTGACTTAAATCATCTCTTATACTTTCCTTTCCTCTGGTCTCTGATAATAAATTGGATCTTTGTTATCCAACTTACACTGCTCTACATATGTCTCTGATCTACTCTTATCTTCTCTAGTAGGTTGTCTCCTCCACAAATACCCTGCCAATCTCTAATCTTCAAGCTTCCCCGAAAGGACACCAGATTCTGGTAATTGAAAAAATCAATAATGGTGCCAGAGAATGGATAATAAAATGTATCTCCATCCTTTTGGATTATGGACAAGGGGGCTATGAGGTCAGAATATTATATTGTTTCTGCCTAACTGTTTTTCTCTGTTAGTAGGAGGATTTAATTCTGGTGTGAGGGAAATATAGATAACTAGAAATAAGAGAGGCATAAAAACAAAAGATATAAAAAAATTAAGTAGTTGTATATTTAAATAGTAATTGAATAGTTCTAAGAGTATATTATTTCCAGAAATTCAGAAAAAAAGTTTTTTAAAGTCATTTGAAATCCAAAAAAAAAAGACCAAGTAATTACTTTGTATGGGTTTTTAGAAAAATGGGAGCGAGTAGGGTACTGAGTTAGGATAGACATTTTTAAAGAAGTTGATAAGACTGTCTAAGCAAGGAGAACAGAAGATTCTCAAAAGCAAAATAGATTGATCACAATCAAGAAGAGAGTTGAACCAAAAGAAAGTACCTTTGCAAGGTTCCAAAAGCAATTCCAAAGCATGCCAGTGAAGTAAATGTTCTTTTAAATACATCAAAGTGTGTAACCCTGCTAGAGAATCAGTAGGACTATTTGATCATCATGTTACAAAAAGTACACTCAGAGATGAAAAGATAGAAAGAATAATCAGTGCATTTTTTTTTTTACTCCGATCTTTACTAAGATGTCAGAGAGATTCTAATTCCCAGTTGGTTCTGAAGCAAATAGGTTAATGTATGTGTGTTAGAACAATTTAATTTAATTCAACAAGCATTTATTAAATGCCTATTACTTTCAAGGCACTGAACTAGGTGCTAGAGATAGAAAGACAAAATGAAACAATCCCTGCCTTCAAAGAACTTAGATTCTATTGTTGTATAATGTGTGCAACAAGACAAAGACACATGTGCCAAGACACACCACTGACTCCTCCTTTCCTCCTACTTCTAGCTCCTGGAAGTCTCTTCAGCCATAGGGTCAGGGTAAAGTTATCTGGGGCATATGGAGAAAGGGAAGAGAATAAGCATTAACATAATGCAAATTATGTGCCATGTACTGCACCAAGCACATTACGAATATTATCTTATTTGATCCCCACAATAATCCTGTGAAGTAGGTGCTGTTATCCCATTTTACAGTTGAGGAAAGTAAAGCAAACAGAGGTTATGATTTGCTCTGGGTCACACAGTAAATGTCTGAGTCTAGATTTCAACTTAAGTCTTATTTACTCCAGGTCTAGTACTCTATCCAATCAGGCACCAGAATAAGAAGGAGAGTACTGGGAAATCTCTCCCAAACCCATGGGAAATTATTTCCTTCATTCTATCTATCTATCTATCTATCTATCTATCTATCTATCTATCTATCTATCTATCTATCTATCTATCTATCTATCTATCCATCCATCCATCCATCCATCCATCCATCCATCCATCCATCCATCTATCTATCTATCTATCTATCTATCTATCTATCTATCTATCTATCTATCTATCTATCTCTCCCTCCATCCATCCATCCATCCATCCATCCATCCATCCATCCATCCATCCATCCATCCATCCATCCATCCATCCATCCATCCATCCATCCATTCATCCATCCATCCATCTATCCATCTATCTATCTATCTATCTATCTATCTATCTATCTATCTATCTATCTATCTATCTATCTATTTGGCAATTGCAGCAGGAGATGTAACTGGATAGCATTACATAATATTTCTTAGACTCCTCCACATATCTAAAGTTAGAACATTAGACTAGGAATCAGGAAGTCCTGTGATACTTACTAGCTGTGCCACTCTGGAAAAGTCACTTATCTATTCTCATTCTCAATTTCTTCATCTGCAAAATGAAGATAACAAAAGCACCTACCTCCCAGAATTCTAGTGAGTATAAATTAAGAAAATATTTGTAAAATGCCTTGCAAACCTGTAAGTATTACATAAATTCTAGTTGTTATTGCTGCTGTTAGTATCCATATTAAACAGTTTAGGTATTTTAAAAATATTCTTATATCAGCACTTCAGTAACCTTTGCATGGGATTATAGGGCATAGCACAAAAGAAATATGTCCTTCTGGCTTATGGAATTGGCATAAGCATCCTTCACTTGACCGAAACCTGACTCAAAACCTTTTGATATGTTTCTACTGGATAGTTTAAGTACAATGTCTCACTTACAAGTATAATGGTCCCAATGCACCAGAGAAAGTTTTTATTAAAAGAAAAGCAAGCCAACAAATACATGTAGGTTCATACCCCATTTAAACTTCAGCAAAATTGAAGGCTATAAGGGACAGAAAGAGACAATTAAATGTAAGTGTGAGGTCCTTTTAGGTGTACGTGAGACGTTTCCACACTGAGAAAGGGAGTCTGAAGCTTTGAGTAACTAAATTGCATATAAAAAAGCTGCAACAGACAATTCAGTTCCCCCAGAGCACAGACTACCTCAAAACTTTGTTTTTAGCCATTTATTTTTCATATGACCCAGTAAGAAACTCAGAATGTAACTAAATGGTCATTAGAAGTGAGAGTCAATCTCTGCTCTTTCTTTTTTTTCTTTTTTTTTTCTAGCAACAAACATTTATTTTATTTTCCAGTTACATGTAAGGGTAGGTTTCAACATTCATTTTCATAAGATTTAGAGTTCCAAATTTTTCTCGCTCCCTCCCTTTCCTCCCCCCTCCACAAGATCTCAACCAGGTTATATATGTATAATCCACAAGTGTTCTTTTTATCAGTTCTTTCCATAACGGTGCATAGTAAGCTTCCTCATTAGTTCCTTGAGATTGTCTTGGATCATTGCACTGCTGAGAGTAGTTCATTCACAATTGCTCATTGAACAATACTGCTGTCATTATGCACAATGTCCTTCCAGCTCTGCTCACTTCACTATACATTGATTTTCATTAGTCTTTCCAGGTTTTTGGGGGATCATCCTGTTTGTCGTTACCTGTAGCACAAGACCATTCCACTACAATCACATAGCACAGCTTTTTCCATCATTCCTCAATTGATGGACATTCCCTTGATTCTCAATTCTTAGCCTCCACTAAGAGTTGCTATTAATATTTTTTGTACAATTTCCCCCCCTTTTCTCTTTTTCATGATTACTATTGTTAACTGTTTCCCTTCCATCCTATTCCCTTCCCCATGATATTTATCTTCTTTCATCCTATCACTCTTCAAAAGGGATTTGCTTCTGTCTATCCCCTCCCCCACTCTGCCCTTCCTTCTTTTGTCCCTCTCTCTTTATCCCCTTCCCCTCCTATTTTCCTGCAGGGTTAGAGAGGTTACTCCACCCAATTGAGTGTGTACATTATTTCCTCCTTGAGCCAATTCTAATGAGATTGAGGTCTCTGAGCCAATTCTGATGAGTGTTAGGCTCATTTACTGCTCAGATTAAATAGATTACTCCACCCAGTTGGGTGTGTGTGTTAGTCCCTCCTTGAGGCAGCTCTGATGAGTTTAAGGTCTTTGAGCCTTTTCTGATGAGTGTAAAATTCATTTACTGCCCTGCTCCTCTCCAATCTCTTCCCCCACTCCATAAACCTTTTCCTGTTTCTTTCATGTAGGATTTCACCTCTGCCCTCCCCCCTCCCCCAGTGAATTCCCTTCACCCCTCAATTTAACCCTAAAGATGTCATCACCTAGCTAAGTGACGCAGTGGACAAAGCATCACCCCTGGACACAGGGGGATCCCAGCCAAAACTTGGCCTCAGACACAAGACAATTGCCCACTGTACGACCCCAGGTATGTCCTTCAGCTCCAATTTTTTATAGTTCTTTAGGGTCTTGTATTTGAAAGTCAAATTTGCCATTCAGTTCAGGTCTTTTCATCACAAATATCTGAAAATCTTCTTTTTCATTAAAGTCCCATTTTTTCTGCTGAAAGATTATACTGAGTTTTGCTGGGTAGGTGATTCTTGGTTGTAATCCCATTTCCCTTGCCCTTTGAAATATCATATTCCATGCCCTCCAGTCCTTTAATGTAGAAGCTGCTAGATCTTGTGCTATCCTGACTGGGGCTCCACAGTACTTGAATTGTTTCTTTTTGGTAGCTTGCAATAGTTTCTCCTTGATATAGGAGCTCTGGAATTTGGCTATAATATTCCTAGGAGTTTTCCTTTTGGGATCTCTTTCTGGAGGTGATCAGTGGATTCTTTCAATTTCTATTTTAGCTTCTTCTTCTAGAATTTCAGGGCAATTTTCCCTGAGAATATCTTGGAAGATGGTGTCTAAGCTCTTTCCTTGATCATGGTTTTCAGGTAGAACAATAACTTTCAAATTGTCTCTCCTGGACCTATTTTCAAGGTCAGCAGTTTTCCCCAGAAGGTATTTCACATTGCCCTCTATTTTTTTTATGCATTTGGATTTGCTTTATTGTGTCTTGGTTTCTCATAAAGTCACTGGCTTCCATTTGTTCAATCCTAATTCTTAGGAAATTAGTTTCATCAGAGAGCTTTTGTACCTCCTTTTCCATTTGGCCAATCTGACTTTTCAAGCTGTTGACTTTTTTCTCATGTCTTTCCTGCATCGCCCTCATTTCTCTTTCCATTTTTTCCTCTACCTCTCTAACTTTATCTTCAAAGTCCTTTTTGAGCACCTCTATGGCCTGATACCAACTTATATTTTTCTTGGAAGCTTTAGATATAGGGGCCCTGATGTTGACATCTTTCTCTGAGGGTGCCCCTTAGTCTTCCTTGTTACTAAAGAAACTTTCTATGGTCCTCACCTTTCTCTGTCTGCTGATCTTGCCTTTCTTTTACTTGACTTTTATCTCCTTAAAGTGGGGCACTATTTCCAGGTTGCAGTATCCCAAGCTTAAGAGGTACCAGGTGGTATGATTTCAGGAGAATCAGGTTCTTCACTCACCTGGCCTGTTCCCTGGTCCTTAGATGACCCTAGAACAACTTGCTAATCAACCAGCTTTGTGTGTTGTGGTTGTTAGCTCTGAGGAGCCTGTGCCCCTCCCCCACCTGGGCCACTGCTACTCGATCCTACCTCCTGGTTCTCAGCAGGGGTGTAAAATCCAAATTCTGCCTTAGCACCAGCATAGACCCCTGTAGTTTCCCCCCTGCCCAGGGCTCAGCCCACTCACCAGACTGTGAGCTTAGTTCCAGACAACGCTGGCACTTCAGCTGATTCAGAGGCTCTGGGTGTCTGCTTCTCTGGTGAGGCCTTCCTGGGACTGATTTGTGTCAGGGTGACTATGGGGTTGGGCTTCACTCCTGTATTAGCACAGCATCTCCCTCCTTCTGACCTTCCAAGCAGTTCTTGGTTAGAAGATGATTTCAGCACATTCTTCTGTGAGTTTTGCTGCTCCAGGCATTTTCCTATGGCATTATTTGGATGGTTTTTGTAGCAATCGTGTCATGAGTTCGGGAGCTCACTGCCTTTCCTCCACCATCTTGGCTCCGCCCTCTGCTCTTTCTAAATGTTAACAGTAATACTCCAAATGAAAAGAGGACTGCAATATCTCAATTGAAGGAGCATAAACCTATGACTGGAAGTCTTGAAGACTGCAGCTGCCCTTCAGAGAGAAAGCCCAAGAATTCTAATGTACTAATACATTCAGCCTAACTCTACCCTGGGAGGAGCCAACCTAGCCACCATTTAATGCATCTGGCCCTACTTAGCAGTGGATCAAACTGTACAACAGAGATACTACGCTATATAAGGACAATGCCTATTCTGGCAGCAGAGCAATCTCTCTATCACTGGTTCAACATCTATAGTGATCTTCATGAGGACTCTATAAAGATAAAAAAAGACATTGTGGCCCTACAGTTCCAGTGTTGTGAATTGCCTGGGCCACATGTATTCTTTGCATGTATGACTCACTACCCTTGTACTCCAAGTTTATGCTTATTTTACTCCCCACACATGTTGTGCATTTTTTTGGGTGTGTTCTTGCCATACTATTTGAATTAATGTTTTCTAAGACTTGATTTATGCTATAGCTGATTGTTTATGGGATGCATACTGGTGGGGGCTCATGGACTACAGTGTTAGGAATAGTAACCCATTGGGTACTTATGAAACCCTAGATGGCAGTTGCCCTTTTGGGACCCAATCTGCCCATACCATTCCTATCTAGTGGTATGATCCTAGAGAATGTAGTACATACATGTTCTGCACTACATTAAATAATTTATAGCAAACAAATCCCCTAAATAACACAATGAGAATTTCTTAATTTCCCCATTGATTAAACAGGAATAATACTTATAGTGACTACTACAAAAGTTTGCTTATTAGGCTTAAGTAACACGCATATAAAATATGCTTTGTAAACTTTAAAACACTTTATGTAAATTTCTTTTATAAAAATAATAGTCTAACCAAACTCCCCTCACTATTTCTTCATGCAGCACCTACACTAATTATTCTCCCCACACCTATGATTAGAGTAAAACTTTTGGGGTTGCTCTTTGCATTTTTGTTGCTGACTTTTTCTCTTATTTTTCCCATTTCATCCAGTTGCTCACTTGAGTTCAGTATCATTTCGACCAGGACACTCTGCTGGATGTAACTGCTCTGTCAACTTCAGAAATCTCAACTGTGTTCATTTGAGCTTCCCTTAAATGTACTTGACTGTCACATGTAGTACTTGAATAGCATCTCATGTGTGGAAATCACACATAGTTTATTTCAAAAGCTCCAGAGCTCTCTCACAGCAATCACTAAGCATGGCAGCTAAATCCTTTAGTACCTCTGTTGTAACTGTTAGAATAAGATAATAAACAATAGCACCTACTCTGTGCTTTTCACAGAAAGAATCCCAAAGCTCTTTATGTTGAAGAAACATAGCTATTAACTTAAATATCTAAGGACTTGACAAGTTATTTGGAGTAGGAACAAGGAAGAAAAAAATAGATATTTGTGTCTTTGAGTATAGTGGAATCTAATTATAATGATCATAATTATAATTTTGCATTTGTCTATCTTTGAATCTTTTGAAATGCTTTCAAAATGATTCCTTCTAGGAGCCAATGATATTGAATTGATTATAAAACACAAGAAATCAAATAATTCCAGGGATTTAAATTGTATGTGAGAACATAAACAAAATCATCAGTTTGACAGATATACCCTTTTTTTGGATTCTTTTTTTTTTGTTGGAGGGGAGACAATGAGGGTTAAGTGTCTTGCCCAGGGTCACACAGCTAGTAAATATCAAGTGTCTGAGGTGAGATTTGAACTCAGGTCCTCCCAATTCCAGGGCTGCTGCTTTACCCACTGTGTCACCTAACTGTCCCAGCAGATATACTTTTGAATAGGCATTGGGCTGTTTCCATTGAAAGGTATAGAGGTGAAGACCAGGTAGCCCTATTCTAATGAAATATCAAATAGCAAACTTCCAGGAAATATATACCAAGGGATATGTGTTTAACAGCAATAAAACAAGTAAAAATTGTGTTTGCCCCTCCCTTTCATGGAAGGTAAAGATCAAGGCTATGCATTTATCACTATGAATTTCATAGGAATCTCTTGACCTCCATGAAACAGTGCCAGTTAATCAGAGAGTTCAATCAGAGTTGAATGCTCAAGTTCACTTCATAATTAGACTTCTCAGCAGCTGGAACCTACTGTGAAACAGAGCTGAGAGACTAGGTATGAATATGAGTGTGTTAAGGTGAAATGGCATTAGATTCTGAGACAGTCCCCTGAAATCAATACCAATCAATTCAGCTACAAACAAGAACCTAGCAGTGTCCAACACAGTAGGCAAGTTTTCATACAAGTGAATTCCCTTGTGTCACAATAGAAGCCACTATGTATGTTCCTCTAAAAGACTTGTCATGTCTGAATTTTGGTATAGACCAAGATTTGGGGGGGGGGGTAGGTGGATTGGGGAGATGGAAGAAGTTAGACAAAACAGGAAGAGTATATACATAAATATATAAATGCATACATATTACTTTGCAAATCTTAAAGTGCTAGATGAATGTTAATAATTCTACAGCAGATCTGTGATCTCATTACAGTGGGTGAATCCTCAAATATTTGGGATAGCAACCCATCCAAGTCCACCCATTCTGTGCAGCTTAACTTTTTTAAGCATATGCTCCAATTAAATTCCCCATCAGCAATCTACCCAATAGGCAGGGGGCCTCCCTTATATTCTCTTGACATTTGGAAAATGCCAAGGCATTCCATAGCCTATCTAGATTATCATTGTTTTTTTTAAGCTATGGATTAATATTGTTTTGTCATACATCTCGGTGAAAATATCTTTTACAGTACTCCCCCTAACTTGCTTGTTGCTACCTGATAATGCAATGAGTTATCATCATCATCAATAATAATAATAATAATAAATAATTATAGAAAAGCAAAAAAATATATAATTACTGATCACCAATCCAAATGAACACATTCATATAGTCTGAGACTTTAGACTCTAGACTAGAGACTCTGAAACTCTAGATAGAAGATTTTTTTTTATCATTCATTCATATGTTTATCTATTTATTGATTATTCATCCATTTATTTATTTGTTTGTTTCTTGTTCTTGGCCTATTGCTTTCATCAGCACAAGTAAATGATGCTTGATGAGGAAATTCCCTTTACCAATGTAAAACAGCAACTGTTTTGTAACTTGTATTCTTAAAGAGTTGACTGAGGCACTGACAAGTTAAATGACCCTCCCAGGGACACACAGTCTTTATGTGTCAGAAGTAGAGATGTGAGCTGAACTCCAGTCATCCTGACTCTAAGACAGCCTCTCTCTCTGTTACTTCTTTTGATAGAAGTATATTTGTTCTATCTAGTATCAAATGAGATAACGTATGTAAAGTCCTTTACAAACCTTAATGTATTATAAAATGCTTATTATTATTATTTAATTATTAATCAGAGAATATTTTTGGTGGGGATAAGGGAGATTGATTTAAGTATCATAGTTTCAGGATTCTAAACATATTGAGAAATTAAAACTGTATAAATTACTTCTGGCAAAAAATAAATGTTAACAAAACCTGAGAGCATACACAGGCATGTCATGCCATGCCAACAGAAACTCCTGGGTGGAGCCAAGATGGCAAAATAACAAGAAGAAGCAGAGTGAACTCTCTCACCCCCCAGGTCTTTGACCAAAAAGCAAAGATATCAGAAAACAAAAATTATCCTCCAAACAACTAGAAAATTCACCAAGTCCTGATAGTGAAATGCAAGAAATAGTTACAATGAGTCGTTTGCCAGCTCAAGTTGGCAGAGAAGACTGCCAAATAGGTCAGTCCAGGAGCACATTTTTGGAGCACTGAAGAACAAGGGAAAGTCTATACACCAGGGCAAAAAGAAGTCTTAGATCCTTTTATCTGAACTACACTATTGCTGCTTGCTTTTGGACCCTAGGTTGTATATCCAGAGAATATCAAGTCCAAAAGCAAGCAGCAATAGTGTAGTTCAGATAAAAGGAACAGAAGAGGATCACATAATTGGGAGAACAATTTATATAATGACAATATGGTAAAAACAAACACCTTTTACAGAATTAACAACTCTGGTCAGCTTAATGACAAAGGACTATTCCAGAAGACTAATGGCAACACATGCTACTCACCTCCTGATAGAGAGGTGAAGGATTCAGAATGCAAAATGAGATATATCTTTTTGAACATTTCCAATGTGGAAATTTGTTTTGCATGACTATATGTGCTTGTAATGGTGATTTTTTCTTTTGTTTTTGGGAGAGTCAGGTTACATGAGAATGGGAGAAGGCAGATTTTTGCTGACTGAGAAAATGCATATTTCAGAAAGTTTAAGATTATGAGAATACATGCATGTACAATACAATTTGCCTAAAACTTAAAATCACAATATCATTTCTACATCCAGTTTATTGCCCTAACTTTTGAACCTCTTCCAAAATTTAAGACTACAAATCATAAAGCTTTATAACACCATACTTCCTGCACAAACAGGACTTATTTCTAAAAAATCTGCACTGCTCCCTACACCATGTAAAGAAAACATCAAAGGTTTATATATAAACTTTCATTGGAAAACTACTAGTCAAAAAACCCTCAGCATGCTCATTCAGAGATTTTTAGACCTAAAGTGGCATTTATCATTTATAAAACATCATACATTTTCCTTTCCTGTTTGTCAAATTTATTATCTCTACAGACTATAACAGACCTCATACCAGAGGCATAGCTGATCATTTTATTGAACATTGACAACTTCTGGAAACAAAAGCAGCCTGTGAACCTAATGTACCACTGACATTATTTCAGGGCAATACAAATACAGGCTCACTATGCATGTAATATTCACTGGTCACTAAGAATATGTGAGTGTCCACGTTGTGATGATTGATTGTTGCTGACTGAACTAGAAATTACATTAAAATATTTTTTCTTCATAGATACAGTATCATAGAGAACTCCTTAATTCATGGGATCTTAGAGATGGAAGTAATCTTAGAAATCTCCTAGGGAAACCATTTTATTTTGCCAATGAGGAAACCAAGATTCAAAGAAATGAAGTTAATTGCCTAAGGCTCTAAAATTGTACTGAGACCCCTCTCACACATGGACCCCATAAATTTACTTTATTTGTGAGAAATTGTGGGCAGTCAGAATCCACTCAAGAGCCATGTAACTTTTGAGTTTTACTCAACCAGTCAGAATACGCATTTCAAAGCAAAAGACATTTACTCAAATGACATAACAAAATAAATAAGAATTTCCCCAAACACACATAAGTACACTGTCACATAGATTCCCCCACCCTGAAGTGTGAAGATTTTTTAAAAACATTTTTATTGGTGGCTTTTGTTTTTAAAATCATCAGTTATTCCAATTTTCCTGTACCTTCTACCTCCTAAAGAGTCATATCATAAAAAGAAAATAAACCAGCAAGATTCGATACATTGAAAAAGCATGAAAACATATCCAAACATAATAACTTTGCAGGGCAGCTAGGTGGTGCAGTGGATAGAGCACCGGCCTTGGAGTCAGGAGAACCTGAGTTCAAATTCGGCTTCAGAAACTTAACACTTATTGTCTGTGTGACCCTGGGCAAGTCATTTAACCCCAATTGCCTCACTAAAACACAAAACAAAACAAAACAAAACATAATAACTTTGCACTTCTCTCCTCCACACAGGGATGAATTGGGGTTGTCTTTTCATATCTCTTCATTTAAGTCCTGTTTGAGCTTTATAATTTTATTATATTTATTCACTTTTAATTTTTGTGTGTTTGTTCTTTCCATTCACATTTTTGTAGTTATTGTGTATAATATTTTGCTGGTTTTGCTTACTTTGGATCATTTCACATATTTCTTTCCATACTTCTCTGTGTTCGTCATGTACATAATTTCTTATGGACCAGTAATGTTGAGTTATATTCAAGTAGAATAATAGACATTCCCCAGTTGATGAACATTGACTTTTGTTTTTAATTCTTTCTATTGCAAAAAGTGCTACTATAAATATTTTGGTATATATGGAGACTTTTGGCCTCCTTGTGTATATGTTAAATAACAAACTCTCTAGATCAAAGGGTATGGATATTTTAGTCACTATATTTGTATAATTCCAAATTGTTCTCCATAATGGTTGTATCATTTCACAATTCCACCAACAGTTTATTAGTATGCCTTTCATGACACAAACCCACCAACATTGAATATTGCCATTTTTTGTCATCTTTGCTAATTGCAGGTATCAGGTGAAGTCTTTTGCATTCTTTTGATGTGCATTTCTCTTATTATTAGTGATTTGGAGGATTGTTTCATGTGGTTCTGACTATTTTGCATTTTTAAAAGAACTGTTTATTCATCTCATTTGACAACTTATCTATTAGAGGAATTTCTGTTGGTCCTCTCTCTTTCTCTCTCAGTCTTCTGTGTTTTGTCTTTCTCTGATTTAGATATTAAGACTAGATAGAGTGTTTTCTTTCTAAAGTTTGGAAAATAACTTGTGAAGTATGGATATTATTATTTAAAAATTTCACAGAATTCTCCGGTGAATACCTACTCCCAACCCACCTTTGGTAGTTCCTTTATAGTTTAACTGACTTCTAGGATCTATATTTGCTCTTTATATAGTTTGGATATTTTATTTTATTAAAGACATTATTCCATTTCTTTTGTATTCTCAGTTTTGTTTAAATATGACTATATATAATAGTTTCAAGTTTTTAAAAAATTTTTCTGGTTTGGTTATAATTTTGACTTTTCATTTCTTATTTTATGATTTGACTTTATTATTTGTCCAAATAACCAGCTTTTAGTTTTATGTATAATTTCTGTTATTTTTATTATAATGTATCTATTTCTACACTAATTTTAATATCTTCTCTTTTGTATCCATTTTATTTATTTGTTGTCTTTCAAATTTTAAAAAGTGACTATTAAATTCTTTAATACTATCTTTTTCAGGGCAGCTAGGTGGCTCAGTGGATAGAGCACTGGCCCTGGAGTCAGGAGTACCTGAGTTCAAATCCAGCCTCAGACACTTAACACTTACTAGCTGTGTGACCCTGGGCAAGTCACTTAACCCCAATTGCCTCACTAAAAAAAAATATGCTATCTTTTTCTATTTTGTTAATGTATATTTGTAGGGATATGCTTTCCCCTCCAAAAGGCTGCTTTATTGCATTACAGAAATTTGTTATAGTTTTTATCATTTTCTTTCTCATAATTATTATTTCTAATTTTTGCTTTTTGATTAATTCATTATTTATGATTTTATTGTTGTCTCCAGTTGGGTCTGTTTTTCTATTGTGGCCCCTGAACCAATAATGATTTTTATTGTCTCATCATTTCTTACATGTGTATTTACTATTTCTGCTTTTTCACATTTGTTTGAAATATCTCTGTTGACTAATATATGGTCAGTTTTTTTTTTTATTTTAATTTTTTATTTATTTATTTTTTTTGCAGGGCAATGGGGGTTGACTTGCCCAGGGTCACACAGCTAGTAAGTGTCAAGTGTCTGAGGCTGGATTTGAACTTGGTATTCCTGAATCCAGGGCCGGTGCTTTATCCACTGCTGCCCCATGGTCATTTGTTATTAAAAAAAAAGTTTCCATGTGGTGCTAAGAAATATGTATATTATTTTGTCATCCAATTTAGAAGATGCCATGAGTCTTTTAGCTCTAGTTTTTTCCAAAATTTTGTTCAATTCCATGTTTTCCTTTTTGTTTATTTTTCTGGTCGACATCCAAAATTGAGAGATAGTGAAATCTCCCTGTCACCATTGTTTTAGTATCTAAGTCTTCTTGTAATTTAGTTAATATTTCCTTTATGAATATGGATGCTTAGGCCTTAGAAGTGGATAAGTTTATTACTAATATTGTTTGTTGTCTATAGGTTGTTTTAGCATAATGTAGCTTCCTTGTTTATTTTTGTTTTTTAAATGATTGCTTTTCTTTGCCAGATAGCATGATTGTGACTTCAGTTTTCTTGAATTCATGTGACCCATAGTATTTTTTTCTATCTACTCAGTTTAATTTTGCATGTCTTTGTTTTTTAAATGTCCTTCTTGTAAGATGCAGACTATAGAGTTTTATATTCTTATCCATTCTGTCACTCTTTTAAATTTTACTGGGTTATTCAATCCATTCATGTTTAAAATTATGAGAGCTATATTTATATTTTCCTCTATTTGTCTCTGATATTTTTTCCAAGTTACTGGTTTTCCTTTCCACAGGGGATTTCTTTCACTCTCTTCACTATTAATCCTATCTTCCAACTCTAGACCCTCATTTTCTTGTTCATGCCTATAATTATCTAATCTCTTTATTCCGTATTTTTCCCCATGGAATTAAAACTTCTTAGGTATTCATTCTAGGTTCTCCCCTCTAGGCAATTTCTGCTCATGCCTTTTAGAGCTTCCCTTATAGATTCTCTTTTCCCATTGAACTTCACACCCAGAGCAATGCAAATTCCTGCAGTTGACAAAGAGAAGACTATTCCATGGTAGTATTCCCTGCTCTCCCATGTCTCTCATTATAAAGCCCATTACTCAGCTATACTATCTCTTTGGCTACTTCTCCATTTCTTTCAAAATTTCTTCTCTGAGTTTGTGCCCTTACCTTTCTTCAGTAGTTCTAGCTCCCAATATCTGAAGTAGGATGAATGGTCTTTTTAAGCACCAAATCTACCAGATAATATCCAGCACGAGGTCCTAGATCTCTCTTCATAGAATATATTTCTTCACTTATAGGAACATTACCTTCTCGATCCTTTTCTCCTCCTCCCCCCAATTCCCCTGCAGCTTCTTTTTTCTGAGAAACTACAGGGGTCATCTTGCTAGCCTTTTGATTAGAAATGGCACATCACACATTCCCCTCTATCCCCTTGCACCCCCTCTCCCTTTTATGGACCATTCTTTTTATAATGTAGTCCCCAAAAATATTCACCTGAAAGTAGGGTGTTGCCAGGTTCAATTCACAATGCCCCAGGTCCACCCTGTCAATGTTACCCCCACCTGATGTCCACTTTCACCCCTGTCTCTTGTGTACATTTAGAATGAAATCTTTTCCTCATCTTTATGCTGTTTGTCATCTGTTGTTACTTTCCTTGGCTGCTACACTTATTCACCCCTATTGTATTTTGTTGTTTGAGCTGTTTGAGAAGCAAATAATTTTTTCATGTCTGATTTTCTTTTTAAGAATGTTTCAAAAGCCTCTTTATTTTTTTTTATTTTTTATTTTTTGTGGGGCAATGGGAGTTAAGTGACTTGCCCAGGGTCACACAGCTAGTTAAGTGTCAAGTGTCTGAGGCTGAATTTGAACTCAGGTACTCCTGAATCCAGGGCTGGTGCTTTATCCACTGTGCCACCTAGCTGCCCCCAAGCCTCTTTATTTTTAAATATCCATTTTTTTCATTTATGGTTAAGTTCTGATTTGCATGATAGTTAACCCTGAACTGCATCCTGAATTTCATTGTGTGTTTTGGAAAACATTATTCCATTCCCTCTTGCATTTTCCAGAAGGCAAAGAATAGTCTTGTGTTATTTGAACTTCTTTTCTGAAGGTCTTTCTCCTAGTTGCTTGGAAAACTTGTTATTTCTGAATTGAATTGTTAAATTTAAACACTATGTGTCTTGCAGTTTTCAGTCTTATTTTGTTTTTGTTTTCTGGAAGTGATCTGTATATTTTTTTTCAATTGGTATTACACTTTCTATGTTCAGATGTTTTAGGAAATTTTCTTTTTTTATTTCTTGTACTGTTCAGGTTTTTTGACATTTTTGTGTTTTGTTTTTTTTTTTCTGAGATACCTATGAAACTTAAGTTTCCTATAAGCATTCTGTCTGAGATCAAGAAGTTTTGTTTGAATAGAGAGCATATTTTCTTTTATTGTTATTGGGGTTTTTTTGTTTGTTTTTTTCCCTTCACTTCACTTTGGTTTTTCTTTCACTTTCACTGTGTATTTGCCTTACTAATGAATTGATCTCCACCTCCATCCCCCTTGGCTAAATTTATCATTATAATTCATTTTTTATTCTGCCAATTATTTTTTCTAAGCAGACAATAATTTTTTCTATCATAATAATAACTTCTTTTTTAAGACCACTCAGAAATAGCATGTTTTAGTTCCTTGTTGCCCTAAAATTCTTCAGGGTTTTCTGTTTCATTATGTGTTGGTATATTTTTTCCTTTGGTTTGTAGTATTTTTTCATAGATGCCTGAACATGTTTACTAGATCTTGAGGCTGTGGGACCAATTTTTAATTGGGAAGTGTTAGCTAAGTGGCTCACTAGAATATTGGGGCAAGGAAGGAGACTGGCAGCCTCCCTCAAAACAGAACAGGTTTTATTTTAACAAGAATGAACTTAAAAAAAAATACAAACAGGATCAGTAGGATCAAGGGAAAGGAAATAAAATGGGAAAAGGGAAATTATATAACCTGAAAAAATACCACTGCCCAAGAATCAGCTCAGAATACACAGCCCCGCTCCTGTCGCCTTCCAGCTTCCAGCTAGAATGGCGACTTCTCCCCGTTCCCTGAAACCCCACACAGCCCCCAACCAATTGTCTGGCCCCTCTGACAGTCACATGACTACCCTCACTAGGCTTCCGATCATTATAATTTTGCCAGGCCCATGTAGGCATCGGCGAGTGGTGATTATGTGAGGTGCCAGCGCCATGGCAATGGCTACTACCAGTGGATGGAGCACCATGCGGTTTGCGGAGCCCCAGGCTAGTGCATGCCGAGGCATAAAAACCTCAAATAACAATTAATTCTTTACAAGGCCATATTTCCAATTTCAATTAATGTTTTTCCTGTTGACTTATCTGTGTTCAATGTCTTTGAATTTTCTTCTTCCTGAAATCTTTGGTAATTTCAGTCTTTATTTTTCCTTGTTTTCCCCTATTGTTCATTTTCTGACTCCTCTCTGATGGTATTTTTCCTGGGGACTGGATCTCAAAATGTCTTAGCCTCTCTCCTATGCTGAGTAATTCATAGTTCATCACTCTAGACCTCTACCCCAAATGACTCTTAAGAGGATAGAGCTGATCCAAGTTGGATGCTGGTCTCTTTCCCTAAGGCATTGTGGACTACCACCTAGCCCCCTCCCACATACACATAGTGTCCTGTCTGGGTATCCTCCCTCATTCTATCAGTTCTTCAGTTCCCTTGCCTTGCACTAGAAGTTTTGAGAGCTGCTGTGCTGGAGCCATAGGGTTTATTTCTGCAGGTTAGGTTTATGAGGATGGGGAGAGGTAGCTATGGAGTTGAGCCCTATTTCAACCTCTGACATGGGTCTTGCCTCTTTTCCACTCTTCTTATGCTCACTTGCAGAGGTCTTTTGTAACAAAGAATGCTGCCACTTTTCCTACTTTTACAGTCTTCTTATATTTTTCTCCCTTCCACATAAGCTATTGAAATAATCAGATTGATTCTGTCTTTTTTAATTGATCCTATTTGCAGTTAATTGATTTTGTCCTATAACTAACCAAGTTATGGTTCTTTGTCTCTGAACTTAGTTCATAATTCAGCTGGCCTGTAATGAATTTTAGAAATCCATTTCTCTTATTAATCACTGTTGCGATCTTGTGTCAAGGACATCAACTTTGTTCTCCAAAGAAGTCTGGCCCACAAGCTTAGAGATAACCTTGCAGATGGACTCAAATAATAAACCCATTTTAGTCACAGGAGTGAAGGAGGGGGTTGTTGCTAGCCTCTTTCCCAATTTCCAACCAATTATATTGTCCTTTATGCCTCAGTTCTGTAAGCAATCATATTGATTTTGCCATTTATAGTGAGTTCTTTTAACCTATCATAACTTGTTTCCCACTTTGTTCTCTACTCTCCAACACTTGTTGAGGAAACTGAGATCCTAGTAACTGGTAAATTCATACTTTACTAATAAATTGATCATGCTTGGAACTTGTGCCTTAGTTTACCTTAATTTTAACTGTTTTTAAGGATCCTGAAACACTATTATCCTTGAAGATTCTCTTACAAAACTCTGACTCCCTTTTCACTAGCTGTCTCCTATACTTTCCATGTTCTCCCTTCTCACCCCCACCTCTTGATTTCTTTCAAGATTTATCTTAAATTCTATTTTTTCAATAAGCTTTTTCTCATGACACTTCAATGCTAGTGCCTTCCCTTTGAGATTGCCTGTCAATTACAATGTAAATTTCATGTCCATACATCATTGTACATAATTGTTTTTATGCTGCCTATTCCTTTAGAATATGAGTTCCTTAAGAACAAGAGCCATATTTTTGCTTTTCTTTGTACCCTGAGCATTAAGTAGTGGACTTGGCACATATTTAAGCACTTAACAAATGGTTGTTGACAGTGAAGAAGTGGATAAATGTATGTCATGTATTCGGCCAGGAAAAATGTATGGTTGAAACATCTGCTGATGTTATGGAATCACAATATTCTCTGCTTATATTGAAATATTCCTCTCTACTCTCTACTATTCTTTCCTAATTGTTGCTGCTGTCTGTAGGCATCTTCACTGTGCTAATGATGTACTGGCTATGGCATTAGTTGCAATGAGTCTTGCTGAGCTAAAGGTGCTCTCTACTTTGACCATTTGGTATTCTGCTGCAATGCTATTTCTTTTCTTTGGCATAATGGGTCTAAGAACTCTTCAACTTATAACCCATAGATTATTTTTAGCCTTTTTTTGTGTGTGATATATACCTCAGGCATACCCAGTCAGCAAGTTTGAATAATCCTTAGGTATTGTTAAGATTGTCTTTTGAACTTTTTTTTCCTACTTGTATTTTATCTCAGTTTGAACTTATCAAGATCCAAAATTTATTTTATATGTTGGTGACCAAGGTATAGCTTAGCACTTATTCAAATCATCATAGGGGCTTCACATGACAAAAATGCCAAAGAGACAGGATTAGCTATGATAAGAGGGACCTTTTTCAAACCCCATAGTGCCACTGTTTGACATGCACATGAACTTCTCAACAAAACTCAAAATAGTTATGATTGGAACTTATAAAATTGTCTTTTTTGACTGATTTCTCAATAACAAGCAAGATTACTCTACTGCCTACTCCTCTTCACAACCTCCTAACACAGTGTGACAAAGCTACCATGTCAGCTCATAAAATTAGAACCTTTGAATCCATCCAGTGTAACCGAGATTCAAAACATAGATTCTCTCTTGAAATTCCTAAATATGTATGGGAGCTAGGTGTCATCTTGTCATCTGACATCACAGATTTCAGTTCCTTGTTATCCATTTTGGTTTGTCCTTTGTATTCTTGAGATTACTATCTTCAATAGAGGAAAATAGAAAAAAAGATTTGAACATTTTCTCTCTCTCTCTTTTTTTTTTTTGTATATTATCATTATCTTATTCACCCTAGGCAGTGGAACTTTCTTTGATTTCTTTGTGCTCCCAATTGCCTGAAACATTGCTTTAAAAATTATTAAAGTTTTCTTTGTTGTTCTTTTCATGAGCTTAAACTCATCCTTGTTTTTAGCTTTTCTAACACCATGCTTCAGAACTATGATTCTCTCATAATTTCCTTGTGAGTTACCTACTTCACATCTATACCTTTTAAAATTTGAGCTAATTAATGAGCTCCCTGAGCAGGTTTAGCAGTTACTATAAACACCACCATCTTTCTCTTTCTCAGAGAAATTATTTATGATTGCATTTCATCCTTGAAATTAATTCCCATACCTTCTGAGTCAACTTTACTTTTAGAACATCAGGTCATGAGATGCTACCAATTATATTTCCAAACTCTTTGAAATTTGGTTTCCTAAAATCTAGTGTACATGTAAGACCATGCCTAACATTACCATCTTACTAATCACCAATGCTATGTCATACTTACTGTTTTCCAAGGTTTCTATCAGTTGTATTTCAGCAAAAAGTGTCTGCTTAATGGTCAAAATCAGAATTAGAGTAGCCACTTCTTTCATTATTTTCTCTACCTAAAAAAAGCCATTAATGACAATGATTTTTCCTTTATTTTGGGTGCTGCTTAATAACCTGTTAGTTGTTGAGTTATGCTTAGCATATCTTTTAATAACTTTAACTGACAATCACATATTTTTCCTTTCTTTTTTCTTTGAAATATTCATATATTTTACCACACTAAATATTTCTCAATAATCAATCAAATCCCTCTACACAATACCTCCTCTTCCCCCTACTGTTAGATGATCAATTATTAGCAGATAGGGAAGGTATATCTTGTGGGAATACGGTACTAATATTGATCTTTTAATTTGCCTAGCATTTATAGTCTTTTCTCTGGTGACTTTATTTTCATTGTTGCAGTTGTGTAATAAGTGGATTAAGAGCTGAATTTGGGAATCATAATTTCAAATTGTTTTCTAGGAAGAATTGATCTAATTCACTGTTCCACAAAGAGGGAAATAATATGTCTGCTTCTTCACAGACAATCAAACAATGAATTTATAAACATTTAATACCTTTTCCTGTCTTGAATGAATGGTAGTTAATTATCTTTTAAAAGTTGCATTTATTAATTCATTCAAATACTTTAATTTTTTCCATTTAAAAAACCAAAAACATCTTAGGGGGGCAGCTAGGTGGTGCAGTATATAAAGCATCGGCCCTGGATTCAGGAGGACCTGAGTTCAAATCCAGCCTCAGACATTTCACACTTACTAGCTCTGCAACCGTGGGCAAGTAACTTAACCCTCATTGCCCCCCCCAACAAAAAAAAACACAATAAAAATAATAGAACAACTTAGGCCCTTTATATTGGAAAATGTGCAAATTGATTCTTAGTGTCAATTCCCCACGTATTTTCAATGCCATATTTTTACCAAGTATTTAATGCCAATATTAATTTCTCCCCCAATATGTATGCTTTTTAAAAATTCTGAGCCTAGGTACATTGATACAATTTGTCAGATTTCATAACCTGTTTGTTTAGAAATTTCTCCCTTACCATAATTGTAAGAAATATGGTTTCCTACATGAGACACTAATGCACTGTTGGTGGAGTTGTGAACTGATCCAACTATTCTGGAGAGCAATTTGTAACCATGCCCAAAGGGATATAAAACCATGCATAACCTTTGACCTAACAATACCACTACGATGTCTGTATCCAAAAAGAGATAAAAAACAAAAAGGGAAAGAACCTATATGGACAAACATATAGTAGATTTACAGTAGATATTTTAGTGGTGGCAAAGATTTGGAAATTGAAAGGAGGCCTATCAGTTGATTGAGAAATGGCTGAACAAATTGTGGTATGTGATTATGATGGACTTCCATTGTGCTTCAAGAAATGATGAGAAAGATGCTTTCAGAAAAACCTGGAAAGACTTACATAAACTGATACAAAGTGAAATGTACTATGTACAAAGTAACAGAAATATTTAAAGATGATCACTGTGAATGATTTGACTATTTTCAGTAATACAATGATCCAAGACAACTCTGATGGTCTTTTGATGAAAAATGTTTATCCATCCCCAGAGAAAAAAATTGATGGTGTTTGAATACAAATTGAAGCATGCTTTTTCAACTTTATTTTTCTTGAGGCAGGTTGTTTGTTTTTTGGTCTGTTTTCTTTCATAACATAATTAACATGGAAATATCTTTTGCATAACTACACATGTATAACTCATATCAAATTGATTGTTTTCTCAATGGGGCAGAGCAGGAGAGTGAGGAAAGGAGAGAATTTGAAACTCAAAGTTTTAAAAACAAATGTTACAAATTGGGTTTTTACCTGTAATTGGGGAAAAATAAAATACTAAGAAGTTTTGTCTTAAAAAAAGAATGGAAGCTCCTTGTGGTTAGGGAAAAATTCCTTCATTGTATCCCTATACTCAGAGGACAGTTTCCAGCACACAGTAAACATTTAATAAAGCATGCATACATACATATATATACATATATAAATATATATGTGTGTATATATCACACATACAAACATACTTTCCTTTTTTATAAAAAATTATGATGGGACTTTTTATCCATGGATTTTTATCTATTTGGAATTTATTATGGCATAAATTACTTTGATCTACATTTTTTTCTTTTTCCAAATTACTTCCCAATTTCTTATTTTTGAATAAGGAGTCCCTTCCTCAATGATTTGTGTTCTAGACTGCTATGCATATTTGCTTCTTATTTTTGCCTTAACTAGATTATTCCGCAGATCTGTTTTTCTATTTTTTAATCTACCATCAGATAATTTGGGTAAGTACTAATTTTGGGGTTAATCTGAGATATGATATTGTCACATCTCCTTCCTTAAAATTCATTTCCTTAATGTTACTTGATATTCTTGAAATGTTATATTCTTAATGAGGTTACTATTTTTTCTAATTCTGTAAAGAATAATTTAATTTGTAGAGAAGTAAATACGTGGAATTAGTTCAGGAAATATCATTATTTTTACTATAATGGCATAGCCCATGCAGGAATATTGACTATTTAAGTCATTTAATGTTGTTAAAATTAAGTTATCTTGATATTTTGATAAGTTCTACATTTTAGTTCAATCCAGCAAACATTTATTTATCAATCACCCACAATGTGCCAAGTACCATCCTAGGTGTTGTTGCTATTAAGGTAAATTTAAAAAGTCCTTTCTCTCAAGTTTATATAGGAGGAATATAATTCTTAGTCTTCCCTCTTCATTTGTCCTTTTCTGATGAGTATAACTATTCTCTTGCTATCATGTATCATCCATAGGAATTAGTCTACCACTGACCAAGTCTTGGAGTTATAATATAGTTTGTATTTATAAGGCAGAAATAATATAATTTTTTGGGAGGGGGGGATGGGCAATGAGGATTAAGTGACTTGCCCAGGGTCACACAGCTAGTAGGTGTCAAGTGTCTGCGGCTGGATTTAAACTCAGGTCCTACTAAATCCAGGGCCAGTGCTTTTTCCACTGTGCCACCTAGCTGCCTCTAGAAGTAATATAATTTAAATAGTCCTTTTCTGTCTTATTGGTTAAGGCCATCAAGAGCTGATTTTGAGAGCTATACTGTCTGATAAGTTATGAAGTCAGAGGCTGCAGATATGACCAGGGAAAATATAACCAAGAGTGAATGGCTTTGATCTGGGAGTATCATATAGAGACAGGCACAGATGGTATGATAAAATACAAATTTTGACTAGATATGGGGAAAGTCAGTTT
This sequence comes from Dromiciops gliroides, assembly GCF_019393635.1. NCBI lineage: Eukaryota > Metazoa > Chordata > Mammalia > Microbiotheria > Microbiotheriidae > Dromiciops > Dromiciops gliroides. Next base: position 563,635,865 of record NC_057861.1, on the reverse strand, counting down.
GGATTATTGGATATTTGAGAAACAGCATGAAGTAGTGGAGCTGCTAAATGGTAGGGTTGGAGAGAGTGGCAAACCTAGAGTCAGGAAGTTCAAATCCAGCCTCATATACTTACTAACTGCATTTTCCCAGGCAAGTCACTCAACCTTGTTTGCCTCAGTCTCCTCATATGTAAAATGAGCTGGATAAGAATAGCAAACCACTTCAATATCATTGCCTAGATAACCCTAAATGGGATCACAAAGAGTGGGGCACAAGTGAAAAGTGACTGAATAATAACAACAAATCGTGTAGTGGAAAAGAACATCAGACTGGGAGGGAGGTTAAATGACTTTGAGCAAGTCAGTTCACTTCCCTGGGCAATAGTTTAATTATCTGCAAAATGAGAGGATTGAACCAGATGATTTTTAATCTCTTCCAAGTTCTAATATTCAATAAAGAACAAGCTCAGATTCTCAATTATGCTCTCCAAAGCTGTGAGATTTCCAGGAGTTGGCTATTCAGTTGATTGTAGTGGCAGACAGTAAGCAGGGGGCTCACTAGTAATATTAAGGCACAGCTGCTATAATTTCACACCTGCAGAGTTAAATGGAATATTCTGGTAAATTCTATAGAAACCAGCCTAGACCCAAAGAGTAACAACAGACAAGAGTGAGCCTTTCTTCTTATGCCTTCTTTATCTCTGATTCTCAGAATCCTTATCTTCCTTCAAGAATTGATTCAGATGCCATCTCTATGAAACCATACCTAGTCCCTCCAATTTCTATCATACTCTCCCTCCTCAATTTTCCATGTATTTAGGAATAGGACAGGGATCAGTTGAACCTATGATTTTGTTAGTATAGGCAACACTTGAGAAAACTTGCTCTACCAATGCAGGTCAGCATCTCCTCTGTAAATTATGGAGTGTTACCTAGACTACTACGGAGTTAGGTGAATTGCCCAGGGTCCCATAGGCAGTTTGTGTCAGGTGCAGGACTTGAACCCAAGTCTTATTGCCTTTGAGGCTTACTCAGTCTCATAACATCAAACCATACTGCCTCTCATACATCTATATCTGGAACGAAATATTCTTTTAAGAAAAGTTTCCGTTCAACCATATCATCTTCTGCATTACTCTATGGGCTACATTCCTAACTCTCTGGAATTCTTATGAACATTTAACCTTCTTACTTTGGCATACAATCTGCCCCACCCCCCACCCTGTTATGGGAATGCAGTGGGACACCAAGAAACCTAAAGATCCCAACCCCCAAGGCCAAGAGAAAAATAGCTCTCTCCCACCTCAGGTATGAGGTGTGGCATGACATGACCCCAGTATGCTGATAAGCAATATCAAGGTCTTCAAAATGATATACAAGATATGAATGGGTGCTGCATATCTTACTGATGCCCCATTATTCCAAAATCCCCTCCTTCTTGCTTTTCCCTCCCAGTTCTTTATAATGCCCTTCACTCTGTGAGCTTAAAATTGGATATTAGATCATAAATCTACCCTACTTAACCTTTCCCTTAATTTATCTCCCAGACTAGTAAATGGAAGAAGCTTCTGGTTTTCTAGATAGAGTTTTTATTGTATGGTAGTCACAAGGTGATGTTGATTAGAAGGATAGGAAAGTAGAAATACAATACAAATCGTCTTAAGTCTAGGCTTAGTCTATATTCCATATAAAACTCACCAAAAGTGGAAGGCCACCTTTTGGGGCGAGAGACCGAGTCAAGCGCGTGCTGTTAACCGAGAGCTGGGCCGAGTCAAACTCCAGTCCGCGTCTGTCTGTGCAGCACAGCCAGGAGACCAGCGGAGCAGGAAAATAAAGGCCCACTCCTGTTCTCTCCTTGCCTTTTAAGCTCCCACCCCGGAAGTCGAGTGCTCAGCAGGCAATCTGTCGTGCGTCGTAGGCGGACTGGTGTGCGTAGCTCATGTTGTTGGTCTCCTTCCCAAAAGGGTGGTCCTAAAAAAAACCTGGCATCTCTCTATTATCCAACTGACTGTTAAAACTTTTTACCACAACTCCCTTTTGTTCTGTAAAGGTACAAAAGACCATGTCTTCTCTTATTCCAGCAGGACAGTCACCAAGGCTATCTGTTCCCCTGCCATATTTCTCTCTCCTAATAAATCTCTTTTTATTTTACAAGATTCATGATGAGTATCTTTCTCTGATTACTTGGTTCTTCCTGGAACATCCATTTTAAGGAAAATACCCAGGTTATCCATGGTTGCTCTGAAGGAGGAGGCTAAAAGGGGGTTAACAGACAACCTAAGACCTGAGCTCTAAAAGGGGCTAATAGATAACCTATTGTGAGGAAATGGATGATTGTCTCCTCACAAAGGTTAATTCAGATAGAGAAACTTCCCCTTGGAAAATAAAAGAAGACACTCAGATGCTAATATTCACAGATGAGGGTTAAATCAGATAGAGACATTTTTCCCTTCGAGGCAGAGGGGTGGGAATACTTTGTAACCCTTGAGTAATTGGAATGGTGATGAAAAAGGGGAGGGGCCATTTTGCATTAGGGATTCAGGCATAAAATGGGACCTGTGAGCCTCCATTTTTAGGACCCACCAGATGCACATTGGGTTGCCCACTCATGAGAATGACAATAAATGAGCCTTTGATACATCACCGCCACTGCTAAGTTCCAGAAAATTATTGGGCCAGAGTTGTTTTCCTCATACCTATCAACTGTAGCTAAAAGAGGTTAAGAGATAGCTTAAGATTTGATCAATAGTTCCTAAAAGGGTTAACAAATAAACTGAGACTTGAGTCCTTATTAATAGTACCTAAAAGAGTTGACATAAAAACTAAGGTTTGTGTTTTTATTAACAGTACTGTAACCAAGAGGGTTCAAGTCCCTATCAGCCCTCATCATCAACAGAGACTGTAACTAGGGACCATTAACCATTAATAGTCATTAATATTCCAGATGACAGGACACCTAGAAACCAGATCTAAAGTTAAGAGATACCAAACACAGAGAGATCCTCTGGCTTTGACAAGTCTAAGCATGTCTTTATGAATATGTGTAAAGCCCAAAAACACACCTCCAAGGAAAAAGGTACCCACTTTTGGGGTTGTTTTAGGAGCCCAGGAAGTCCAAATTAGGAGATTAAGATAATGAGAAGATAACCTACTTTTTTATTACTATAAGTATAACCATTTTCATCCCCCTATTTGAGATACTTATCTCCTTTCAGTGATTTTCCCTGTGATCAAAAAAGTATTTCAATACAATTTGGGAAACTGAGTCACTGAGTCTTGTAATTCTTTTGGGACAGCTCATGATCAATTTGGTCAATTAAATCCACCCATACTACAACTCCTTTATTCATTTTTGGGGCTCTCCTCTTGATTGTTGGGACTTCTTTCCCAACCATTACCCTATAGAGGTATCTTCTCTCCTCCTATTTCTCTTTATCTTCCTTATATGTGTTGTCTTTGCCAGTGGAAAATAAGCTCTTGAGCAGACATTATCTTTACTTTTAGTTATAATTTTATTCACAACAGTTAGCATAGACCTTGACACATACAATGACTATTGGTTTGACATTATTATTATTATTATTGTTGTTGTTGTTGTGACTACCATTACTATCAGCAGCAGCATTATTACATATTATCTCATTTGATCATATTTTACTTGACTATAGCTCTGTTTCTGCAGCATAGAATTGTGTGTGTGTGTGTGTGTGTGTGTATGTGAATGCATGGTTGTATGTATGTTAATTATTTCTCCCCAGTAGAATATAAGCTCTTGTAGGGCAGCCCTGCTTTATTTTTGTCTTTCCTCTACTCCACTCAGTCTTTAACATAATACCTTTCATGTTGAGGTGTTTGATTTGAACTGGACACTTCCTGTAGAGGAACTGATATTGTTATTCTCAGTGTTTTTTTGGCAAATAAAAAAAAAGCTGATGGATAGGAAAATTTTAAAGCACTAAGAAACAATGAATTGAAGAGAATACTAAGAGATAAGAAAGGATCAGTAAATTTGAAAATGACCCTGATGATGCTTGTTCTTCAGGAGGTGATGGGATTTTAGGGATCAAGATGAAACTTGGAATTCCATTAGTAAAAGGAACTGTCATTGCAGGTCAGTTGCAATGTATAATCTTAGTTAAGGAGGGCAGAAGCGTCAAACACAGCAGAACTGGTGGTATGGCAGAACTAGATTAAAATGTGATTGGGAACTATTTAACAAAATAAATAAAAATCCAATTAAACATATAATGTTAATATATGATTTTCTAAGTCAATATGTAGCTAGCAGGAATCCTTCTATATGGATTAGTGTCCTCCATTTCTGTTTGAATTTGACACCAATAGTTGAGGGCACTATATGATAAGTGATATATCAAGGGTTACACAGCTACAGTGTGGAAGGTGAGAATTGTATTCAGGTCTTCCTATCTTAAAGCTTAATCTGCTCTCTATCTGCTATACCAGAAGGCCTCCTTAAGATTTTCTATAATCCCAAAAATTAATCCTTTAATATATTACCTATCATCCTTTCTTTTGTCCTTTATTTTTCTGAATATGTTTTTATAATATTCATCATATTCATAGCTATTTAAGTCATTAACCTTTCTACTCATAATCCTACCCTTGATAATCCTTGCATATACAATTCCAACCTATGGGCATGTTGTTTGGAAATATGCTTTCTTTATTCTGATGGGTAGCTTAATCTCTCTTCCAATGATACAATCTCAGCGCTCACCTCTCTCTCTCTCTTTTTCTCTTTCTCTCTTCCTTCTTCATTCCTTCCCTCCTTTCTTCTTCATGTTTTTCCTCAGAAAAATGAGGCTCATGATGAAGCCCACCTCACAGGTAAAGGAATTAATGATTAATGAGTACAGAACATTTTAAAAATATGATGTACTTCATGATTGTTGAACAATAATAACCACTGGGAAAACAAGAAAGCCCCCACACTATTCCTTTCTGAAAATGAAAAATGAGAGGTCTATTTGCTGTCATTTCCTCGTTTCTTCAGAGGAAACCCTTATGGAACTTCATGATGGTTATAGCTTCTGAAGTACAGAGCACTGCATTTAAATGTAATTTCAGCAATGAGGATAGTGAATAGTCAGCCTCTATATTTCGATCCTGGGAATTTCTCAGTATTCGAAATCACAGGTCCAAAACATCCGAATTGTCAGAACAGTCCTAAAGTATAACTTCTCCTGTGAGAATCAAAATCAAAGATAATCAGGTAAGAGGACAAACATATCAAGGAATCAAGGGACTATTAAAGTTTAGATTGACCATCTAGGTATCAAGACAGACATACCAAAGGTGTAAGGGAAGATAAAATTCTACGGCAGGAATGTCAATTAGGCATGTATACTACCAGAGCTAGGAGACAGAAATAACCCCAAAGGTCAGGACCATCATTTCAAAAAAATCCCCCTGCACTCTCAAAAATATGACAAGTATCCATACTTTCCCCACCCCAACCCCAAAAAGGAACTTTCCATTTTCAGTTGGTCACCCCATCTACCCTCTATAAAAGCATTGTAATTTTTCTGGTTCAAGGAGGTTAAAGTTTTATGTTTTCCTCCCAGCCATATCCTCTTGTGACTAATAAAAACCTTGATTATATCGTTGATCAGGACTTGTGCAAGTTTTAATTCTTTAACAGTGGAAATCCAAGGTTCAGTTTCACCCACAACATTGAAAACAGTCAGTAATATTTATTCTGGGATTCATTCAATCAACCAGTCATGGTTCAGTGGAAAGTGAATTGTTTGGAGTCAGAAGAACTGGGTTCAAATTCTGTCTCTATCACTAAGGATCACTAGGGCAAGTCACCTAACCTCTGGACCTCATTTTGCAAAATGAGGAGGCTGGACTAGATGTTCTCTAAGGTCTCTTCCAGCTCTAAATATATGATCTATAATAATTAAAAAGAACATTTATTAAGTGACTCAAATGTATTAGAAAATTTGCTAGGTTCTTATAATAAAATGGAAAAAAATAAAGCACCTCTTTTCCTCTCAGAGCTCACATTTTATCAGGAAAATAGCATATGTACATATAAATATAAGGAAAATATATATAAAGTAAGTACTAGTTTGCATTTTGATGGGATGATTTGGAAAGGCCTAATGTGGGAGGAGGCATTTAATTTGAGTATTGAAGGAGCCTAGTATAACACCTGTTCTGGTGCTGGGGAAGATATGTGATCCTTTTATTCCTTCCCTGCTTCTGAAAGGGGTGGAATAGAAGCTCTTTCACACCTTCCCTACCTCCATGCTCTACCCTTCCCCTTCTATTCTAAAATCAGAGCCCAGAGATTTAATTGGGTAAACCAGACTGTAAGAGTTAACTCTCTTTAGATTAGGGACAACACAAAGGTCTTCAGGTATGGTTCCTTTCGCTGCTTCTTTTAAAATAAAATTTATATGACAAAAAATTATTGATAATACCATAATAGCTTGGAACTCCTAAATAGGGAAATTCCAAACTTTCAGACAGTGATTTGAGTCTCTGCCCTATTTTTTTCATATTTCCAGCTAACTTCTTTATATTTGAGATACACCAACTGGATTTAAAAAGCAAACCCACAAAACTACATTAGAGTGCTTGATGCTGTACAGGAAACTGCAGTGGTATGATCAGGTTTGTGTTTTAGGAAAATCACTCTGTTAGCTGAATGAAGTACAGATTTGAGAAGGGAGATCACTAAATAATTCAGGCAAGAGGATAAGGAAATTGATAGAGAAAACACTGTGGGAATAAAATTATTTTTAAAAAAGAAATTGTCAATGAATTGACTATTTGGTGAGCAGAGCCCTGTTATACTCTCAAAGAAATGGATAAGATAAAGATGATGATCCTCCAAAGGACACTGATAAAAAGCAGACAGACAAATAAAAAGATAACCAAGGGAAAGTAAAGTGACAGAAAACCCAGAGAGGAGAGACTATACAGGAAAAGAGATGGCTAACAGTTTCATATCCTTCAGAGAAGTGAAGAATGATCATTGGAAAAAGGACATTGGAATTGTCAATTTAGAGACCACTGGTAACCTTGAAGCAGCTGTTGTTGTTGAGTGAAGAAGTTAGAAATCAGATAGCAAGGAGTTGAGAAATAAAAAGCGTGTAAGTAGAGAAATAGTACTAGGCATTTGGTTGTTAAAGAGAAGGAAAATATAAGATAATACCTTGAAGGGATGGCAGGGTCAAAGCTGAGTTTTGTTTTGGGGGAGAAAGACCTGGATGTATTCACAGGTAGCAGGGGAAAATATAGTTAATAGGACGTTTAAAGATTAAGAGGGACACATGATGTTTTGGGAAACAATCTCCTAAAACTTTACTTTAAGATACACTAAGTAAAATGACAGTAAATTCATAAAAGGCAGTTTGAAATCCCTGGAAATGTTATTCATAACGATGTGTATATTTGTTTGTTTGTTTTACTATTTTACCTACATCCTGCATTGCTAATTTAAATACCCCTGTGCTTCACTACAACCCATATTTCTAAACAAAACCATTACCAACAATAACTGTTTGGTTCTTTTCATGTCTGATGCTTTTGTCTTTCCTCATTCAATCCTTATATTTCCAATTCACTTTAGCTGACTTTTTAATTTGGGCTCCAGTAATATGCAACTATCTCATCAGGAAATACATTTAGCTCAGTGGCTAAATTACTGGGTTGGAATTTCATTTTCTTTAGCATTTTAAGATACACTAAGTAAACCAATAGCAAATACTTTCAGGACAACGAACCTCCTTTATCAGTATACTGCCTATTTCTCATTGTTAAATTATTTCTTGAAATGGTTAGTTGTTGAGAATGATAAGAGAGACATTAAATGACTAATCTAAGAACACTTGTGCACATATATATATATTTTTTTAGAATGAGTACGTGTAGTTTTATCAGCCTTAATGTTCAGTCCTCTCAGAAATATGCTGTGTTGCTGGGTGCAGAATCTCTCAAATTCATAATGGCCAGATCTGTGGAATTAGCTGGCAGTATTTAAATAGCTATTTTATGGATTTTTCCCCCTGTTTAAATGAGCTTTTAAAAACGAATGCAGAAAACCGGGAAGTGGATTTATTTTATTTAGTTTTTATACCTTAAGAAGGCTATGAGGTTTGTTTGAATATTTTTATCAAAATGCAATGTTCACAAAAGTAGAAAATTGAGCTGAAGTATCAAAAGGACTGAAAGAATGGCAAACTGTGGAGATGACATCTATAAAGGGCCAAACTTTGAAAGCCAGGCTGGCACTCCACCCTAGCCCTTTCTGTCTGTTCCCTAGATGTTTTCACATGAAAAAAGAAGTGATCCCTGAAACCAGTTTTGGTCTCTTGCTTTAGCTTTCAGTACTTGTACTTCTTTATCATTGTTCACTTCTCTCTAGGTGACTTTCAAATATATGACTCTGTTGTTATTTAATCATTTTTCTTGACTTTGTATTATGAGAGACTCCTCTGCTTATATGTATGTATATATTTATATAAAATATGCAAATACACATTCTTTCTCATACTTATACCATATATTATATTATATGTAATATGTGTTATATACTATATATATATATATATATATATAATCATATCATATGTAGTATATACACTAATAAAAATTAATTATTTTGTAAGCCTTAAAGTGGTATTTAAATGTGAACTCTAATTACTAAACTGGAATTACTGAAGTAAAAATAACCTGAAAGCATGTTCATAATATATGTATATACATCCACATCTAGATACATGTATATCTAGATATATGCAGATCTGTCATAGATATGCATATATGTGTGGGTACCCACAAATAAAACAAGAAGGATATATATGCATATATAACTTTACACAAATAAAATAATGTTCTTATGCTTCATCTTAGCATGGAGGTGAGCTTAATTTCTCAGTAGTATAACTAAGGAAGGACAACCAGTCCTTTGATCCAGGACACTGAAGTTTAAAAGATCCTGACAGTACTTTCTTCTTTCTTTCTACAGTACAGAAACTACAGAGCTAACAGCTAGCTAGTAAGAATAATTAGTTAAAATAGGTAATTGTAAATTGGCACAATTTCTCCCACACCATTTCCCCAATGGAGTCTTTTTTATTTTTTATCTCTTACCACATCACATGAATTGCCCTATGTGTCAAAGTTGCTTGCTATAGACCTGGCAGAGTACAAAATCTAGACCAGTCTTCCAAAACTGAAGATGATTCAAGTTATAAATATGGTGACAGATTCTGTGTTTCTCACCCAAGCTTAAATTATTTTGAAAGACCCATCACTGTCAGGTTGACCACCAGGTAATGAATAATTTTGAAGGAATTATATCAATAGTGGTTGTACCAATAAAATTGTATATCATTTAAAACATATATATATATATATATATACATTTTATATATTCTGCTGGTGATATCAGTGTTTTATAATGGACTAAATTTTTTTTTACCACTTTACAGTTGGCCTTAAGATATAGAGACTATAAAATCTCTGCACTTATTTGTTGATTATGAAGGGAAAATATAAGTAAACATGCAAGTACATCTTGATAGACTCTCTTCCAACAAGGTTTAAACATCATAGTCATTTAGGATTCCTTATACAATATAACAACAAAAATAGCCCTATTGAATGACCTCTAATCAGGTGAAGCATGAAAAAGGAATTTGCATGATCTCCAAAGATGTTTGACAAGGTTATGAAAAACGTGCAATTTTGTGTTTTAGTTGAAGAAAAACTTCCTAAGGATGCTCAGATCTTCCAAATACCCCTATTTATTGATGATAATGTACTGGTTGACTCAAGAGCTAGGACACTGCTGAACCTCTCAGATGAATTCTATGACTACTAAAAAAGACTTTCACTTTACCATCCACATAAGAAAGACAACATGAACAAAAAACATTTATCACTCAGATTATAACAGCCCTTGGGATGGACAACTTGTAGATCTTATCTGAACATATATATATATATATATATATATACATACATACATACATTTGCATATACATGTGTGTATAGATATATATCTATATGTATATATATACACACATTTGCATATACATGTGTGTATAGATATATATCTATATGTATATATAGACATATGTAATATATACACACTAACATCTGAGACAAGCAATACAATTATATCATTAGTTCTCAGAATTAGACAGGAGGAAGAAATGCTGAATTTCCTTTAGGAAATTGTAAAGCCCATTTAATGACTCCAAGTTTCTCTTGGAAACAAGGTCTCACCTTTTTCATAACAACATTCTGCTGGTGATATATGATTTGAAACAAGGATTCCAACTGTTCTAGGCAGGTCCTTAGAGCAGTCTCCCATAAATTAAGTTTGATATTGGAAGGAAATGTGACACTCTTAAGTCATTCAGTAGTTAACAAAAAGGCCACATCAAGAAGATATTCATTCAACAAGGATTGGCACTGAGGAAAATTTTATTTGTTTGGGGTAGCTAGGTAGCCCAGTGGATAGAAAGCTGGGCCTGGAGCCAAGGAAATCTGAGTTAAGTGGAGCCTCAGATACTTCATAGCTGTTTGATCCTGGGCAAGTCACTTAACCTATTTGCCTCAGTTACTCATCTATAAAATGAAGATAATAATAGCACTTACCCCCAAAGTTACCATATGGATTGAATGAGATAATAATTATAAAACTCTTAATAAAGTAACTGACAAAGGGGCAGCTAGGTGGCACAGTTGATAAAGCACTGACCCTGGATTCAGGAGTACCTGAGTTCAAATCCATCCTCAGACACTTGACACTTACTAGCTGTGTGACCCTGGGCAAGTCACTTAACCCCAATTGCCTTACCAAAAAAATTAAAAATAAAAATAAAGTAACTGACATATGGTCGGCATTATATAATTATTGTTGTTATTAGTATTATACTATACAAGTTAGAATATTTAATAAATACACAAATATATATTATATATATACACACATGTATACACACACATACATATATATATATATATATATATATATATATACCTGATGGAGACTTACTGTAGGAAAGCTCCACCAATATATATATATATATATATATATATATATATATATATATATATATATATATATATATATATATATATTCAACCCAATGAGGAATTATTAAACTTCTACCTAGAAAGTGCAGGGAGCTATATATTGCTATGGGGATACAAAGAAAAAATTAAAACAGGTCCCTTCCCTCAAGAAGCTTTTATTATATAGTTATCAAAACTCCTTTCCATCTTTGTCCTCTCTTTAGTTGCATGGTTCCATATGTTTTACAAAGAATTAAAGGAACTGTGAATACTGTAAACCCTGCCAGCAAAAATCAATAGCTATTTTTCTTAGTTTCCTTACCATGTGTTCATTCCATTGCAATAAAAGGTCTTGTCCAAATTAAAACAAGCTTTTCCATCTTAATCTAAAATAGGAGTATTTATTTTTTCCTGCATATTTTCAGGAAAACCAGTGGTATTTGGCCAGTCATTAGTTTCTTATTTAATAATAATAGCTAATATCTGTGAAGCACTTTAATGTTTACAAAATGATTTTCACATATAATCTCAATTGGTCCTCACAAGAACCCTGGGAGATAGATGCTTAATTTATAGATGGTTGATAGAGGTTAAGTGATTTGGCTGTGGTCACACAGTTAGAAAGTGTCTGATACAAGATGGGAATTTGGGTCTTCTTGAAACCAAGTTCAGCCTTATTTCCACCTGACACCTGGCATAAAACTGGGTAATAGATGAGCTTGGTGGCTGCCTTAGAAAAGAGAGTGAAAGTTTTCCTCCTACTCTCAATTTTTTCCCCCAGTGGATTTAATGGAATCAGTTTTTAAAAGCAAAGCCCACTGAAATGGGAGATGAATGATATTTGATTCTCATAAGATTAAACTGTGTTGGCTTTCCTCAAAAGAAGGGACTGTGGAAAGAGGATCACAGTTATGTGATGGTATACACAGTGACTGGACAATGACTAATGTGACATTAGATGATTAGATGTATCTTGGTGCCATATTATTTGGTGTGTCATTTTTAGTTCTCTTGTTGCCATAACAACACAATAACATTTTAGGTGTTTTTTTTTTCTTTTTTAATGACAATTCATTTTTTTCTCAGTCAATTTGTTCTTTGATCTAAAGACTTGCTTCTTTTCTCTGAAGTTGTTCATAATGCAGCATAATAGAGGGAACATAGGTAATAATTACACAGACTTCAATGGGGAAAAATAAGCATTTTAAATGAAAGCTTTCGATTCCTTTCTTATGTATCAGTCCATTAAAGTTGATTGAAGCAACTCCAGTCTGTTTCTAACATAATACCCCTTTTTCCTTTTCTAAGTGTAGCTAAAGATCCAAGAGTTAGGCTCTTCATGATTAGTCCATGTGCCAGTAGATAATTGCCTATTCTTTTTTCTTCCTGTTTTTCCCCCTCAGCAGGGCAGGTTTTGGGGGTGTAGTGGGGGGTGGGATTACTCAATGACAGGACAGCAAGAGTAGCCTTTAACTTACAGACATTTAAGCAACATTTGGTAAAGTATTCCAGCCATGCTGTTCCCCACCCAATACACACACCCAGAAATGCCTGTATTGAAATGGATAGAATATATCTTTCCTAAGTCAAGAACCTCAGACCTGACTTGAAAAGTAACTATGTCCAGAACATTGACCATTCATCTGTGTGAAGAACCCACATGCTACTTCATTTTCAGGTGGGCTACCATCTGAATGTCACACTGTGAACAGTCATGCCATTCATTCAGTTGTTGACAGCCCTTATATTTGGATAGCTATTTAAAATTATCAGAGCATTTCCTATATTCTCACACAAGATCATAGATTCAGAAAAGAAGGAACTTTAAAGGGCAGATAATCCAATCTTCTCACTTTGCAGAAGAGGTCCTTTCAACTATAAATATATGGCTTTAGCTACTTTATATAATAAAAACAGTTGTCATTGGCAATCCTTGATTGGTTACAGAGTACTTTATGTACACTACTCCCCACTAGAATGAAAGGCAGGGACTGTCTTTCTTTTTATATTTCTAGTCCCAGAATTTAGAACAGTGCTTGGAATATAGCATGGGCTTATAAATGCTTGCTCACTGACTGGCTGACATACTTACTCCAATCATACTCCAATCAAGTATTATTATCCCTGTTTTACATCTAGGAAAACTGAGACTCAGAGGATTTTTGGTTTACCACAGATTATACAGGTAAAAAATGTTACAGCTGGGACCCAAATTTAGGCCTTCTGATTCTAATTCCACTACCATTTTAGCCACAGAATAGCTGCCTCTACAGACTCAGTTGTAGTCAATAAATATGTATTCCATCAATTACTGTAGCTATTGGATTACAGATGGCCTAGCTTTCTTCATAAATTTAATTAATTTTTTTCAAGTTAACCATACCATGCTTTCACAATGAATTTAAGTAAAAATGAGTTTTAGTGTGCATTCTTAAATTCATTTTGCTTTAATTATACTCTACAGATATCTGCAAGTTTCTATTTAAAGTTGTATTCAGTAACGTAAAATTAAGAGATTACTACTAGTAGCCAATTTGCTTTTAAGGTAGATCTATCAATTTTGCATGTGACCTGAAGCCTGAAGAGATAGTGTATAAAAATATGTCAGATGATAGAATCAAAATTCAAAAAGATCTCAGGAATCTGAAGCAATGGGAAGAAAAAAAACCTACGTTTTTTTTTTCCCTTTTTATTCAGTATGAACTAGTATACCTGCTGGCAAACTTGTCAAATATCACACATCTGCTGGTTCCTGCCTTATGTTGACCTTGGGGCTAGCACTAAACATAAATCAGGAAGCATTCATTTCTCAACAAGTTCACTTTAGCCTTTCCTTGATCTTGTTATAAAATGTATTGATAGTTCTCCAACTGGGGATACATACAATGGGGTGATATAGCTAGGAGAAGAAATGGTCACACAGCAGTAAACTCTCCCTATATCAGAGGTAGGGATTCTGTTTAGGGTATAAGACAATGAACCTGGCAGCAGAATGATGTTGGTGGTTACAGCTGCAGCATCAGAGTATGATTTTAAGTACTTTTAACCATTAGATAGAGTTAGAAAAATGGCTCCCTGGAAACAATGCTAATTATTCTTCGTGTTGTTATTCTATAGTTATAATATTATGGGAAATTCTACCTATTCTACCTTCATGTGTATCTTCCTAGGTGGCTATAGTTTGTAATTGTTCCTTTCATATCCTTGAAGGGATTGCTGTGCTAGTAGCATATGAGGAAATGTTGAAAGAAGTGGGGACATTCAGTCAGAAGAAGAGAAGACTTAGGAAAAGGATGTAATAACTGTTTTCAAACAATGTAAGCTCTCTTTTGTGGAATGATTAGAATGAAACTACCTATGTGGGTTTTTTTTTTGGGGGGGGGTTGAACAAAATAGAATCTACAGGGAAACAAATTTCAATTTATAAGGAATATCTAATCATCAGAGCTGTCCAATAAGATCCTGGTGTGCATTGTGAGTTCTCTGTTGCCAGAAGAATCTGAGAGGTTGGAGAACTGTTTGGAAAATTGTAGAGAGGGTGTCTGCATGAAGTTAATGGGTAACAGTAAGGAATCTCTTCTAAAACTAAGATTCCAAGCAAACACAATAACATCAATTCGGAAATATTTTTGGTAGACTGTTTTCCTTGCTTGGCTTAGCCTTTTAGAGTACAAAAGCATAATTTTTTGCCACCAAAAAGTTGTGAAAATTAATTTATCCTAAGATACTTGATGTTCTATAAGAAAAATGTATGTTTTGTGATCTCATAATTCAATTTATCTGACACTTAGTTTGTGACTTTGGACAAATCACTTTACAAGTAATAGACATGCATATATCAAGGGCTCAGTGTGCTGGCTCACCGAACTGACCATTCTATGTTTGCCTGTGCTCCTGGGGCCTCGATTTCCTCACCTAAAACACAAAGGGGGTAAATTAGCTGATTTTAAAAATCCCTTTATTCTCACTTCTTTGATCTGTGACAAAAATATGCCCCCCTGGCATGAATGTAGCAAATGCTAACAGCCACCTCAACTCAGCTCAAAATGGAGAACTGACATTTATCTGATAGATCTAGAAGGTACAAATAACCTAACACGATGCCATATAGAACTAATTTGACAATATTTATCTCATACCATGTTTAATTCAAAGATTTGAAATTGTAGGTGTTAGAAGCCCCTGTTGCTGCTTCCTACACAGAAGGTAAACAGATTTTCTCTGTTTTCCTAACCATTTTTGTCACTATTTTTTTTTTACACTGCCTAGCAGCATTCTACCCTGGCAGCCAACTAACTGTGCAGAAGGATGTAATGAGGTATTTTTTAAAAGCAATTAAATCCTTTGGCAGATATAGGAACCAGAGAGAGGCAAGATTGAATACAAAGTCATATTTGGCTATGGCAACTTTACCAGGGGTATGGAAAATTTTCAGGAAATTATAGCAGGCTGCACACACACACACAAATTAATTGGTAGCAATTGGCAAATTTCCATGGTAGCTCTGCAAGAAACACTGGCTTCTCAGACATTTTGGCAAGACAAACCCTTCCTTAGGAATCTATGGAAATACTGTGAACCTGGGATTCTTTCATCTCTATCCTTCTTTCACCCACAGTATAATCTTTTTCAGTTCATAGTCTGCCACCATAGTCTCTTTTTGTGCTGCCATTTATGGAGTAGGCCATCATTATAATGTTAAGTAATTAATAGGGGATGAAGAGTAAAATCATTATGGAACTCTAAATCATTGTAAGTCTATTCAATATCATTAAGTCTCTGACAGAAGAAAATAAAACCCATGATGAAGAGGAGAATTATAACTTTATTTGAACTCATTAACCATGGTTTTTAAATATATATTTTTACAACCAATCAGGCTTCACTGATAAATGTCAATCACAGTCTAGCCTTTCTATAGGGATTAGTATTCCATAAAGTTTTCCAGACATATCTGATGAATATAAGCATAAAATTGTTATTTTTGCTTGGCCATACCCCATTCAGAACCTGTTTACCAGTGTAACTGACTTGTATTTTACATATAGCCAGCTTCTCTATAAGACAATTCCTCTATATAGATCATAGAATCAATCAATCAATCAATCAATCACTCAACAAATAATTATGAAGCTATTTCTATGTGTCAGTAACCATTCTCAGAGCCAAGTACAGAAAGGCAAGAAACAGATCTTACCACAATGAGCTTATAGTTAATGTGACAGATATGAAAATAGCTATATACCAGTTATATCATATTAGATATTTAGGGATAACAAAGGATCTCAGAGTTCTACTACTCATCTAGACACCTTTTTTGTAGAAGAAACAGTCATAACAATGTGACTTGTCCAGGGTCTTGTCAGAGGTAGGATTTGAACTACAGCTCCTCTGTAGAGACAGTGCTCTTTCCACTGATCCCTGCTGCCTTGAATCTGAGCCATAATAATATTAAATAATGATTTAACTATTGATTTTGTGTTATAATAATAAATCCCATTTTTATAGTACTTTAGTTCTAAGTGTGTTCCCGACAACAACCCTGTGAGGTAGGTAGAACAAGTTTTCACCATCTCTATTTTATAGATGGGGAAATTAAGACTAAGAGACTTGACTTGCCAAAAGTCACTATAGTAGCAAGTGTCAGGGTCAAGGCTTAAACCCAGGTCACTGACACCAACATTCTTTCCACTACAACACACTATCTCTTACAATGTACAGCTGACTATAATAGATGTTGACAGTGAGAGAAAGCTAGACATATTTGCATTTGAAGAACAAATCTTCATTCATTAAGACTGAGCTAGGGATAATTCGCAAAAAGGGATAAAGTTTATGTTTCCTAAGCAAACTCTTCAGAATGCAAATTAATAGTGCAAATAAGACCAATCAGCACACATTAAGTGGAATAGTAAACTAGTTTTTATTATCAAAATAATAGCCCACAGAAAAAAATTTAAGACATGAATTCTCACTTAATGAAACTTTTAAATTAGCAGGCAGTTAATAGGTTCAATCCTGAGTAGTTTCAGCTTCTACCTAGAGAATGAGACTTTGGAATCTAATATTCAGTAGAATTTTTAATATGGTTTATGAATTTATTATAATACCTATGTGGCATAGAAGATAAAGCATTTTGGATTTTTTGTTTGTTTGTTTTGTTTTGTTTTTAGTGAGGCAATTGGGGTTAAGTGACTTGCCCAGGGTCACACAGTAAGTGTTTAAGTGTCTGAGGCCGGATTTGTGACTCCAGGGCCGGTGCTCTATCTACTACACCACCTAGCTGCCCCAGAAGATAAAGCATTTGTAATGCAGATGAAGATCTGGATTTCAACCCTGTCTTCAACACTTACTAGTTGGGTGACCAGACTGAGAGACATCATCTCTCTTAGGCTTAGGTAACTCCCTAAGATTTATTTGCTAAGTTATAGATGGATTTTAATATGTGTAGTTAGAAGGAGTTCCCATACCAACAAAATCATGTATCTTTGATGAATAGTTGGATATAGATATGCAGATATACACACACATTTATGTATACACACACACACACACACACACACACACACACACACACACACACACACACTCACCTGTGGCTCCTAGAAACCTGACATTGGACTTCAGTGATTCAAGAAGATTTAGTACAACTCTGATTCACTTAAATCCAATTCACATGCAGGTCATCACCTGTGATGTCATTGGTCCTCTTTGAAAACAAACAACAAAATGCATATGTGTGTGTATTCCAATATGAATGTTATTGCCATTATTTTCTGTTTAATTTGATGCTTGGAACACAGTTAGCACTTAATAAGTGCTTGCTGTTGGTTGTGATAATAATATTGATGATTATCTCAATTAAATGTAGCATTTTCAAATTATAGCTATTCCAACCTCAATTTTATAGTTGGAACATACCAAGCACTTAATAAATGCTTATTGATGAGAATAAGATGTTGATGATAGTTTCAATTAATGCTGCTCTATCAAATTATAACTAGTCTAACCTCATTTAATTTTATGCCTGGAACACACTAAGCACTTAATTAATGCTTACTGTTGTTGATGATGAGAATGATGACTACTGCCATTAAATCTACCATGGCTATGCTAATCTACTTATGTCTCATCTGTGGAATTTCAGGTAATAGTAAGAATACTATATTAAACTAGTAAGTTTTTAAATAGCCATAAAAATATAATCACTTTATATCATTAGCTATTTGTAGGGTAAAACAGAATCTACAAAGGGGTTAATGTTAACTTGCAGTCTGTCACCTTTCTTCCTCCAGCTATTTAATTATAATCAAATCCTGCAGAAACACTAATATTGAAGGAATGAAGAGAACACATCTTTTGTCATTGGCTTTCACTATTATGAGAAAGATGCTTTATACATCACCATATACACAGGGGGAATGATTTGATCTGCAGCATAACTAAATCTGTGGTATAGTAGGGTGTTTTATAATGAATTTTTACTGCTGCTCATAAATGTTAGTAGTACATCCCTGTAGGATGTTTTTTTTCCTACATCTCCCAAGAGAGATTAAGGAATTTGATGATCTGTGAATGACTTACTACTAGTATTTAAACTTGAAAACTCATGTAAAGCAGGAGCACAATTGATTTGTATTTCTTTATGAGGTGGTCAAAATACCCACTGAGTTCATTTACCTACTATGACATTTTTTCAAAACTGGTTCAAGGAAATAGAAAACTGCTTCTCTGTTAAAAATAAAAGCTGCTAAAAGATAAAACATTCCAAGCTTCCAACATTATTCTTTAGGTTTCATAAGTGGAAAAAATTCTCAGTTTTTCCTAGGTCACTTCCTTTGGTTCTTGACCCTTGTGGTATTGGAAGAAGATCAACTTCTTTTTGTGGCTTTAATTGCATTGAGCTAATTTTAAATTTCTGAATCTATATAAACTAAAATAATCTAGTCACCTCACTGATTGCTCAGAAAACTTCAGTTGCTTCCTATTGATGTCTTTCCAATAAGGTCTAAGCTCCTTTACCTGCTAGTTAAGGTGGTAGATGGGAGTGGGTAAAGGAAGTAAGGTTTCAGCATTGTCGATGGTGATCATTTAACATTTTTAACTCACTTCCAACATTTCCTTTGATCCAACAATAGTTTATGGTCCTTAAAAAATAAACAAACAAGAAAATACAAGCCCTTTTGCCTTAATATTCTCCAGCCTCTTTCCAAGCCACTATTGAAGTTTGGGGGAAGAAAATAGTGCTTCCTCTATATCCAACAACAACAACAACAATAACAATGTTTTAGATTCTTAGACTATAACTGAAAGAATAAGAAGTATGGAAAATTCAAATTCCTTAATGTTCCAGTCTAATAGAACCTACCTAGAAGGGAGAAAACAAAACAAGATAAAAAAGAACTCTTACTCCAGAGATCTGACTTCTCAGTCAATTAAATTGAACTTCCTTATTTTTTCCCTTCTATTTTTCTGCATCATAACTTGACTCTCTATGGTCTTGTTAATATGAATCTATGGATCACCTGGATTTGATGGAGGTGCCTTATTATCATATATATATATATATATATATATATATATATATATATATATATATATATATATATATATATATATATATATATATATATATATATTTGGTGAGGCAATTGGGGTTAAGTGACTTCCCCAAGGTCACACAGCTAGTAAGTGTCAAGTGTCTGAGGCCATATTTGAACTCAGGTCCTCCTGACTCCAGGGCCTGTGTTCTATCCACTGCACCACCTAGCTGCCCCCAAATATTTTTTATAAAACCTTTGGTTAATAGAAGCAAAATATCCTTCAACTGAACTCCAAACTGAACATAGGAAGCTAGCTGATAAAAGTCCCTACCTGGTGACTTCTTTAGCCAGGATAGTAAGCCCCTATCTTATGGGGACATGTGGGCATCCTCATCCTTTCCAAACCCTTTTTTTTTTGGAATCCAGTAATCTTATCATGATGTTTCTGTATGTCCTCCATACTTGTTATAACTGAAATTGTTAAATTGCTTTTACTTCTGTGTTGAATTTATCATACTATTGAAATTGATAACACTATGTAACCAGTGGACAAAAACAAACAAACAAACAAACAAACAAACAAACAAACAAACAAGCAAACAAACAAGCAAACAAACAAACAACAACCTTATATACCCTCAGAAAGAGGGAGTCTCTGAGCTTCTTTCTTTGGAAGGGTCTCCAGTATGATCACATTGTATTTCTTTTTGGGACAAAGTAAATTGGTATTATGTTTTTTCTGTTTGTCTCGGTTTATCCTGTAGGACACATTATGTTCTCTGACCTGGTTTTGTTCTGTGGAACATATGACTCTGTTCATTATTATAAATTTTTGTAGGAGATATTATAAAATTAATTCCTCTGATCTTTTTATTGTTTTTATAGGAGACAGGAAGATAAAAACTATATTTAATTTTCAAAAGTCTCTTAAGAAACTATTAGGTTTCTGTCTTTGGTAGAAATGTGAGAATAAGAAGTTAAACCTGCTATTGTGAAGAATTGAAAAACATTGTGATATAGTAACCACTTAGAATGAACATATTCTTAGTTCAAAAATGGGCATTGGCATGACTTTATTGGACTAAATAGTAAAACAAAGATAGAATTGAAAGATAGTGAAAGATGTCTGTCACCTTTTTTACAGATCATTTTGGGTCTCTTTAGTTAGCAATTTGATACAGACTACATTTTCTACTTTAGGGAGAGTTTAACTTCCTTGCCAGTTCAGTTCCTTAAAATTGCACTTCATTACCTTTCTATACCCTATAGGTTGGAAGAAAAAAATATTCAGGCACATTGCTCTCAGTGAAAGAACAGTGAACCAGACAAAGGGATTTTCTTAGGAGGCACTTCCAAATTTCAGTGACTTTAGTTTTACATTGTTTTCCTATAGACCAAACAAATGAATTACATTATTATACTAATGAAAGTTTGTTAAAGCTTCAAAAAATTAGTCTCCTTTAAATAATCCAAAAGGGTAGAAAAATGATCTAAAAGAAAGCTGAATTGTCATAGTGGCTGCTATAGCTAGAAACTCTGATAATTAGACATACTTTTCTCATATTGTGAATCTTCATCTGCCATGTCAAATGGTTCAACAAAATACCATTTCTCCCTTTTATTGTCACAAGGTTTTATCTTCTTCCAATTCCAATGTGCATTCTGGACATTTCCATGGAAAACAGCATTTATTTAAGATTGATCCTGAGTAATTGTGGAAAACAATGCACTGATTATCTTGTGAAAGAGCTCTTAAATGAAACATAACAAACCGGATTGAAAAAAAAAAGGTCAGGAAAACAGGATTGCATTAGAGCAACACATAAATATTTTTCATTAAACATTAAAAACAACAGCTGCTGCTCTCTTTAACACTGTGAAGATTTCACTTTATTAAGTTTTGGGTGGTTAATGACTTTAAAAGTAATTTGCAATTTAAACATGTCTGTATCTCTTGGCTAATTCATGACTAAGCCTTTTGAGTTAACTCTCATTTTTATTAACAACATTTCTCATTTTTCCCCTTTAAGGGAAAGAAGTAGCAAAGTATAAAAACATTGTCTTGAATAGTTCTTACTTCAAATTACAACAATAATATGTTTTTATCTGCTAGAATTTAGATGTATCCTATGGCCTTTATTAATGAATCTCACTTCCTCAATCTCCAGCCTGCTTGCCTCCCCCACACACATATTCTCACAAAACACATTCTGAAGGCAAAATGCAGTTGCATAGTGAAACTAAAAATAATTCTCAGGTTCCACAATTATAATATAGCTTCATATACATATAATATATATGTGTGTATTTGTGTGCATATATATATACATATAAAACATTTCGTTATTATATAACATGCAGTCACATGTATATATTTGAATATGTGTATACATACATATACATACATACATATATTGTGGTTATTTTCCCTCTCTGTTTCTTTTGAATTTTCCTTTATAGTTTAGGAAGCTATAGAACTCTGTAACAAGGTTAAAGAGCAAAAAGTGGATTCTTTCAAAGATTACATTGCTGTGTCTAAGTTGTAAATGATCCTTCTCATCTTGATCTCAAAGCATTTACTCTCCTGTTGTATTCAAATTTACATGGTACTTATCAATAAGTTGCCTCAGAGTTTATCACTGAGACAACTTCGTAGCAAGGTTGATAGAGTGCTGGGTCCTGAGTCAGGAAGACTCTTCTTTTTGAGTTCAAATATGGCCTCAGACACTTATTAGCTGTGTGATGCTGATAAATCACTTAACTGTTTTTGCCTCAGTTTCCTCATCTGTAAAGTAAGCTGGAGAAAGAAATGGCAAAGCACTGCAGTATCCTTGCCAAGAAAACTGTCATGAAGAGTCAGATATGTCTGAAAAAAAAAGACTGAAATTAAGAGTTTATCATTCCCTACTAAATTTTAAGTTCCTTGGGGACATTAACAATGCTCTATTTATTTGTGTACAAATGTAATACCTCTTCTGTGTAACAGACTTCAAATATTTGAAAAGTTATCTTGTTTTCTGTCTTCCCAGAATTAAACATCATTAGATTTTTCAAGCAATCCTCTGATGTCACAATTTCAAGTTCCAAGGACCAAGACCTCCATAATATTTCCTGGTCATTTCATTACTATGGCATTTGTACTCTGGCCAACATCCTTATCTCCCCTAACTCCCACTCTAATCTTTTATTCTTTTCCAGAAAGACTGGACTATGGTTGATAAATTTACATGTATCTTGTCCAGAACAAAGCCTTCATACTACTTCTGCACCATTTCTTCATCATGCTATTCCCCGTTTATGTATTTGAGGGCAAGTACTGGTATTACTATGGCTTAGGACAGTGCTTGGAGCATTTTAATTGTTTAATAAATGTCAGGTTTTTTGTCTGCCTAGCTATATTTTTTTTAATCATCTTGGTTATACTGATTTGGGTCAGAGTCTTACTCAAAATGATATGGGCAGAAATGAGTACAATATTCCAGATGTTGTCTGGCTACATTCCAGATGTATTATGATGCCTCTTTTAATACAATCTAAGATTTTATTGGCTATTTTTATTTTGTCTGCTGGATCTTAATTAGCTTGTGGTCTATTGAAGTTACCAAGTCTTTTTTACATAAAATACTATTTAGCCACATCTTGCCAATCAATGCAATTGATTTTTGGAACCTAACTGTGAGACTTTACATTTATTCCTTTTAAATTTCATTTTTTAAAGATTAAATAAATGATTTTTTACATATAGGACAATTTTGGATTATGATTCTGACATTCAGTGCATTAAATATTTCTTCAATTCTCATACTACGAATTTGCTGTATCTTTACCTGACACTCCTAAAAATTATGAATAGAACAGATCCAGTGATAAAGTCCTACACCAGTCTGCTAAAAATGTAACAAGAATTAATTAAACATTTACTATGTGAAAAACACTGTGCTAAGTGTAGGGAATCCAAAGAAAACAAATGGAAAACAGTCCTGCTTTCAAAGAGCTCTTATTGATATTATTCCATTAACACACATTTTACAGCCATTCATGTGGTTCCCTGATATACCTAATTGCACTGCCCTTGGCCCATGTCACTCCAAATGACTTGTTGAATTTCAAGTATACCTTGTCTCTGGCATTCCTCTGATCTAGTAACTTTGTCAAAATAGGAATTGAGAATAATTAGGCATCACTTGATATTGACAAATGAGTTTTTTTAAATAGTGATCCTCATTTCCCTTTATCAATGTCCACAAACTAACACTTTCTATAAATTTAACATAAATCAGGGGCAATGAGAGTTAAATGACTTGCCAAGGGTCACACAGCTAGTAAGTGTCAAGTGTCTGAGGCCAGATTTAAACTCAAGTCCTCCTGAATCCAGGGCCGATGCTTTTCCCACTGAGCCACTTAGCTTCCTCCTGCTGACATATGTTTTGAAAACAATGTTTCATATCAAGGTCACTAACATCATTTAAAGAATTCACCCTTTTCCCCTTTTTGAAAAAAAAAAGGTATATTTGGCCAACTAATGTTCCCATTCCTCTACTTTTCTCAATCATTTGAAGACAACTACAGTGGATAACAACATCAAAACATTATTATTAATAACCTTAGATGGCTCTCTAAATCTACTGATTTGAATCATTATTAAGTGTAACTTGATTAACTCTTTCCATCTTGTCTTATCTTGAGTTTCAGTTCCCTGTTAATCATCATTGCTTTATCTTTTCCAGCCTGAAGGCCATTCTTCTTGCCAGAGAAAATAGAAGCCAAAAATAAAGTGGTCTTTTCTTCCTTTCAGTATTTATTATCTTCTATTCATGCTAATGATGAGGTCTATACGTTTTCTGCTCCTTCTCTTTCCCCCAAAATCATTTAAAAGAAAAAAAGAAAAGGAAGCCTTTCCCCCCTGTCATTACCATTCATTAAAATCCTCATCTTTTTCTAGGCTTTAGGATTATTCTTATAGGACTATGCCACTTTTTTATACTTCTGCTCAGTTAACAAGACTTGCTTCCATCCTTAGAAGCAAATCCATGTCTTTACAACATCTGAGTTGTTGAATGAGTTTTCTAAGCAGCCATATTGACCTCTTTAGTAAAACTTTCCTTTTCATTTCAAATTGCTATGATGGTAGAAAATTAATATGTCCTCCTACTCAGTTATTAGATTCTAAGGACTAAGCATAAGGAATTTTATGGAACTCTTATGAACTCCTAAACAGGAAACATTATTTTAAACCTACAATATAAGGAGAGCTTCTGAACCTCTCATGTTAAGCTCAGAACAATTATGAATTCTACTTAGTTGTGTGTGTGTGTGTGTGTGTGTGTTTCCTTAATAGTGCAATAATTTGAATTAGTGCCATATCTTGGACGTATAGCAAATTAGGCAAAGCTTGACAAAAATGAACTGACAAGCCTAAGAAAAAGATAAGTTCTACTTGTTCTTTCTATTTTCCATTGTTGAAACAGTTAGTATGCTAATCTTGGAGTCAGAAAGGTTTGAGTTAAAATCATGCTTTAGATGGTCACTGGGTATGTGAACTTGGTCAAGTCATGTAGCCTTTCAGCCTCAGTTTTCTCATCTGTAATGACACCTATTTCACAGGGTTGTTGTGAGGATCAAATGAAATAAGAGATATAAAGCACTTGCAAATATTCAAAAGCTATTTAAATGCTAGTTCATATTACCATCATCATTATCAGCATTATTATTATACTTTCCTATTTGTTGTGAGGATCAAATGAAATATTTGTACTTAATTCAAGTTTATTTGCCTTTTAGTTTTTATTCATATTATTATAGTAATTTTGTGTTCCTTTTTTTGGTTCTACTTCCTTTTCAGTTCATACAAGGATACCCAATGACATGTTATTCTTGTGAAGAGCCCTGAAAAATTAAGAAAACAAAAGTTATAAGGGAAAGTCCTTTATAACCTGTGAAGGTTTATAAAACTGTGATTGCTGTTGTTTTTGTTCCCCTCCATTTCATGATAGGCAAGGACACATTCCCAAGCTCCTCCACGACCTACAATAATGTGAAATCAGATACTGAAAATAGCACATCAAAAGGTACTAAAATGGGAGATTGGATCATTTAGATTCTGTCCCTATGGTACATTAAAGAGAGAAGGGGAGTCACTAGAAAGGAACATGGTGTTCCTTTCTCTTTCTATTGTGCTTTCTCTCAAATTATTTTAGCTTTATTGGTATGTGCTTATCTAAGCAATTATTAATTTTCTTTCTTAAATATCCTTTTAGTGCTGAATTTAACAAACAGAAAATTAAATGAGTATTTTCAAATACCAATAGAATAAATAATATTGCAAATAAAACTGCAAATGTTTATTAAATTCATCCTGCTTTGCTTTTTAAGTATCTAATAACATGTAACTGTCAAAGCTATACTGATTATCTATGTTTTATTCTGGTTTCTCATCTTTTATCTTATGTGCATTTTTATAAGTGTTTTTTTGATCCACTCTTTTGTTTTGTTTCTCTGTCTTTCTTTCTTCCTCCCTCTCTCACTCCCTCTCTTCCTTCTTCTCCCCCTTTCTCTCAGCAACTTTTGCTACTCCTCACCCTTACCAACTGTCCATCAAAGGAAAAAATAAAATAAAATACACATATACATTTATAGATCATCATTGGAAAAAAGAACAAACCACAGATATTTATGAATAATGCATATATGCATATACACTTAACTTTTGTATGTATATATATTCACAAAAGATATATAGTGAACTTATATATAGAAGTATGAATATATGTGTGTCTATGTGTTTATGTATATACATATGTAGCTGTAAATCTCTAAAAAATGTATGTTTATGCAGATCTATATTTGCATATGTATACATAATATACTCCCAACTATATATGCATATATGTCCCATCTATATATTATGTATATGGGTATATGGGTATATGTATACCCTGTGTCCATGCCTTGTGTCCATACCTTGTGTTCTCTGTAAAGAAATGAGTAGCATGCTTCATAATAAGTCCCCTGGAATCATGTTGGCCATTGAGTTGATCTGAGTTAAGTTTTTCCAATTTGTTTTTCTTTATGATGTTGTTAGCTATAAGTTGCACTCCTTGTTCTGATCACTTTATTTAGCATCACTTTATATTAGTCTTCTCAGGTCTTTGTGAAATCTTTCATCACTTTTAATGATACAACAATATTTTAATTTCATTAGTATATCAAAATTCATTTATTCTTTCCCCAATTCACAGAAAATCCCTTAGTTTCTTTGATGTCTCTGGAGTTTAGGCCTACTAGTGGTATTTAGGTCGTCGGTCAAAAGGCAGATATTGTTTAATGACTTTGGGGGCATCATTCCAAATGGATTTACAGATTTGCTGGACGAATAGACAGTTCTTTTTTCTTCTGGGCAATGGGGGTTAAGTGACTTGCCCAGGGTCACACAGCTAGTAAGAGTCAAGTGTCTGAGGCCGGATTTGAACTCAGGTCCTCCTGAATCCAGGGCTGGTGCTCTATCCACTGTGCCACCTAGCTGCCCCCAATAGACAGTTTTACCAACAATGCAATAGTGATACTCTTTCCTGTGGGCTCTTTAAGAAGGGCAGTGTGATTTGCTTTTTCAAATTTGTCCACATTAAGCAAGAACCTCAAAATTGTTCTAATTTGCATTTCTCTGTTAGTGATTTGCAAAATTTTTTTAAATGGTTGAGATTCCTTCCTATTCATATACTTTGATCTTTTTAGGTAATAGCTCTTTTTGTTACATATTTAAATACGGACTATTTATGCCAAATCTGTGATAGAGACTTCTGAGTTCATATTGATCTAATCAATCACTGTTAGACACATTATACCTTGACTCTGACATAGTGATACAATTTTGATTCTTTTCAATCACAAGGGACAACAAATATATTTATGTGTATGTGTGGGTATACATATATACATATATGTGTGTATATATATGTGTGTATATATGTAATATACACACGTATATATATATATATATATATATATATATATATATATATCTTAGATATCAGACCTTTATCAGAGATATTTGCTGCAAAGATTTTCTCTCAGTGAAATGTTTCCCTTCTAATTGTAGCTTCATTGGATTTATTTGCACGAAATATTTTAACATTTTATACACAGCCATCAGAATTATCCTTTTTAATCTTCTGTGATCCTTTATATCCCATTTATTCATGAATTATTTCCCTATCTTTAGATCCAAAAGACCAATTCTTCCTTTTTTCTAATATTTGATGTAAACTTTTATATTTAGGTCAAGTATTCATTTGAAGTGTTGTTCAAAATTTATTCCAGGTTATGGTATAGTTTTCTCAAAAGTTTTTGTGAATGGAAAGTTCTTATCACAGAAGCTAAAATCTTTAGATTTACCAGACATTAGGCTAATACATGTGTTTGCTTCTTATATACAATCTATTCCACTAATTAACCTCCTTATATTTTAAATAGAAGCAAGTAATTTTGATAATTATTGCTTTATAATATAGCTTGATATTTGGTGCTTTTTGAAATTATTTTCTTTGAGATTCAACTTTTTGTTTTTCTGGAATAATTCTGTTAGGATATTTTCTCACTTGATAAAATAATCATTTGGTAATTTGCTTAGCATAGTACTGAATAAGTAAATTAGATTTTACATATTATTTAGATTTTTATTATATTGGTGCAGCCTCAGCATGATCAATTAATATTTCTACAAATATACATGCATGTCTTTACTTGTTCAAATAATGTTTTATATTTCTATATAGTTCCTGTGTAATGATAGATAGATCCCCAAATGTTTCAAGATACTGTATTTATCTTGAATGAGAGTCTTCTTTCTATCATTCTGGCTGAGTTTTGTAGGAACTATACAGAAATGTTAATAATTTATGGGGATTTATTTTATATCCTGCAACTTTCCTAATGTTATTTATCGATTCCATTTTTAAAAAAAATTGAAGCATAGGAATAAGATAGTAGTGCATCACATCATCTGCAAATACATATGGACACATGTGTATATATATTTACAAACATACACATATACATACACATACATGTACACATACACATGCATATACATACACACACATGTAGTTTTATTTCTTCTCTGCCTATGCCATGGGCTTTTATCCTGCTGTGATTCTGGTATGGCCTGCAGAACAGCCTAGCTCTCTGGATGCTGGTTTGGCCCTATCATTTTCTTTGTCTAGGGAGTGGTCTGCCTGCTCCCTGGTCTGGACACTTCCTTTTTCCACACTGCTTTGTTTTCTGCCTACTGTTTTTTGTCTTCTCTCAAAGTCTCTTCAGGTCACTGGCAATCATCTTGTGTAGTTGTAGACTGGCTGAAGAGCTTAAATCTTTTTCTTTGTTTGTTTTGTTTTCTTTGTTATTTTTCCTTCTGATATAGTCATAATTTTATTAAGGTTTGTGGGGGATTTGGACTCTCCTACATTATTTCCCATTTTCAAAAACACATAAATATTTCTTCTCTCTTCCATACACACACACACACACACACACACACACACACACACACACACACACACACAATTTGAGGACAGGTACAATAGGGAATAAAATGGCATACTATGTTTTTGGATAATATTAACTCTTCCTTTCTGGGAATTCTATTTCCCTGTATAATAGCAATAGAAATTAAGAAATCAAAAGTTATACTAGATTTCCCTCACTCATGTAATTTTTTGGGTTCCTTCCAGGTCAAGAAAATGATCAAAACATCAAATTGAAATGTATTGGACATAACTTTTCATTAAATTATTTTTCTGTGACTTGAGCTCAAGTCCTCTCATTATTCTGGGTGCAAACCACTGAATATGCCGTTGCCTGGAAAAAACATTTCTAAAATTTGTTTCCAGAACTGGACACATAATATTTCATTTGTGTTTTGATTGAGGTACAGTAAAGACAGGCAGACTACCATCTTGATTTTACTGGATACTCAACTGTATAATTGAGTGGTTTTCCTCATCTTTCTTGCTGGGACCAGTTACTATGGTATTATGTTGAGAATCAAACCAAAGCCTCTTACATACTAACCAATAGAAGTCTTGATTTAAATTAATGTTGACACTCTTAAAAATTAATTCAAAGTTAGTAAGAGAAAATTAATTGAATAAAAAGAAGAAAAAGAAAGAAAGAAAACAGATTTTAAAGTCATGCAAAGCTTAGCCATAGGCTGTGTTTGGTCTTTCAGAATCCTGGAGAAAATAATCTTGGGTATGATAAAGACTATAGTCACGAGTGGAGAATGGGTGCCTAAATTTAGTTACTGTATTTAATATATAATTCTATTAAAAACAAAACCAAATGTCCCCACAGGGACAAAGGGAGCAAACACTCAAACAGTGATATATGGGCAACCACAATTGCTAGTCAAGGAGAGACATAAGTTGTAAAGACAGCAAGAAATCCAGAGAGAGAAGAGGGGAATCAAAATCTTCAAAAGGGTTTCAGGCTGACTACAGATTCCTCTTTTGTTTTGTTTTTTTATTTCAAAAACAGAAAATAGCTTTGAGCATGTTCTCCTTGATGAACTGGAAAAGTTCCACACATTAGGGCCTGTAATGTTGGAAAAAGGAAATTTGAGATTTAATTCATCTTTTATATGAAGAACTAATCTTGTATAAACACATTGCCATGTGTTTTCAGACCATCTAATGACCCCTGCCTCTACATTAGACAATATTATTAATAGAGATACAGTTGTATGAATTATTCTACAGACTAAATTTGCTAGAATATTTTTCTTCACTATGTGTCTACATGTATGCAGACATACACACATGGAAGCATACACATAGATATACACATTTGCATACACATAACCATAGATGTGTAAATTATGGTATTCATATATATGTAATTACATAAATACAGACACAAATATTTGTTGATGCATGCATGTAAATGTGTATGTACATAAACACCAATGTATGTGTGTGTTTTATACATATATATATGTGTGTGTTTGTGTATAAGAAATGAATTTTGCTTTGCTGCATTAATGGGGGTTTAAGAAAACTAAAGAGGTGACAACTTTGTTCCTTAATTAATTTTTTCATTTTTCCTCTAGGATATTATCCATCTCCAGTGTTTTCTGAGAGGAAACAGTCTCATTTTAAGCTCTCAGAAGCCATCTGTGATACCTATTGCTAGAGCAGTCAATTGAGCTCCATTAGAATATCTTATATTAATCAGAGGTTTGATTCAGTGTCCACAAACCGCTGATCCACCTGCCTTGGCTACATGACAACATTTTTATAGCTTGCTTAATTCTGCTTACCAGAAATGACAGGCCTTGTTTGCTCCAGACAAAAAATCAGGCTTCTAAACCTGTTATTTTCCTCTATTTGTGTTCATCAATGTAATTTCTAAAGAACTAGGCAAAAATTTGGAAAAGAGGAGTAATTTTTATCAATGAAAATAGTTATCTATTTATCAATAGAATGTACATTCCTTTAGAGTAGAGCACTTTCATTTTTGCATACCCAGCTCCCAGCACAGTATGTTAGAAATGGTAAAGCCTTAATAATGCTTGTTATTTGATCATTGATTAATTGACCACTTGATAAATTAATCAATAAATTGATCAATAACTAATGATTTGATCACTGGTTAATTTATTAAACATGAATTAATTCAATAATTTAAGGAGATTTATCTCACTACTTACTAATCTTGGACATTGTGTGCTATTTAACAAAACTGGGAACACATACTAAATTTTATTTATCTTTAAAGAATGAAGAATTCTTTGTTTTCTATCTGTAGATGTGGTATTTTGGAAGACATATTCATTAATTCCTTCAGTAACTGTTTAAGTACCTATTATGGGATAGATGGTAGAATACTGTGCCTGGATTCAGGAAAATCTGAGTTTAAATATAGTCTCACTTACTAGTTGTATGACTCTGGGCAAGTCATTTAACCATTTGCCTCAGTTTCCTCATCTGTAAAATGAGCTAGAGAAGGAAATGTTAAACCGCTTCAGAAACCACCAATAAGGAAATGGTAAACTACTTCAGAAACCACCAAGAAAACTTCAAAGGCATCACAAAGAGTCATACACAACTGAAAATGACTGAACATCAAGAAAATTATATTAGCAGTTTTCTTGGACAGTATTTTGTGGAGTATTTTGGAGAATACTTGTTAGGAAGTATTTATTATGTCAAAATAATTTTAGAAATTAAAAAATGATATGTGCTCATTAAACTCTATACTTTTTAAATAGAGTATAGGCCTCATATTAGTATTATGGAGCTGAAGGGTATGAGAAATTTATTAACTTTTTGAACATAATTCTAAATTTCTGCAATAGCTATACCAATAGTACATTAATGTATCCATTTTCCCTTGGCCCTTCAAACATTTATTTTCCTTTTTACACCTTTGGCAAACCGAATGGTGTAAACTGGAACATGAGTTGCTTTAATTTTCATTTCTCTAATTTTTGATGATTTGGAATGTTTTTCACATGGCTATTGATAGACAACAAACTTAGAAGAGAGAATACATTGGAGAAAAGTAGGCAATTATTAGAAGGATGATACCCTTTCATGAAGTTTGCCTTGAAAAGAAGAGATAAGAACTGAAAAACTGAGAGAATAGCAAGGTCATGGGAAGGTTATGTCATCATTTTTTTGTTTGTTTGTTTACTTCCTTGTTTGCTTTAAGATGGGGAAATGTAGGTTTGTGTAAGTAGAGAAGTCAGAGGATAAAGAGAGAGAAAGAGTAAAGATTAGAGAAAGAAAGAATGATAGAAGGAACATGCAAAAATATGTCACTGGATTTGCCTTGGAAAAGAGAAAGCTCACCTTTTCAGGTAGCTAGGCAAAGCAGTGGATAGAGTACAGAGCATAGAGCTAAGGAGACAGGCATTCCAATATGGTTTCATATACTTATGTGTGTCCCTGAGCAAATTACTTATCCTCTGACTACTTCAATTTCCTCATCTGTCAAATGGGGACAAGAATATCACCTACCTCTCATGTTGGTTGTGAGGATCAAATAAGATAAAATTTGTAAAGTACTTTACATAGTTCCTGGTACATTGTAAGCATTTAATAAGTGCTTGTTACCCTCCCTTCTTTTTCTTCATTGGATTCAAATTAATAACATCCAAAATGAAGATTAAAGAATAAAATGTAGAAAAATAACTACATGAAACAGAATCATAACAATAAGACAACATAATATTTTGACTTTCCTAATAGGGAAAAAGAAAGTACATATCTGAAAACATACCTTTACAAAATGGTAAAAGAGATTAAGAAATTGAATATAAATGTAAACAACATAGAGATCTATCAAATAAATAAACCTCAAATAAATGGCTCAAAATGACAATAATTCTTAAAATAACTTAAGAATTTGGTTTCATACCAGTCAAACTACCAGTAGGTTACTTAAAGAC
Source organism: Dromiciops gliroides (assembly GCF_019393635.1). Taxonomy (NCBI): domain Eukaryota; kingdom Metazoa; phylum Chordata; class Mammalia; order Microbiotheria; family Microbiotheriidae; genus Dromiciops; species Dromiciops gliroides. Next base: position 563,602,838 of record NC_057861.1, on the reverse strand, counting down.
TTATTAAACAAATCAACTAAATTCATTTGAAGAAGCAAAAGATTGAGAATTTCAAGAGAAATAAGGAAAATAGAATATATGGAAAGGATAACACTTTCAGATTTTAAAAAATTGTTATATATGCATATATATTTTTTCTTTATTGTGAATTTGACAATCATCATGTTGAGTATTTCAATAGGTGAAGAGCAGAATAAGTACATATGAAACTTTAAATTTCTGTAAAGTGGTGTTTCTTTTTCAAAATAATTTATTATATTTAACATAGTAATAAAAGTACTGTTTTTCTGTGTCCTCTTTGAACTTCATTTGCTTTCTTTTGACTATTTCAAATATTTCATCAACACTTTTACTTTTCTTTACTTATTTATTTTTATATCACTATTACTATTTTATATCACTATTACCAATTCTCCCCAGCCTAAAGATGCCTCACCATTATAATAAATAACTATTGTCAGGTAAAACAAAATCAATCCTTTGGCAGGGTCAGAAAATGTATGCTTTTTTCCATACCTCTAGTTTATCTTCTCTCTGCCAAGAAGTTGGAGGCAAGCAAGCACTAGTCTTTTAAAATCATGATTATCACTGAACTGATCAGAGTCCTGAAATCTGCCAAAGTTGCTTTCCTTTGTGTTATTGTGGTCATCATGTAAGTTATTTTCCTAATCAGTTTGCAGGACTATCAAATTTATGTTATAAATAGTAATAAGAATTTTCAGTAAAAGTAAGTCTCTAAGTTATGTGGGAAGGACTCTTTATGCAATAAGGCCTGGGCTGATAGAAAATAGTTCAGGCAAAAAAAAAAAATGGTCTTTAACTAGCATATTGTATCAATAAATCACAATTAATTCAATCAATCAATAAGCTTTTTATCAAATGTCTATGTGACAGGGTCTGTACTAGGATGTAAGATAAAAGAACGGTAAAAAAGTGAATGGTTAACTATAGGCTCAGAACTGGGAAAGGAGAAAAGTGAAGTAAAAGTAGGAATAACAGCTTGAAAAACACTGAAAGGGGGAGGGAACAAGATCTCAGTAAGGGCAAAATGTAGGCTTAGGAGGAATGAGGCATAGGAAGAGATATAAGAATAAGAAATTACGATCAGTTAGAAGAACATCAGAGTTTCTCATCAAAGATATGGAATATGTGGGCTAATGTTGAGATCTAGGCTATGCATGTTTGTGATGGAGAGAAGTAGTTCATGGGATTCAAGGAGATGGATGAACTAGCAGGTTAAGTTGTTTGAGGGATCATGAGTATGAATGTTGAAATCCTCATGAAAGAGAAAGAGATAATGAGGAAAGAAGGAAGAGAAGGAGAGGAAGAAAGAAGTAGGAGGAAGAGGAAAGGACAAGAGAGGGAATGGTAGGAAATGAGAGAATCCAAATACTTTTTAAGGAATTACAAGGGGAAACTCATAATAAAATTATACTAGTGGGGGACTTCAACTTTTTTCCTGTCAGAATTAGATAAAACCTAAGGATAAAATAAACAAGAAAGAAGTTAATAAAATTAATAGAGTTTTAGACTAGTTAGATGTAATAAACCTCTGGAGAAAATTGAATGAGAATAGAAAATATTATATATTTTTTCTCAATTGTATGTGGCATCTTCACAAAAATTGACCATATTTTCAGTCATAAAATTTTCAAAAAGACAAATGCAAAACCCTCCAGAAATATGAAATATATCCTTCTCAGATTATAATGCAATTAAAAATGCATTCAATAAAGGGTTGTGGAAGCATAGATTAAAATCAATTGGAAACTAAATAATCAACTTCTAAAGAATGAGTGGGTCAAATAATAAATTGAGGAAATAAGTAATTTCATTAAAGATAATGACAAGGAAACAACATATCAAAATTTATAGGTTGTAGTCAAAGAGTAATTAGGAGAAAATTTTAATCTCTAAATGTGTACAGCAATAAAAGAGCAAAAACACATCAATGAATTGGTCATGCAACTAAAAAAATAGAAAAAGAAAAAATTAAAATTCCCAATTAAATATAAAAATGAAAAACCTGGACATCAAAAGAGACATTTAAAATATTGAAAATAAAAAGAAATAATTGAATTAATAAATAAAACCAATGAATATTTGTGAAAAAAAATAAAATAAACAATTGTTAAGAGTTAGTTTGCCCTTTTGTATGCCAGTAATACTGACAATCTAAGCAAAACAAAGGAATATTTATAAAATATAAATTTCTGAGATTAACAGAAGAAATACAATACTTAAATGAACATATTTTAGAAATAGAAATTGAACAAGTCATAAATGAGCTTCCTAGGAAATAATCTTCAGGACCAGATGGATTTACAAGGGAATTCTATAAAACATTTAAGGAACAATTAACCCCAATTCTATTTGGGGAAAGAAAGGTAAAGAAAGAAGTCTTATCACTTTCCTCTTATGGCACCAATATGGCTTTGATACTTAAACAAGAGAAAGTAAAAACAAAGAAATTTATATGCCAATTTCCTTAAAGAATATTGATAGAAAACAATTTGAATAAAATCCTAGCATAGAGATTACAGCAATATATCAGAAAGATCATGCACTATGACTAGTTGGCATTTATATCAGGAGGACAACACTGGTTCAAAATTGGAAAATTATACTCATAGCATATAGATAACAAAATCAAGAAACCCCACATGATTATCGCAATGGATTAACGGAGCAGGATGGCTTCAGAAAAACCTGGGAAAACTTATATTAACTCATGCAAAGTGAAGTAAGCAAAACCAGGAGAATATGGTACACAGTAATAGCAATATTGTAATGATTGTAAAAGACTTAGCTACTTTGCTCAATGATCCAACACAATTCCAAAGTACCCATGATGAAAAATGCTATCTACATCTAGAAAGAGGACTTGGAGTGCATTTTGAAGCATACTTTTTTCGCTTTGTCTTTCTTGATTTTTTTTGGCAACATGGTTAATGTGAAAATATGTTTTGTATGACTTTACATGTAAAATTCATACCATATTGCTTTCCTTTTCTGTGTGTGTGGGAGGGGCAGGGAAAATAGAATTTGAAACTCAAAAATTTTAAAAAGAAATGTGAAAAATAAATAATATATTTTTAAAAGATCTAGTTTACTATGTGTGCTTACTATCTATGTGATTTTGGAAAAATTACCTAATTGCATGAATCTTTACCTTCATTGTTTGTAAAATGCAGATAATCTAATTTTACAAGCATTTAAATGCATCATATATATAAGATACTGTGGAATTAGAAAGACAACATTAAAAAGAAACACAATCTCTGCCCAAGGAGCTTATATTCTACTTATAGTAATTATAATGAGCTTCAAATAATATAATGTGTGCATATCTTATTTGATCACACATAACTATATAATCTATATTATAGTTATCACTTCCACATCATGACTTTCCCCATCAGTTTCAATATATCATGAGTCAGCATAAAAAATTAAAAGGGAATTTTGGGGGGTAATTTTGTGGAAGCCACAGATGATATGCCAAGAACAACAGATGACACAGAGAGTTTGGAAACTCAGAAATGCATAAAATATTTGTCCAGTATTGTATAACACAACCCAATTTTACAATAAGGTACTGTATAAACACTGCATAAAAGAAAAAGAAAAAAATAAGATTTCTTCTCTGGTAGAAAGGGAGGGCCAAACATTTTTACACATATTTTCCAGATTGTACATGATGTGGAAGGGATAACACACTCTCTCTCTGTCTTTTTGTCTCTGTCTCCATCTCTCATACACACATTAATGCTAATTATTCCTATTTAGATTTGTCTTTGGGGGAAATTTTAGTTAGAAGGTGAAAATTTGATTGTTGTTATTGTTGTTTTGTTGACGTATCAAGTCTTCATGGATAGGCTATACAAAGAGAAACCGAAATCATCAACCAAGAGTAAACCTCCAGTGATTCAGAAGATTGAGTCACTTTTGAGAATGTAGAATTATTTTGATCTAGATTATCCAATTCGGCCTACAATGACATTCTCAACCTTAAATTGTACAGAGGATTGCTTTACATATTAATCTCAAAAATTGGCATCCTCATCTCTCAAAGTACAAAATTAAAAACATTGCAATCTAACAAAAGAAAGAAAAGAAAAAGGCAAAAGAGTGTATTAGTTAAAATTTCTCTGCTAAAAAGATTATACATCACACTATATTGTAGGAAAAAAATGTTAATGCAGTTACAGAAGCAAGTTAATGTATTGATCCATACAGCTCTGAACTAAGAAGAATTTTTTGGGAAGTTTTAACAATGCAATTCCAGAATATAAAAATATTATCAACTTAATTTTAGCGATTTTTCTCTTTTGCCCTCTGGAATATCATATTCCATGTCCTCTGGTGCTTTAATGTAGATGCTACTAGATCTTGTGTTATCCTTACTGTTGCTCCACAGTATTTGAATTCCTTTTTTCTAGTTGCTTGCAATATTTTCTCCTTAACCTGGGATCTCTGGAATTTGGATATAATATTCCTGGAAGTTTTCCTTTTGGGATCTCTTTCAGGAGGTGATCAGCGGATTCTTTCAATTTCTATTTTACCTTTGGCTTCTAGAATATCAGGACAATTTCCCCTGACAATTTCTTGAAAGATGGTGTCTATCCTTTTGGTCATGGTTTTCAGGTAGTCCAATGATTTTCAAATTATTCCAACTGGATCTACTTCCCAGGTCAGCTGTTTCGTTTTGTTTTGTTTTTTTCCCAAGGAGATATATCATATTGCCCTCTATTTTTTTTTAATTCATTTGGGTTTGCTTTAATGTGTCTTGGTTTCTCATGAAGTCACTAGCTTCCATTTGTTCGATCCTAATTCTTAGGCAATTTTTCCTTCAGAGAGCTTTTGTATCTCTTTTTCCATTTTCATTTTCAAGCTGTTGACTTTTTTCTCATGACTCTCCTACATCATTCTCATTTCTCTTTCCATTCTTTCCTCCATATCTCTAAATCTTCTTGCTATCTCTCTTACTTTTTCATCAAAGTCCCTTTTGAGTGCTTCCATGACCTGAGACCAATTCACATTTTTCTTGGAAGCTTTGGATGTTGGAGCAACTTTGTTATTATCTTCTTCTGAGGGTGTATTCTGGTCTACCCTTACCTTGTCCGCTGTTTTCTTTGCCTACTCATCTCATCCTGGAAGCAGATGTCTGATTGAAATCTGATTCTCTATGGTTGGAAGCCTGGTGTGCCTGTGCCACTACCCCACTAGGCCTCCACCACTCGAGTCCACTCACTGGTTCAGAACCTGGGTGCTTTGCCCCAACTGCAGCCACTTCACACTGGCCAACTACTGAAACCCTTTACCAGACTGGGAGCCAAGTGTCAGAAGAAGCCGCTGGCATCAAAGACTTGGAGGCCCTGGAGGCACAGTCTGTTCTAGGCTGGGTCCTGCAATGAGCTCCTCTCTCACCCTGAACAGCAGATGATCCCAGTTGCTGTCTTTTTCTATAAAATAGTCTCACTCTGTTTTTATGTGGGTTGGGCTGCTTCAGGAGTTATTTTATGCCATTTATGGAGTGTTTCAATTATTTATTGGGAGCTTAGGGAAGTCACAGCCTTTTCTCTACCATCTTGGTTCTTTCCCACTATGTTTCTCATTATAATATAATTTAAAAAAAAAAACAACTTTGTGAAAACCAATTACTATCCAATGAATATAAAATACCAACCATGAAAATATTTCATTGAATTTCTCTATTAAAATGTATGTTAACTTTTACATGAGGATGCCTCTTTAATAAAAAATAAAATGTATTAACATTTCTTAATGAATTTTCCTTTTGGGGGGGGGCAATGGGGGTTAAGTGACTTGCCCAGGGTCACACAGCTAGTAAATGTCAAGTGTCTGAGGCCAGATTTGAACTTAGGTACTCCTGAATCCAGGGCCGGTGCTTTATCCACTGTGCCACCTAGCTGCCCTCTTAATGAATTTTAATGATATTCAAATCTAGCTTTTTTTTTTTTTTTTTTTTTTTTTTTTTTTTTTTTGTGGAGCAATGAGGGTTAAGCGATTTGCTCAGGGTCATACACCTAGTAAGTGTCAAGTGTCTGAGATCAGATTAAAACTCAGGTCCTCCTGAATCCAGGGCCATTGCTTTATCCACTGTGCCACCTAACTGCCCTCAACTCTAGCTTATTAACTCAATACTTCAATGAGTCTGTGTTTTCAACAGTGGGGATAATCCCTCTAATGATGGTACAGATTGTAACCAATAAATCTTTGCATTCTTATAACTCTTGATTATATCTTTCTACAACTTGTATAAAATCTTTACCCAACTTTCAGGTGACATCAAAGTACTTTTAAACATTCTATGAGTGTCACAGTCAGAATACCCATTACTTTTCCCTATATAGATCTATATCTATCTCTATGTATATAGATATCTATATGTATATCCTTCTTTCTCTCACTTTTATGTTTTTATTGTTTGTTTTTAATTATATGGTCTTATCATATCCCATTTTTTTCTATTCCACTTCAAGATTTCATCTTCTGCTCTTCTTTTTGGTCATTTAAATTTGTTTTTTATCCCTTATTATTTATTAGCTACTTTCTCTTTTTTCTTCATGCATATTTTCAAATTTAATTTCCCCCCTAATATTTTATGAAGAAAAACCCTAAAATGTTAGTATATTGAGGCTTACTATTGTTCTCTTTCATATAGTTGTTAATGTTTTTCTGATTTTTTTTCCTTTGGCTCATTAATTCTGAATATTATTATTAAGTCTCTCTTTAAGCCAATGTTCCCTTTCAGGAGTTCTTACATCTTTCAAATAAATGTTCTTGCAGAGACTAAATTTTTTTCTCTTTCTGTTTGATTTATCTAATTCTTAGGGAAATAAATCTATGATAAATATTTAAGGAGAATATATTTGTTATCTCTAATTAAATTTTTCAAAATATATGATATAACATTTTTGCATATGTATTTAATATTGATACAGTTTCATCATCTATTGAATAATGTAGTTTCCTGATTTATCTCCTGAAAATATGAATTTTAATTTTTGTTTTGTCTAATAATACTACTTTAATTTCTATTGTTGTGGTGAATCACTTGACATATAGTAAAGTTTTCTTTCTACCTTTCTTTTTCATTCTGCATATATCACTATTTTTATCACTTCTTGTGTGTACTGAATTCAGGACTTTTGTTTTTTCATGCATTTGCCTTGTTCCCCCACCCCATTCCTTTCTATCATCTTTTTTTCAGTTTTGTTGCACCATTCAATGTGTTAGTTTCTTGAATACTAAATGTCAATTCCTTCCTTCATTCCATTTCAATATAATTAAATTTATAGATATTAGTCCTATCTTTCATTCTTTATGTACTCATTTTTTTTGTTATTTATTCATTTTATTTTATTTCATTTTGGTTTGGGGTTAGTAGGGCCTTTCAATGTATCTTATTTTTATAAATACCAATTAATGAAGAAACCAATGGTATGTGGTCAGAATCACTCTCTACCTCAAATCATGAGTTCCAAGCCCATATTTTTACCTTGCTCTGACATAAGATTCTATGACCTTCATAATAAAGTTCTAGTCTCTGATACTTGGATATGATTCAGTTCCAGATACTTCTGCTTCTCTCTCTCTCTCTCTCTCTCTCTCTCTCTCTCTCTCTCTCTCTCTCTCTCTCTCTTTGCAGGGCAATGAGGGTTAAGTGACTTGCCCAGGATCACACAGCTAGTACGTGTCAAGTGTCTGAGGCCACATTTGAACTCAGGTCTTCCTGAGTCCAAGGCCAGTGTTTTATCTGCTGCACCACATAGATGTCCCCATGCTTCTCTTTACAAAATGATTTGTTGTACTTTGGAACATAACACTTATTAGAAAAGGTGATCTTCTATTTTGCTCATTCTCCACCCTATAAAACACATTACAAAGTCCTTTTCTATCAGTATTGCTATACTCTGTTCTCTGTCAGTTCCCCTCACTCATTGGTGAATTAGGGAGATGTGAAGACTTCCTCCAGCAGAATGGGTAGATGAGAACAACTTATTCCAATGGCCATAAATTCAGATGAAGCAGGTGCTGTGGCACTCCACTTAGGGTACTTTTCCTATGTTTGACTTAGAGCTTTGTTAGACACTGACCCACTGTATCCCAAGCTATCTCTAGTCATCTTGATTTTTGTATTTCCAGTGGACTTCACTGACTCTAGAAAGGACTGAGAATGTACAACTCTGCCTCATGTAAACCCATTTCACTCACAAGTCATCATCCTCATGATGTCATTGATCCTCCTTGAAAATGAAGGACTTGGGGCAGCTAGGTGGAGCAGTGGATAAAACAGCAACCCTGGATTCAGGAGGACCTGAGTTCAAATCCGACCTCAGATACTTGACACTTACTAGCTGTGTGACCCTGGGCAGGTCATTTAACCCCCATTGCCCCACCAAAAAAAAAAAAAAAAAGAAAATGAAGGATGAACAACAGCAACAACAATGCTTTTCCTATGTTACCCCCACCCCCAGTACCATAGGAACACTCAATTGCTTTCTTTCAGCTACTCTTTGAGGTCTACCTTCCAGTTCTTGCATCTCAGTGCCTCCCATTCATTACTTTTACCCTACACTTGTATAACACCTTAACCTTATTAAAAGACTAAGAGAAGTACTATCTCTTCTCTGATTACCTCCATACTGGATGCTAGAAACATCTCTATCTTCCCTCTGTTTTTTGTCTCCTCTTCACCATATGAGCATATTTCCAGTATGTTATTCTCCCATAACATATATAACTCACTTAAAAGAGACTACAGTTTATAGGCTAAGTCATTTTTTTCTCCCCTCTCTTTGTTCTTTACATTCCCAATAAATCCTTAACCCTTTGGATACAGAGGTGTTTTTTTTTCCCTACCTCATGTGGATTTGGAAAGGGAAAGTAAAATAAGAGTGAGTCCTTATCATAGGGAAACTCCAAATTCACATTTGTGCAATAACTGACTGCCTTAACTGCCAAGTGGATGGTCTGAGTAGTTAATTTTGTCCCTTTTTCAGGATTACCGTCTTATCATTTAGATTGAGCTGTGATTACTCTAGATTTTATGTACATTTCCCTCTTTTCTTTATAGACACTAAAAAAGTATGTGAAACACAACTATTACACCATCTGGTTGATTACTGAAAATATTCTATTGCTACTTAATGCTATATGCAACAACTTTTTATTTTGAATCAATCCTGTTCTCTGGCTAGCTACTAAAAAATAAACATAACTGGGGGATTTACAGTAGTTTTTCTGCATATAGAAAAATGGACTCAAGCCCCCTAAAGAACATCCTACACACATAGATGGATAGGTTGACAACCATTCTCTTCATCTGCATAATTATAGACCATCACTTTTTTTTAAACCACAAAAGAGGAACTAAAAGACTATCTCGATAGTTTTCCATTAGAATTTATAGCCCTTTCTTAATATGTAATTCTGTTGTCATTGCAGAGAACTGAACAGAATATGCCCTCCTCTGAATCACCCAGCCATTAATAATCAATTCCTTCTCTAAACTCTTACAGAAACTACTTTTTATATCTCATTTTGCAATTATCATATACTAATAGAATCATAGACCTTTAGAATTGGAAAAATGTTTAAAAGTCACGTCGTCCAACACAATACTTTCATTTTACTAATTGGGAAACTGAGGATAAGAAATGATAAGTAACTTGCCAAAGGTTATACAATCTCTGAGTGATGAAGTTAAGATCCATATGAAGAGGGGTGTAGATAGGATATAGTGGTACTCCTTAGAGATGGAGTCTGTATATCCAAGCTGTTATCACACTGATGGAAGTCAGCCAGAAATTCCTTGAGGGAAATACTGAGAAATGTAGTTCAGAAGCAGAGGCTGGAGACAATATTAGGTGATGGTAGAGGTCTGATAAATGCCTCATCAGATTGCACCAGAGAAAACACATTGGAGCTGAGGTTCTTGAACTGAGGTCCATATCTCAGTAGAAGATTGAGTAAATTCATGTACAAAGCTAAAAAAGTGTCCAAATTAGTTAAACCAAGTAGATAAAAGAATGGAGGAGGTCAAATATACAACCAGGTCAACCAAACAAACATGTTTTAGATAGATAGATAGATAGATAGATAGATAGATAGATAGATAGATAGATAGATAGATAGATAGATAATAGATAATAGATGGATAGATAGATGATAAATAGATGATAGAAAGATGATAGATGATAGAAAGATAGATAGATGATAGATAGATGGTAGATAGATAGATAGATAGATAGATAGATAGATAGATAGATAGATATTTTACTCGATATTTGTTGGACAACATTGCCTCTGCCTTCCCTAGTGAGTATAAGATCGTGTAGCTGGTCAAGTTTTTGAGCTGTTAATCATGACCAAGCAAATATAAAAGGGCTAAGAAGTAATCAAAATCGAAGCTGTCATTCACCTTCTAATACAGAGTTTTCACTGAACACTTCAGTCTTCTTTGTGTCCCAAATTTCATACAACTTGAAATACAGTCTGATGACCATTACATTCCCAGAGAGACATGCATTCTAGAAAAACACAAGATATCACACAAGGAAAGCCACCCAGGAACACGACACCCTGGAGATCACTGCTATGCCATAATGAGGCCATACCTGACACTCTTCCTCTCTTTTCTGTCAAGATAATAGAATCTGCTACCATAATATAAAGGACATTTGTTGTGTCTGAATTCCTAAATATGGCCTTAGGATGATGAGTTTCAGAACAAGTGCTCTACCAAAAAAAAAAAATGTGTTCAGGGTTGATTCTAAAAGGTCTTCTTCTCATGGAGTCAGGCCTTAGAAAAATAATGCAGTGCCACAGAACAGCAGACAACCAGGAAAAGGGCATGTACTTATGTAAACAAATTCCCCAGCTGCTTCCTTGTCAGTTGATGCACTGAAGAAGAGACATAGAATTATACATACATCAGGGATTTTATTTTGCTTCAGGATACCCTAAGGATGCATTAGTTCCTTCCCAACACCCTAGAGGCTCACCTTTCTTTTGCTGTGCTCATGACTCAAAATATCTAAGAGCACAAAAAGTAAGCCAGCCTAGTTAAATTCTATCAGCCTCACCTCTCCCTTATTAAAAAAGTAAGTAATAAGCTTATAAGCTACCTTCTATTGAAAGGCTAATTTGTGCTAATGACCACCTCAAGTGAACCCTGTACACCATTTACTATTTCAAGTTATGCCAGAAAGGATAGATTACTAACTCCTGTGGACCTTTTATCCATGCTGCTTCTCTTGTTTGACTAAAGGATTGAATTTTGGAAGCTGCTTTCACTGGCACCTTTGTTTTATCCCCTAACAAGTTCTTCTAGGTTGCCTTGATTATATGACAAGGCTCTAGACTATTTTTTGGTTCCTCTTCCTAAGTCAGTTTGTCTTATAGATTCAAATCTTATTTAGGTGTATTGAATTTTAGCCCTATGGACCCGGTCAGAGAATGCAACTTCAAGGCAGAGCATGTGTTGTATGAGCTGGAGAAGTAAAAATGCCATCTGGGTAGAGGTCCAGTTAATCTTATCCAAAACCAATTGGGCTTATGAAACCTATGAGATTAACAGAATGGTTTCTTTCCATGTTAGTCCTCCAAGAAATCTACCTTAAACTATACCTACTTGTTCCAAGTAATCCAAAGCCCACATCATTTTTCAATTGTGAGTCATAAAATTTTCTGAAGGGCTTAAATCAATGCAACTCCTTGGAATTGTATTGCTCTGTGAAGAAGAGTTCAAAAAAGAGATTTATACAAAAAAATTTAGTAGTTCTTTTTTGATAGAAAAAAATCATGAAAATTAAAGAGATGTCTATCAACTGTGGGACAACTAAATAAATTTTGGTATATGAATGTAATGGAATACTATTGTGCTGTAAGAAATTAAGGAAAATATAGTTTTAAATATATATGGAAAGATTTGAATAAACTGATAAAATAAGATAAAAGTAGGAACTGCTTTCAGTTCTTGCTTTCATCCTTCCTTCTTTCTTTTCTTTTTTAATTTCTTGAGAGTAGAGATTTTCCCATTCTTCGTATTTGTATCCCCCATGTCCATCAATTGAAGAATGGCTAAACAAGCTGTGGTATATCATGGTGATGAAATATTATTGTTCTATAAGAAATGAGAAGCAGAATGACTTTAGAAAAGCCTGGAAAGACTTGTATGAAATGATGTATAGTGAGGTCAGCAGAACAAAGAGAACATTGTGGGGGCAGTTCGGTGGTGCAGTAGATAGGATAGAGTACCAGCCCTGGAGTCAGGAGGACCTGAGTTCAAAACTGGCCTCAGATAATTGACACTTACTAGCTGTGTAACCCTGGGCAAGTCACTTAACCCCAATTGCCTCACCAAAAAAAGAGAGAACATTGTGCACAGAGATAGTAATATTGTTTGATGAAGAACTGTGAATGACAACTATTCTCAGCAATATAATGGTGAAAGACAATCCTAATTGTGATAATGATAAAGCATATTATCCACCTCCAAAGAAAGAACTGATATTGATTAAACACAGACTGAAGCATGCTATTTTTAACTTCCTTTCATTTTTTCTTTTATTAGTTTTGTTATACAAAATGACTAATATGTTAATATATTACATTAATAGCACATGTATAACCTATATCTGATTGCTCACCACCTTAGGGAGCAGTAAGGGGAAGGAGGGAAGGAGGGATAGAATTTGGAACTCAAAGCTTTAAATAAAAATATTTATTATTATTTTAAAAAAGAAATCCTTGTTGATTCATTAATTCAAAGTCAGAGGACATGGATTCAAAGCACAGCTTTGACATTTATGATCTCTGTAACCTTGGGAAAATCACTTAGACTCTCTGATCCTTATTTTCCTCATCTATAAAATGAGGGAATCAAACTTATTGAAATCTATGAAGTATTTCCCAACTCAAAATCCAGAATTATATAAACTCTGAGAAAATGAAGATACTTGTGCATGTGTCATTGCCATGTTCAGGCCACTGGGAAAATACAGAGTAAAATGCTGCCTTTTCCAGTATTCTAGATGCCTAAAGCAGCTATGAAAATTGCTCCAAGTACCTGACTTCGTCATTAGAATGCCTGACCTGAACTATGTGTGGAATTAAAATAAATGGCAAATACACAAAGGAATTAAAAAATGTCTATAAATATATGTTCTTTTTTTGGTTTTGCTTATGAATTATATTATTCATATATTTATTTTTAAAGAGCCTTTCATTTACATAGTATTTGGAACAATATTGAAAAAATAACACTCAGAATTATTACAAATCCAATAAAACCATTAGTTGTATTAAATATTAAATTTCTTTTAGAATGGGCTCCATGTTATTCAGTAATTTAATACTACCCAAACTGCAGATCTATAGGATAGCTTCACCTTTATCATTAATTTTTATGAATTAGCTGTGGTTAGCTAGTTTGTGCAAGAAGGACTTTAGACATTTAATTAGTGCTAATAGGAAGTGCCTTTAAAATTGAAACAAAAAAATTCATAGTGGTTATTCTTATCAGAAAAAAAATTTGCAACAACTAACGAAGTCATCTTATTAAAAAACCTAATCATGCAGTCATTTGAAAGAAGCAATGGAATCCATTCACTTTTATATACGATTATGTCTTCCTTTATAGGTTTCTTTGTAAATCACCATCCTACTGATTCCCACTGGCTTCTAAAGATGGAGGGAACAAGACCTTTTGAAATCTGCTTTAAAAGAATTACATAAAAAATCTGCCAGCATAATCTATATCCTACCAATCTTTTCATATTTTCTTGATATGACTCCCTTCATGCATTTTCCCTTTGTTGTACAAGCAAAAGGGAGTAAGTACATATGAAAAGGTTTTATACTTTATATTCCCAGATATTTCAGGGAAGGAGGAAAAGGAAGGATATTTTCTCTTCAAAGATTATCACTTTTAGATAATACAATTAATCCTTCAAAAAGCTCAGAGTACTTACCTTAACTCATATGAATCCATAGCTAAGGAAGATTAACATGACCCAAGTTTATGTAATCACTTCATCAAAATTAGTTGGATAGGCTTGACAAAGCTGTTTAGAGCTAAGATCAGGACTTTGAAAAACAATGTTAATGTAATTTACTTGAGCAATGGCTACCTAAGAATCAATGGTTTCTTCCTGCATGGTAGCACTGGGGCTATGTTAAGGAAGTATCAACAAGAACAGAGAGCATGAACAAAGGGGAAGTTCCCTTAGGTCTGAGCCCCAACTCCATTTTGTGTCCCAAGAACCTTTAGTTTTGTTAGTCCAACTTTTAGAATCATCACTAAAGGATACGGTTAGAATGTGTCTGATACAGGGCATCAGGACCTGTCTGCAGTGTTCCAAACATAATTTAATTCAATTTATCAAATATTATATTGAACAATTCCTACATGTGAAGCATTGTTCTCAGTGTTGGTAGATAAAGAGAAAAAATAATCCAATTCAAATTTTCAATACATGTTATTAAGAAACTGCTATATGCAAAGCACTATTTTAGACACAGAATACAAACATTTTAAAAAGCATAATCCTCCAACTCAGGGAGGTTACATTATACTTATTGGAGGAGAAGAGAAGAATACAATATATTCTCACACACACACACACACACACACACATATATATATATAAAAGATAAAGTATATTGGGAGGTGGGAGTGGGGGGAGGGGAAATCCAAACAAAGTTCTGTAGTTAAATTTGAGAAGTCAAAGAACACTTTTTTGTTGAACAGCAATTGATATCTGAATTGGGACTTGAAGACACAAAGGGATTGCAATAGGAGGAAGTATGTGGAGAGGGGTTATTATTACAGACCTATATAAATAGAGGGAGTGGAGAGAAGGCAGGATGAAAGCAGTCATAGGGAGTAGTCTAGATAGGATAAAATGAATCATAAACCAAATGGGGTTACTAGGTGGCACAATGGATAGAGTCTCTGGCCTAGAGTCAGGTCAGACCTGAGTTGAAATCTGACTTCAGACATTTATTACCTGTGTGACCCTGGGTAAATCACTAAACCCTGTTTGCCTCAGTTTCCCCATCTGTTAAATGACCTGGCTAAGGAAATGGCAAACCACTCCAATATCTGCAAAGAAAATCTAAAATGTGCTCCCAAAGAGTCACACATGACTGAACAACACAGTAGTTTAACCTTTGAATTACTAAAAAAGTAGGTTGGGACAATAAAGTCCAATCATAAAAAGTTAGGGAGCTTATTTTTTAACTTTAAGCTTGAGCTTTTTGAGCAGGAGAGTGATATGGTCAGTGATCTATCATAGGAAGATTAATAAAACAGCCATGGAAAGAATGGATTATAGAAAGAAGTTGGGGTGGGAGGCAGGGAGAGCAGTTAGGCTATCTGTAGTCTAGGTAAAGCATAGTTCAATTAAATTCAACAAATATTTAATAAGTGACTAATATAAGATTATAGTTTACTGCTGAAAGGAACCTCAAAAACCATATAGTCCAACCTTATCATTTTACAGATGAGAAAACTGAGACATTAATTGATTTGCCAAAGGTCACATAAGTGCAAGATTTTAACATATATACTCTCATTCCAGAGTCCATTTTCTTTCCACTGCACCACTTTGCAAGTAAAAAACACTGTGCTAGGTTCCGGGGATAAAAGGAAAAACAAAGAAATTTTCTCTATCCTCAAGGAACTTACCTTCTATTGGGTATTGATCAGATAATATAAGAGAATTTGAGAATACTGGGAACATTAATAACTAGATGAGCCAGGAAAGGTTTCATATACTAGACAGCAACAGAGATTTTTATTTGGTGGGGGGGTAAGGCAATTGGGGTTAAGTGATTTGCCTAGGGTCACACAGCTAGTAACTGTCAAGTTTCTGAGGCCGGATTTGAATTCAGGTCCTCCTGAATCCAGGGCCGGTGCTTTATCCACTGTGCCACCTAGCTGCCACAGCAACAGAGATTTTAAGAGGTAGGGAGTGAGGAGGAAATGCCTTTTAGGTATAGTGATATAGCCTATAGAAAAGTAAAGAAATGGGGAATTGTGGAAAGATAGTTTAGGGAAAGACTTTTCTTCTGGAAATTAAGCTACAAGAAGGAGAGCTCCATGCAATAAATTGGAAAGATTGGGCAAAGCTAGATTCTGTAGGGTTTTAAATGCCAGGCTGAGAGGGTGGCCTTTTTCAAAAATATCTTATTTAAATATTCTAGGGAGTCAAGCAATTTGGTTCTGTTTTCAGATCTATGTGTTAGCAATATTATTTTGAAAGCAGTATTGTTGATGGATTGAAGGCAGATTGGAAGCAAATAGCCCAAATAGGAGGCTGTTCCAGAAATCCAGGTGCTGAGAATTGATCTAGACTTTAAGTGGAAAGAACTAAACAAACATGAAGATGTTTTGAAGGTATAAAAGATAAGATTTGGGGCAGCTAGATGGCGCAGTGGATAGAGCACCAGTCCTGGAGTCAGGAGTACCTGAGTTCAAATCCGGCCTCAGACACTTAACACTTCCTAGCTGTGTGACTCTGGGCAAGTCACTTAACCCCAATTGCCTCACTAAAAAAAAAAAAAAAAAAAAAAAAAAAAAAAAAAAAAAAAAAGATAAGATTTGCCAAATGAGTAGATATGGAGGCTAAGGAAGATGAAAGACTGAAAGAGAGTAAGGTAGCAAGAAGATATTGTCACCCCAGACAATAGAGAATCTCAGTGCTAAGGTGAGCAGGAGCTGAGAGTTTACCTGCTGTGAGATGAAGAAAGAACCAGTTGATCTGAACTTCTTTCAACCTCCAAATTGCTGTGATCACTGATGATGGTGTAAATAGGAATGGTAGTGTTAGTTTCCATATCTAAATCCAGAGAAAAGAGAGTTGAAGCTAGCATAGACTTCTGTCTCTTAAGCTGGATAAGTAAATAACTTGTTTTTCCAGTCCCCAAGGCAAACTAATTTAGACTTACTACAAGCCCCATAACCTTATTTCATAATGGCAAGGATGAGGCATATTTAGAAGATATCCTTAATATGACAGAAGAGAAGCAAACGAACATTTGGTTTTTGACCTCTGAGTCTCTTAAAACAAATTTCCTTTTCTAAATTTGGGCCCCTGAGAATCAGGATCACTGATGAATATGCTCAGGATCTAAGATGGGTATGGACACAGAACTTTTGATGCAGGACCCCTACTTTCTCTGATTCCCTGAGGCTAGGAATGTATTATAGTTTCTAGACCCCAATGTGGTGGCAAGGGCAGACATATGTTGAATGGGTCAAATTCAGTATCAACTTCATGCCAAAAAAATGAGGGATGGAGAAAACCTAGAAGACATCCTTCATGTGGAATAAGCACAGGTTTCTCACTATCTGGGTCCAGTAGCCTAGGTCCTTTAGTACCTTTAGTATTCTGAGTCTCAAGGATCTCTTATGAATGTGAATTTCATTAAGTACTATAGCTCCAATGATTTGGTCACCTGTTGCATCTCAATATAATGGAAAGATATACATTGTAATGATTGGAATGACGCCACCTGCTAGAGACTTACTGTAGGAAAGTTCCTCCATGAAAGGAAGGTCTTTGAGGGCAAGAACATGTGTCTTTTCTTTGGTGTCAGGAAGTGACATTTGCTAGTGGGAGGAAGAAGGAAGAGCCGGGAGCTCTGACTCGCTCTCTCTTCCTGAGGACCCTGGTGGAGAAGGGAGCTAGAAATGTGCTCTCCCTTTAATAGATAGGAATCTAGGCCTTTCTCTCTCTTTACCAAATTCTTATTCTCCTTAATAAATGCTTAAAAGTCTTACTCTTGCTAAAGCTTATATTTTAGACAGTTTAGCTAGAATTTTAGCCCTTAACAACATTTTACAATCAGAAGACAGAACCACCTAATCATAGAATTTGAGAGCTGGCAGGGAGCTCAGTAGTCATATAATCCTCCAATTTCAACATTGTTACTTAGTACCCTTGTGACCTTAGACAAGTTATTTAACTTTTCTTTTTTTGAATTTTATTTATGTATTTTTATTTAACTTTTCTGAATCTCAATTTCCTCCACCTTTAAAATAAGAGGGTTGGACATGAGCATCTCTAAGGTCCCTTCTGTGCTAAACCTGTGATCTTTAAAGTTCTGGACAGGGCATTAAAAACTGTGCACAACTAATACAAAACTGAAAATGGTAAATCTTCTGAATTGTTCTCATACAACATTCTTCCAATTGTGTTGTTTTCCCAAAGACTTTCTTACAGTCTACTTTCTCCTTGCCTTTTTATCATATACTCTGTTCTTTGGTGCATTCTGAAAGTGAAAGACTAGAGACATAGTTTATAAATCAGATTAACGCAGTGATTTCTTGAATAGTAGCTATTAGCTATGCCCTTTAAGGTGCTACTACCTTTATTTCTTTAGCAAATTATTGATTTCCCAAAGAATGAGGAGATAGAAATCAAAATGTGGCAAAGATGAAGAGAGTTTGTAGAAGATAATGAACTGGACTGAAAAGCAAATGAGTACTGAAATGGGAAATAAAAATAAATAATTAGAAAAATGAAGCTAGAAGGGACCTCAAGACATCATTAGATCCAGTCTCCTACTTTCAGGTAGGCATGTGTTTATATAATCTGGACCTTGGGCCACTTAACCTTTTGTAGCTTGCCTTCTCTAATGTAGTTATTGTGTTAATGGCCTCTTCCAATACCAGAGACTATCACTAAGTAGCCTTACCAGCCCTTTCCAATCAATCAAAATGAAGCATTTGGGTGAACTTGGCCCATTCTCATCTTTCTTCTCATTATTGTTTAATACTTGTTAAACACCAATAATGAGATAGGTACTCTGAACTTTGGAAAGAATTGTGCTGTCAAGATGTATTAAGAAGGGTCAAGTCAAGTTAAGTAAGTACAGTGATTCCAGGCAATTTGGTGGATGACAACCATGGAAGAGACTTACAAGTTAACAGACTGTACACATACCTGCTTACTCTGATTGGGCTATTACTTCTCCACAAGGCAAAAATCATATATATTCCACAGCCAAAAATGCTTGTGGAAAACCTATCCTGTCAATCAGAGATCAGAAGAAGGCAAAGTTGTCCCACTAAACTCCCACATTCAAACCAGGAGTGACTTTTCTTCTGTAGTCTGACAGTACTCAAAACTTTTGCATTCATGTCAGTTAATTAGGTTAAAAGCATAATAATAATCATGAAATTTATTCCTTAAAAAATAAAAACTTTTACTAACCTCTTCTGTTTTTGAATCACCTTCATTTCCCAATGTATCCATCCTGAGTCCTTTTTTTTTAATGGTAGTGGGGAGCATAAAATACTCAGATCATAGAACAAACTAGTTATGAAGCCAAAACTAGAACCAAAGTCTTTTCAACTCAAATATAATGTATCACATAATTATTAGCTTTAGATACAGGCTGATTCCTTACTGCAAAACATAATCACAGATTGTAATCCAGGCTAGAGGAGGTTAACTAGAGACTTTTATTAAATACCAAAAGGACTTTGTTGCAAGGTTATCCCACCTATGCCTCATAGGCATTCCCATAGGATGCCCATTCTCCTGCCCCTAGACCACATTATGGTGAAATTCTAGCATGTTTCATATCACCTTGATACAAAATATCCAAATTATAAACTTCACAATATTTTACATGGGAGAAATCTGTAAAATTTGAAACAGTTTTCAATTTAGGATCTTAGCATTACAGAGTTAAACTTGAACCATACTTTAGATGTAATTTTAACGAAATCCCATACAAATTATGAGTTTCCTTTACAATATCCATTCAAACTTATTCAGTCTCCCCTTGAAGACCTCTATTGAGAGTTAACTCGGGGCAGCTAGGTGGCGCAGTGGATAGAGCACCAGCCATGGAGTCAGGGGTACCTGAGTTCAAATCTGGCCTCAGACACTTAACACTTACTAGCTGTGGGACCCTGGGCAAGTCACTTAACCCCAATTGCCTCACTAAAAAAAAAAAAAAATTAAAAAAAAAAAAAGAGAGTTAACTCACTCACCCCCTAATCAAACCATTATACTTTCATATTCCTCTACTTATGAGGAAGGCTGGCCTTATATTGAGGAAAAAAACCAAATTCTTTTTATGTTAATTCAACAGTGTCTCATATTTAGAGTTAAAATACTGTACAGAATTTACTCATTTAATAACACAAGAACCCTGTAAGATTAGTAATTAATGTTCTCATTTTGCTCACGATAAAACTGAATCCCAGAAGGTGAAGTTAATTACCCAATGATATCATAAATAAATTTAGGGAGCATGGGAAAATGTACCTGTCAGATCTATGGATAAGGGAAAATTTTATGACCAAACAAGAGATAAGCAGCATCACAGGATGTAAAATGAATAATTTTGATTATATAAAAATGAAAAAGGTTTTGAATAAATTGAATGCAGACAAAATTAAAAGGAAAAAAAGAAAACCAGGGGAAGAATTTTATAGGAAGTTTTTTTTTCTGATAAAGGCCTCATTTCTCAAATATACATAAAATTGAACCAAATTTATAAAAATAAGAACCAATGCCTAGTTGATAAATGGTCAAAGGATATGAATAGACAGTTTTCAGAAGAACTCAAAGCAATTAATAGACACATAAAAAATGTTCTAAATTACTATGGATTAGAGAAATGGGAATTAAAACAACTCTGAGATATTACCTCTTACCTATCAAATTTGTTAGCATTACAGAAAAGGAAAATGATAAATGCTGAAAAAATGGGACTCTAATGCTGTATTGGTGGAGTTGTGAACTGATCCAATTATTCTGGAGAACAAATTGGAGATGTACCCAAAGGGCAATAAAACTGTGCATACTCTTTGATCCTGCAATACCAATTCTAGGCCACCCAATAGATCACAGAAAAAAAGAAAAGGATCCATTTGTACAACAATATTGATAGCAGCTCTTTTTGTGTTGTCAAAGAATTGGAAATTGAGAGGAATGGATGAACAAGTTGTGGTATGTGATTGTAATAGAATATTATTGTGCTATTAGAAATGACAAGCAGGGTGATTTCAGACAAACGTAGAAAGATTTATATAAACTAATACAAAATGAAATGAGCAGAACCAGGAGAACATTGTACACAGTAGCAGTAATATTCTAAGAATGATCAACTGTGAAAAACTTAGTCAAGATAATTACCTAAAATAACTCCAAAAGACCCATTGTGAAAAAATGCTATTTACCTCCAGAGAGAAATGACAACTTCTGAATGCATACTGAAGCAAGTTTTTTTTTAAAACTCTTTATTTTTATTGATTTATTTTACATTTTCTTTTTCAAAAGAGCTATTAGGAAATATGTTTTGCATGACTTCATATGTACAATAAATATCAAATTGTTTGCCTTCTCAAGGAGTGGGGACAAAACAGAGGTTAGGAGAGAATTTGGAATTCAAATTTTCGCTCTGTCTTGGGAGGCTGTTTTCCTTGGCCAGGTGTTGGTGAGTTAATTACGGAAAACCCTAAATTCCTAAACTTACTAAACAACCAACCGGGACAGCTTTCTGTGGTGTGGTTCTTAGCTTCCATGAGCCTGCGCCCTTCCCCCACCTGGGCCTCCTGCCACTCAGGATTTCTTCCTGGTTCCCTGCTCGGTTGGGAGAGTCGAATTCCTCCTTATGTCCCCCTGGTAACCCTGCACTTCCCTCCCAGCCCTCTCACCTGACTGCATGCTCAGTTCTAGAAGATGCTGGTGCTGTAGCTGATTCAGAGGCTGTGGGGTAAATTCCTCTTTGGGTGTGGATGGGGTCTCTGTCGGTGTGATCGCAGCATTGGACTTTACTCACAGCCCCCTGTAATCTATCTGTAGCTGGAGAATAATCTCAGTCTGTATTCCTCTATGTTTTTCTGCTCCAGGTGTTCTTTTATAGCTGTTATTGGTGTGATTGTATCAGGAGCTCTGTGTGCTTAATGTCTTTCCTCCACCATCTTGGCTCTGCCCCAAGGTCATCTACTCTTATGTATTTTTCTAGTGTATTGTAATCTTTATAACTACTAAGATTTCTGCTCAATATTTGCTTGGATAAATGTATCTATTCACTATTTATCAGTCTTTTGTGTAATTAGCATTCTGTGGGAAGGAGTCAAGCCTGAAAGTGTAAGATTGGGGAACCCTCCTTCCTAAAGTTCCAGCTGCCAGTAAAGTGGTTTGAAACTAAAAATCATACAGTAAACCAGTAATATTTAGGGGGGTATATAGAAACTTCCCTTTTATCTCAGAGGAGAACAGAGTAGCCAACCTTATGGCATCTTTCTCATCATTCTTCAAGACATCCAGGAAGAAATTAAATATTTTTTGGAGAAAGATGGGTAAGATTTCAATATTTGTCCACATCTTCCATCAAGCCTCATTTAAACAAACTATATGGATATGTATCTTATAGCACATACCCCATACTGTTCTAAAAATAGTTGCGTTTTTAGCACTTTAAGACCTACAATATACATTTAAGACCTCATTTGATTTATAACACAACCCTATGATAAAAGTGCTATAATTAAGTCCATTTTACAGATGAGGAAATTTAATCTGTGAGAGATTGGGTGAATTACTTTGAGTCAAGTAACGAGTAATAATCTGTGGTAGAATTTTAACCCAGGTTCTTTAGACTTCAATTCCCATGATGTATTCATTAAACTATTCGGTTTTCTAATGTTGTATATGAGTAAACTGACACACAGGGATGAGAAGAAGCATAGCCAATATTGTAAAGTTTATAGTTATATAGCTAAGGTTAAAATCCACATATCTTGAGTCTCAGTCTCCAATCTTTCCCCAAAGCTTTATTATTTCTCCATAATAAACATGAATGAATGAATAAAATAAATAATTTATTGTTATGTTAGGCAAACATTATTTTAGGTAATGAGGATACAGAGTGAAAGAATGATCCAGTCCTTATCTTGAAGAGCTCACACTTAAGTTGGGAAGAAAAAAGAAGAGTCATGTATTATTTTAAATAATATTTTACTTTTTGGGGCAGCTAGGTGTTGTAGTGGATAGAGCACCGGCCCTAGATCCAGGAGGACCTGAGTTCAAATCCAGCCTCAGACACTTGACACTTAATAGTTGTGTGACCCTGGGCAAGTCACTTAACCCCAGTTACCTCACTAATAATAATAATAATAATAATAATAATAATTTACTTTTCTCCAATTATGCATAAAAATTTTTTAACAATCAAAATTTTGATTATTTTTTAAAATTCATGTTAACTTTAAATATAAAACAAAAAAAAAAAGAAAAGAGAGAACATTTCCATGTTTCTATTTCAAGAAAATCTATATAATAAATCCTACACATTGTTTTCAAAGAAAACCTGGATTTTCTTTTTTCCACATTGATTTTTTAAAAAACTCTGTGTTCTTAATTTCTTCCTTCCTCTCTCCTCAACCCTCCCTATGAAATCAAACAATTCGATATAAGTCATACATGTGCAGTTATGCAAAACATCTTTACATTAGTCAGGTTGTGAAAGAATATAGACAAAATAACT
The DNA here is from genome assembly GCF_019393635.1 of Dromiciops gliroides. Lineage (NCBI taxonomy): Eukaryota > Metazoa > Chordata > Mammalia > Microbiotheria > Microbiotheriidae > Dromiciops > Dromiciops gliroides. The sequence goes on along the minus strand of NC_057861.1, from coordinate 563,579,291 downwards.
TTAGAAAGATGAGCTAACAAATAAAACTATACTTCAGTCTGTATTCAGAGACCATCAGTTCTTCCTTCGTTGATGGTTTGCATTTTTCATACATCCTTCTGATATCATCCTGCTCATCATTTCTTTCACAGTTACTATTTTTTTTTTTGCAGGGCAATGGGGGTTAAATGACTTGCCCAGGGTCACATAGCTAGTAAGTGTCAAGTGTCTGAGGCCGAATTTGAACTCAGGTACTCCTGAATCCAGGGCCAGTGCTTTATCCACTGAGCCGCCTAACTGCCCCTCACAGTTACTATTGATAAATGTATTACCCTCCATCTTATTCCCTCCCCTTGATCTTTCCTCTATTTTCTATATTCTTTAACCCTCAAAAGTGCATTCCTTTTTTACTGTCTCCTCCCACAATCTGCCCTTCCTTCCTTTGCCTCTCTCCTCCCCCAATTCTTTCCCCTCCCAGTTTCCCACAGGGCAAATATATATTACTATGCCCACTTGAGAATGTATATTATTCCCTCTTTGAGCCAATTCTGATGAGAGTAAGGTTCACTCACTTCCCCACTCCTTCCCCAACTTCCCCATCTACTACATAAGCTTTTTCTTGTTTCTTTTATGTGAGCTACTTTTCCCCAGTCTACCTCTCTCTTTCCCTTTCTTCCAGTGAATTCCTCTTACCGCTTAAATTTATTTTAAAGATGTCATCATAGATCATCTAGGTGACATGGTGGAAAAAGCACCAGCCCTGGACCCAGAAGGCCCTGAGCCCAAGTACTGCCCCAGACATAAGCCAACCTACCCTGCCTGCCCCACAAAAAAACAAGGATAAACAAAAAATGAATGCTTTACAGATATCATCCCCTCATATTCAATATTCCTTTCAGCTGTGCTAATACTGTGAAAGTTCTTAAAAGTTAGAAGTATTATCTTCCCATGTAGGAAAGTTTAATATTTTAATATCCCTTATGATTTCTTTTTCCTGTTTACCTTTTTATGCTTCTCTAGGGTCTTGTATTTGAAAGTCAAATTTTCTATTCAATTCAGGTCTTTTCATCACAAATGCCTGAAAATCCTTTTTCATTGAAATCCTATGTTTCACCTGAAAGATTCTAATCAGTTTTGATGGGTAGGTGATTTTTGGCTATAGTCCCAGTTCCTTTGCCCTCCAGAACATCATATTCCATGCCCTCTGGTCCTTTAATGTAGCTCCACAGTATTTGAATGTTTTTTTTTTCTATCTGCTTGCAATATTTCCTCCTTGACCTCGGATCTCTGGAATTTGGCCATAATATTCCTGGAAGTTTTCCTTTTGGGATCTCTTTTAGGAGGTGATCAGTGGATTCTTTCAATTTCTATTTTGCCTTCTGCTTCTAGTATACCAGGGCAATTTTCCCTGACAATCTCTTCGAAGATAATGTCTAAACTATTATTTTGATAATGGTTTTCAGGTAGTCTGATGCTTTTCAAATTCTCTCTCCTGGATCTATTTTCCAGGTCAGCTGTTTTTCCAAGAATATATTTCACATTGCCCTCTATTTTTTTTTTAATTCATTTGGATTTTCTTTATCGTGTCTTGGTTTCTCAAAAGGTCACCAGCTTCCATTTGTTCAATCCTACTTCTTAGGCAATTATTACCTTCAGAGCCTTTTGTATCTCCTTTTCTATTTGCCTTTTCAAGTTGTTGACTTTTTTCTCATGACTCTCCTGCATCGCTCTCATTTCCCTTTCCAGTCTTTCCTACATCTCTCTAAATCTTCCTTCTATCTCTCCTACTTTCTCTTCAAAGTCCACTTCCATGGCCTGAGACCAATTCATATTTTTCTTGGAATCTTTGGATGTTGGCACTTTGACTTTGTTATTATCTTCTTCTGAAGGTGTATTCTGGTCTACTTTCCCCAAAAAACCCACTTTCTATAGTCTGCTGCTTTCTTACCCTACTCATCTAAACCCAGAAGCAGATGTCTTATTGAAATCTGATTATGGTCAGAAGCTTGGTGTGCCTGTGCCCCTCTCCTACTGGGCCACCGCCACTTGAGTAAGCCCACTGGATCAGAATCTGGACTCTTCACTCCAACTCCAGCAGAGACTGCAGCCACTTCACCCCAGCCAACCTCCAAACCCCCTCACTGGTCCATGAGCCCAGCCTCAGAAGAAGCTGCTGGATTGAAGACTCCAAGGCCCAAGAAGTGCTGTTTGTCCCAGGCTGGGTCCACACTGTGCACTGAGCTCCTCTCTCACCCTGAACAGTAGGTGATCCCAGTTGCCTGATAAAGTTGTCTTTGGCCATAAACCAGTCTCAATCTATTTTTATGTGGTTTGGGCTACTCCAGGAGTTTTCTTATGGCATTATTTTTGGAGTATGTGGACTGGTTAGTCAGGAGTTGGGGGAGGCACAGTCTTTTCTTTGTCCTCTTGACTCTACTCCCCCAAAATGCAGTTTTTCTTTGCTTTCTCCTAGGTTTTCTTTTTCCTTTGCTGTGTACATTTCCCCCCCATGTTTCCTCCCCCCATTAAGAAGGCTATAATTAAATGTAGATATATAGACATGAGATCTATAATTATACACTTTTATATACATATACACTCATATACATACGTGTAAAACTGTACTATGCATATTTCTACTTGTCATCTCTTTTTCTGGAAGTGGAGAGCATGTTTGTTCATTGGTCAAAGTCTTTCTATGTTTTTTATAGATCAGAGAGCTCATCATTGGTTTCACCACAGCAGTATTTCAGCACAATCACATTCTATCTGAGAGACTGTCTGTGGAAGTGTCTTTGAATTTTTTTTTTCATTCTTGACTACATTGTTTTATTTATACGAGAAAGTTTTAATTTAGAATAATTTAAATTATTAATCATACATTTCAACAATGCTCTCACCTTAATAATATAGTTTAAAGTCTGATACTACTGAATTTCCTTTCTTTACAACTTTTTCCCCCGATTTCTTTGAAATTCCTAAACTTTTATTCTTCCCAATGAACTTTATTATTTTTTCTAATTCAGTAAGATGGGTTTTTTTAAGTTATTTAATCATGATTGTACTGTATAAATAGATTAGTTAGGTATAGTTGCCTTTTTATTATATTGGCTTTACCAACCCAAGAACAATAAATAGTATTCCAATTATTTAAATTTTAATGTATTTGTATAAAAAGTATTTTAGGTTTATGTAGTTCCTGTGTCAGTTTTGGCAGCTATCCTCTCAGGCATTTTATATTGGCTAGCTAAATGACCTAAAACAATATTCAGTAAAATTGGTGACACCAAATGTAGTTTCCCTATTTTTCTCTTTTAATTAAATCTATTTTAGCTTTAACTTTGAGATCATGATTATTACCCCTGCTTTTTTTTACATAATAAATTCTACTTCAGCCCTTTATTTTATCTTTATGTATATCTTTCATTTTTATTGTTTATTGAAATCAACATATTGTTGAATTATTTTTTTTTAATTTGCTATCAATTTCTATTTTATGGGTAAATTCATCCTATTCTAGCCATGCTGTCCTGCAGTGCTTTTGTTCCCTGTGGTCCTTGTGGTGACTGCAAACTATAGCTGTCTTCTCTGATCTGAAACTGAAACTAAGGACTCTGTTCTCCTGCAGATGTCCACAGACAGGAAGTCCCATCCCCTCTGATGCTAACTTCTCTTCTATAGCTGCAGCCTGGGACCACATCAGGTTGGCACAGCTGTGTTTGGTGTCTCCCAAGAGTGGAAGGTCCTTCAACCTTCTCCTATTCATCTGTCGAATCCCCACACTATTCCTGAGGTGAAAGTTCCTGAGACTGAGGTTGCTGCCCAACTCAGCAGCCTCCAGGGCTTGTTGTTTGTTGATTCCACAGAGTCCTGGAAGTGTTCACTCACCCCTGGAGGTTCAGTCTTGACTGGGATCTTCTTAAATTGTCTTAGGAGGCCAACTTCTTTATTCCTACTCTTGTTTATTTCTGATGCTCTACATTCACTATGAGGCAATTTTCTGTCTTTTTTTGTGGAATAAATTTGTAGAGCCAAAAGTTTTCTGACCTACTCTGCCTATTTTTTTTTTTTTGGTGAGGCAATTGGGATTAAGTGACTTGCCCAGGGTCACGCAGCTAGTAAGTGTCAAGGGTCCGAGGCAGGATTTGAACTCAGGTCCTCCTGAATCCAGGGCCGGTGCTCTATCCATTGTGCCACCTAGCTGCCCCTCTGCCTATTTTTTTTTAAGTTTTGAGTTCCAAATTCAATCCCTCCTTCCTTCTGCTTCCCTCTCTCTGAAGCAATCTGATATACGTTATATATGTACAATCTTGCAAAAATTTCCATTAGTCATTTTGTGCAAGAAAACTCAAACAAGAAAAGAGAAAGAAGAAAGGAAAGAAGGAAGGAAGAGAAAAATAGTATGTTTTAGTCTGTATTCAGATGACATCAGTCCTTTCTCTGGAAGGGGATGGCATTTTTCATCATGAATCCTTTGGGATTGGTTTGGATCAATGTATTGCTGAGAATAGCTAAGTCATTCACAATTCTTTATTGACAATGTTGCAGTTACTATGTACAATGTTCTCCTGGTTCTGCTCACTTCACCTTGCATCAGTTCATGTAAGTCTTTCCAGGTTTTTTCTGAAGTCATCCTGCTTGTAATTTCTTATAATGCAAAAATATTCCATTCTAATCATATACTACAACTTGTTCATATATTCCCTAGTTGATAGGCATCCCATGAATGTCCAATTTTTTGCAGACACAAAGAGCTGTTATAAATATTTCTGTGGAAATAGGTTCTCCCCCCCCCCCTTTTTAGATCTCTTTGGAATATAGATCTAGTAGTGGCATTGCTGGATCACAGTTTGATTGCCCTTTGGGCAAAATTCAAAAGTGCTATCCAGTATAAAAATACTATCCCATTATGGTTAAATCAGATCACAAATCCACCAACAATGCATCAATGTCCCAGTTTTCCCACATTCCCTCCAATATTTATAGTTTTCCCTTTTTGTCATATTAGTCAATTTGATGAGTTCTTTTAATTGCATTTCTTTAATCAGTAATGATTTAGAGCATTTTTTCATGATTATAGATAGCTTTGATTTCTTTGTTTGAAAACAGCCTGTTTATATCTTGTGACCATTTATCATGTGGGAAATGATGGATATTCTCATAAATTTGACTTAGTTCTCTATATATTGGAGAAATGATGCCTTTATAAGAGATTTGCTGTAAAACTTTCCCCCGAGTTTTCTACATTCCTTCTAATTTTTGTTGTATTGGTTTTGCAAATGATATAAATACAGAAGAAAGCAACAATGTGAAAATAGCTATAAACAAAACCTCAAAGAAAAATGCTAATTGGACCAAAGTTTAACTAGACTTTCTGGAAACATTAAAGAAAAAAATGAGTGGTAAAAGGAAAATTGAGAAAAGAAACAAGAATGATACAAGAAACTTATAAAAGAAGAATTAACAGGTTTGTAAAAGAAGCACCAAGAAAAAAAATTATAACACCTTAAAAAACAAAATTGTCCTAATGGGTAAAAGAAGCCAAAAAATTCACTGAAGAAAAGAACTCCTTAAATTACTAAATGCTTACCAGTGAGTGAGGCTCATTTTCTTTGTAAAGAGCTAGAAGCAAGTAAAAATCAGATGTTGGAGAGGGAGAGGAAATAGATGTCAAAGAGAAACTTCACAATTAAACTGAATCTATGAAGAACTTCAATTCTGAGCCATAACTTTTGAAGGCATTTCATTTATTCATAGTTCAAAGTAGAATACATATTTAATGGCTTAAGTATCATACATGGAATGTTTTGTGTTCATTGTACCGGTTTAACAAGAGCCCTCCCATTGTCATCAGAAAAATATATATTATTCTTATTATGCTATAAAAATGATGGGGATGTTTCAGAAAAAAATGGGAAGACCTTATGAACTGATGAAATGTGAAGTGAGCAGAAACAGGAGATCATTGTACCAAGTAAGAGCAATATTGAAATGATGATCAACAGTGAAGGACTTAACTACTCTGATACAACAATGATCCCAGATATAATAACAATAATAAACAATGATCCAGGACAATTTCAAAGTACTCATGATGAAAAATGCTATATACCTCCAAAATGAAAACTGATGACCTATGAGTGCAGATTGAAGCATATTTTTTCCACTTTTTATATTTCTTGCTTTTTATTTTTTTGCAACATGGTCAATATGGAAATATATATTTTACATGACCTTACATGTATAATTGATATAATATTCGCATTCTCAATGGATGGGAGAGAAGTGGGAGATAGGAAGAGAATTCTTAACAAAAAAAATTTTAAACAAATGTCAAAAACAATTAAATAGAAAAAACCTCCTTAAATAGCAGAATAGATCAAACTGAAAATGTTATTAATTAAATGGATATATGTATACATACAAACATGTTATACACACAAATATATATGTATATGTATACATAATATATTATATATTTTGAATACCCATCTTGTGTGATCCCAACTGTGGCTCCACAGTATTTGAATTATTTCTTTCTGGCTACTGGAAGTAATTACTCCTTGACCTAGGAGCTCTAAAATTTGGCTATTATATTTCTGAGGCTTTTTTGGGGGGGATCTCTTTCAAGAGACAGTGGATTCTTTCAATTTTTGTTTGCTCTCTGGATCTTTATCAGGGCAGTTTTCATTGATAATTTCTTGAAATATTATGTGTATGCTCTTTCTTTGATCATGGTCAAAGAATATGGACATTTTTTCAAACAAATTGGAAAGTATTCATAAACACATGAAAAAAATCTTCCGCATCACTAATAATAACAGAAATTCAAATCAAAACAACCTGGAGACTTTACCTCACACCCTGCAAATTGGAAGAGATGACAGAAAATGGTGACACAATGTTTGAGAGATTGTGAAAGAATAAATAAATTAAAACTTTATTGTTGGAACTGTGAAATTATACAATAATTTTGGAAAACAATTTGGAATATGCAAGTAAAGTGACTAAAATGCCCACACTCCTTGAATGAGGAACTTGATTACTGAGCTTTTATCCTAAGGAAGTCATCCATAAGGTAAAAGTTTCCTTATCCCAAAACATTTATTGCAGCACTTTTTATGACAGCTAAAAACTCAAAACAAAGTAGATTTTCATCAACTGGGGAATTGCTAAACAAAGTGTGGTACATTAATGCAATGGAATGATATTCCTCTCTAAAAATAGAATGTGTAATGAGTACATAGAAGCATGGAAAGATTTATATGAACCGATGTAGAGTAAAGTAAGCAGAGCCAAGAAAAAAATATACAGTAACTAAACAATTTAAATGAATAGAACACAGTAAACAATCAAAAATAAACATAACAAAATTATAAAGATCAAGTGGAACTCAAATGAAGATATATTAGAAGATACCCCCAACCTACTTCTTTGTAAAGGGGGGAAGTCCACAGGTGTTATACATTGCAGATATTTTTAGATTTTTCCAATCTATCAATCTTTTTCTTTTTTCCCCACTCCAAATATAGAATGACTCTCTGGAAGGGGAGAAAGAGGCATAAATGGGATACTATGGTGATAAAAGAAACAGATAATTTCAATAAAATTATTTTTAAAAGAATATAGTAAAAGAAAAGGAAGTAGAGGAGCCTATTTTAGATATTGTTCTCAAGGATATTAGCCATAAAAGAGAAATGAAATGATAGCTAACAAACATAGATGGATCAAGTCAGGGTTTTTGAGGATGAGGTGAACAAGTAAGTGGGGAAGACCTTGAGCAGAGGTCTATAAAATTGTAAAGATTTGATATCCATCCTTTATGAGGCTCCCAAGAAGAGAGAAGTAATGTCTGATGGACCAAGAAACATCAAATAATGGACTGTGGTATATGGAAATACTTGGTATTAGCCTTGGCACTGAAACAGGCTGCATTTAAGAGAGAAATAAGTCTTTAACTAACTCAGTATGAACATGAGGCACGATAAGGATTAATGACTGTGCCAAAAGTGACATTATCTGTGCTGTGACACTGATAATCTGGGTGCTGCTCTTGCTCGTTGTCACCACTTTATATCAGGATAACAGCTCCAAATTATTCAACAGGTTTTTTTTTTTAGTTCTATATTTTGCTCTTAGTTCATCTTTCTGCTAGATATATCCATTTCCAAGAAAAGTATATTAAAGTTTCCTGTCTGTGTTTATAAATTGTTAAGTTTTATTTTCTTATCAATTTTATTACTCTTTCATTTTATCGTATGGTTGAAACAAGAAGTAGGAAACACATACTTGACACTCCTTGTGTGAACTAGATTAAAATGTACAGTTATCCCTTCCACATCATGGGGGTTAAGAGCACAGTGCCCCCAGTGGTCTGGAAAAATCCATGTAAAATTTTGTTGTCTCTCCCTTAATATCAGATAAGAAATCTGAATTATTATGATATTAAAAGAAAAAATAGGTTTATATTACATAATATCATATATATATTTTGTATATTTCTGAGTTTCAAAACTTTTCTGCATCATCTGCTGGTTGTTGCATGTCATCTGTGGCTTCCATAATACACCTCAAAAATTCCCAATTAATTTCTTATTGCAACCTGTGATATATCTCAATATTTCTAGCCAAAAGATGGGGTCATAAAAACCTCAAATAACAATTAATTATTTACACTCAGCAAAGAATTACACTCTTAAACACAGTCTACTTAGAATTAAAATGGTTTTTCATTTGGTGCTAGGGTAGGTTACCAAGAAGTGGAAGACTTCGCCTCAAGGGGAGGAGAACTTAGAAACATTCTTCTCCTAGAACAGAAGGAAGGCAAAAGCTTTTATAGATGATAGATGGGGTGTTTACTTGAAAATGAAAAGTTCCTTTTGGTGGTTGGTTGGGGAAAGCCTGGATACTTGTCATATTCCTGAGCATCCAGGGGAATTTTTTTGAAATGATGGTCCTGGTCTTTGGGCTTATCTCTGTCTCCTGGCTCCCTGTCAGGTAGTAGCCAAGCCTAATTGACTTTCCTGCCGTAGAATTTTATCTCTCCTTACTTTTTAGGTATGTCTGTCCTGATATCCAGTTGGTCAATCTAAACTTTAATAGTCCTTTAATTCCTCAGTAATTCTGTCCTATTATCTGATCATCTTTGGTTTTGCACAGGAGAAACTTCTGATTTATCCTAAACCCCATGCCAATTATATTTATTCCTTTTATATTGTTTTTATTGTTGCCTTTCTAAGTCAGTACATTTTCTCAGCTGTTAGTTTTGATTACAAGACATGGATGACAATCTGTTTCCATACTCCTTCCCATTCCTATGCTTCCATTATCCTATCTATAGTAAATACTTTACTGGAATATTTTTTTTTCTTTCTTTTCTATATCACCTGAGAGTTTTCTGCCTTTTCCCTTTTTTTTTCCAATTTTTTTCTCCTCTCTTTTTATTCTAATTTCTTACTTTTGATGATTTTCTTTTATTGTATTCTTTTATAAAAAAATCTTCTTTTGCTATGTTTTTCTTTTTATTTCTATCCCTTTCAGAATGATTTTTTTTCTTACTCCTTTGTAAGATATATTGTAAAAAAATCTAATTGCTGATCTTTTGACCAAGAAGGCAGTCTAAACTAGTTTTACTCATTTTCTAGACAAAAAACTCATACATTCAGAAGGAATTGCCTTGAGCCATCACTCAAAGAAAACTACACCCAGATCAGCTTGTTATAATGCTGGGAATTCTCCATACAGTTGGCTGCTTTGTAGAGATCTTATTGGAGCTCTCCCAGACAATAAAAGTATAAAATGTCCTATTTAAACTTATCTAACGTGTTAATAAAGTTCTTTTTGGCACTAGGCTTTTGTTCCTGTTAACTCAGTGTTCACACAATCCCTGAATCTGAACCTTTTGCAATCGTCAATAGTTAAAGGGTAAAGGGAAAGGCCTACTGTAGTCTGTCATCAGGGCAGGAATGGGCCCTGTGGTTGTGTGGGACAAAGGGGAAGGAGAAGTAATTAATGAGGAAGACATAGCAAAAGAATATTGTGCATATAAAGCACTATCCACTGTGGTAGTATATGAGAACTTGGTCTTTCTTCCTCCCCTCAATATCTTTCTGACATCATCATTTCTCAAGAGACTTCTGCTTTTCTCCTTTCCCTCAGTTAAAAAAAAAAAAAAGAGTGGCTAAAATTTCAATAAATGACTAATGATTCCCTAAAAGCTAAAGAAGATAAATACTAGTTAATTTCCATTACAGGAATAAGTTCTGCTTGCCAGGTTTTGGCAAAGGTCATTGCACGTCTGAAACAGAGAGTTCAATCTGTCTTTCTTTACAAATTTTGAAAAGTCCCTCTTTCCTGCAACCTTGGTCATGATTGGGTTATTGACCATTCCACTCCTTCATAACTCATCTTGTCTGATTTTACAAGTTCTGAATCTTCTAGTCCTCCAAGAGACTATCTCATATTTTAAATTAAAGCTAAATCAACAATCTAGTCTGATGGAGAGTTTTGACATTGGAGATCCCCTATTCTCATGAAATTATAGGCCAGAACCAAAAGGGGAAAAATGATAGCCTAATTTATTTTGGTTTCTTGTTTGTTAAATAACAGCAGGAAGAATGGGAATTAAAAAAATAAAAATTCTGACTGATCAAATAAACACACTGACTTCCTTTATTACCTTTCTATAGGTAATTCATGCTGTAGGGATTCGTGACATGACAGATAGACTGACTAACTACTGAGTCCCCTTCCAACACTAAAATTCTATAATTCATATGATCTCTGTCATGGGGGAAATTGGTGGTGGGGGACCTTATGTATTAGTCTTTAAAGTATTACACCCTCTCACACGCAAATCCAATTAGAGTGAAATAATCTTTTCTTTAGGTGCTAGAAAAAGGAACCAAGAGAGATAAACTCTTTCTTTTTTTTTTTTTTGAGATAAACTCTTGAGGGGGAAAATGGCTTAGATACATGATTCTTTTAAACGTCTTTCTCCTCAAATAGAAGAAAGGCAAAAGCTTTTATAGAAGGCAGATGGCATGATCGCCACCTGACAATGAAGTTCCCTTGGGGTTGGGGGAAGGTTTGAACGAGAAGTGGTGGTCCAGACTTCTGGAGTTATTTCTGTCCCCAGGCAGCAGCCACACCTAATGGGCTTATCTCTCTTACTTCTTTAAGTGTGTTTCATCCTTTAGCTAGCAGAACAGTTTAAAGGGTTTTTTTTGTTTGTTTATTTTTCAGGGAAATGAGGGTTAAGTGACTTGCCCAGAGTCACATAGCTAGTAAGTGTCAAGTGTCTGAGGTGGATTTGATCTCAGGTCCTCCTGAATCCAGGGCCGGTGCTTTATCCACTGTGCGACCTAGCCGTCCCCCAGTTTAAACTTTAATAGTCCCAGATTCCTTGATATGTCCCAACCCCATAACAATCTCTATGACCAATTCCCATGAGTTTGTGCCAGAAAAAAATAGAATAACTAAAAACTGTTCAATTTTGGCATCCTTTTAGCTTTAAGTAAGAACAAAAGCACTCACAAAGTTTGTTATTTTAAGTAACAAGTTGAAAGTCTGTAACAAGATTGTAAGCATGGGAGACATTTCTGCACTTGGGTTTGTGTTTCACTGCCCCTTTCTTTTAGGTAAGCAATTTTCAATAGTATCTCTTCACTACCCTTTCCTACCTGCTAACTCACCTGCTAATTCTATAAGTGCCTACTATACTTTGCCTTTGTTTAAATTACTTCCAAAGCAGCAGAATGAAATTCTTCTAGAGAAAGACATGATGTGGGTGACAAAGTGTCTTCTCTTCTCTTTCTCTAGTCCCCTTGCTGTGTGCCACCAGGTTAGCACATGCAGAATAGTGTGTCAAACTATTCCTCATAGTAAAGTTTTTCAGATGTGAGTCCTTTGGAAGAATTAATTACATTGAAGAGAGGTGTCTTTCCAGCAGTCGGTGCTATAATTCTCTCATTCATGGGGTGATGAGAAGAAATCTGCTCATTCTAGTTAAGTAAGAACCTAAAAAAAAAATAAAAAGCCTAATTACAGACTTTAGAAAGCAACAGAAAATTAGGAGAGAGAGAGAGCTAAACAGAAACAAAGAGGAAGACAGAAAGAGGCAGAGACATAGGCAAATACATAGAGAAAATGGAAATGGAGAAGTATAGAAACAGCCAGAGATTGCTCACAAGAACCTAAGGCTAAATGATTGAATCCTTGTTTGTCTTTATTTTTGTAAAAAAAAAAAAGTTTAAGGTAGAAATGAGAAGCATTGGCATACAAAGTTTTTCCTTTATGGGTCACCAGTTGAATTCCACTAAGGCTTTTAAAAACAAGTCTCTTACAGCATTGTAGAGAATTTCTATAGAATTCCAATCCACTGATTACTTTGAGGTTTGCACAGACTGTCACCCATGCCCATGAGCCTGGAGAAAGTTTCTGTATAATCTTAGAAAGGATTATGAGGCTCTTGAAGTCTTGTAATTGTTCTATACAGTAGAACACACTATCTCATTATCCGGTGAAGGCTATTGAAATTACATCTATGATAGGAATTGGCTGCAAGATGAATCAACCAAAATTGTCCTTAGAGGGACCATACATATGTATTAACTAGGATTTTTTTTTAAAAAAACACTTTGATAATGGCAAGCCAACAGGTTGAATCCTAGATGGAATCATGTATAGAAAGAATTAAGTCTGTTTTACCATACATTAGAAGAGAAAAGTAATACTATGAATTAATTAACTTAAACCTAAAAATTACACTTAAAATTACATTTAAAAATTTAGTTCAACTGCAATATTATATATAGCATTAGATTCAGAGAGGCAATATGGGGATTTGTAAAATTATGACAAATTTCAAATTAACTAACCTAAATAATCTCCTAAAGTCAGTTATAATTTGCAATAACATGTAGAAAAATCAGAGAGAGACAAGGCTAAATTTGTGCTAAGTGGGCATGGAACCAAGGTCACCAGGTTGTTTTTTTCAGTTTCCTTCAGATAGTTGCTTAAAATAGAAGAGTATATAGTGGAGAGATTGAAAAACATTCTTCACAACAGTTTTAGTCAGATCCTTTTTCATTTGAGGAAGTGGTGCCCTGAGGATGCTTGCTTCAGCCAGGGTGAGTATGATAAGAATGAAGGGATAAAATGAGTCTCTGTCTATAAGTCAGAGTAGAATGGAATCGAGCTACTCATAGAAGATAACAGAGGAGGAATTAGTTCAATATACAGATGTTATCTGAAACTGAATCATATGTCTCACCTCCAAGTGTGGCTAGGCTGGGGAAAGGCCAGTGCAGGGGATGAAACACTGATTCTAGAGTAAGAAGACATGGGTTAAAATCTCACCTTTCTGAATGTGATACTAAGCAAATCATTTAACTTCTCAGGGACTTAGTTTCCTCATCTGCAAAATGTGGAAGGTAGAATTGGATTATAGGGTAGCTGAGGTCTATTTCAGCTCTGAATGAATGATCCTATGATACTAAGTGCTTCATAGCCTGTGTCTGAAGAGCTGATTGAAAGTTCTATAGCCCTCCACCTCACAGGAGAGGCTTATTAACCCCAGCATATATTAGTGGACAGAAGACAATGCTTTTAGTGGGCCTAAAGATAGATAACTGCCTATCTTCTGGGGCAGAGTTATAATTACTAGCAGGGTATAATGGAGAAGTCACAACTGATGGAAAACATCAGTGGTGCCACACAGCAGGGGAGCAGATCCAGCATATATCAGAAAAATAAAATCTCCAGGAGAAATAAGCATCATGGCAGTGTTGGGAATATGAGTTGTCACTCTATCTTTGTCACCTGGACTAGTGATCCCCATGTGTGTGTAGCATACATTATGCTTTCTTTCTTTCTTTCTTTCTTTCTTTCTTTCTTTCTTTCTTTCTTTCTTTCTTTCTTTCTTTCTTTCTTTCTTTCTTTCATAATAAAAACTTTTATTTATGGTTTTGAGTTCCAATTTTTATTCCTCCTTCCCTCCCTCCCCTCCCCCTCCTAAGGTGGCAATCGGATATGGGTTATACACGTATGATTATGTAAAACATTACCATATTTGTCAATTTGTACACGAAAACTTGAATAAATGAAAGTGACAAATAGCATGCTTCAGGCTGTGTTTAATCTACATCAGCACTTTCTTTGGAGGTGGATAGTATGTTTGATCAATAATCCTTTGGGATTGCCTTGCATCATTGTATTGATGAGAATAATTAAGTCATTCACAATTTTTCATCAAACCATATTGCTATCACTGGGCACAATGTTCTCCTGGATCTGCTCACTTCATTATGCTTCGATTCATACAAGTCTTTCCAGGTCTTTCTGAAATCATCCTGCCTGTCATTTCTTATAGCACAATAATATTCCGTCACCATCATGTGCCACAGCTTGTTTAACCATTTCTCAATTGATGAACATTCCTTTGATTTCCAATTCTTAGTCACCACAAAAAGAGCTGCTATAAATATTTTTGTACAAATAGGTCTTTTGCTCCTTTTGGGGATATCTTTGGTATGTAAACCTAGCAGTGATAGTGCTGGATCAAAGGGTAGGCACAGTTCTATAGCCTTTGGGCATAGTTCCAAATTGCTCTCTAGAATGGTTGGTTCTTTTCACAACTCCACCAACATCCTAGCTTTCCCACATCCCCACCATTTCTGTTGTATTTACCACTTTGATAGGTGTGGTGTTACCTCATAGTTGTTTTAATTTGCATTTCTCTGATCAATAGTGATCTAGAGTATTTTTTGTATGATTATAGATAGCTTTGATTACTTTGTCTGAAAACAGCATATTCATATCCTTTGACTACTTGCATTATCTTTTCCCACCAAAAACATGTACATTTGTGGAGAACTGAGATTCAAATTTATGAGGGAAATATTCCATTGCCATTTAAAAAATTCTGAAGTGCCTTTTTTTTTTAAAGAAATAAATGTGTCCTCTTGCTAGGAAGTAAAATCAAGATATTAGTGAAGACTTTTGAACAAAAGTTGGAAGGGTGTCCTTACTCATAATGTATTTTGAAGTTTAGATAATTTGCTCATAAAAAACTGTCTTGTGGGCCTGTGGGTGGAGTATGTATAGAACTGAGTGCTATAAGTAATTGCAAATTGGAAAACAAAGAAAAAGGGAGGAACACCCAAGGAAAGTCATATTTCCCTTATTATTGAGAGTATTAATATCATTCCAGTCATTAAGAATTAAAAGGGGCAGCTAGATGGTGCAGTGGATAAAGCACTGGCCCTGGATTCGGGAGGACCTGAGTTCAAATCTGACCTCAGACATTTGACACTTACTAGCTGTGTGATCTTGGGCAAGTCACTTAGCCCTCATTGCCCCGCCAAAACGAAACAAACAAAACAAACAAAAAAACCCAAACAAAGAAACCAAACATTAAGAACTGAAAAATATGGAAGCAAATGGAGAAGCAGATGGTAGTTTACAGCAGGGGAAGGGAAAAGTACATGTTGGGCACAAGCAGTCTGAAACACATTATAAAAGAGAAATTACAAGGGAGAACCAAAGTAAAAGAGTCATCAAAGAAATTGAAATGATTTGAGAAGATTTTTACAATGGCAAGGAACAGTTAAAAAGAAAGAAGGAAAGCAACATGAAGTTGAGTGGAGTCTCTGCATGAAATTATGGGAAACAATGGATGAGAATCCCACAGAATGAGCAGGCATGGCTGGGTTGTGATTCTTCATTCTACATTACACCCATATTCATAAATTATATTTCTATTTTAGTATTCTAGTTGAGTAATAGAAAGAAAAAAGACATAATAGTGTGCTGTCAACTCTTCTTTATGTTTGCTAGTAGCAGAAAGTTCAGAAGTTAAGCCATGTCATTTCAGAAATTTTTAGACAACAGTATGTAAATTATATGGCTCTTACTAAACACTTGGAAAAAAGGGAAAAAAAGTTTCCTTTCAAATGGTTTTGCTTCTTTCAAGAGGAATAAAACTTTGAGGACTTTTCCCCAAAAAGTAACTAAAAAAGTATCTAGATATCCTTTTTACCTTAGTTTGCAATTTGATTTCTTCCTCATATAGGTTCTTATCTCCACTAGTCTTAGCCACCTGAGTTTAATTCTACAAGCAAACTAAAAGAGAAGAAATATTCATCTATTTTCTTTCTAAGTCTGAAGCCCTCCAAAAGAAACTATAAGCACTGGTCTCTGCCTCTAAATAAGAAATTAATTCTCTCAGATCTTTTCTCCTGAGACACACAACTTAACTCCTTGCCTCTCAGTAATTCTTTGTGAAAGTTGCTCTCCTTATGGGGTAAATGTAGGTAAAAGTATATGGAAGTGATTAACTTCCTTTACATTTGATGTTCAACCTCAAACTTCCTCCAAGTTGGTGTTCCAATGTACATACTTTTCTTTTTAAATGAAAGCAAGCAAGAGTTGGACTGGATGATACTTAAGATCCCCTTCAACTCTATTATGAATCAAGAAATGACCACTCTCTCCTTTGTCTCTGATTTCAAAAAGGAGTATTCCAAAGTGAATTTATTTTGCTTTAGGTAAAATGTCTTACAGAATTCTACATTTACTCAGTTAGGTCTAGCTTCCAGGTTAATCAATAATTTAGGTAGCATTTTAAAGTTTAAAAAGTGCTTTAGATGCATTATCTCAATTGATCTTTACAAAATTTCTTTAACAAAGAAAGTATAAATATTATTATCTCTATTTTATCTTTACCATTCAGACTATATACATTTGGGATGTAACATTTGAGGTGTTGGAACAGTAAATGACCACACCAACAACCAACTTACATATTGCTTTATGCCAGCCTATTGAAAAACAGACTATCACTATCTTCATTTATTAATAAAACAGACAAGAGTTGATTATAGTTTGGCAGCTAGGAGGTCTTACATTGAAGTTAATAACCAATTCATTTTAACAGAGTATAGCTATATCTTTCTAGTGGACACATGTGATCTTCCTTCCTAAAGGCTATTATGTCTCAACTGTTCACCAAAGGGTGTTTGCCTATGAACTCTTAAATTCTTCCACCTACCATGACACTGATGTCATATCAGGGTCCTTAAACCCTAGCCCTATTTTATTAGTGACCTAGGATTATGGAAATGAGATCATTTTCTCAATTATTAAAATTAGAGAATCCTCTCCAGTTCTTTCCTATCCTACATCTGTGAAATTTTCCAGATATAAGGTAGAGTATACATATTATCTACAAATGTATATATGCATACATATATTTACATAGGCAATATATTTTTGCATATATAAATAGACATACTCATACAATGTATATTTTTTGTAATGACTATATGGATATATATTCTTGTACATATGCATGTTGACACAAACATATATACATATATATGTGTGTGTGTATGTGTGTGTGTGTATATATATATATATATATATACATGTGTAGGTATGTGTGCAGAAAGAGTTGAGAAGAGGGCTCATAATTAAGAGCATACTCTCAGCCTCCTTGATTAAACTACATAATTTTTTAATTCTTTTTGGTGAGGCAATTGGGGTTGAGTGACTTGCCCAGGTTCACACAGCTAGTAAGTGTCAAGTGTCTGAGGCTGGATTTGAACTCAGTTTCTCCTGACTCCAGGGCCAGTGCTCTATCCACTGCACCACCTAGCTGCCCCCTAAACTACATAAATTTAAGGGTAAGTAAGAGAGATTATTGTCTCTCTTACATTAAGATTTTGATTCTTTCAGACTGGGAATGCTCACATTTGTACCTACAATCTGGGTTTTCCTGGGCCCCTGTTCTAACATGGAGATGTACAGGAGAGGTCTTTTTGAGTGTGCCTAATTTTCTTAAATTAGAGGCTGTTGTATGGCTTATCAGTAGGGTTGGTATAGCCTTCATTTATTGCCTGCCTGCATCTTTAACACAGAGCCCTTCACTCTCCTTTTCCATTTGTCTTTTCAACTGTCCTCCTTTTGGTAACTTATCTGCTGTGCCCAGCACAGATGACATGAGCTGAAACAGTGGGAGGGGAAGGAACATTTTTTGCCCTGTTTGCTTTCTTTTGCCCAGGCATGGAAATATTTGTTTCTATTTTGGAGTGTTTGTCCTCTTTTGTTTTGGGTACCTAAGGTGATTCTCATGGGACTAGGAGTAGGAGCCAAAATGACCTTGGAGTCATGATTGTGGGTAGGATGGTATAGCAAACCAGCTCAACATAGAAGCCCTAAAAAGCAAGAGTAACTGGGACTTGAGTCTAAGGAGGATTTTGGATTTGAAACTGGGATTGTGGTCTATAGGTTCCTGTCTATAGCTATAAAACTAATCCCCCTTCCCTCCCCAGAGATTGAGTTGTTGGACAGGTAACAGAGGAAGGAGTTTTACCTCCCACATGTGGGGAAAGTTTGGATATTTATGTTTTTGCCTTTGCGAGTGATTATTCCTTTGTAAAAGCTCCTGTCTTATACATATTTCATGTGATTGACAATCTAAGTGGCCTGTTCATATATCATAAAGAAAATTTAATTTCTTCAGGGAGTAAAACAAAAGTCATCCCATAAAACATATTGTATTTTTAAGGGGGAAAAAGTATACCCCATCTGCATTACCCAGACCCCCAGTCATGAAAATAGATTTAAGTCTGTCTGAGGGATGACTATTCCTCACATTCAAGGATCTCTGTGGATTCACATTTTGAAACTATACATCAGCCTTCACTGAAGAGCTTAAATTTAATAGTCAGTCAATTAACACAATTAGTTCAAAGCAAAGACTTTTACTTAAAATTAATTGAATGAATAATAGTAACAAAATTTTCCTATATAAGTCTGGGTAGCACTCTCCCACAAATATACATAGCGTCAGTGAGGAAAACATATAGAATTCACTGGCAAAGAGGCACAGGCATAGGGAACACACTGCTCAAAGAAAATCACACCTCAGTCACTGATAGGCTCCAATGTCCTTTCTTTCCTCATGGTGTCCTCATTCTACTCTCCATGGGGCAGTATGTCAGCTGGGCAGGCCAATCTAATGATTCTCATGGCTTGTTCCTCTTCATATCTGAGCATTGTTGTTGTGCTCTGGGTATGGAATCTCCCAATGATTATGCTGAACAACTAGCAGAAATAATTGCTGTGGGGAAAATGAAGAATCAATTCTCTCCCCATTTTGCATTTGTCAATAGAAGAGGTGTAGCAGAAAAGGCTAGCATCAATTCTCTCTTAAGGGATGGTCCCTTTCCCCATATCTACCTCTCTTCTACATTGCTAGCAATAATTTCTACAATGAACTCTTTTGAGAAAGTTTGCAGAGCTTGTGAGCTTGCTTTGTAAAGGCCATTAGGAATGTGGTTAATCCTTCAGCTGGTCAAAGGGCAGCTTTCTTGTTATTCCAAAAAGTTGATGGAAGAACTTCATAATTCCTTATGGAGCAACAAAGTATGGGTGACTTCTTTATGCTTACTTATAATCTTTGGATGGTTTACTTCTAGTCTTGTACTTTTTACAATCAGAAAATAGGCTCCTCAGGGAGTGTAACAAGGTCTCACAATCTTTACACAGTATAAAATGATCCACTTTAAAAACCTTATAAGGGTTCCTTTATAAGGAACTGATGTGACAGAAACCAGAAAGGGATAAAACTTTAACAATCCATAGTCATTTTTATCTGGCCCTTCTGCAATATAATAAACTGGACTGAGAAGATGAGACTTAATTGATCCAGAGTTCCCTAATCAACCCTCAATAATTAGATGGGTATAGCAATGTAACTAACAAAAGGTATAAAGAACCAGAGTCAGTGAGACCCAAGTCAAATCCAACCTCTGACTTAAACCACCACTGTGACTAGGTCAAGTTACTTAGCCTGTGAATGTCCAAGGTAATTTTCCAAGTAGTATAACAGGTACCAGCTGCATTGGTAGGAGAAGTGGAGTTGCTTGCCAAAAATTTACTATAATTACACATACAAACATGTGCACATGCACACACATAATATGTATATGTGCATGTGTGTGCATGTGTATGTGTGTGTAATCACATGCAAATAGATTTGTAAGTATGCACATGACACAATGGATAGAACACCAGGCCTGGTGTTAGCTGTGTGACTCTGGGCAAGTCACTTAACTCTTTTTGTCTCAGTTTTCTCATTTATAAAAGGAACTGGAGGAGGAAATAGCAAACCACACCAGTATCTTTGCCAAGAAAACCCCCAAATCTGATCATAGATGTGACTGAAGAAAGACTGAACCACAACAAGAAATATATACAACACATATGATAAAGTAGTAATTATTCTGCTATATGCTTGTGTATACATGTATACATTGATAAATATGTAAGTTTTACTTTCAATAAATATATACAAATCATGTATGCATAAATAGACTTATCTATATATTCAGATATATTGAACCTAAATGTGAACATATTTATGTCTTACATTGCTAAGGCAACTTTCTATCTACTACACCCTTGTGAAATATTTACATAATTTGGCCTAGGTATGTAATTTTATTTGGTTCAGAGAGATTCTTCATAAGGAAACTCCCTCTACCAATGCAAATAAGCAACCATTCAATATTTCATGTGAGATAGCATGACATAGAGGGCATAGAGAACTGCCTTAGAAGTAAGTCAAGTCTAATTAGATTTAGTTTCCCAACTCTGATGGATCTTGACTTTGTGACCCTGAGTACATCTCTTAGCCTTAAGAATCTCTTTAATATAATATATTGCAAAATGGTAGCAAGGATCTGCTTTGATAGGGAGGGTTTCCACAATAGGAATTCTGTACATCAATGAAAGGTCCAAAAGGAAAACAAAATCAGTATATAACTAGAGCTAGGTGACATAGTGGATAGAGTGCTAGGCCTGGAGTCAAGAAGACCTAAATTCAAATATGATCTCAGACCTTTACTAGCTATGTGACCCTGGCTAAGTCACTTAACCTTTGTTTTCCTCAGTTTTTTCATCTATAAAATAGGGTAAAGAGTTGCACTTACCACTGTAATGATTGGAATGATGCCACCTGCTAAGAGAGTTACTGTAGGAAAGCTCCACCATGAGGAGAAGGTGTCTGAGGGCAAGACCTGCGGCTTTCCTTGGTGTCAGAAAATGACTTTTGCGAGTCGGTACTGTCAATCAAGGCTACCAGTCAATTAGCTTGGAGATGTGTGTGCGCGTGGATGGGATGTACCCTGTTTCACAGGAGGCTTGTGGGATGAAGGAGGTGTGGCTCACTCTCTTTCCTGAGGACTCTCATGCATAGTGGAGCTAAAATGCTTGTTCCCTGAGATAGATAGATGTAGGCATCTAGGCCTCTTTCTCTCTCTTCACTAAATTCTTATTCTCCTTAATAAATGCTTAAAAGGCTAACTCTTGCTAAAGCTTATAATTTATTGGTGACCGCTCATTAGATATTTTAGACAGACTAGCTAGAATTTTAACCGCTTACACCTCCCAGTTTTGTGAGGACAAAATGAGATGTTTGTAGGGTGCTTTGCAAACTTTAAAGAACTGAAAAATTATATTTTGTTATTATATTATATTATTACTACTATATACAGATAACTCTGTGCTTGCTTTAACAGCACATATACTAAAAACAGATAACTATACCTATCATGCAAACATTATTCACCATATAGGTAGAACTTCTTTTCCATTATAGAAGAAACAAAAGCAACCATAAAAACAATAACAACCTAATTATGTCTAGATAGATCTGTACAGGTTTATGGAGAAAAATAGCATCAGCTGTCAACAAGCACAGTGACTGATTTTTCTCCCTTTAAAATGAGAGACAAATAGGTAAATGTCACCAGGCTCAAACATAATGACAAGAAAATGGCTGCTTAAACATTTCAAACAAATAAAAGGGTGAGAGCTTGCAATGAGTCAGAAAGAAAAGAGATGGAATAAATTGGAAGTTAGAGATTGGAACCAAAAAGGGAAATTGTGAGATTATACAAATTTTAGCAATTTAAGGCTGATATTTTGGAGGCTAAGGGAAGGTGGAGGAGGGTCATGCTTCGTCAAAATGTCAGATTTAATTTGAATACTTAAAATCATATAGAGTGGGCACGAATAATATTAATGACTAATAATATGACTAAGGGTTCACATTTATTCTTTATGATACTTTATGACACATTTATTCTTATGATACTACAAGGTAGCTTCCATAATTATCCTGATTTTCCAGATGAGGAACTGAGGTTAAGACAGCTTAAGTGATTTGCCCAAGGTCACATAGTTAGAAAGTGTTTCAGCAGGATTGGAACTCAAGTTCAAACAGTCATTCTGACTCCAGACCCTGCACTACCTAGCTGCCTATTAGGACACTGGGGCAAGAGGTTAGAGATTAGAGTAAACCATTGGATTTAATTAGTTAAATATATGGTTGAAATTGGGAAGATTGGGAAAGAAAGTCAGGGCAAGATTCACGATCTAAGAAAGTACTAACGATTGGGGTACTGAAGGTCCCCCAAAGAGCAAAGAATGGGTTTCTTCAGGAGTGAGGCCTTCCCCCACCCCTACCCCCATGTCCACCACAAGTTAGACTGTAAATTCCTTCAGGACAGGGATTGTCTTTCTTTTATTAAAAAATTGTATATCCAATGCTTCCCACAGGGTTTGGCATGTAGTAGGCATTTAATATCATTTTTACTGGATTGGATTGCTAGACTTCTTCTTCCTTTAGCTAGAGAGAAGGCTGGCTGTGTTGTTGTCCAGGATCTGCTACACTATTATATAGGTAGAGTTGGAAGGGACCTTAGAGAACATATAGTTCTCATTTTGCAGATAAGGAAACTTGGGACCAGTGAGGATAAATGCCGGCTCATAGGCATTTGGAAAATCCAGGATTTGTATCTAGGTAGTTTTCAGAGGAAGAAATCAAAACTATCATTAGTCATATTATATAAACAAAAATGTTCTAAATCACTAATAATTAGAGAAATGAAAATTACAACAACTCTGAGGTATCATCTTACACCCATCAGATTAGCAAAATTGACCAATAAAAAGAAAATGAAGAAATATGAACTGGTAAAATTATTTTGAAAACCAATTTTGAACTATGATTCCAAGATCCATTAAACTATGCATACCCTTTGATCCAGCAATACTGCTGCTGTCTATTCCCCAAATAAATCAAAGAAAGAGGAAATCGATCCATCCATATATATAAAGATATATACAGCAGTTCTTTTTGTGGTCTCAAAGAACTGGAAACTAAAGGAATGCCCATCAATTCGGAAGGTTTGAAAAAGTTATGGTATTTGACAAAGATGGAATAAATACTATTGTGTTATATAGAACGATGAAAGGAATGATTTCAGAAAAGTTTGGGGAAATTTTTGTGAGCTGATACAAAATGAAGTGAGCAGAACCAAAAGAATAATTAGCATAATAACAATATTGTAAAGATAAACAACTTTGAAAGACTTAGAAACTGATCAACAAAATGACCAAATACAATTCCAAAGGAATAATGATGAAACAAGTCATCCACCTTCAGAGAGAGATTATGGAGTCAAGTGCAGATTTAGGAATATTTCCTTCCTTCCTCCCTCTTTCTCTCCTTTCTTCCTTTCTCTTTCTCTCTTTCTCTCTCTAACATCTTTCTCACTTGCTTGCTTTTCTCCTTCCTTTCTTTTTCGTTCCTTCTCTTCCTTCTTTGCTTCCTTTTTTCCTTCCTCCCTTTCTTTCTTTCTGTTTTATACATAGCTACCACAGAATTTATTTTGCTTGGGTATGCACACTTGTAATGGTTTTTGTTTTTCTCTCCTCAATGGGTGGCAATGGTGAAGAAGTAGGAGAGAGAAAATTCAGAACTGAAAATAAAATTTTATATGTATACATATATATAATTGTCCAAACAATATTCACATTATACATCTCTGATTTGCATAAACATAATTTGATGATTAGCCAAATCAAATATTCTTTGTAAAGAAAGAATACAAAAACTTTCAGTTATAGAAAGGCTATACCAAATCATCAATAATAAAAAATACAAACCAAAATAACTCAGTTATTCCACCTCATATCTATTAGCATTTTTCTACATCTAAGCTATTATATCTAACATGTTACAAGCTGCTAATGGCATTTCTAAAACCATGGAAAAGAAACTATTTTTGCCCTTTTCAACATTCTATAGCCACTTCCTTTGTAAAGCCTTCCCTAATCTCCCAGACTGAAAGTGATCTCTTTCTCCTGAAAATTCTTACAGAATTTGACTGTTCTTTTCAACTTGTCCCATTCTATTTTGGATAATAGTTGCACACATGCCTTAGTACAACCTGATACCTAGTAGGTTATTAACTCTTTGAGGGCAAGATCTCTCTTGCTTTACTTTGGGTTAGGGGTGTCCCCTATGACGTTCACAAGGTACTCAACCAAGGTAATGAGATTTTAGGGCTTCTCCAAAATAAGTATGGGTATGCTCACTGATGTCCTACTGAAACTTAAAGAAATTAAACAATATTTTGGGAAGGAGTAGAATCTATCCTTTTTTATGATCTACAAAAGTACATGGGTAAAACAACTTAGTCCCTTATACCTACTTTTCACTTTCCTCTATTTGATAATTTTATGTCCATGTTACATAGTAGATAATATACTGGACTTGGATTCAGGAAGAGCTATGTTTGAAGCTCACCTAAGACATCTATTAGCTGTGCCACAATGGGAAAGTCAACTAATTTCTTTGAATCTCGGTTTTCATATTTATAAAATGAGAGAATTGGACTTGTTGATTTCTAATATCCTTTCTAGCTCTAAAGCTATGATTGTATGATCTTATGATAGTAGATCCATTCTGGTCCTGGTGGAAGGAAATATGTTTGATCCCTCAGGAATTTCTTTCAGTTGCCTTAAGGCAGGAGCATAAGTGACCATCATTCAATCTACCCTCTTTTATATTTATAAATATCTTAATTAAATAATGTGAATATTCCCTCAATAAGTGAAGACTTCAAATCAGGCAAATCTCATTCTATATAATTTTTGATACAGCTTTCCCATAAATCCTAACTGGCATATCTAGCCATAGCATATCTTGATCCCCTCTTATAGGCCATTTAACATTTTATGGGTGGCATTGCAATGCTTGAGATGTCCATATTTAATAAATGAATTTTAAATTTGAACTGCATCTCCCCTTCCAGTGTTTTATTTTTGAGTTCCATTGTTTCCCCCAGTTATCGTTCTGTTATTTACTTCAAATTCTGCACTAAAATAAGATTTGATTAAAGTCAGTGGGTTGGAGAACAGACAGACAAAACATGCTTGAGCCATGATGTCTCCTGGCAAATCTATTCACCTAAACCAAAGAAGGAGAAGACCCTTTCCAATTTCATTTCAAGGTCACTAACTGCTGGCTTAAAAAGTTATTCCTCAGGACAACTGACCTTCCCATTTTATTTGAAAGAGGGGAAAAAAAACTTTTTCTTTTTTTTTTTATAGTAGGAGAAATATAATCCAACTACAAATTCATCATTTTTCTCTACAAAAAAAAAGAAAGAAAGAAAAGAAAATAAAAGATTTTGATGTTGTCATGAAAGGATAGTTGCCTGACCTGGCTTTACTTGTCAATAATTTTCAAGGAAATAAACAAAAATGCATGTAAACATTTCCCCCCAATTTGTGATGTGCAGTCCATAAAAAGAAAATGCTAATCATACTAATTTCCTCTTAACAGCAAAGTGGTGCATAAGTAATCTATTAACATGCAAAGGCCAATAAGGTTAAGCTATTCAAACACTGTCATTGATTTCCTCACTTTTCCGATATGCTCACTTTTCTTCATTCAACTGGTATTAAGTAATATTTTTTTTTCTTCCCGGGAATATTGTAAAACTTTGCTCCCTTGAGGCTCTCTGTAAGGCTCTGCTGTTAAAACATTAATTAAGGGGAGGTGAAGTATTTGACTAATCAGCAGACAGAGTCTGTAGGGGTCCAATGCTGAATGACAAATGCCAATATCTACTTTAGGTTTGTTGGATCAACCAGCCAATATGGTGAAACTGATCCATCATCTTGTCACCAATTCCCATAGCAGTCTCTGAAGCCTGCCAATTAAAAAAAATTGTAATCACTATACATCACTCAGCACTGATCACAGCCACATGATAAATAGGATTCTTTACTTTCTTTTCTGTTCAGCACTTGATATGTGTGTGTGTGTGTGTGTGTGTGTGTGTGTATTTAACTTTGTGACATTATTCAAGTTAGTGTATAACTCAAATGCAAAATGAAAGGGCACCCTAAAAGGGTTTTTTTTTTTTGTCTCTCTGCTTTCTTTTGTTAGAGACAAAATTAACATTTTGTCAAATGGGTAAAATTCATGTAGGCTTTTGAAAAGTGACTGTCAAATTCTTTAAGATTTTAACTCTAATTACCTAGGATTGGATGATTTAATGCATGCTTTCTTGCATTCAGAATATTTTATCTTGTTCTTTGTGAATACTAAAAAACTATGTAAAGTAGAACATTCTGGAAATAGTTGAACCTTCTGAGATGTTGACATGTCTTAAAATTACTATTATATTGAGAAGATAAAAACACATCAACACCTTTTTAAAAAAAGTATCACAACAAAATTTCAGAAATGAGTTGCCAAGAAAGTTGTGTGCTTTATTGAAAAGGTTAGATTTCAAGACTTGGGTTCTATAGGTGGTTCTGTTATTGTCTGTGTGACTTTGGGTGAATTGTTTAAACTCTCTGAACCTGTTTCAGTTTCTGTATCTATAGTGGTTAGATAAAAGGATATCAAAAGTCCCATTGAGCTCTAAATTCTATAAAGACCACAGCTGTTATTATCTTATCCTTCCCCAGTGAAATAATAAATAGATCTGATGACCAAAGAACCTGTCTCAATTAAAAAGGATTTAAATTAGGTACCTTACATTTTTTGTTTGTTTTTGCTTTGTTTTGTCTTGTTTTGTTTTGTTTTTTGCAGGGCAATGAGGCTTAAGTGACTTTCCCAGGGTCACACAGCTAGTAAGCGTCAAGTGTCTGAGGCCAGATTTGAACTCAGGTCCTCCTGAATCCAGGACCGGTATTTTACCCACTGTGCCACCTAGCTGCCCCCTTACCTTACTTTTTATAATTCATGCAATTGGGCTGTCTAGGTGCCAAAAACTTGAAGGTATCATCCAATGAGTCTGAAAATATGTGTAATTGTTTCCTCTCTATGCCCCAGTCCCTAATAATGACTTGTACCTATAATTGCTTTGACAGGTGTTAAGTGCCATACTCCTCTCCTCCCCTGCCAGCTAAGTAATAAATGCTTAAGGTTATTGTTCATTAGACATTTTTCAACTGACCAACATGTTCCTACTTGAAGAACAAATTAATTACCTGAAGTTCTATGACCTCTTCGGATTCTAGGATTTTCATTTGTGCTTCATTCCACAGTACTTTACACACAATCCACTTATTCCCCACCCTAAGTGAAAGAGCTGTCAACAAATAGTATTGATTACTAACCAATATTGTCCATGGAAATACCTGAAGAGTAAAAAGTAAAAAGAAAAAAAAAAGTAAAAATAAGAGTAAAGAGTAAAAAGGAGGCATACTTCTGCAGCTTCAAATTCATACCCAAAAGTTGTCAGTAGACAGCAGCTCAATGTCTTTTCCACTACTCCTCCCCTTAATGTTCAAGACCTCTTAAGTGGTCTTAAGTTGTGTTTGCCTTTAAAAAGGAATCATGGTGGGACTGGAGTCCTAAGCAGAAGCACATAAAACACTGATGATGTTTTAGCTTAAAAAATAACGCCTCCCCAGTGACAGATGCTGCTGAAATCAGTGGGATTTATTTATTTATTTGCCTTCTGTCTGAACAAAAGTTTAAGTCCAGAAATTAAAATTCAGTAGACAGGAACGCAAGTCAAGAGCTGTACCCTAGGTATTGTTTTAAATCTTTTATCTGATACACACTGATGAACAAGGCAGCCTAAAAAAGCTCCTCTAGTCATTTTCTCAAACATTGAAAAGCAACAACAAGGAACGAGATTTACTTGTATAAAGCAAGTCCTTGCTAAAATATTCACAGACCAAACAAAAAATCAATAAGGAAACAGAAGGCTAGGGAAATGAAAAATCCACATTCTGAATTCCTAGTGTTGGGGTTTGTGCTAAAAAGTAATGATTTAGAATGAGTTATTTAAATGTTCCACTGTCTTTTTGGCATCTTCTTAGGAACTGCTTCAAATTGATCAGAATTGCTAATGAAGAATGGTAAAATTGACTTAGGATCATTTTTTTTTTTTTTAGGCAATGGGGGTTAAGTGACTTGCCCAGGGTCACACAGCTAGTAAGTGTCAAGTGTCTGAGGCCGGATTTGAACTCAGGTACTCCTGAATCCAGGGCCGGTGCTTTAACCACTGCGCCATCTAGCTGCCCCAGACTTAGGATCATTTTTGAACTGTATGGTTTCTGTTTAAAAATAAACCTTTACTTAAAAAAAAAATATTATATGCATGAAAATTTATTAAAGGAAATTTGAAAAGTTGATAATTTATTTTAGTCTCTTGAAAATGTAACAAATATTATTTATGTACATATATTATACATTGCATATATATATAATTTTTAGATTAATTTTTCTCACTTATACATCTTAAGAAATAATAATAGCAAGAGTTTATTTAGAACTTTAAGATTTACAAATCATTTTACAAATATCATCTAATCTTAGTCTCATGACAACCCTGGGAGTTAAATTCTATTATTCCATTTTTATAAATGAGGAAAGTGAGACTGCCAGAAGTAAAATGACTTGCCTCTGAGGCTGGATTGAAACACCTTTCTTAGTCCAGGTCCAACACTCTATTGCTAGAAGTACACAGGAAGGAAGGAAGGAAGGAAAGAAAGAAGGAAGAAGGAAGAGGAGGAGGAGGAGTAAGAAGAGGGGGAGGAGAAAGAAGAGGAGAAATCTCCATATCCTTCATTTTGGGGGGCACCCTGAATATTTAATTACATTATATATCATATTTTGTTCGGCCATTACTAGTCATTTGACATACAGTTGATTTTTAATGTTTATTACAAACAACACCATTATAACAAATTTATTATATATACATATTTATTACATACATATATAAAATATACATTTTATATGTGTATATATATTTATTACATACACATATAAAATATTTATAAATATTTTATAAATATTTTTGTATTTATGTTAATAACTTCCTTGGAGCAATAATCTCAGTAATAGGATCTCTAGGTCAAGGAATATGAATAACTTCCTAAATTTCCCTGCTTAAGCTCAAATTTTTATTTAAAATGATTGCACCAATTCTCCATGATAGAACTTAGCTCTACCAGCAGTGAATTGGTGTGTTAGTTTTCTCACAGCTTTCCAACAATGAATTTTCCCATTTTTCTCCCTCCCCCATTTTTGGGATAAATGAATAATTCTGAAATAATACCCAGGGTTGCTTTGCTTTGCTTTCTCAGATTATTACTAATTTTGTTATTTAGAAAGACAACTTTCCATTCTCTTCTGATTTTTAAATTAAAAAAAATATTTAAATTGTTTACCATTTTGGGACTTGTTTGTAGAATGTGGTAAACAATTCTGATATAAATTAAATTGCCTTTCATTTTGTCCAGTGTTTCTTGATTTAAGTCAGTTTCACTCTATTTTGTGTTTTGGGATTGTGGAGTAATAGACTACTCAACACAATTTGTTCTGCATCTGCATTATTTCATTTAATCCAAAGATTTTCTGATTTTTATTCCATGCCAAATATTATGTGTTATTTATATGTGTGTATGTGTATGTGCATATGTATATGTATATATACACAAATATATTTTCATATATATCATACTAGTTTGAACTCAGAACATACCCTCCTATTTGTTTTTTTGTTTGTTTGTTTTATTTGTTTTTTTTTTTGCGGGGCAATGGGGGTTAAGTGACTTGCCCAGGGTCACACAGCTAGTAAGTGTTAAGTGTCTGAGGCTGGATTTGAACTCAGGTACTCCTGAATCCAGGGCCGGTGCTTTAACCACTGTGCCATCTAGCTGCCCCCCCTCCTATTTGTTTTAATTGTATTCCTTTATTATTTTATGTATATATATATACATAATGTAGTATTTACATATGCATGTGTATATACTTTACTGATAACTTTTTGTTTTATAACACTGTCATTTATAGAAAATGAGAATCCTTCCTTGTAACAAAGAAAAATAATAAAGTAAAGGTATCTGACATAGTGACTGATGATGTTTGAAATAGTCTACCCTTAAAGTATCTTACTTTTCTGCTATATGGAGGAAAGCCTACTTCATCATGTGTTTGGGGTTTTTTTTTTGTTTTTGTTTTTTTGGTTACTAAGGGTTTGGCATTCTTTGAGCAATCATTTCATTCACATTACTATAATCATTGTATATATTGTATTTTCCCTCATTAAAAAAAATTCTGTTTTCATCATTTCATTCAAATCTTCTGATATTTCTCTGAATATTATTGTTTTTAATTGCCTCTGTGAATTTTAATCATATAAGGTAGCTCCTGGCAAGGGTCTCCCTCTTCTGATATGAACTACCTCCTTCCTTACAACTTGATAATTCACAAAACCAGCATGATTCACAGGTGAGAGTTGAACCCAGGTCTTCCTTACTCTGACACCAGCTCTCTATCTACTACACCATGCTGATTAGCACATTATTTTTAACTTCATAGTAAAAACTCATATATTTGTATTACCCATTGTTTTAGACATTACACACTTTAAAATTCACCCATTTTATTTTCTTACTTTATTAGACAAAATGTACTTTGCAATAAGAAGGAACATTGCTATGAATATCTTGGTAGTGTTAAGGGCTAAAATTCTAGCTAAACTGTCTAAAATATTTAATGAGTGGTCGCCAATAAATTATAAGCTTTAGTAAGAGTTAGACTTTTAAGTGTTTATTAAGGAGAATAAGAATTTGGTAAAGAGAGAGGGAAAGGCCTAGATTCCTATCTATTAAAGGGAGAGCGCATTTCTAGCTCCACTCTCCACCAGAGTCCAGAGGAAAAAGAGTGAGACCGAGTGCCAGTCTCTTCCTTCCTCCTCCCACTAGCCCGCGTCACTTCCTGACGCCAAAGAAAAGACTCCTGGTCTTGCCCTCAAAGACCTTCGCTTCATGGGCGGAACTCTTCTACAGTAAGTCTCCAGCAGGTGGTGTCATTCCAATCGTTACAGTTCCCTGCTTTGTTTCCTCAAGAAACGGTACGTTTCCTTGATGAAACAGTCAAAAATAACAGAATATAATAACCTATGCTAACTAAGAATATGATAATATCAATATAGAAAAGGGAGAGAGGAAAGTTTTGTCCAGAGGGGCGATTTTTTGTCCTCATGAACTGACGCTTTGACATTGGTCTTGCAAAGGGAGGGCCTCTGCAGAGAGTACATGTTACCGATGGTGTATATTATAACAGAAAGAGAAAAGAGAAAAACAACAACAACAAAACAAAACTGTTCACTTAAAGTCTCTGAAAGTCTTTTTTCAGATGTCCTCTAGGCATAGTGGTGGAATGGAAGTCTTTTCAGGGGTTGATGTGTGGATACTGGTAATCAGCCAGGAAAATTTCCTACAAAATTGAGCTTAACACAACTTTAAAATAGCTTTGTCAATAATCAAATCAAACAATCAAAGTTCTCAAAAACATGTCTAAGGGAATTCAGAATCTTAGTTGTTACACATGAAACATATAATAAAACAAAAATTGAAACTTTCTTTAAAATTAATATTAATATAGTTCCCCCTTATGGAGGGTAATTGAGAAGACAATTGCTGAGATATTAATCTTTAAAAATAATTTTTATCCTTGTTTCATCACTTTTTGCATCATCTGACTAATTATCCTCATGCCATTATGAGAAATTTAAAAATCTAATATAATTGGTAACAGATATCAAGGCCAAATTCAACACTGTTATTTATCATGACACCTGAGATAATTATGAGGGTTACCATAAAAGAACAGAGAAATGATGGGATATGAGCATTCCCACACTTGATCAATATATACTGCCCATGCAGTATGCCAGGCTTAAAATAAGTGGATGGAATATATGTCCATGACACCGAACATATTGGAGGAATCTGAGTCAGACTTAATCAGATGCATGGGATTGAGATGTCCATGGCATCAGGCATATAGGAGGGAGCATAGAAGCCAGGTGTAGAAGTGAGATGGGTGGGATCAAAACTTCCAGCCATCTGTACAGTATTGTGGGGAAAAAGAAAATAAAATATTAAACCAAGAGAATCCAACCTCAACATTTGTCAAAAGCTGTCCCTCGGCCATACCTTGACTTCATGCATGTCTCCCCTCATGTGACACTTCAGTGTCTGCTCTTGCATGTATTCCTCTTTTGATTGGATGGCATCTTGGCCAGCTGGCATCTGATAACTCAGAATAAAGGCAATGTCTTAAATGATAAATTTCCATAATCCAAGTCTCATATGGATTTAAAAATTGAGGATAATAAATGATGGCAAAAAATGTGAATACATCTTGACTCAGAACACAATATATAATTATGCAACAATTTCAAGTAATACCCCCTTTTTTTTTAGTAGGTATACAATTACTTTTGTGAAAAATCAGAACATATTTAAATACAAGTTAAAGCACAACACGATCTCAAAGAAAACTTTTTAAAAAAAAAAATAAGAAAACTTTTACAAATGTACCTCTCTTTTTTTTTTTTTTTTGGAATATGCTCTCAAAAATAATACTTCTAGAATCAATTTACACTTGCCATGGCAACCAATTTGCCAGGGAAATTCTTTAAAGAGTTTGATCAAATAATCAGTTGAGAGGAAAAAAATAGCAAAAACAAACAACTCAGAATATGGGAGCACAATATTCCTAGAATTAACACTGTATAATAAAATCAAAACCATCCTGCAATGTTTCAAAATTAGATAGACAAATGAATAGAAGAAAATACACATGGAACAATAAAAGACAATGAAATTCAAACTAAGGAAATCTAAATGAATATGAACTTAATATCAATAAGAGTATTATAAAATATAAACTTGATCACATGACTATAAAAAGCTTTTACAAATATTCTCCTTGTTTTAGAAACTAAGTATAAGACACAATCTCAAAAGCATGAAAATCTCTATGAAAATAAACCCATACCATTAATTTCAAAATGTATATGTGATAGCATAGAAATCCTATGTAACCTCTGACCTGACATTAATACTCTGAGTGAATTCAGAACACTTTTGATTCCGGTATCTAAAATCCCCAATACTCATATCAATACCTTGCTGCTTACTTCTACATTTCTGTAAAATATATAGCCTTCCATGGCAAAAGAAGTGGAGTCTTGAACTATGGTGATGATTGTCATTCTTATTCAGCTTAAGTTTTTCTTCTTTAACCCCTCTATATTGTCTGTCAGTCTTTTCACCATACAAATGCTTTATAAGATTACTAATTAAAGACAAAAGCAGATTAGCAAAATTATGAACAAAATGAGTATATCTGGAATTTAAAGGGTTTTCTAAGGTTGTCTCAGAAGCACAGCCAGGCTGGGGAAGGGCTGAGCCTGAAGCTGCAAATGTAGTTAGAGAAAGTTGCACATGCACATTAGATCTCTAGACTTCCTGGGCAGGGGAAGGAATGGGCTTGGCCATGGGAGGAGTAGAGGGTGGGGTCTGGAGAGGAGGGGAGGGACCAGCGCAATTTGAATCAGATTTGATTTTGAACTCAGGCCTGGATTTCTCTTCCCCCACTAAAGCTTCTAGAGGGTGGGTCATTGCCTCCAGGCATGCAAAATTAGAGCAACAATTAGTATTAGAACTGGGAAAAGCTGCAGGAATTTCTTCAGGTTTCTCTGAAAAAGCATGGTTGGGAGAGGGAGAGATATTTCCTTGTGTGAGTAAGTTGCTGGCTCTTCTAACAAAAATAAAAAGAAACATAGAAAATCCACAAAAACAAAGCATTAACATGATCTTATCTCCCATTTGTCTGGTTAAACAGACTAAAATCAAAAATAGGGTAATTAGGGAGTTTAAAAGGTCCATTTGAAAAAATTTAAAGGGAAAACACAGCCAGTACGCCAGTACTTAGTTAAAGGGAGAGGGTAGGGGAAATTTCTTACCCAACCAGAAGATCAGAAGACTGAGGTTTAACTTTCCTCTTCGTGGTCAGCCATCTGTTAAGGGCTAAAATTCTAGCTAAACTGTCTAAAATATTTAATGAGTGGTCGCCAATAAATTATAAGCTTTATCAAGAGTTAGACTTTTAAGCATTTATTAAGGAGAATAAGAATTTGGTAAAGAGAGAGAGAAAGGTCTAGATTCCTATCTATTAAAGGGAGAGCGCATTTCTAGCTCCACCAGAGTCCAGAGGAAAAAGAGTGAGACCGAGTGCCAGTCTCTTCCTTCCTCCTCCCACTAGCCCGTGTCACTTCCTGACGCCAAAGAAAAGACTCCTGGTCTTGCCCTCAAAGACCTTCGCTTCGTGGGCGGAACTCTTCTACAGTAAGTCTCCAGCAGGTGGCGTCATTCCAATCATTACAGTAGGTACTGGGTATGTATTTATGACTTTCATTTCCTTTGGTTCTATTCCCAGTAATGATATTGTTGGGTCAAGTGGTATGGACAGTTAATTCACTTTTTCTTATATAATTCCAAATTAATGTCTAGAAGCATTTGAATATTTCATAACTGAACCAATAACATTGGTGTGCCCATCTTTCCATAGCCCCTTCAAGATTCTTTTTTTCTACACTTTGTTATCTCTTCCAATTTTTAGAGTGTAAGACTAAAATAGTTTTTTCATTTACATTCCTTTTAGTAGTGAGTAGGAGCATGTTTTCAAATGACCATTTTTAATTAGTCTTCTTCTCAAATCCATTGTCTTGATTTTCCTTGACCTTTAATTGTTCAACTGGAGTTTTGTCATTCTTTTATTTAACTCTACAGCATACCCTTTTGGAAAATAGATTGTTAATCTCTAAATTTGTAAAGTAGTTTGGGACAATAGTATCATTTTGAAATATTGATGCATCACAGTGCATTAAATAGCTCTCCAATTATTTAGATTTTCCTTTGTTCTATAAAATTATTTATGTAGTTATATTTATACAAATGTTGTGAATGATATGCTAACTCCTAGAAGTTTAATGGATTGTATCATTATTTTAAATGGAATTTTGTTAACAATAATTAAAAATAATAATGCTCGGGGGCAGCTAGGTGGCGTAGTGGATAAGGCACTAGCCCTGGATTCAGGAGGACCTGAGTTCAAATCTGGCCTCAGACACTTACTAGCTGTGTGATCCTGGGCAAGTCACTTAACCCTCATTGCCCCACAAAAAAAAAAAAACCCAAACCAAACCAAACCAAAAAAAATAATAATGCTCTTTATTCTCAATTTAAAATATTGTTTTTCTAAGTAACCCATCATGTTTTCTGAAAATAAAAATAATTTACCTCATTTTTTACTGTACTTATGACAGTACATTGATCCCCCCCATCCCAATTCTTATAACGAGCACATAAAGAATAAGAAATAATGGGGGGGGTAGTAATATGTATGCTTGTTTAACCCTAATTCTATTGGGAACATTTTCAAAATGAGCAATTACTAAGTGCCTACTATGTGCTAGACATTGTGTTTAGCACTTATAAGTACTTTATAAATACTAAGAACTTACAGATACTAAGCATTTTGTAAAAATTGTGTAGATAATGTTATTACACTCATTTTAAAGTATCAGAAACTGAGGCAGACAGCAATTAATTTAGTTGATGATAGGCTGGATTTGAATGCAACTCTTACTGACTCCAGACCTAGAGTTCAATCCATTGAATTACCTAGCTACTTCTCATTTAAATGAATCTTTTAAAACATATTATGGAAAAAAAAACTTTCATTTTTTTTCCCTTTTTTGTTTCTTTCATTTGCTTCTTTGTTTCTGTTTGATTTACTACAATAGGTACTATTTCTGAAGATTTTTGTTTTTCTTCTGTAATAAAAATACTTTAAGCATAATTTAGCAACTGAATTCAGATGAATTAGGTTCAAATCTTCCTGATACTTATGACATGCATGACTTTGAATTAGTAATTTATTCTATATGTAGCTAAGGAAATCCTTTAGGACTCATGCTATGTCAAAAATAAAAAGCAATCTAGGTTGGTGGTGGGATTTTTCTACTAGGAATTTCTTAATTAGATGAAATCTCAGATCCTTTTCAAACTCATGAATTGATATAACATGTCATTTTTTATTGCTACACTGTTAATCTATTCATTGTCAATTTTATAATTTTGTTATTAAGTTGATTGATTACATCAATACTATTACTAATTTTAAGCCATCTTTGCACTTTCAAACCATTCTTGAATTTCCCCCTTTCTTTATTTTGGACATTAAGACAGTATAGTCATCCTAGTATTTCATCACTGATTTCATCTATACTTTCTGTGAAATCTTTCAAATCCAGTTTCCTGAGATGGAGATTATAGATCCAACTATTTTTTAATTTCCCCTCTTTATCTATTATGAGCATAAAGAAAATATGGTTCCTTCTTCCACTGATACTTCAGTCACCTTATTGGTAAAAATCTAGTTCAGAAGAGTTATCTTCTGCACAGTTTTTCTAGCTTTTGAATAATGAAATTTTCAAAAATGTAAGTTATCAACAGCTCTGCTTTTAACAGAAAACTCAGAGATATGCAAATAGTTGAAGTCTTCCATCACTACTGCATCATATTTCTGTGACAGATTTGTCATATGTTCCCAGAACTTGTTATTCATTTCTTCTTTATGGCTAGGTAATCTATCATACTCCCACCACAAATTAACTTTTGTTTCTCTCAACTTTTATTACATATCCCAGTTAGAGATTCCTTAGATCAACATATTTTCTTAATATACAGTCCTAATCCATTGCCCTCTTTTGCATACAGCATAACCTTGACATATTTTAATTATGAGTAATATTCTCATAAGTGATGGTGGTTCCCATGAGGTCAAATCTGACATATTGTGTTAAGACCTTTATTTTTCTCATTGCAATTACCCACATGCCACATTTATTTACAAATAAAATGGCTTGCATTAATTACTGTTTATCCATTTTTATATTACTTACTAAGAATTGTTGGACCTTTCCAGTATTATTATTCCAGTATCATACCTGTTATTATCTTTCATATCTGACTTGTGTTTGTATTTGGTCAATTTTCTCCCTTCCTTTCAAGTTTCAGTTTAAACTCTCTTGAAGAGATTTACAAGTCTACAGGTAAATATATATTTACTCATCTTCATTAGATTCCCTCTCTCCTTCACCAAATGTACATTATTTCTACATCTCAAGTTCTAGTTCAAAATCCTACCTCTGATGAAATTTTAAAGCAATTGATCTCTTGCCATGTCTTCCTTTTCCTTATCAGCCTCTACTTTCAATTGGCAGTAGTGATTAAATATTGTCTATGTACCCTTGAGCTTTTAGCTCTCTACTCAGAACTTAACACTCCTTACCAGTGCTTCTGCATTATGACAGATTCCCTTGGGATAACTAGAAGTGGGGAATGGTTGTCAGATTTGACAAATCTCAATAGGTTCTTCTTCATCATGTTGTCATTATGAGTATATGGTTGGTCAAAAGCAGCTCAGTGAAAGATCAGTTTTGAGAGAAGAATCCAGATCTTACAAAATCTACAAAATCACTTCTCAAAGAGAAATCATGGCCATTACAACTTTTCTCTTCTCATTGTTACCTAAATGTCCCTTTTGCTATTGGTATCCATCAATTCTCATCATTATTCAGTGGAGTATAAGACACTTCTTTTTATTCATATAGGTCAACCCCAATATCTATGCGAAGAACCTCAAATCTATCAGATGAATCCAAAAGGTTTGAGAATCCTTCATTCTTTTCTTCTCTATATAATTTATCTATCCCCCACCCCCACCCCCCATACAGACTTCTGACCCAGCTTATGCAGGGTTCTCTCTTTGGGATACCCTGAGTGATGCTGATTTTTGCCTCACATTTTCTTAAGAACTCTGACACCAAGTGGCAAATTTGTTTGATCTTCAATGGATTACTTCCTATATATTAAAGTATCTTTAGCTACTACACATGAATACTTCTTTAGATACCAAACACCCATCCATTAGAGGACCTATTTTTTTTGGTTATTCTTCCTTTTCAGTAGAGATTAGATAGTAGACACCTTGTAGTTATGTCTTGCTTCCTCATTGTTCTATCATCTACTGTCTCCTCGCATATCTTGTATTTTCACTCCATTTTCTCCCTCAAATTACAACACCCTAAAAAATGAAATAGAGTGGCATTTTTAGGTGTCCTAACAGAATTAAAGGGCATCAAAGCCATTAATGGAATCATTCAGATTTTTTTTTTTGCAGGGCAATGGGGGTTAAGTGATTTGCCCAGGGTCACACAGCTAGTAAGTGTCAAGTGTCTGAGGCCGGACTTGAAATCAGGCCATCTTGAATACAGGGCCGGTGCTTTATCCACTGCGCCACCTAGCCACCCCCATCATTCAGATTTTAAAAAAACATGTTTTTTTTCTGGAATTATCTCTGTAAGTGTCAACCGTCTTCTCACCTCTGATAATAGATATATGGTCAATAATTTGGGGAACAATATTGTGTTTAGAATTCCTCTGAGGAATAAAGTTGTCTGTTGTTTTCTTCATGGTGAATTTGGTCTGACAATCTTTTCAAGGTTCAGAATGGTGTGAATTAAAACATCCCACTTATAAACTGCTCAAAATTGGTCCTTATAATGGAAATAGCATCTCAAGTAAAAATACATTGTCTTTGCTAGGTCATGATATAGTGTCAGTGGTGCAGAAGGCTGCAACTGACTGACAAGTTCTTGATGCAGCCTCATTCCTTAGAATATTTTAAAAGGACATATCCCTCTTACTTACCCCACCTCCAGTACTTTAGATGAATATTTATGGATGTGCAGTATTTTGAAAACTAGATAAAAACACTTATACTGACTTTAAAGCAAACATGAAGTATTTAATTGAGTAAAAGAGTATCCTAGCTTTCTTAAAGTCTGAGAATGTCATGTTTTCATATATTGATAATTATTAGAATAAAACCTACTTGTATTTTATTAGAATGGAAAGTTGGTCCTAAATATTTCAATTTACTTCCCTTTGTTCAGGCAAATGTTAAGCAAACTCTTAATTAGCATGGACAGTAGATACCTGCTCCTTCTTCACTAAAATTCCTTTGATTTAACTGATTTATATGAATTCACATTACTCCATCCAGTAGAATGCAAACTTCCTGAGAGCATAGACTGCTTGTTTTCTGTCTTTGTATACCCAGAGCCAGACAAAATACCTGCAATGTAGTTAACATTTGATTATTGTTTATTAAGGAATGAATTGACTCTTCAAAACAGTTTGATCCATGTAAAAGACCAGATATCTGTACCATTAGTTTGAAGTAATCTCCGTTGTTCAAGAGAAACAATGTTAACAGTGACTTGTTTTGAAATCTTTTTTTTAAAATGTGAAATAGTTTCCTTTCATCAAATGTGAAAGAGTTGTTTATGCTTGAAAGAATTGCTTACAAGTCAAAGCAGAATTAATGAACCTTTAAAAGCTAATTTTAGTATTCTCAGTAGCATACTATCTCATACTACACAATTAAAGACATAATGGGAGAAATGACTAATCAAACATATCATTCTCTAGTCAAGTGCAATAATTCAAGATGCATAATCTCCCAAGCAAAAGGGCCAGAGAAGTCCGGAAAAAAGTAGAAACTGTTGGCATTATGAGTATATGGTGGGTCAAAAGTAGCTCAATGTAAGATCTGCTTTGAGAGAAGAATCCAGATCTTACAAAACCTACAAAATCACTTTTTCCCAAATTGAACACTTTTAAGTCATTATTTAAGACTATTTTTTTTCTTTATGGTTTTTTGAACTCCAATTACTACCATCATGCAACAACCAGTCATCATTAGAGAATCCATAGCTTTGCAAGTTAGTAAAAAATTATCAAAGGGAGATACTCCTAGTCCATTAGATTGTGAGCTCTTTGAGGGAAGGGACTGCTTTTTGCTTCTTTTTGCATCTCTAGCACATAAGCACAGCTCCTGCAACAGAGCAGATGCTTAATAAATGTTTACTGATTGCTCAGTTGAAAAGTTCTGGACCATGTTTGACTCAGTTCAATCAAGTAGTTAAGGACTGGAATGAAATGGCACAGTCATAGATCATCTAGCATTTAACAAAAAGAAGTTTAC
Organism: Dromiciops gliroides; assembly: GCF_019393635.1. Taxonomy (NCBI): domain Eukaryota; kingdom Metazoa; phylum Chordata; class Mammalia; order Microbiotheria; family Microbiotheriidae; genus Dromiciops; species Dromiciops gliroides. Next base: position 563,539,009 of record NC_057861.1, on the reverse strand, counting down.
TTAACAGCAAGGATAGGGCACTGATTCAGCTGAGTGCAGTTTTCATGCCCTTGTTTGCCATGATAGTGTTCCTAGTCAAAAGCCCATGTCAAGTCTGACCATCTCTTCCTTGGCTGGGATTTTGTTTTAGCCTACCAGGAAAGAACTAGCCTGGCCATCCTGGCAGGAACATTAACAGATGTTGCTCCTACCACACAAATAGTAAAAAAGGACTAGATACAGATATAATGATGTAGATGTGGATGTGGATATAGATGTAGATAAATAGATAATACACATGTATATATACATACATACATATATACATACCAGCATTTATTAGACAGCTAGGTGGCACAGTAAATGGAATGTTATACCTGGAGTCAGGAATAATTGAATTCAAATTCAGCAGCAAATCCTCATTAGTTTTATATCCCGAGTCAAGATATTTAACTTTGTCCTGCTCAGTTTCTTCATTTGTAAAATATGGTTACTATAGTACCTAGTTCCCAGTGTTGTCCTGAGGACAAAAATCAGACAGTTTTTGAAAAATGCCTTTCAGGGGGCAGCTAGGTGGTGGAGTGAAAAACGCACCAGCCCTGGATTCAGGAGGACCTGAGTTCAAATCCAGCCTCAGACACGTGACACTTACTAGGTGTGTGACCCTGGGCAAATCACTTAACCCTCATTGCCTCCTCACAAAAAATAGGAAAAAAAAAAGAAAAATGCCTTTCAAACCTTAAAGCATAATATAAATTTTAGTAGCTATTATTTATCTAAGTGTGTGTATATAGTATATATTTGACCAAATCCTCTTAACCATAGATACAAAGATACTTTTGTGAGATTTAAAATTGGATATAAGAGCATTAAACTCCTCTTTAACCTTTCCCTTACATATCTCTCAGACCAGTAAGAGAAAGAAGCCTCTGAGTTTTAATTAGAGATGGATTACTTAGCTTTTATTGTTTGGGAATTAATTAGCCAACAAACAAGGTGATGCTGATTAGAGAAATAGGAAAGTAGAAAATACAAATAAATAATCTTAGATCTAAGCTTAGTGTATATTCCGTATAGAACTCACCAAATCCCAAAGCCACCTCTGAGGCTGAGAACCGCGTCAAGCACGTGTTGTTACGGAGGACCAGGCTGATCACTAAGGACCATGCTGTCAAACCTGAGTCAGCGTGTGTGTGCAGAGCAAGAGAGAGCCCACTTCCGTTCTCTCCTTGTTTTTAAACTTGCACCCCGGAAGTGGAGTGCTTAGCAGACACAAGGCTGTTCATCATGGGCTCCTCCCTGAAAGGGCAGTCCTTCAAAAACTGGTGTGCTTCAGTTATCACTAACCAACTCTTAAATCTTAGTTAAAAGCTTTCACTTTTTACCACACTTTGTTTACCTCAGATAGTCTAGAAATTATAACCAGCATTCTTTATGGCTTAGGGCAAGCCATATTAACTGGTTCTCAGTACTTTATTCTGCTTTCTTTTGTCCTGTGCTGTCAAATGAAAAAGAGCAGAGGGTAACGAAATAAAAACAAAACAAAAAACATGTTTAATAATGATAAATAAGGTATCTCATTTAAACATGACCACAACTGGGAAAGAAATAGAAATCCAAGTAAAAGAGATGAGCCATATATCATCCAACATTGATGCATTTAAAAATAGCATATTGAGATCAGAATGGTATCGATCTGTATATTCTATATAATGTCTATATCCTACCTTCTATTCAAATCCTTTTTTAAAATTTGGTTCAAAAGTAAGACAAAATAGTCATTACACAGAGTCACATATTCTTGAAATCTCAGGGTTGAAAGGGATATCAGAGACTATTTAGGCCTGCCTATATTCAAACCAAAATTCTCTCTATAGAAAGAGTGGGACTCAAAGTTGAAAAAAAGAGGGAAGAGGCAGAGTCATCTTTGTGAAATTGAAAACCTCTTTTAACGACCTAAGCCTTCTCTGAAAACAAAGACCCATCTTTTTAATACTAATATTTTATCTGTGTGGCTTATGGCAACAAAACTTGGAATACGACAGCTTCCAAAGAATTAAAAAGTTGAATACAACACAGAGGGTAATGGAAAGGCTTATGAAGGGTGAAAAGAGGATGCGACATATATTTAGTATAGACTTTTTAATTCAGAGGAGAATGTATTATCAAGAAATTTTATGATAGGAAGAGAAAATCAGCAGGCCATGTGAAAAGTAAAGTTTGACAGGTGGTCTTCTAGAGTGATCCACTGCTGTCCTTGTGATATCAAAAGAAAGTGAGGAAGGAATCTAGCAGATTATGTGGATCCTCTATGGGGGATTTATGTAAGGACATGGAAAAGAGTCACAAAACATGGTCAGATATGTCTAGATTGAAATCTATTTCTTTGGAGGGAACTTCCAAATCAAGGAATTCAGAGAACTATGTGTATCTATTTTATTGGTCGTGATTAAAATGTCCATTCTTAGTTTTATCATTCCTCACACTATACTTATAGGATCATACTTTATTTATATAATTGTTATGGGCCTAGCACCCCAGAAGTTTTCTGGGGTATATCAAAGAACCTTCTCCTTGAGAAACTAAACCAAAGGACAAACACACCTGAAGAGATAAGGGGAACTGGATCAGGACTGAGCTAGCTCCCAGACCATCACCCTTCATTCCAGTCTCCTCCTCTCCTGGGGAGATAAGATTAGGTGTGGCTGCTGCCTTTGTGGCCTGAGGAGCAAAGAGATGGCTTGAAAGATCCACAGCCACCCCTCACCCAATTCCCCCAGCCACCACCAGTGGGGGATGGTCCTCCCTGAACAAGGGAATTTTCTGGATGATCACCCCCATAAGTCCTCTATAAAAGTATCTGCCTGTCTCCTGTTCAAGGAGATTGGTACTCTGTGCCATGCCTTTCTCCCCATGAGAAGAAGTCCAGGGATTTCTCTCTTGATTTCCCTTCCCCAGCCCCTAAATAAACTATTATCTTATTCTATTGGATTTGTCTGCATGAGGGTATAACTCTTTAAAGAGCAATTCCTAAGGAACTCAAACCCCTTCCCCTATTCCAAACCCCTATCTTATTTTCCTGATAAAATAACCATCCTCTGTTTTCATTTTTATCTTCTTTTCTTACTTAAAAAAAACCAAAAAACTTAGTCAAGAGGTAGCTAGGTGGCGCAGTGGATAGAGCACCAGCCCTGGAGTCAGGAGGACCTGAGCTCAAATTTGACCTCAGACACTTGACACTTACTAGCTGTGTGACCCTGGGCAAGTCACTTAACCCCAATTGCCTCACAAAAAAACCAAAAAAAACTTAGTCAATGAGATGTTTTATATTAATATTAAGACTTTTAGATCAGAGGTGTCAAACATTTGCTGAGTGTTAAAGATCCAGATTAAAATGTAATTGAGAATATTTAACAAAATAAATGAAAAATACAATAGAACATAGACAATGTTAATATGTGGTTTTTTTAAGTGAATATGTGGCCTTCAGGGATTTTTATGGATGATTTAGTGGTCTGGTTTTAATTAAGTTTAGATAACTTCCTCCTTTTTCTCCTCATTGAAATAGTTTTTGTTTTTATTTGTTCAGAATTTCATTCTTGAGAGTTCCCTGTCCTTTCTGGACTGAATTTAACTTTCATATGAGCATTCTTTGTTTATTGAATTATTGAGGATTTCTTCTGTTAACCTGGAAATTAAGGAAACAATACAGGAGAAATAAACCTGAGGCTAGGAATACCAAAGATGGGGACTGAGGACCAGTTTATATGGGGTAACAGAACAGAGGAGCTATGAAACTGCCCTTGGGAAAAGTAAGTTTCTCACAGACAGAAACTATTTAATGTAAATGAATCTTTTTACATAATAACCTAAAATCCAGGAAGTAAGCTTGGGAATGTTTGGGAGGAGAAAGTTCATTTGGGGGAGATCCATAAGCAATCAAGAGTCTGGAACTGACAAAGATTGGTTAGCCCCAGGCAATTCATTTGTCTGGGAAGGGGGAATGGGGGGGGATCACTCAGTTCTCAGTAAATTTGTAGTTATCACTTCACATGAGTATGACTTAATTGCAACTATTGAATGAATATAGTGTAGTGCACAGAGGATCAGCCTGGGAATCAGGTAGACCTTAGGTTCACCTACATGTTCACTGTGTGATCTTGGCCAAATTATTAACTTCTCTTTACCTGAGGTGCCTTCCTGAGATTAAATGATATATTATATTAAAATGATTATCATAATTTAGCTAAAGGAAAAATAAAATGAAGTCAAATATCATTTTGTTATGTAATGGGGGAAATGGGGTACGGGGTTGGGTTAGGGGTAAGGGTTCTTAGGAATTCCTCTTTAAAGAATTATACCCTCTTGCACACAAAAGTAGTTTAAAAAGTAGTTAAAAAAGATGGCAGTTTATTTAGGGCCAAGGGAAGGGAAGGGGGGGAGAGGGAAAACCATGAAAGAAATCCTTGGACTTCTTATGGGGAGATAGGCACAAAGGATGTGGCTCAGAGGTACCAATCTCCTCAAGCAAGAGACTGGCAGGTACTTTTATAGAGGACTGATGGGGGGAGGGGTGGCCATTTGACTGTGGAAAGTTCCTTTAGTGAGGGAGAACCATCCCCCACTGGTAGTGACTAGAGGAATTGGGTGAGGGGTGGCTATGGATCCCTCTTCAGAACACAAAGGCCGCAGCCACACCCAAATTTATCTCCCCAGGGTAAGGGAGACCAGAATGAAGGGTGTGAATCTGAAGCTAGCTCAGTCCCATTTGGTTCCACTTATCTCTCTAGGTGAATTTGTCCTCTGGTTTAGCCTCTCAAGGACAAGATTTCTTGGTGTGCCCCAGAGAACTTCTGGGATGCTCTGCACCCCATGACAATTATAATCAACAATTGGCCCTAGAAAAGAGATGAGAAAATGTACCTTCTTCCTTTTGTTGGACAAAAAAGTCTTCTGATCCTCCATATTTAACCATCATACCTTTGCTATCTTCTCATCCTAGAACTTCCCCCACCCCTTCTGTACTATTCACACTGACACACTGATCTGCCCCTATTCTTCCTGTCATCTTTCTTCCATTGTTGAGTTCCTCTTCTAACTTATTTGAGATAAGGTCCAGGTCAGATTGAGGCAACTAGGTGGTACAGTAGATAGAGTGCCAGCCCTAGAGTCAGGAAGACTTCATTTGGTAGCCAAATCATTATATTTGCTTTGGTAGTTTTGCTTTGGTAGTTCTTTGTGAGTTCAAATCTGGCCTCAAACACTTACTAGCTGTGTGACCCTAGGCAAGTCATTTAACCCTATTTGCCTCAGTTTCTTCATCTGTTAAAGTGAACTAGGGGAGGAAATTGCAAGCTACTATAGGATCTTTTCCATGAAAACCCTAAATGGGGTCGTGAAGAGTGAGACATGACTGAAAAAACAACTGAACAAAAACAACAGCCAGGCCAGCTATCCTAGTTTTCTCTCTGGGATCTGCATCTGACTCTAGAGTTGTCCATATGCCCCAATATGAGTGCCTTTCTTCATCCCTAGCTGTGAAAAAATGGGTAGTTGTCTCCTCTCAATGAGGATAGAACAGTCAATCATACTCCTCCTGACCTGTTTTTAGGACAAAGGTCTCAGATCCCCTCCTCCCCCTCTGGATAACAAAATCACATGGCTCAAGGAGCCCTGGTCTCAATAAGGTCCACTCCTGAGTTGTGTCCATATAAAGAAGAATAAGGTCCACTCCTGAGTTATGCCTATATAAGGAAGAGGAATGGGAATATTGTATTCAGATTAGCTAGTTTTTGCACGTAACCCTTGAGTGATCGAACCAACAATGAAAAAGGGGCAGGTCCATTTGAATTAGGGACTAGGGTTTAGAACAGGGCCTGGGAGTACCCTTTCTTTGCACTCACTAGTTGCACACTAGGGTGCCTCCTTCTCATGAGAAGGAAATAAAAGAGCCTTTGTCACATTGCTGCTGAGTTCCTGAGAATTATTGAGAAGAGAATTGTTTTCCCTCACACTAGCTCTTCAGCTCTTTTTTTATATGTTGTCTTTCTCCAATAGAATGTAAGCTTTCTGATAGCAGGAACTCTTTCTTTTTTTCTTATGTTTGTATCTCCAGCACTTACCAAAGTGCCTGACACACGAAATGATTAATAAATATTTTGATTTATTTTTTTGACTTAGAAAGTTGCATAGGATGTGAGATGTAGCCATGATAGTCATTAGTTTTGATAAATTGTTCCTCCTTTATTACAAAGGAAAGCTCTTTGGGTGGTAGTAGTGGGACAAGAGCAAGAGGAAGTAGAGACAGAAATGATTGTGCAAAAGGCATAAAAAACAAAATGAATAAAACAAGTTGATCAGATATGCTAGTGATATGTAAACAATCATAATGTAGCTCAATAGGTCATTAGTAGAACTAAAGTAAAGAATTCATACATACACTTTTAGCACATTGAGATATTTATGAAGATATTTCATTATTTTCTCCTTAATTGACTTGGATTACTATCATTTTGTTTTATTGGGTTTTGTTGGCTTAAAATTTTATTGCTATAAATGAATCTTAAAACATGTATCTTATATATGTTGTGGGCCCAAAGTACCCCAGAAGTTCTCTGGGGCACATCAAGGAATCTTGTCCTTGAGAAACTAAACCAGAGGACAGATACACCTAGAGAGATAAGCAGAACCATATCTGACTGAGCTAGCTTTGGGACCTCCACCCTTCATTTTGATCTCCCTTACCCATGGGGAGATAAATTTGGGTGTGGCTGCGGCCTTTGTGTCCTGAAGAGAGAGATGGCTTGAGAGATCCATAGCCACCCCTCATCCAATTCCTCTAGCCACCACCAGTGCGGGATGGTCCTCCCTCACTAAGGGAACTTTCCACAGTCAAATGGTCACCCCTCCCCCCATCAGTCTTCTATAAAAGTACCTGCCAGTCTCCTGCTCGAGGAGATTGGTACCTCAGAGCCACGTGCTTTGTTCTATACCTATCTCCCCATGAGAAGTCCAAGAATTTCTTTCATGGTTTCTCTTTCCCCCCACTTTCCCTTCCCTTGCCCCTAAACTACCATCTTGTTCTAACTGCTTTTGTGTATAAGAGGGTATAATTCTTTAAAGAGGAATTCCTAAGAACCCCTACCCCTAACCCAAATCCGTACCCTATTTTTCCCCCATAACATATGTGCTCATCAAAAATTTTGAATGAAAAAAATGCATATATTTGAGTAAGCATGCATTACCTAAAAGTTCACAAATAGTGTAGTTGTATGGTTCACTTACTGTAGGGGTATGATATTTACAGAGTAAGAAAAAATACAGCAAAACTATGTCATTTTATGATGGACAAATGACAGCATAAGTTATGGGATAGTAAAGCAGAAACTCAATAATTGTGTATTCTGGAAAGAAAATATATTGAAAAAATAAGATAAGCTATATTATTCATAACATGATATAAACTATGTAAATGATCAGATATATTTCCCAACATTTCTACCACAAATGCAATGAATGCCCTATATATACACAAGGCAGTAACTCTTTCAAGGGATGTTGGTGACTTCATAAACCATGGAAGCAAAATATAAGTGGTTTTGAAATGTAACATGAACAGTGCATACTGGAGAGTTATAGACTTCTCTTATGTTCAATAAAGTGCATATTATTTAAAATACATTATGCATTTATAACTTTTTATTCATTCATCTTTTTGAAGCTCAATATCCAATCTCAAAACTTATTTTAAAAGCTGGAAATTCAAGAGGTTAATTAGTAGTTCCTATCATTCAGGAATATTTTCTTGGACAATAATGCCATACGTTTACTGGAGGGGGAAATAATTTAGAGATAAAATTAGATAGTAAGAGAAATCTCTGAGATTAGTAAAAATAATTGAAATATAAAATCAATTTCCCCAGTAATATGCATAGAACTAAATAGGTATAAGATACAAAATATTGAAGTTTGATTTTCCTTGAATATGTCACAATGAACAAATGCCAACTCTTAATTCACAAAATCCAAATCACTTTAATCTTTTCAAAAACATTATTTTACATACATTGAATTCTACCTTGCAAATACCTTCAGCCATGAAAATGTACCTTTTCAATAAGATGAGTTTATAAAGCCTTAGAAAACACCAGAGAGGAAAGTCTAGTTCTTGTCCTTCCACTGATAGAGAGAGATGAAGAGCTTGCCTGCTCAAGTATCCTTGGTAATCATTTATTGTCAACCTTCTAATATGGAAACATATTAATTTTGTTTTCTCCAACTCAGCTCCAACCAAGGAACAGGTCTCAGGAAGTAAGCACCAATGAGGTGATTTGCCCATTGGCCCCAAGACATAGTATAGAGCTTGAAATGTTTACCTGTTGTTTTCTCCAATACTCAGAGAGTCCTGAGGAAAAGGTCTGAGCAAGAAGGATGAAAATTACAAAGCTAAAAGTGGCACTTTGAGAAAAAAGGCAAAAAAGTGTTTCTGGGGTCTTCTTTTTCATTAATGGAGAGCAGAAGTATGACTTTTACCCTTATTCTTGGATAGATAACAATTAATAGTGTTGTTCTTAAGGTGTTTGTTCATTTGTACATTTGTTCATCTCTTCCTCCCTCATTCCCTCCCTCTCTTCCTCTTTCTACCTTCTTCACCTCTACTCTCTTCCCCTTTTCTTCTACCCTCCCTTTCCTTGTCCCTTCCCATTCCTACTTTCTTTCTCTCCCTTTATCCATCCAATATTCTATTAAAGATCCATTTTTCCCTGTAGAGTTATAATAAGTTTTGTAAGGCAAGTTATTCTTTATTGTAAACCAAAATCTTTTACTTTTTGGAATGATATATTCTAAGGCTCCAGTTTTTCATAGAAGGTTACAGGTCTTGTTTGAACCTAATTCTTTAGCATTTCAATTGCTTGTTTTGGATACTTGAAGTATTATTATTATTATTATTATTATCATCATCATCATCATCATCATCATCATCACATAGGCACTCTGGATTTTGCTTATGACATTCTTGGGACTTTTCTTTTTGGTATTTTTTTTTATGTGGCAGTTGGTGGATTCCTTCTATCGTTACTATGCCTTCTGTTTCAAATAGATTTGGCTGTTTTAATTTATGAGTTCTTGAAATCAAATGTCCAGGCCTTTTTTAAAATCATAATTTTTGGTGAGTTTAAAAAAAATATTTTATAGCTTGCATTTTCTTCTCTTTTTTCAGTCTTTTGATTTGTTTTAATATTTCTTGCTGTCTCATGGAGTCCTTGTTTTCTATATGATCTATTCTAATTTTTAAAGATTACAACTCTTGGACAAGGTTTATTACCTTCTCTTCTGTGTTATTCATTTTCTTTCCTATTCTTAAACCCACTCATTATTTAGGATTTTATTGTTAAATCTCCATTTGGGTATGAATCTTTGTTTGTGGTCCTAAAATCAATGGTTATTTTTATTGTATTATAGCCAGTTAAGGATGTAGTAATTATTTCTGCCTTTTTACATTTGTTTGCAATATTTTATATAGTTTTCATAAAAGTTCCATATGGTGCTCATGCACACACATGTACATATATATATATATATATATATATATACATATGTATGTATATATTATTTTGCATTCTGATTTTGAGGATGTCCTTAATTTTAGTTTCTCCAGATTTAAAATAAAATTCCTTATTTCCCTTTTGTTTATCTTTCTGTTAGACTTATCCAAAGTTATTGAAATCTTTTGTTACTGTCAATGTCTTCTCATAGATCAGATAACTTTTCCTTTATGATTTTGGATGTTTAATGTATTGAAGCATAAAAGTTTATTCCTGATATTGATTTGTTGCCTATAATTCTTTTCAGCATGATCCTTGTTTATCTCTTTTTTTAGCGTTTGCTTTAGCTTTGCCACAGTACAATTGTAACTCCTGCTGTTTTTGGATTTGCTTCATGCATAGTAATTTTTTTCCATCCCCTCAATTTTATTTTGTGTATGGTTTTGTTTTTTAAATGAGTTTCTTCTAAACAACCATTATAGGATTTTGTTTTCTTATCCAATCCATTATTTTTTCATTTTATTGGATTGTTTAATCCATTCATATTTAAAGTTATAAGAATTAGGTTTATATTTTCTTCTATCTGTGTTTCTATGAGCCCTGTGCTCACAGACAATGTGCTAATCACTGTGTTGTTGCCACTTCTGGAAGTTCCATGATATGTTCTCTGGAGGTTTTTTGACTACTCTTGGGTTTCCTCAAGGGACATTTACACTTTCCCTTCCTCAGGACCCAAAGTTTTGCAGACTTCCATCACTTATCAGCTGGGGCTTACTCTGTTGGGTGATGGGAGTGTGGGTTTGTATTGCCCTTGTCCTTCAATTGACTCTGTGTGCAGTTCTGAGGTGGAAGAATTCACTCAATGGGGTTTCTCATTGAATTTCTTGAATATTGTTTGGTCTGGTGTGAATTACAGATTTTGCTAGAGTAGATATGTAAGAACTAAATGATCTGTCTTCTATTCAGGTGGTCATCTTGACAGGAAGTCTAAATTTGCCCTTTGGTAAATAATTCAAAATTACAATTGTCCTTGTTGCTAGATTTTCTTTATTTCCCCTGTGTTACACAGTTACTATAAAAGTTCCTTTGAATTTTTTCTAGGGAGTTCTAAATTGTTGCCTCAGAGTTTCTTTCCTTGCAATTGTTTATAAAAGTATTAAATATGTCACTGACAGGTTTTAGGAAAAATGAAGAATAAAGCTGGCTTCTTTCAAAACACATGATAAGCCTTAAAGCACCTGAAGTCATATTGTGTACTCTTTGAACTTTTTCTTCTTAAAGACTAAATACTCCTTGTTCCTCCAAGTTAAACTCATAACATAGTCTTAAGGCTCTGCAAGATACTAGTTGATCTTTTTGAATGCTCTCCAGTTTATCAATGTCCTTCTGAAAATTCAGTGCTCAGAATGAAGCATAAGGTTCTTCAGGTACTTGGCAAATATCAGGACCTGGAAGGGTACTCAGTTAATCACAAATGCTTCTCAGTGGCAATATAGTATTAATCTTTGCTTAGCCTAAATGGTAACTCTGGATATTTAAGAATAAATGTTCATTCAAAAACAAGAAGTTGTCCTCCTTGAGTGTTTTATCAAACCCTAAGAACTGTAATAAATTCAAAGATTAGCCTTAGGAACCAAAAATATCCAATACCACCGTAAGTCACTCTTTCTTCCTTCCTTCTATCCTCCCTTCCTCCCTCCCTCCTTCCTTCTGTCCTTCCCTCTTTTTCTTTCTTTCTTTTTCTCTTTCATTCTTTCTCTCTCTGTCTCTCTGTCTCTTTGTTTCTGAGTCTGTCTCTGTGTCTCTGTCTCTCTCTGTCTCTCTGTCTCCCTCTGTCTCTCTGTCTCTCTCTCTGTCTCTCTCTCTGTTTCTCTTCTCTCCTATCTCACCTAGGCTAGCACTGTAGCAGATACTCATGGGCTGATCCCACTTCTGGTTGACACAGGCAGGAATTTTGACATGCTTCATTTCTTACCTGAACTGGTGTGCCTCTCCTTAGGCAAACTGGTGGTCCCCATTCCTAGGCACTCACCATATCGTGAAAACTAATAAATCAGGTTTATCAACTACTATAGCTCAAAAGTCCTGATATCAATAGACCCACTGTCTCAGCCTTCACTCTTAGCTAGAATTACAGATGACCACCACCACATTTGATTCTTTAGTGAGGCAATTGGGGTTAAGTGACTTGCCCAGGGTCACACAGCTAGTAAGTGTTAAGTGTCTGAGGCCAGATTTGAACTCAGGTACTCCTGACTCCAGGGCCGGTGCTCTATCCACTGTGCCACCTAGCTGCCCCCTGCATATTCCTTCTTGAAAAATTATAGTTTCCCTGTTTTCCACTTACAGTTTCTTATTGCTAGACTTTGTATAGTTTCTAACACCTGACCTTCTAGCTGTTAAGGTTCTTCATGCCTACATGTTCCTGACTGTTCTTTAAACCTGTTTGCAACATGGCTGACATGACTGACTCAACACTGAAGCAATGCACATTTCCAGGCTCAGCTTTTCTTGCTCTTTTTAACCTTCTGTCTTCTCAGTGTGAGGAATAGAAATGCTTCTGTAAAGAGTATATCTAGGGGCAGCTAGATGGCGCAGTGGATAAGGCACCGGCCCTGGATTCAGGAGTACCTGAGTTCAAATCCGGCCTCCGACACTTAACACTTACTAGCTGTGTGACCCTGGGCAAGTCACTTAACCCCAACTGCCTCACCAAAAAAAAAAAAAAAAAAAGAGTATATCTCTAGGGGCAGCTAGGTGGTGCAGTGGATAGAGCACCAGCCCTGGAGTCAGGAGTACCTCAGTTCAAATCCGGCCTCAGACACTTAATACTTGCTAGCTGTGTGACCCTGGGCAAGTCACCTAACCCCAATTGCCTCACTAAAAAAAAAAAAAGAGTATATCTCTAAAGAATACCAGTATTGCTAGTTTAAAATAAGGCTATTCAGTTAATTTATATGACTTTAAATGACCTTTAAATGACTACTTTTGACTCCATGTTGATACAACCTGAGTTCCTTGATATTTCATCAGTCATAAGTTGTATATAATTTTATACACAAGCAAGTGAGTCAGGCTAGAGGCCATAGCCACTTTGAAACTCTTAAGAGTGTCCTAGTTGTTGTAAAGAATTCCATTTGGAGTCCCTTTCTCAACTCACACCAGCACTGGTCAGTTGGGTCTCCCAATATATACCCCTCATAACTTTGAAGAGTTGAAGTTTCTAACTCTGTAGCTTTTGAAATCTCTTATTGGTATTGTTCCAATGTCAATAAAAGAAGAGATTTACTAAGAAGGTATAGGAAAAATAGTAGTTGTAAGCTCAATACTTTAAACAAGGAGTAGATTATCTCTTTGCACTCACAAGTTTCCATGGGATAGTGGCTCAAATGAAAAGTTTAGGAGGAGTGAAGTAAACATGCATAGAACACATGTGGCCAAGGATCAATTCACAGTTCCAAGTTACTGGAAATGTCCTTTTATGGCATCCTCATGAAGTTTCCTTTAAGTAAAGCTTTTTCCTCTGCTGTTAGTACAGTATCTTTCTAGAATTAAACCTTTTTCTCTTCAAGGATTATTGTTTCCAAATTTTCAACTATGATTTGATGACTGGATTTCTATATTTATCTTCAATTGTTTCTTTTATTATCATCTACTGCTAAAACTTATAGGAGGCTTTGCTACCTACTATGGGTGATGGTGGGAATTCTGATGGTTTCTTAGATTTTTCAGAATTCACCACGTTGTAACCTTATCAATTCTATCTCTAGATACTGTGTTGCTTAATATTTGAGAATATGTTCTGTTTCTCTGTCTCTGTCTCTCTGTTTCTGTCTCTCTGTTTCTGTTTCTCTGTCTCTCTGTCTCTGTCTCTGTCTCTGTTTCTCGGCCTTTCTCTCACATACAGACACATACACACACACACACACACACACACACACACACACACACATACACACTAGTAGTGCCATGAGCTCATAGACACATGATGGCTTGTTGGGAGATAGGGTAGCTGCCCTGTCCCTAAACTGGCACCTAGTTCTTACCTACCTCATTGCCAAGAAAGAAAAGGTAGTGAGAAATATTAGGCCATTCCTTTTTTTGTGCAACCACAGTTTGACCTCAATGCCTCCTGAGTCATCAGCTCTTCTAGCTCCACAGTAATTTGGAAGACCTTTTGTCAAAACATGGTACTAGCCCTTCAGGCACATATTGTTGCAAACAGTCTGCCTTTACTTTGCAAAACAAGCTATTGGACTAGAACCAGGCAGAGAATATTTGTTCATAGACTAGGTTCTTATTGGCTAGTCACTACAGAATACATATTAACATTGTTATTGTATTTTTTTCAAAGACTCACATCCCAATCTCAGTATAGAAGTACAGGGACTACTCTTGGACCTGATCGGCAAGGGAATGTTCTGTATCTGACTTAGTGTAGACACCCAATCAGCATGGCAAACTGTACCTTGTAACTCCCTAGCTCAAGAGATATAGCAACATCAGCATTTCTGGAAGCAGGGATTGAAATCATGTAACATCATGCCCATCTCAAACATCTCATTCTAAAGAAACAAACTAATAAACGCAAACAAAGATCTTCATATTTAATAATATTCCTTTGTTTTTTAAAAGTATTCATTGAGGAATTACCAAACTAGATAAAGGATTTCAACATTAATGTAGTTTAACAAATGCATTGTCATGTAGTATAATGCTAAGAATTTAAGTGTATTAACTCTTGATAAAAACATGAACCCAGCAAAGTAATTTGGTCAGCTATAGAAAGAATTAACTGATTAGGATCACAGAGTTATTATAAAACAATTTTATATGATAGTGGTGATATTAATATGATCCCCATGGTATTACCAATTAATTATAACTGGACTTCACTGGGTCTGTGTGTTTCTTATGTCAAATGCATAGAGTCAATGAAGAGAAGCAAATCAATGTTTCAGTACTTGTGTGTGTGTGTGTGTGTGTGTGTGTGTGTGTTTCCTCCTCCTGGGGTAATTAGAACTCACTCATCAGGCTAATTTAGAGATTTTTTTTCCTCCTTATTCTTTATCAATAAAGTATGACCCATCTTCATTAAAAACAGAATGATGTTATTTTCTTGCTATCCCAACAATTAAGGGGGGAAAATAAAACAGGCTTTTCTTTTACAATTATTTTACCAGAAAACAAAAACAAAAACTCTACTACTTCTTGATATTATGGGAGAGATTATAGAGAAAAGAAATTCTGTGGTTAAACAGTAACTGCAAATGTCTTACCAGGTTGGGTTCCTATGAGTAAATAACTATTTAAAAACTGCATTTCTGATAAGCAGTTTGAATGAACCCACCCTTTATTTTATAGTGTTTTTCTTGCTGAATTGGGATTCTTGTAATTTTTAACTGAACTATTCCTCTGGCAATTTTCTTAGTTCTACAATTATATAGCAAAGGTGAAATTCTTGACTTGGAATTGGATTCCCAAATAAGACTCCTTTTTGAATCATCAGTCATAGGGACTCATTTCTGTCTGAAGGATTCATTTGGAATATGAATCTTAGCTGGTTGGGTTCAAAGGGATAAAACTCCAGAAGCATATTCTGTAATAAAGCTCAGATGGCTTTTCTGATTAGTGTTGTAGCATTTAAGAGCAACATTAGAAGGAGACCTGAAAACAAATTAAGCTCTTGGGTTATTTAGGGACAAAATTGCCTCAGTGACATAAATGAAGAGTCACTCTGTTGAAGACAACTAAAAATGTGTTTCATTTAGTGAGCCTGAGCATCAAGGGACTTAACATTATTGTAGGTTTTAGTACTTTTTAAAATCAAAATTGGTGATAACAAGGGTTACTCTCAGACAGTTTTAATATATTTTTGTATATTTATATGTTGGCAAAGAATTCCAGAGTCCTTATTATTATTATTTTCAGTTATATTTGGATCAGAAAAAGGGAAGGAGTTACTTACATTGATGGATCTAATAATGTCTCATTGAATTCTTAAGGACCATGCCCTCTAGAATATGCTAGAAGATATTCATGATTTACTCTCTCTGTCCTTTTCAAACCTACCTTCACAAAAACAAGACAAGACCTCTGTCTGACCTAACCAGAAGCTTCACCTGAAAGCATCTTTCCAAGTTAAAGAACTGATCTCTTAAAGAAATCAAGAGTACTAATTCAAAGCTATGAGGCAGTGTGTAATAGAGAGCAAGGTTTAGAATTATTGATATTGAAACGGCTTATATGCATCTACTGATGCAACTTAGTACTTAGTAAATTATAGCCTTCAAAAATTATAGTCTTCCTTGATTCTTCTCAGCAATACAATGGTCCAAGATAGTTCCAAAGGACTCATGATGGAAAATGCTCTCCAAATCCAGAAAAAAAAAAGAACCGTGGAATCTAGATGTAGATCAGGCCATACTATTTCTATTGCTTTTTGTTGTTGTTGTTTTTCTTTTTTGAGGTTTTTCCTTTTTGCTCTGATTCTTCTCTCATAACATGTCTAATGCAGAATATGTTTAATGGGATTGTACATATATAACCTATATCAGATTACTTGCTGTCTTGTGGAGGGGAGAGGGAAAGGAGGGAGGGAGAAAAATTTGAAACTAGAAATCTTATAAAAACAAATGTTGAAAACTATCTCTAAATGTAACTGGAAAAGAATAAAATATTTAAATGGAAAAAAATTATAGTCTTCAAGAATTACCCAGGTTAGGGCAACTAGGTGGCACAGTGGATAGAGTACTAGCCCTGAAGTTGGGAGGACCTGAGTTAAAATCTCAGCTCAGACACTTACTAGCTTTGTGACCCTGAGCAAGTTACTTAACCCCAATTGCTTTAAACATCTGGGTCCATCTCCAGTTATCCTGATGCCATTGGACCTAGATGGATCTATAGGAGAGAGTCAGTTGGTGACCTTGCATAGTCCTGCCTCACTTAAATCCAATTCATTACAAGTCATGACATCACACTGGCATTATGGTCCTCTTCAAGATTGAAGGAAAAACAACAACAACCCAGGTCACTGGGTAATTAAGTAAATTGCCCAGGGTTACATAGCCAGAATTTTTCAAAACCAAGATATAAAGCCATGTCTTTCTGACCCTGAAAACAACTCTCTCTTCATTATGTCTTACTTCCTTTCACTAATAAATAGTACTAATGAAGTCAATGAGAGCCACTGTGACATAGTCAGGACATCTGGGTTCAAGTCCTGCTTCTGATATCCAGTGACTTTATGATCCTAGGCAAGTTGTTTTCCTTTTCTCTAAAAGTTACAAAGAGTGTATCAAACTTCATTATAGAAGTACTGTCCTCTTCCAGATGTTTACTACACCAGTGAAATCACATGTACAAAACCACATCAACCAGAAGCTGCCTTTAAAAAAGATCTGACTAAAGGAATTAATCCATTCACAATGCTTTTGAATATTTGCTCAAATGAGTATAGAACAGTGCCAATGGCTACTGCTTTGAATACAGTAGGCACTTAATAAATATTTGTTTAAACTGAATTCAATTAAGCACAGTGTTCCATTTCTTAACATGTAGACTGTAGTGAATGAACTGAAGTTGCAGGTATTTTTTTTTTTTTACTTAGAAATTTCACTAGTGCTCAGTGCACTCCCAGTGATACAATTCCTTAGCATATGTAATATATAAATGACACAATTGAATTGGCTGTGGCAGTATTGGCCACTCTACTAATGTTCAGTATCTACACAACCCACCAGATTGACTTCATAGCAATTTAAATAAGCTATTCCTTGGCCATGAATTTTAAATCCATTCAGTCTTCCCTTTGCACTTTAATATTTTAATGTGTCCATGATTTCATCATAAGCTACTCTCTCCAACAAGTGGCAATAGTTTCATGCCTTTTCTTCTGAAATGATTATTGAACATGAATCTTCCATATCAGATATACTCAAGGTCTTCTTCCATTTTTAAATTTTTTTGTTTATTTTTTTTTTAGGGCAATGACGGTTAAGTGACTTGCTAAGCTAGTAAGCGTCAAGTGTCTGAGGCCAGATTTGAACTCAGGTCCTCCTGAATCCAGGGCCGGTGCTTTATCCACTGTGCCACATAGCTGCCCCAAACTATTATTTTTGACACTAGAACTGAGAGAAAAATAATGGGTTTTTTTGCCCTTTGCCCAACCTCTTTTAAGGCCAGCCCACAGTCAGCAAAGTTGGAGCTTGGACACTGAATAGAGACTATAGAGATTAGAATCACACCTACCTAAAAGCTTTGCCCTCAGAGGGTCTGCCTTTTACAGACCCTGGGCAGTAGGATCCAGCCTTGATATAGACCACCCTCAAGTCAAGATAATCAATGGACTTGAATGTTACTGGCCAATTAGCTTGGGTCAAGGTACAGTGACCTGCCTCTAAGTGAGAGAGGACAAAATCCTTGGGGAGAGGGGGGTCGCTCATGCTCTCTCTCTCTCTCTCTCTCTCTCTCTCTCTCTCTCTCTCTCTCTCTCTCTCTCTCTCTTTTTTCTACCTAGGTATGTAGGAATTCTATTTCTGAGTAATGTGCTCTCTCTCTTTACTAACATTTAATATGCTTTATTAAATGCTTAATGCCAAAGACTGATGCTTTAGCCTCTAATTTGTAAATATCAACATAGTAGAAACCCCAGCTAAGTTCCCTAAAACTTAGAACAGAGATAGGCACCCCCATATATTTTCAAACGACACAGAACTCCACATGTTCCTCTTTGCCAACCACATAATGACATTTGCTGGGATCCCCAGAATATTACAGAGATCTATAACTATTCAAAGGCAAGCTTAACAATCAATGGATGAAAAGACAAATGACTGAAAAATGCCTGTTGCTGAAACTGTGGGTTTGAGTTTTATTTTAGTTTTATAGCTAAAGTGTAGTTGAGTTAATCCAGTAGTAGTTGTATAGGCACAGCAGATGGAGAGAAGATAGGCCTAAAACTGAAAAGGAGGAGAGTAGATATGGAAAATTGTGCAGTTATTTTCAACACTCCCAAGCTGCTTTCTGACACAAAATCCATCTGTCACAATCTGTTTTTTGTTTGTTTGTTTTCTTTTTTTTACAGGCAGTTCCTGGTTTACACTTGCCTTACTTAAGCAGGTTCATTACTAATGAATGAAATGACTATGATAATTGGCATTTATATCAAACTTTACATATATTACATAACTGGATCCTTACAATTGCCCTGAAATGTAGGTGCTGCATCTTTATTATCCCCATTCAACAAATGATTCAATGAGTATACATTGAACACCTACTATGTCCTAGCGCTGGATAAAAATGAAATGGTCCCTGCCCTCAAGGAGCTCACATTCTACTTAGAGGATAAAATACATGCACAGAAAAGAAAATACAAAACAGATATAAACTAAATACAAAATAAATTGACCAGATTGGGAGCACTAAAAACTAGTAGAATTAGAAAAGGATTTATATAGGAAGTGCCCCTTGAAATGAGCCTTGACAAGAAGTAAGGCTTCTGAGACTTGGAGAGAAAAAGCAGAGGGTTCCTGACACAAGAAACAACATGTGAAAATTACAGAGACAGGAAAAAAAAAATTAATTAATTAATTAAAAAAGGGGGCAGCTAGGTGACGCAGTGGATAAAGCACCGGTCCTGGATTCAGGAGTACCTGAGTTCAAATCCGGCCTCAGACACTTGACACTTACTAGCCGTGTGACCTTGGGCAAGTTACTTAACCCCCATTGCCCCGCAAAAAAGAAAAAAGAAAAAGAAAAATAGAAAATTACAGAGACAGGAGATGGAAAATCTTGTACAAGTAGAATTGAAGTTCTGGCCAATAAGGCCCAGTCTTTAAGGAATGCTCAATATTTGCCTGCTTCCAAACCATGTAGAGTATTGGTAACCTGGATTTTACAAGCATGAAGGAAGTGTCCTTTTCCTCTCCAGTTCGTAGCCAGTGCACTATCCCATGACTATTTCATGTTGGTTTAATATATGGTTTAATATATGTATGTTACTGAGCTAGAATTGAATGTGAATATAAAAGGTTCAAGTGAATGAACTTTCTCTTCCCTGGAAGTGAATGAGGAGGCAAAAGAAATGCTATGGGCTTCTGGATAGGGGAAGAGGCAACTTACTATATAGCTGCCTTATCTCCTGACCCAGCCAGCACATGTAAACCTGATGCTTCTTTTTCATTATGTATGTATTTATTTTTCCCCCTCCTCTTGTGTGAATGTACAACATAGATGGAACAGATCAACTTATGAACTTCTGAGGTTCAAAAGATCAGAAGAGTAATCAAAAGTTCCCCTAGCAATTGGATCCATTAGTTTGGCCAGGATTTAGCCCTGAGAAGTGACCTGCCAGACTCATTCCTTCAATGAATCAATCTGGGTGCAGGAATACCATGTCCTGCAAACAAGAGAGTGACTCATTTACTGGCTATGCCATATTCAGCAGTGAACTTACTAAGGGGAATGTTTCATGGCAACCACTTTAAATTTGAGTTCACTCTCCTCTTTATAAAAACAAATTGGCATTAATTGGCTAGTTTGCATTTTAGAGATATCGAATAGTTAATTTATACTAGGGATACATAGTATTGGGTCCACACACTTGATGGAGTCTCATGAGTAATTGTATTAGAAACCCCTTATCTTTTCATATTTACCCCTCGAACTCTGAAGGGAAAAGTAGTAACTTCCTTCAGGGAACTTGCAATCAAAAATAAAATTGGGGAGCATATGTCTCAAAGTCTATACTACATAGAGAACAGCTAGTAGGCCAGTCTGCCTGGAACGTATAATGATGACAAAGATATAATATGAAATTAGTCTGAAAAATTTTACTGGAACAAAAGCAATAAGGACTTTAAATGCCAAACAAAGGACTCTGTGTCTTGTCTCAGAGGATAGTGGCCACCAGTGAATCTTCTTGAGCATAGGAATGACTTGGACAGATGTTCTTTGGGGAAACCAATTTAGTGACTGTGCAGAGAATTGGTTGGAAAGGTTAGAAACAGGAAGCAGGGAGATTAATCAGGGAGGCTTTGGCAAAATTTGGATGACAAGTTGTGAAGTCCTGAATTAGAAAAGGAGCTGTGAAAATAGAGAAAAGGAGCCACATATGACCACATTGGCAGGTATAGTAGATTCCAAATTGAAGGAACTTGGCAACCTACTGTATATGTGTCAAGAGGGAGAGTGAAGAGTCTTGGAACTTAAGAAAGATGGTAATACCCTTGACAAAAGAATCTCGCCTCTTTGAAAGCCACCTCTTATAGGAGACTTTTCCTAATATCCTCAGGTGTTATTTCTTTTCTCCAGTCCCAGAAAATCACCCCGCTTTTCTCTCTCTGTTTTATAAAACAACATGACATAGTGGATAGAGAGCTGAAAAGGAAGACTGGGATTGAAGCCCTTCCCAATGTATTTTGGCTATGTGGCCCTGGGCAAATCCTTTCACTTCTCAGTGATCTGGACAATTCGGTAAGACTATACATTACAGAAAAGTTGTTACCTGGCATTGGTAGAGTTTCTTCATCTGGTAGTTTCCTATATTTCGGTAATGATAAGCCTAGTTTTAAATTCCCATATTTTGAATATTCTTATCTGCATACATGTTGTTTTTCAAATAATGTGAGGTCTGTGAGGACAATAATTATTTCATTTTTATCTTATACCCCTAGATCTTAGAACAGTATTGGGGTACATATTATGGACTGGGTAATGCTAGCTCAAATCAATTAGAATCAGGAGGTTGCAAACAAGGGTGATTTTAAGAACAAAGATAATATATTCCATTACAAAACTAGTTAAGTTTGAGACATACTGTTTTGTCTAGACAAAAAGATTCTGATTATGATGGAGTAGAATACAAGATAGTTTTGAAAATAGAGATGACAAGTGATTGAATATGAAGGGTGAATGAAAATAAGGAGCTAAAGATGAGACTAAGGTTATGAACTTGGATTACTTGGAGGAATATGGTACCCTCAAAAGAAATAGTGAATTTTGGTAGAAATATGTTTGATGTGATTGGGTGTGGGTAGAAAAGGATAATAAGTTCTGTTCTTCAGAAGTTTATTTTGAAATATTTTCATGAATTCAGCTTCAAAGGTTCAGTAGATAGTTGGTAACACAGGACTGAAGTCAATGGAAGGGTTGAGGCTAAATAAACAGATCTGTGATTTATCTGCATAAATATAATTATTAGATCATGGGAGTCAGTGAAGTTACCACAAAAAAAAAAAAAAAGAGAAGAGAGGAGGGCCCAGGGCTAAGCCTTTTGGAATGCCCACAGTAAGGCAGCATGATATATATGATAGAACAGCAAAATAAATTAAGAAGAGGTCAGGTAGGTAGGAGTTTAATCATCATAGAGTTGTCTCAGAAACAGAGAGGAAGGAATATTTAGGAGAGCATTTGACAGAGAAAAATACAGCAGAGATCATGTATGAATAAAGAATGAGTTAAGGGTGGAATGGGCCTGAGAAATGGTGGGACATAAACTAGACAAGACTTGGTGACTGAATATCGGGTTAAAGTCAACAGTTTAAAAAACTTGGATATTGGAAGCATGGGGGTTACTTCAATCGAGCTAGAAATGTTTTAAGAAGGGGAGATTGATTGGGAGAGAGAAATAACAAATTTTGTTTTTAGACTTGTTGAGTTTTATATGCCCATGGGACATCCAGGTAGAGCTGTTAAGCAGATAATTGGAGAAATATGATAGTGTTAGATAGATAGAATAAGTGGATTAAATAGATAGATGTATGGATGAATGATTATATGGACAAAGATAAGTAGACAGATGATAGATAGATAGACAGATAGAGAGACAGATGATAAATAGGTACATGAATGATGGGTGAGTGGATAAGTAGGCAGATTTGGAAGTCATCTACCTTGATATCACAATTGAAATTCTGAGAGCTGTTAAAATGATGAAAAGAGTATAGAGGAGGAAGAAAAGAAGGTACATATCAGAACATTAAGACATAGCCAGATAAGTGTAATGGAATATTATTGTGCTGTAAGGAATGATGAGCAGGCAGATTTCAGAGAAACCTGGAAGGACTTGCATGAACTAATGATGAGTAAGATGAGCAGAATAAGGAGAACATTGTACACAATATCAACGACATTATGTGCTGATCAACTGTGATAGACTTGATTCTTCTCAGCAATTTAATGGTCCAAGATAGTTCCAAAGGATTCATGATGGAAAATGCTCTCCAAATCCAGAAAATAAAAGAACTGTGGAACCTAGATGCAGATCAAACCATACTATTTCTATTGATTTTTGTTGTTGTTTTTTCTTTTTTTGAGGTTTTTTTCCTTTTTGCCATGATTCTTCCTTCACAGCATGACTAATGCAGAAATATGTTTAAAGCGATTGTAGATATATCATATTTCTTGCTCTCTTGGGGAGGGGGGGAGGGAGGGAGAAAAATTTGAAACTAGAAATCTTATAAAAACAAATGTTGAAAACTATCTCTACATGTAACTAGAAAATAATAAAATATTTACATGAAAAAGAGAGATAGTCATCAACATTTAGGAAACTGACGAAAATCAAGCAAAAAAGTCTGAGAAGGAGCAAGAAGATAGGAAGAGAATCAGGAAGTAATGGCATCACATAAGACAGGGGATGAGAGAGACTATCCAAGAGAAAGTAGTAAAAGTATCACAAGATACAGAAAGGATAAGAATCAAACAAAAATAAAAGTTCTTGAGTTTGGGGGAAAATGATGAATTCAACTTTGGATATGAATTTAAGGTATGTATTGGATATCCAGATAGAGATGTTTGTAGGTGTTTTGAAATGCAGTACCAGACTTCTGGAAGATGTGGAGGTTGGAAATATAGATTTGATAGTTATCACTGAGGTAAAGTGTTTTGAAAAAGAAGAAAAAAGAGCTAAAGATAGAATATTATGAATAACCATACTTAGGCAGGAAGAATGATTAAAAGTCAGCAAAGATAGGGAAAGAACATGAATAAAGTATCATAGAAGTCAAACTGAAAGATAATTTAGCTGAGTGCCCATCAATAATATTTCTGTTATTGAACTAATTGCCCCACAGTGTTGTAGGATGAAGCAGCCAAATAATAGAGTTAGTCAGATTTTGCTAATGCTGCAGTAGTGTACTCAATCATAACTAGGGAGGTTTAACAGTGGCTTTGCCTCAGGACACAAAATTTATAGGGCCACTGACATCGTTTGTGAAACAACTGAGATTAGTACTTATTTTCCAAGAATAATTAGTTAAAATAGGAAGAAAAGAGCTAGAGTGGTTTTCTCCCCAAAACTGTCTATCCTGCCCTGATTCCCCTACCTATGTACTCACTGGAAAGCAGCCTACTCAACAATTGTCTTTAGGTATCTCTACACATTGGGCTCAACTCCACCACGAGAAACCCTCCCCTACACCCTCCCTGCCCCAACTTGAGGGTATATTTGATTCAGTTCTTCCCAGACACATTTTGAGCCTTTTGCTCCATTTACAAAATGTTCTAGTTACTGCTCTGAGTGTATCCAGTGATTCATATATGGATGAAAGAGTTAACCTGTTTCCCTATGCACCTGACAATCTGACAAAGTAATTTAAAAAGTTAAGGAAATCTGTTTCCAAAAGACATACTTTTATTCTCTCTTCCTCCTTTCTCTTTCTCTGTTTTATTTTCATTTTTCTTTTGAAACCAATAGTGACTGGGTTTATAAATGATGAAGGTGTTAAGCTAGTCTCTGTGTTACTAAACTTATCTTTGTGCAAAAAGCCATCATTTTGTACAGACTGGAGCTTATCAGGAATGCTGACATTCACCCTTCTACAAGGCTCATTTGAATTGTCAGGGTATCCATAATTTCAGCATATACATATTAGGATGTGTGTAACTAATACAAATACATTCTTCTGTATAAATAATATTCATCATGGAATTTTCTTCTATGATGTTTTTACAGCCAACGACCCTTTCACTAGGCAGATCATCACAAATTGTGATTTCCAATGAATCATTTGGTAATAAAGAGATATGTGCTTTGCAAATTGAGCCCTCTTCCATGTGACATAAACAGCTTCAACATAAATTATCAATAACAGGTTTATTTGTTGTGAACTACAGCTAAAATACCCTGATTGTTAAGTTACCTCCTGCATCTTAAAATTCCCATCAAACAGATTTAATGGTTTGTAAGTTAAAGCTTTTGTCTTCAGGAGCCTTTCCAGCATCCATTATGAGCTCTCCTGAGCATCCAATGGCCAGACAGCATCACCTACTACAAGGTTCTGGATAGGGGCCTGGTGGTCAGCACTGAAATGGCTTTCATCCATAAAAATACATAGAGCTGTTTCAAAAGTTGTGCATCCTTGTGTTCTCATTATAATGCAATGTTGAGTAAAATTTGCATGCACAATGAGATGAGAGCTACTCAAATAGCTTTTCCTACTTGAAAGAAAGAAAGAAAAATATTACTTAGCTTGGAATTAAAAAAGACACATGCACACACACACATACACACATGCAACAAACTTCTGTAATTTGACTTCACCTTATGTTTTTAGCTTTATCTTAAATGACTTCTTGCAATCTATATTACAGTTAAGTAAGATCACTCCCCATTCATTCCCAGTTATCATTCTATATATCTCTGTTTCTCTGCCTTTTCACATGTTGCTCTTAGAGCTAGAAGAGAACCCAGAGGCTCACTGGCTCAGTTTATAGTTGAGAAAACTAAGGTACATAGAGGCTAAATACTTATTCTGTATATACTTACACATTACTTTGTTTTCTCCCCTATTAGAATACAACTCTATGTGAGTTGGTATCATTTCATTCTTTGAATGTGGTATATACTGCCAGCATATACCACAGTGGGTAGTTAATAATGTTTTATTAAATAGTTTATTGTCCAGTTCCCATCCCCATCCCCATCTCTCTTTAAAGTCCATCTCAGGTGGACCCTCCACCACAAAGCATTCTGTGATTCTCTGGCTGGAAGGGATCCTTCACTCAGTCTCTCATATTATTTCATTAAATTTCTCCCATGTACTTATTGCATTCTAACTTGTAATGCCTTTGCATGCCTTATTCACATATTAGATCATAATCTCTTTGCCAGCAGGGACCATACCATATCTTTATATCCACCACTTCTATCACAGCTTTTGGTGCACAGTAGACATTTTACCATTAATAATTCAAAGCAAACTAAATTGTAACTAACACTGTGGATCTCATGCAAGTGAAAAGAAATATTTTAGAAGACACTAAATCACAACTGCAAACAATGGGACTTAGAAAAACAATGTTCTCCTATGAAATACTGAAAGACCAACCGTGCTAGATTCCACCCACCATAGTGGATTAGTTCTTCTTGAAAGAAAACCAACTATTGACTGTTCCTTGAGTCTAAGTCACAAATGGCTATGGAACTGTCAAAATTGCAGCCACAAATCAAAAAGTGAACTGGGAATGTGCAATATTCATCCTTCTCTTTAGCCATGATTGTTATTTGTCCTTCCTAACAGAGAGGAGGTGATGCCATGACTTGCAGTGAATTTGATTTAAGTGACATAGAGCTGTGCAAAGTCACTGGCCTCACTCCTCTGGAGCCATTTGGGTCCAGTGGCAAGATATAGATCAGGAAAAGTAGAGATGGCCTTAAGGCCTTCCACAGGTCACAGTTTGCCTGAAGCAATGCCCACTCAGTGATTAAGGATAAGTAAGAAATGAGGCAAAAGAACACCTCTTTTATCTAGTCAAAAAGAAAATAATGAAATTTTTAAAAATAGATAGGGTGGGAGACCATAAGGATTTCTGGACAAAGTAGAAACAATCACTATTTCTGGCCACTTTTGGCTATCAAAACGTCAAACAATGGCCAAATGAGGCCTGTTAGCCCTGCTAGACCTCATGTAAAGGTCGAGTAGATGACTGTATGGAGAAGTTTCACCATTCAAATTCTGAATGCTTTTCAAAAACTCCCCTCTCTCTTCTGTGTTGACAAACACCAATGAATGAACTGGGACTGAAAAAACTTTGTCAGTTCCAACCTCTGATTATTTTGTATATCTCCCAAAGAATTTTGTTACTCTCCACTTATGTAAAAAACAAACAAACACCTTAATAAAAGAAACAAAAGGTAACCAACCCCAAGGGAAGCCTTTTCTTGTGCTCTATTTGCTGTTCATATCCTATATAAACTGTTTTGAGCCCCATCATCTGGATACTCCTAGGTTAGTTACTATGGAAGTATCAAGAGTTTTAACTCCTCTGCCCCAATAAAGAACGTAATTTTGTTACATTGATTATTTTAACAATTTTCAGGTTGTCAGCATTTAACCATATCCACAAATGTGGCTAGTATTCATGATCACAGGCTTCTAACAGGATGGTAGTAAATTATTATATTTTTACAAATATATGGTAAAGGTATGGTTCAATCAAATATATAATTTTATTAAAAGCTAAAGGTGGGCTGGACAGATTTCAACTTATGCCACCTAATGCTCATCTGGCAGAAATGAATACTGGAAAATAGGTGCTAACAAAATCAATGTAAACCCTCTGCCAGCACACCAATTTACTTAATAAGCTAATGTAGAGTAAGTAATTTAAACATCACCCCCTGCCATCAATCAATCATGTTTTTCAGTCAAGTAGATAATATTATCAATAATGAGTTTCATCATTTTTTTCAAGATTCATGAGTAAAAAAAAAAAATCAGTTAAGCTATAATAGGATGACTGAATAGTCAGGTTTTAGTTTATCCAGGTAATCTTCTTTCCTTAATCAAATCATCCTTAAACATTCATTACCTTGCTGAATGATGATGTTTGTTGTTCTTGTTCAGTTGCTTCAGTCATGTGATCTAATTTGGGGTTTTCTTAGCAAAGACAATAAAGTTGTTTGCCATTTCCTTTTCTACCTCATTTTATAGGCAAACAGGTTTAAGTGTCTTGCCCAGGGTCACACAGCTGGTAAGTGTCTGAGGCTAAATTTGAACTTTTGTCTTCCTGACTCCAGGCCCTGCCCTAGATCCAATGCACTACTTAACTGCCCTTGAATAATGATATAGGTACATTTTCTGGCTTCCTTGCTTGCTTGCTTTTTTTTTTTTTCAAAGTAGGATGAAATTTCCTCCTTAGCCTCCTTGATACATTTGTATCACATAAGCCAGAAGACCATATGTAGTTAGGAACATTAATATCACAATTTCCTAAACATCTTTACTATTTGCTCAATTTCTTTCATACTGTAGTATAGGTCTTCAGAACTTGCCTATTGCATCCCCTCAGAGATCTAAGGATAGTCCTCAAGAGCTTGGAAAGTGTCTTTTCCAGTGCTCTAGCTCATGAGCTCCTACTAATATTTTTCCTGCCATCACTGTCAGTTAATTATCATTAGCCAAAAAGATTCAGTTGTATTAGAAAGCACCATAAAATGTTCAGGAGAAAGTGGATTCAAGTCTAGAGAGAAGATGTAAAAAAAAATAATTCATAGCTTCTGGGTGCTGGAAGTCCTTTGCTCCCTTTTGGTGTGCTTCAGATGTTTCCTTCAGACATAGTGTAGGCACTTTGCTGGACTCTATGTGAAGCCATGAATCTGCCTTTCAACACAACATTCAGTCTCTTCCTGACTTCTGATTCAAACAATGACAACCTCTGTCATCCTGGGGAATACTTCTAGGATGTCAATGGGAACATGGGAAGCACAAATCCCTATTCACTTTGAAGTTAGCAATTTCCTCCTCCTGTCAATGTGAGGGTGAGAAAGAAAGAAACACCATCTAAATTAAAAACCAAACTTTTCTTTTAACCATCCCCAGCCCCTGCCAACTAAAAGGTTGCCCTTCAAGCATTTTGTGAAATAATCTCTTCATATATGATCACCTCCATCAGATGTTCAAATCACTTAGATTTTTAACTAGTCTTCTAATTTGTAGAAAAAACAAACAAAACAAAAACAAGAGGGCATGACCAATTTTGCTCAGGTAAATTAAGCACACTACCTGTCAACATAACTCCAGATCATCTAAAGATTTTCATATTTAATTTAAATACCAATTGAGACAAATTCTTATTAAGGTATCAGTTACTTTAAATGGGATGTAGTTATTTGATTTATTTACTCAATTATAGCTTATGCTTACAAATGCATGGTCTAGGCAAGGTTGTAGGGCTGTTTAATAATTAAGCAAAATATGTATTAACTAATTCTGAGTCATATGATTAGAGTAATCTCACACTCAGATGTTTTTCTTAGCAGAGTGCCTAGAGAATAAAAAGATGGAAGCTGAGAATGGAGATCAGCTCAGGGTAGCTAAGCCACCCAAAGAAAAGTAGAATGAAACAATAAGAACAGAACTAGAGGGGGCAGCTAGGTTGCGCAGTGGATAGAGTACTGGCCCTGGAGTCAGGAGTACCTGAGTTCAAATCCGGCCTCAGACACTTAACACTTACTAGCTGTGTGACCCTGGGCAAGTCACTTAACCCCAATTGCCTTACTAAAAAAAAAATTAAAAAAAAAAAACAGAACTAGAGTGGAAAACCATAATGGCAGTGGTAGAAGAGTGGTAAGCCTATCAGTCTAGATAGAATTAGGTGCAAGGTATAAAGAATTAATTGTTATTTGAGGTTTTTATGCCTCGGCGCGTACTGGTCTGGGGCTCCACAAACCGCACAGTGCTCTACCCACCGGTTGTAGCTGTTGCCATGACCCTGGCACCTCATGTCATCACCACTTGCCAATGCCTACATGGGCCTGGCAAAATTATAATGATAGGAAGCCTAGTGAGGGAAGTCATGTGACTGTCAAAGTGGCCAGACAATTGGTTGGGGGCTGTGTGGGGTTTCGGGGAACAGGGAGAAGTCTCCATTCTAGCTGGAAGCTGGAAGGTGATAGGAGCGGGGCTGTGTTTTCTCAGCTGATTCCTGGTTGGTGGTATTTTTTTCAGGTCATATAATCTCCCTTTCCCCATTTTATTTCCTTTCCCTTGATCCTACTGATCCTGTTTGTGTGTGTGTTTTTTTTAAGTTCATTCTTGTTAATATAAATCCTGTTCTGTTTTGAGGGAGGCTGCCAGTCTCCTTCCTTGCCCCAATATTGCGGCGAGCCACTTACCTAACACTCCCCAATTAAAAACTGGTCCCCACAGTTTTTGGTGAGTCAACCAGGAGTTGATTAACCTAGTGAATTTCTTTAACCCCCCCCCCACTTGGCCACGAGCCAACTAACTGGGGGACCTTCTTGCCTCTTCCCCACTGCCCACTTAGGCAATCTCCCTTGCTCTTAAAAAACCTTAGCGTTTATCTTGCTGGTCAGAGAAAAGCCAGTTCATTTTAAACTGCACCATGATTGAATATTTGGCTCCCCCTTGTATATTCTAATTGGCATATTTTAGGACAGCATATCGTCCCAATTTAAAATGTTGGCCTCCTCAATACTTATTCATGGCATTGCTGGTTTCCTCCTCACAAACACAATAAAAAATCTTTGGAACAATGGTATGGGAGAGTTTAACTTTCCCACTGAGCACTTATTCAATATTAATGGAAGCATTACAACTAAATTCGAACTTTACTATACTACTATCATTATAACTCAAATGGCTATAAATTTTATTCTCGTTATTGTCATTATTGCAATGTGTTATTTTTTCCAAAAAAGCTGTAAAGAGAGGAAGGGATATGACTATAGTAGACTATGTGTTCAGAGGGAAACCAAAACGGGTCCCTCTATTGGAGATGACCTGAGTTCAGAAACAGATTTAGACCAGTCTTTAGAATCAGATCAACAGAAACTGCTCCCCCTACAGAATGTTACAGCCCACAGATGAGCACAGCATAAAATATATAGCCCATTCAGTCCAAAGGATCTGAGTGCATGGAAGAAACTTATACCTAAGTTTGATCAGAATCCGAAGTCAGTAATTTTGCAGTTAAAGTCTATATTTAATACATATCAACCCACTTGGGCTGATGTCACTTGTCTTATATAAATTATACTATCCCCAAGTGAAATTGCAGATATTGTCACAAAAGGAAATTCCTTGGTGGCCTCTAGGGAAACATTAACAGAGTGGCTTCTCCACGAACCAAGCTGGGATTATAATGATCCACAGAAATTTCAAGAATTAAAAAATGCTAGGGAAATGCTACTGAAAGGAATGGAATCCTGTTCTAAGAAATCTGACAACTGGCAAAAAAATTTAAAACTCGCTCAGGAGCCTAATGAACAACCTAATAGATTTTATGATAGACTTTGTGAAGCTGATAGTCAATATACAGGACTGGACCCACTAGACTCAAAAGAGTCCTATATTGTACGTAATACATTTGTATATCAATCATTGCCAGAAATCCGTAAATTTTTTTATAACACAGTGTCCAGGCTGGAAAGATACGGATGTAGACAGGCTTAAAGAAATTGCCACCTATATCTTTGAGGCAAATGAAGACAATATAGCTAAGCAAAGCATTCTGGCACCAGGACTTTCAGGTCAGGCATTTAAAGGTCAGGACAAAACCCCTAAGGTGTGTCAGTACTGTGAAAAACAAGGACACTCATTGAGAGAATGTAGAATTAGAAAGCAAGAACTCAGGTGGGCAGTAACTGAGGGTCTGGAATATTTTTTCAGGAGAAACCAGAGTAATTACAGAAAATTTTACCAGAAAGGAAACAACCAAGATAATTACAGACCTTATTACAACCAGAATCAATATAATCATAGACCCTATCAGGGAGGTACAGAAGAACAAAATCAGGATCGGGGTAACTCTAGAATACCTCAGAGGGAGACACAGGACTAACAGTGTCCAGGAGAGGAGTGGGAAATAAATACAGAAAGCTTTACTTTTCCAGATCCTGAATTTTTGAACCCTCTTGTACCAATCCCTTCACCTCCCCGGAGTAACAAACCCCATGTGACCCTCAAAGTTGGGGACACATATTATGATTGTCTGTTAGATACAGGATCCTCTAAATCAGTCTTACTGCATAAACCAGACCGTGGATGCAATGCTATTGGACCTTTAAATGTAGTAGGAGTCTCAGGTAAGGCCCAAAGAGTGGTAGAATTAACCCCTTGAATGGTATCTATGGGGCCTTTAACTGTAGAACATTCATTTTTAATTATGCCCAATGCCCCTGTAAATTTATTAGGTCATGATCTCCTTTGTAAATTTAGAGCAACCATATCTTGTGCTCCAGATGGAGCTGTCTCTCTGTGGTTGCAGATGCTCAAGGAGCAGTAGGGGATACATCCAAAATCTCCTCTGACATTACTGAGTCCCTATGGGCCTCATCCTCTACTGAAGTGGGCCTCCTTAAATCTGCTATGCCTGTTACTATTAAAGTTAAAGGGGGACCACCTCCATCCATTCCATAGTATCCATTGTCTAAGGAAGCTATAGAAGGGATCACTCCTATAATTGAGGCTCTGAAAAATCAGGGGATTATTGTCCCATGCCATCATTCTCCATGTAATACCCCCATTTTTCCAGTTAAAAAACCCAAGCCTGGCCCAGATGGCAAACCTGTTTATTGTTTTGTACAAGATCTGAGAGCTATTAACAATTATGTTATTCCTAGATATGCTATAGTCCCTAATCCTACCACCATAGTTTCTTCAATCCCATGTGAGGCTACATGCTTTACAGTGGTAGACCTCTGCTCTGACTTTTTCTCTATACCAGTGCATGAGGGCTTCCAGTATTTATTTGCCTTTACCTGGAAAAATACACAGTGGACCTGGACTAGACTTTCACAGGGATTTGTGGACAGTCCCACATTATTTTCCCAAATTTTACAACAGGACCTGGCCTCTATTACTTTTAAAGGTTCCACTTTAATGCAGTATGTTGATGATTTACTTTTAGCCTCTCCTGATGCTGACACCTGTCAGGAAGACAGCCGCCATTTATTATTAGAACTATACAAGAGAGGCCACCAGGTCTCTAAGTCAAAGGTGCAATGGTGCTTAAGTCAGGTAGAATATTTGGGCTTCATTCTGGCTGCTGGAACTTGCTCTGCCTCTCCTAAGTGAGTCCTGGCTCATTGTTCCCTCTAGTAAGAAGCAGTTAAGGGCCATTCTGGGAGCAGCTGGGTATTGCAGACAATGGATACCCTCTTTTGGTGAAATTACTAAGCCTCTTATAGCTCTAACCAAAAATTCTGTCCTAGAACCTTTACAGCTGGATTCCCAGAATCTCTCAGCTATAACGGAATTGAAGCAGGCATTGTTATTAGCACCTGCACTAGGACTCCCAGATTACAGTAAGCCTTTTACTCTTTTTGTGCATGAACAGAAGGGAGTGGCTTCTGGGGTCCTGACTCAATCATTAGTACCTGTCCAGCGTCCAATAGATTATTATTCCAGCCAACTAGATTCTGTTGCCTCTGGGGTGCCACCCTGCCTCACGGCAGTGGCCACTACAGCCCTTTTGGTAGAAAAAGCCTCTGATTTGGTCCTAGGTAATCCTCTTACAATACAATGTCCCCATGAAGTAGAAGTCCTCCTACTATGCCATAGAACATAAGCCTTTTCAGATCAAAGGCTGGCTAAGTATGAAGTAACCTTGCTAGGTCATGAAAATATCACTTTAAAATGCTGTACAGTCCTTAACCCAGCAACACTGCTCCCTAACTTACCACTCTTTGGGGAGCCCTTGCATGACTGTGCCTCTTTAGTTGATATGGCTGAGAAACCCCATGATGACCTTTTAGATACACCTTTAGAGAACCCTGATATTGTCCTCTATATGGATGGTTCTTCGTTCATGAAAGATGGCACCCCTTTCACTGGGGCTGTTGTAGTTTCTGATTATGATATTATTTGGGCAGCTTCTCTGCCTTCACATTTTAGTGCACAGACTGATGAATTTGTGGCTCTTACACAAGCCTGTAACATAGCCAAAGGGAAGAGCGCTACCATTTATACTGACTCCAGATATGCCTTCAGTGTATGCCATGCTGTAGGCATTCTTTGGCTACAGAGGGGCTTTCTAACATCCTCTGGCAAAGCTATTGCTAATGGAGACCTTATCAAGGACCTCCTATCTGCCCTGAAACTTTCCTCTGCTCTAGCAATTGTACATTACCCTAACCGCACAGGGAATAGTGGTCCTGTTTCAAAAGGGAATGCATGAGCTGATTCAGCAGCTAAGATCACTGCTTTAGAAGCCCCTGAGCATGTACTTAAGATCTCACCTTCTGAGGATGTTTCTCTCCACCTAAGTTATGATGATTCTGAAGTAGAAAGGTGGAAAAAGAGATTCAAGGCTAAACAGATGAATGGAGTCTGGATGTCTTCAGAGGGAAAATCACTTTTCCCCAAGAAATTCTATCCCCAGTTATGCCTCTCTAGTCACAAGAAAGGCCATTTTGGCACACAAGGCATTGTGGACTCAGTTAAAAGGACCTGGTTAGCACCAGGTATAACTAACATAGCATCTCGAATCTCCTTGGGCTGCTCCACATGTCAATCTTACAATCAACATGCCTTCTGTGCTAAAGCATATGGAGGGTGCTCTTTGTCATATACACCATTGGAACATCTACAAATTGACTTTATTTTTATGCCCAAAGCAGAACAATATAAATTTTGCCTTGTTATTGTTGACCAGCTCACTCAATGGGTGGAGGCTTCTTCAGCCCCACGAGCAACTGCTGGTTTTGTGGCCAAAGCTCTCCTTAAAGAGATTGTTCCTCGCTTTGGGCCACCAGCATACATTGACTCTGATAGAGGTACACATTTTACAGATTCAGTTCTCTCCCAGATTTATTCTTTCTTGAGAGTAACTCCTAGATTTCATACTCCTTACCACCCTCAAAGCTCAGGCCAAGTTGAACGTATGAATTAAGAGCTTAAGAGCATGATTGGCAAATTATGTACTGAAACCCATTTGAAATGCCCTGATGTTCTACCCTTGACATTATTCTATCTGCACAGTAGACCAAGAGGTGAACTCCACATATCTCCTTATGAGATGCTTTTTGGTCACCCTCCTATCAGAGCTAAATTTTTTTTTCCCAGTCTATACATCACTGGTGGGAGGTGATACTTCTGTTCTTCCTATATACAGGAACTACAAACTAGGATACATGAACTCCATGAAGCAAGAGTTGCTGTACAAGCTGGTCCTTTAGACTTTTCCTTGCATGATTTAAGTCCTGGAGACAATGTATATATTAGGAATTTTCAGCGGACCAGTGGGACCCAGCCCACTTGGGAGGGACCTTTTCAGGTATTATCGACAACTCCTACTGCTATTAAAATTGGAGAAAAAGAATCTTGGATTCATTGTTCCCATGTGAAGCCCACACCATTTGTGAGTAAAGTCATTTCAGATAAAACTCAACCAGCTACTAAAGAGAAAAGAAACCAAACAGAGCACAGGGGTAATAGACAGTTCCAATTTGCAAGTATTATCACTCAATTGCAAACCCTGGGACTCAAACTCCATAAGGTATCAGGAGATGGAAATTGTCTTTTCAGAGCCCTCAGAGAGCAGTTAGAAGGTCATTCAAGAAACCATCTCAAACACAGACAAGAAACTGCTAATTATATGCTCAGTCATAAAGAAGACTTTGGGTCTTTTATAGAAAAAGATATTCCCTTTGAAGAATATGTTGCTGATTTGAAAAAAGCTGGTACTTGTGCTGGGAATGATGCCATTGTAGCCTTTGCCAAACATAACCAACTGAATGTAATCATTCACCAGTTGAATAAACCTCTATGGCAAATTTGTGGCACAGAAAAAGCTGACACTAAAGAACTCCATATTTTCTACCCTAATGGTCATTATGACAGCATTAGAAGAATCAATGATGATTCAGAAACCCCTGCCACTTTGGCATGCAGAGAATTGGGGAACCAGTATACCCCAAACTCTAGCATTATAAGCTCTTACCTTAAACGAGCTTTTCCTCCTACAGGAGAAGAACTTCTCCAACAAGAGCACATGGCTCTGACTTCTAGAAAGGGTTATTGAACCTTATTGCTTGATTTATAAGAGAATTAATGAACATATTGAGTCTTGCTGATGTTTTATTTCCTTTTGATAAATTGTTTATCATTTGAAGTATCTGTTATTGTTCCAGGCACTGAGATAAGGGATACAAAAAGAGACACCAGACTGACTTTGCCCTCAAGGAGCCTGCACTCCAATAAGGAAAGCAAGATTCTAACAAATATATACAAAAAAATCTATATGCAAAATAAGTAGGAAATAATTAGAAGAGGGAAGGAACTAGTATTAAGGTAGATTAGGAAAAGCTTCCATTTAAAGATGGGATTTTAGTTGGGACTTAGAGAAATTCAGGAAGGAACAGAATAAGAAGGGTGTTACAGGCATGAGGGACAGTCAGAGAAAATGGCAAGAGCCAAGAAATGGAGTTGCTTGTTCTTGGTACAGCAAGAAGTTGGATTAAAGAGTATAACCTCAGAGTAAAGTTTAAGAAGACTAGAAAGGCAAGAAGGGACTAGGTGATGAAGGCTTTTAATGTCAAATGGAGCATTTTCTTTTTTTACCTGGAGGCAGTAGGAAGCCACTGGAATTTATTGAATAGGAATTAAACATGGTTGGACTTGTGCTTTAGAATAATCACTTTAATGGAGGAATGGAGATTGCATTGGAGTGGGAAGAGACCTGAGGCTGGCAACACACTTGCAGACCACAACAATAATCTGGGCATGAGGTGATCAGGTCATGCACTAGAGTGGTGGCAATGTCAGAAGAAAGAATAAACAGACCTTGGCAACAGATTGAACATGGGGATGAGGAGTCAACTTCTAGATTGAAATAATGGACTGGGAGGATGTTGTTGTCCTCCATAGTTATAAAAAAGTAAGGGGGAGGGGAAAATTTAGGGCAAAAGATAATAATTCCATTTTGGACCTGTTGAACTTAAAGGTGTACATTCCACATCCAGTTTGAGATATTTGAATGGCAGTTGAAGATATGAGATTGGAGGTTAACAGAGAAATGGGATAATATAGTTAAATTTGATAATAATGAGCCTAGAAATGGCAACTGAATCCATGCAAAATGATGAGATCAACAAGTGAAGTAATATAGAAGGATAAGGGGACCTGTGGACCCTGGAAAACACCTATGGCAAATTGTATGATATAGAAGAAAATTCAGCAAAGGAGACAGGGAAGGAGTGGACAGATAGGTTGGAAAAGAACCAGAAAAGCATGGTGTACCAAAAATCTACAGAAAAGAGAGTGTCAAGGAAAAAGTGATCAGTGATATCAAAGACTGCAGAGAATGAAGATTGAGATAAATCCATTAAGAAGTCATTAGTGGGGGCAGCTAGGTGGCACAGGGGATAAAGCACTAGCCTTGGATTCAGGAAGACCTGAGTTCAAATGTGGCCTCAGACACTTGACACTTACTAGCTGTGTGATGCTGGGCAAGTCACTTAACCCTCATTACCCTGCCAAAAACAAACAAACAAAAAGAAAGTCATTAGTAACTGGAGAAGGTAAGGGATTAAGAAGAGAGTGAGTGGGAAGAAAGTGGAGGCACCAATTACAGAAGTGCTTTTCAAGGAGTTTAGCTACAAAGGGCAGAAGAGATTTATCTTAAATCCAAATAGTAGGGATGGAAAAATAAAATAAATCCAAAATTTAAAAGGTGGGTTTTTTTTATTGTTTTGGTTTTTTTGAAGATGAAGGAGACACAGACATATTTGTAGACAACAGGACATGAATCAGTAGATTGGAAGAGCTTGAAAATAAGTGAAAGAATAGGGAGCACAGAGGAGACAACATGTGAAGGAGATGGTATGGAATGAGTTTGCTTCAATAGATAGGGGCTAGCTTTGGTGAAGAGTAAAACCACTTCCTCAGGTGAGACAAGGGTGGTAGAGATAATGGCAGAAGTCATCTGGGTGGTAGGAAGTTAGGAAGAGGGGAGAAAAGGGACAGCATGGTGAATGACCTCATTTTTTTTTCTCAGTAAAATATGAGACAAGGTTTTTAACTAAGAGACAAAGGGGCAGGGAAACTGGGAGGTTTGATGAAGGGAATGAAAAGATTTGGAAGAGTGTGGAGTGGGACAGTGAGTTGATAAAGGTGGTAACGGTAAAATTTATGGTTTCTTCTTGGTTTGTTGGAGAATGTAATTGATGAGATGTCAAATTGAATATTTCCACTTCCTTGCCAAAGAGATATGTGCTTACATAGTTGAATGCTTATAGCTAATGGGCAGCTAGGTGGCATACTAGATAGGGCACTGGCCCTGGAGTCAAGGCGTCTGAGTTCAAATCTGGCCTTAGATACTTACTAGCTGTGTCACCCTCAAGCATCCAGGTGCCACCTCTAGTTGCTCTCAGGTGGCTCTGGAGGAGAGAGTGAGGACCTCCTTCACTTAAATCCAATTCACCACAAGTCATAACATCACCTACCAATGTCATGTTCCTCTTTGAGAATGAAAGACAAACAGCAATATGTGTATACATATACTTGTATACACATATATATGAAAGAAAGAGAAAGAAAATAAGTCAATATCTTAATCAAACCATCAAACATCTGAAAATATATAAAATGTTCCATACCTATAGATCTCCAACATCTCCAAATAAATAGGGGGTAATTTTCTTCTTATATCTTCCTTTAGAGCTAATTTATTCATTTTTAAAAAAAATATGTTTTGGGGTGGTATCAAGATAGCAGAGTAGAGCAAGTAGTCAGCCAAATCTTATAGTAATGCCTCAGATCAAAATCTGGAGTGGCAGAGTAAAAAAAAAGTAAGAATGAGACACTGTTCCAGTCTAAGACAATTTGGGAGGTTGGGAAAAGAGATTTGTGATATCAAGGTAGAGAATGATATGGAACCCATGTAGATGAAACACTAATGATGGACTAGGTGGTGATGGCAGAAACAGCATTAGATTTGGGAGCTCTCAAGCCAGAGACAGTAAAGGGATTTGGAAATTGGTCACAAAGAGATTACCAAGGACCCTTGTACTGACAGTGAACACAAGACAAGATATTATTTGGCAATTCCATTGCCTATACCCATTTCTGAGTCACAGTACAAGGGTAGAGAAAAGCACTTTTGGAAACAGGTTTAGGGACTCTGAGGAAAGTTTCATTTCTGGTCCCAAGAGAATAGGGACCCTACAAACAATATAATTTCCAGTTACCCTGAGGAACAATATCAATTAAAACCCCAAGGGATCAAGTGCCCTTCCTGGATAAAGAGCAGAGAACAGTTCAAGAGAGCATTGACCACACCTTTCCCCAGATCACACCATCTTGGTAGTACCAAAACCTTCCAAGCCCCCCAAAACTAGTTATGAAAATGAAAGTACACAAAAGCTTAAAGCCTGACACAGAGTCACTCCCTGTTCCATAGAGGCCAACTTTGACATAAATTTCAAAATCAAAAAATGGGGTTTAAAAAAAACAACAAAAAAATGTACCATAAAATCTACTATGGTAACAAGAACAAGACAAAAGATCAGAGAACAATGAAGTCAAATAGCTACAAGTAAAGCCTTAAAGGGTGAAAAATGTGAATTGGACACAAGTTCAACAAGAATCCCCCTTTTTTTTTTTCCCGGGTCAATGAGTGTTAAGTAACTTGCCCAGGGTCACATAGCTAAAAAATTCAAGTGTCTGAGGTCAGATTTGAACTCAGGTCCTATTGAATTCAGGGCCAGTGCTTTACCCACTGTGCCACATAGCTGCTCCTCAAAAATTCCTATAAGAGCTAAAAAACTTATTTTCAAAATTAGTGGTAGAAGAAAAATTAGGTAAAGAAATGACAGCGAAGGAAGGAAAATATGAAAATAGATTGGTGAAAGAGACAAAAAAAAACACTGAAGAAAATAAATGTTAAAAATAGAATATGCCAAATAAGAAAAGAAGTACAAAATCTCACTAAAGAAAAAAAAATGTATTAAAAATTTAGAATCAGGAAAATGGAAGCTAATGATTCCATGAAACATTAAGGAACAATCAAACATAGTCAAAAGAATGAAAAAGAAGAAAAAGTAAAATATCTCATTGGGAAAAATATTTAACTTGGAAAATAGATTGAGAGCTAACTTAAAAAATGATTGGACTGCCTGAAACACACGTTCAAAGAAAGAGCCTAACCATCATAGTTCAAGAAATTATCAAGAAAAACTATCTTGATATTCTAGAACCAGAGGGTAAAATAGAAATGGATAGAATCCATTGATCATGACCTGACCCAAAATGAACCCTCCAAGGAATATTTAAGCCAAATTCCAGAGTTCATTCTTAAGTCAAAGAGAAAATACTTCAAACAGCCAGAAAGAAACCATCCAAACACCATGGAGCCACAGTCAGTATCAGGCAAGATTTAGCAGATACCAATTTAAAGGCGTGGAAGGCTTAGAATAGTACATTTCAGAAGATAAAAGAATAACCAAGAATAACCTACCAAGCAAAACTGAGCATAATACTTTAATGGGGGTGGGGGTGATTATCATTTAATGAAATAGAGAACTTTCAAACATTCCTGATGAAAAGACTAGAGCTGAATAGAAAAGTTGACTTTCTAATGCAAGACTCAAGAAAAGCATAAAAAGATTAACATGAAAGAGAAATCCTAAGGAACTCAACAAGTTTAACCTGTTTAGATTGCTAGATGGGAAGAAGATATTTGTAACTCCTAAGAAATCATTATTCAGGCAGTTAGAATAGACACATAGACAAGGGTATGGGAGTAACTTAATAATGTTGAGATGATGTTAAAAAAATTGTGAAAAAGAGGAATGTCCTGGGAGAAAGGTGGGGGGTGGGAGGAGGTGGAGGAAGAATGGAAAAAAATATCTCAAGTGAAAAAGGTACACAGAGAAGAGCTTTTACAGTAGATTAGAAAAGTGGTGGAGGTAAGAGGGAAATGCTGACACACCACACATCTAAATAGGTATAAAAAGGAAAATTGTGTGTGTGTGTGTGTGTGTGTGTGTGTGTGTGTGTATGCACACAGTCAAGGGTGCACAAAAATATTTTTACAGTAGATAGGAAAATGGTGGGGGTAGAAGGGCAATGCTATGAAATATACCCTTTTTCAAACTACAATACAATAAAAATTAAATTGAATAAAAGGTCATAGAAGCATAGATTAACAATTAATTGGAAACTAAATAATTTAATCCTAAAGAATGAATGGGTCAAAGAAGAAATCAGAGAAATAGTGAGAAATTTCATTAAGGAAAATGACAATGAGACAACATACCAAAATTTGTGAAATATAGCCAACTCAGTACAGAGGGAGAAATTTATATCTTTAAATGTGCACATCAGTAAAAGAGCAAATAAATGAATTGTACTTGTAATTAATAAAACTAGAAAAAGAACAAATTAAAAATCCCCAATTAAACAAAAAAATGTAAAGATTGAAAATCAAAAGAAGGTTTAATAAAATTGAAAGTAAAAAAAGTTATGTAACTAATAAATGAAACTAGGAACTGGTTTAATGAAAAAAAATAAAGTAGATAAAACATTGGTTAATTCAATTTAAAAAAGAAAGAAGAAAACCAAATTGTTAGTATGAAAAATTAAAAGCATGGATGCACAATCCATGCACAATGAAGATGATATTAAAGCAATTAGTAATTATTTTTCCCACTTATATGTCAGTAAAACTGATAATCTAATTGAAATGGATTAATATTTACAAAAAATATATAAATTGCTCAGTTTAGCATGAGGAAATCAAACATTTGAATAATTGTATTTTAGAAAAAGAAAACAAGACATTAATGAATTTCCTAAGGACAAAAAACCCTAGGATAAGATGAATTTAAAATTAATTCTACCAAACTTTTTTTTTTTTTTTTTTTGCTGGTCAATGAGGGTTAAGTGACTTGCCCAGGGTCACAGAGATAGTAAATATCAAGTGTCTGAGGCCGGATTTGAACTCAGGTCCTCTTGCATCCAGGGCAGGTGCCCCAATTCTACCAAACTTTTAAGGAACCTTTAATCTGAATGCTACATAAACTACTTTAAAAAACAACAGGTAAAGAATGAGTTCTATCAAATTCCTTTAGTGAGACAAATATGGTTCTCATATCTAAAAAAGAAACCATAAAAACAGAGAAACTATAGACCAATTTCCCAAATAAAAATATTTTAATTTGTAATAATTTAGCTAAATAGTTTTTTTTAATAGATAAAATGCTAGCAAGGAGATGACAGCAATAAATCACAAATATCATACACTATGACCAGGTGGAATGTAGAGCAGGAATTCAGGGCTGGTTAAATATTAGGAAAACTATCAGCATCATTAACCATACCAATAACAAAAACAACAAAAATCACATAATAATATCAATAGATGAATAAACAACTTTTGACAAAATAAAGCACCCATTAAAAATACTAGAAAGGTGTTGTATGAAAAGACAGAAGTTTAAAAATACTAGAAAGCAAAGATGGCAAAGAGAAACAAGGAAATTGCCAGAGCTCTCCCAAGTTTCCCTCAAAAATAACATTAAATCAGGCTGCTAAATGGATTCTGAAAGTACAGAACCTACAAAAAGATAGAGACAAAATCTTACAATTTGAGATAATTTAGAAGACTTCAGGAAAAGTCAGTCTCACTCAGGCAAAAGAGGAATTCAGCACAGCTCAGTGCAGCACAGCATGGAGGAGTCTGAGTAAGTCAGCAGGAAGCTCTTGGGCACAGCAGAGCAACTGAGGCCCCCTGATCCTGGCTCAGCAAGCAGGTGGTGCGGCAGGCACACCAGTACCAGCAGAGAGGGCAGACTGCCAGCTGGAGGGCCACCCACAGGACAGGTGTGACCAGGCCTGGCCATTCCAGCACCTGGAGCAAGTACAGGGAGCAAGCTCAGGGCAGTGAGAAATCCACAAGCCATAGAGGCCTCAAAGTAGAAAGTCAGTGACACATCCCTTATCCCCCAGCACAAGAAGCTTGAAACAGTGATTCTTGTGCCCCAGGAACAGACCTCAACTTTAAAAAAATAAGCTGCAATATGAGTAAGAAACAGAAGAAGGCTCTTACCATTGAAAGCTTTTGTGTACACAGGGAAGATCAAAACAGAAACTCAGATGAGAACAATACTCTCAAGTGGCCTACATGTGAAGCCTCAAGAGGGAAAATGAATTGGTCTCAAGACAAAAAGCCTTCTTGGAAGAGCTCAAAAAGGATTTAAGAAATCAATTGAGAGAAGTAGAAGAAAATATGGGGAGA
Source organism: Dromiciops gliroides (assembly GCF_019393635.1). Taxonomy (NCBI): domain Eukaryota; kingdom Metazoa; phylum Chordata; class Mammalia; order Microbiotheria; family Microbiotheriidae; genus Dromiciops; species Dromiciops gliroides. The sequence goes on along the minus strand of NC_057861.1, from coordinate 563,496,278 downwards.
GAAATGAAAGCAACACAAGAAAATTATGACAAAAGAATCAGTGGCTTGGAAAAGGAAGTACATTCATTAAAAAATTCATTTGGCCAAATGGAAAATGAGGTACAAAAGCTTACTGAAGAAAACAATGTCTTAAAAAATCAAATTCAGCAGATGGAAGCTGATGACTTCATGAGACAACATGAATCAATCAAAAAGATTCAGAATAATGAAAAAGTAGAAGAAATTTGAAATACCTCATTGGAAAGACAACTGACCTGGAAAATAGCTCCAGGAGAGACAAGTTGAGAATTATGGACTACCTGAAATCCATGATAAGAAAAAAGAGTCTAGATAACATATTTCAGGAAATTATCAAGGATAAAATCATCATTGAATGAATCCACTGAAAGAGAACTGTGAGGGCCAAAATTTGATAATGGACCTTTATTAGGGTGACTCGCCTTAATATTGGGGTCCTTGAAATATGAGGGACTCTTTTAGGTTTAATCTCCCCTTTGAACTTTCCTTTTTATATATTCCTCCCAGGCCAATAAGAAATGAAGCCTCTGAGCTTTAGTTCATAAAGGATCAGGTTTTATTACTTGGGAATTAATTAAACCACAAAGGTGAAACCAATTAAGGAAATAAGGAAGTAGAAATACAAATAGATAGTCTTAACTCTAAGCTTAATTCATGCAATCCCAGAGTGTTCTCAATTAAGCTAGTTCAAAGGAATTTATATCTCTAAATACTTACATCAATAAAAATGATAAAGAGGAGATCAATGAATTGGGCATGCAACTAAAAAAGCTAGAAAAAGAACAAATTTAAAATTCCCAATTAAATATTATATTAGAAAACCTGAAAATTAAAGAAGCAATTAATAAAATTAAAAGCAAGAAAACTATAGAATTAATCAATAAACTAAGAGCTGTGACAAATAGATAAACCATTGTTTAATTTGATTAAAAAGAAAGAAAGAGGGGCGGCTAGGTGGCGCAGTGGATAGAGCACCGGCCCTGGAGTCAGGAGTACCTGAGTTCAAATCTGGCCTCAGACACTTGACACTTACTAGCTGTGTGACCTTGGGCAAGTCACTTAACCCCAATTGCCTCACTAAAAAAAAAAAAGAAAGAAAGAAAGAAAGAAGAAAACCAAATTACGAGTATCAAAAATGAAAGGGGTGATTTCACTACCAATGAAGTGGAAATTAAAGCAATAACTAGGAACTATTTTGCCCAACTTTATGACAATAAATTTGACAATCTAAATGAAATGGATAAGTATTTACAAAAATACAAACTGCTCAGGTGAACCGAAGAAGAAATAAAATTTTTAAATAAGCCCATATTAGAAAAAGAAATTGAACAAGCCATTAATTAACTCCCTAAGAAAAAATCTAGAATGCCAGATGGGTTTACAAGTGAATTCTACCAAACATTTAAAGAACAATTAAATCCAATATCATACAAATTATTTGGAAAAATAGGTGAAGTAGGAGTTCTACCAAATTCCTTTTATTACACAAATATGGTGGTGATACCAAAACTAGGCAGAGCCAAAACAGAGAAAGAAAATTATAGACCAATTTCCCTAATGAATATTGATGCTAAAATCTTAAATAAGATATTAGCAAGGATATTACAGCATGTGATCACCAGGATAATACACTATGACCAGGTGGGATTTATACCAGGAATGCAGGGCTGGTTCAACATTGGGAAAACTATTAACATAATCAACCATATCAATAAGAAAATTAACCAAAATCATATAATTATCTCAAAATATGCAGAGAAAGCTTTTGACAAAATACAGCACTCATTCCTAATAAAAACACTAGAAAGCTTAGGAATAGGTGGAGCTTTCCTTAAAATAATTGTCCTAAATTATCTACCTAAAACTATCGGCAAGCATTATATGTAATGGAGATAAGTTAGAGGCCTTCCCTATGAGATCAGGGGTTAAACAGGGATGTCCTTTATCACCTCTATTATTTAATATTGTACTAGAAATGTTAGCTTTAGCAATCAGAGAAGAAAAAGGAATTAAAGAAATCTGAATAGGTGAGGAGGAAACAAAACTATCACACTTTAAGGATGATATGATGAGATACTTAGAGAATCCTAGAGAATCAACTCAAAAATTACTTGAAATAATTACCAACTTTAGCAAAGTAGCAGGATATAAAACAAACCCACATAAATCATCAGCATTTCTATACATTACCAAAATATCCAGCAGCAAGAGATAGAAAGAGAAATTCCATTTAAAGTAATGATATAAAATACTTTGGAGTCTACTTGCCAAGATAATCCCAGGAACTCTATGAACACAATTACAAAGCACTCTTCATACAAATCAAATCAGATCTAAATAATTGGAAAGATATCAATTGCTCATGGATAGGCAGAGCTAATATAGTAAAAATGACAATACTACCTGAATTAATTTACTTATTCAGTGCCATACCAATCAGACTACCTAAAAATTATTATATAGAGCTAGAAAAAATAATAACAAAATTCATCTTGAAAAACAAAAATTCAAGAATATCTAGGGAACTAATGAAAAAAAAAAGTACAAAGTTAAGTGGGCTAGCTGTACCAAATCTGAAGCTTTACTATAAAGTAGCAGTCATCAAAACTATTTGGTACTGGCTAAGAAATTGAATGGAGGATCAAAGGAATATGTTATGCACAGGAGACACAGTAGTAAATGGCTTTAGTAATGTCCTCTTTGATAAACCCAAAGACTCCAGATTCTGGGATAGGAATTCAGTATTTGAAAAAAATTCTGGAAAAATTGGAAGAGAGTATGGCAGAAACTAGGCATAGACCAACATCTTACACCTTATACTATAAAAAGGTCAAAATGGGTACATGATTTAGACATTAAAGGTGATACCATAGGTAAATTAAGAGATGAAGGAATAGTTTACCTCTCACATCTTTGGAGAGAACAGTTGATAACCAAATAAGTGATAGAGGGTATTATGAAATGCTAAATGGAAGACTTTGATTATATTAAATTAAAAAGGTTTTGTTCAAACAAAAACAATACATCCAAAATTAGAAGGAAGACAGAAAGCTGGGAAACAATTTTTATAGCCAATATTTCTGATAAAGGGCTCATTTCTAAAACATATATTTGGAACTAAATCAAATTTACAAGAAACCAAGTCATTCCCCAATGGAGAAATGGTCAAAGGATATGAACAGGCAGTTTTCTGTTGAAGAATTCAAAGCTATCTATTGCCATATGAAAAAATTCTCTAAATCATTATTGATTAGAGAAATGCAAATTAAAACAACTCTGAGATACTACCTGACACCTATCAGATTGGCTAATATGACAAAAAAGGAAAATAATAAATGTTGGAGAAGCTATGGAAAAATTGGATCACTATTGCATTGTTGGTGGAACTGTTAACTTATCCAACCATTCTGGAGAACAATTTGGAATTATGCCCAAAGGGCTATAAAGCTGTACATACCCTTTGACCAAGCAGTACTACTATTAGGTCTTTTCCCCAAAGAGATCATAAAGAAGGGAAAAGTACCAACATGTACAAAAATATTTATAGCTGCTCTTTTCGTAGTGGCAAGGAATTGGAAATTGAGGGGTTGCCTATCAATTGGGGAATGACTAAACAAATTATGGTATACGAATGTGATGGAATACTACTGTGCTGTATGAAACAATGTGCAGACAGCTTTCAGAGAAACCTAGAAGTACGTACAGGAACCAATGCTGAGTGAGATGAGCAGAACCAGGAGAACATTGTATACAGTATCAACAACATTATGTGCTGATCAACTGTGATAGACTTGATTCTTCTCAGCAATACAATGGTCCAAGATAGTTCCAAAGGACTCATGATGGAAAAGGCTCTCCAAATCCAGGAAAAAAAAAAGAACTATGGAATCTAGATACAGATTGAACCATACTATTTCTATTGTTTTTCTCTTTTAAGTTTTTTCCTTTTTTCTCTGATTCTTCTTTCATAGCATGACTAATGCAGAAATATGTTTAATGTGATTGTACATATATAACCTATTTCAGATTACTTGCTCTCTTGGGGAGGGTAGGGGAGGGTAGGGGAGAAAAGTTTGAAACTAGAAATCTTATAAAAACAAATGTTGAAAACTATCTCTACATGTAACTGGGAAATAATAAACTATTTTATTGGAAATAAATAAAATACTAGAAAGCATAAGAATTAAAGGAGTTTGTCTTTAAAAGTAAATATGTAAAACAGACTGGTTGGCTTAGTGGATAAAATGCTGGACCTGGAGTCAAGAAGACCTGGGTTTAAATCTGTCCTTAGACATTTATTAGCTGTGTGATCCTGAGCAAGTCATTTAACCTCTGTTTGACTTAATTTACTGGAGAAGAAAATGGCAAAACCCTATAGTATCTTTGCCAAAAAGAAAAAAAAAATGGGCTGGTCACAAAGAGTTGGACATGATTGACTGACTGAACAGCAATAATCTACATAAAAAGAGTATCTTTGATGGAGATAAACTTGAAGCTTTTTCAGTGAGATCAGAGGTAAAGTAAGGATGTCCATTATCACCATTATAATTCAATATTGTACTAGAAATCCTAGTTATTGCAATAAGACAAAAATAATTAAATTTATAAAAATAGGCAATGAGGAAACAAAACTATTATTCTTTGCAGAGTATATAATGGTTTACTTAGGGAACCCTAAAGAATCCACTAAATTTTTTTTTTACTTGAAACAACAAATTAATCAAAGTGATAAGCAATAAAATAAACCCACATAAATTATCTACATTTTTTAATATTACCAATAAAATTCAGCAAAAAGAGATGGAAAGATAAATTCCATTTAAAATAGCAGCAGACAATAAAAATACTTGGGAGTTTACCTGCTAAGACAAACCCAAGGATTATTTGAACACAATTACAAAACACTTGGCATACAAATAGATCTAAATAACTATATAAATATCATTCAACAATGAAAAAGCTAAGCTAATATAATAAAAATTATGATTTTATCTAATTGACTTAATTCAGTGTCATACCAATCAAACTACTGAAGAATTATTTTATAGAGCTGGAAAAATAATAGATGGGGCAGCTAGATGGCGCATGGGGCAGCTAGATGGCGCATGGGGCAGCTAGATGGCGCAGTGGATAGAGCACCGGCCCTGGAGTCAGGAGTACCTGAGTTCAAATCTGGCCTCAGACACTTAACACTTACTAGCTGTGTGACCCTGGGCAAGTCACTTAACCCCAATTGCCTCACTTAAAAAAAATAATAGAAAAATTCACCTGGAAGAAGAAAAGATCAAGGGAATCAATAAAAAATGAGAAGGGAGGTGTTCTAGCAGTACCGCATTTCCAACTATATTATAAAATGGTAATCATGAACTCAATCTGGTACTGGCTAAGAAATAGAGCAGTGGTTCAGTGGAATAGATTAGGTACACAATGAATTGTAGTAAATTTATCATAGTAATCTAGTGTGTGACAAACCCAAAGATCTAAGTTTTTGTTGTTGTTTTTTTTTTAGTTTTTTTTTTTTAATTTTTATTTTTTTTGGTGAGGCAATTGGGGTTAAGTGACTTGCCCAGGGTCACACAGCTAGTAAGTGTCAAGGGTCTGAGGCTGGATTTGAACTCAGGTCCTCCTGAATCCAGGGCCAGTCTCTATCCAGTGCACTACCTAGCTGCCCCAAGATCTAAGTTTTGAGGGTAAGAACTCACCATTTGACAAAAATTGCTGCAAAAACGAGAAAGTGGTTGATAAATGGTTAATGGAGATAAATAGGCAGTTTTCAGAAGCAATCAAAGCTATCAATAGGTATATGAAAAATGTCTTAGTTGCTATTAATTAAAGAAAGGCAAATCACAACAACTCTGAAGTACCATCTTAAATCTATCAGATTGACTAACATTCGAAAAAAGGAAAAAGACTAATAACTAAGAGGATGTAGAAAAATACCTACAATAATGCACTGTTAGTAGAGTTGTGAACTGGTCATAATGATCTTGTAGACCTGTTTGGAACAATACCCAAAGGCCTATAAAACTATGTAGACTCTTTGACCCAGAAATACCACCACTAGGTCTGTATTGCATGGAGACTGAAATGTACAACATTATTTATAATAGTCCTTTTTTTTTTTTTTTGGTGGCAAAGAATTGGAAATTGAGGGGATGGAATCATTTTGGTAAAGGCTAAATAAGTTATGGTATATGATTCTGCTGGAACACTATTGTGCTATAAGAAATGAAAAAGAAGATGATTTCAGAAAAACATCAGAAGACTTATGAAGTGATAAAAAGTAATTAGTAGAACCAGGAGAATATTGTACACACTAATCAGGAAATTGTTGTGCAGTATTAACCTGGAAATTAAGGAAACAATCAATATAGGAGAAATAAGGTCTTTAATCGAGTCAGAAGAACTATAGCTCAGAAGCTAGGAATACCCCAAGATGGGAACAGAGGACAAGGTTTTTAATGGGGTAACAGAACAAAAAGGGAACCAAAGATTGCTCCAGACCTATAGCTAATTAATGTAAATGAACCTTTGAGAAAAGAAATAATAGAACTGCTCCTAATTTAAGTATAGGAGCTGACTGAATAGAAACTACTTAATGTAGTTAGTTTCTATTCTCTTTTTACATAATAACATAAAGTCCAGGGAGTAAGGCGGGGAACAGGGGAACATTGGGTGGGGATAAGTTGCTTGGGGGAAGGTCCATAATTCCATCAAGAGTTTGGAAATGACAAAGACATTTAGCCCCAGGCAATTCACCTGCCTGGGAAAGGGGGGTGGGGTGGGGATGGAATCAGTTCTCAGTAAATTTTGCAGTTCTCAACAGTAACAATGTTGTAATGATGACAAACTGTTTTGTATTTAAAATAATTGATATAGGTATTGCACTGGTTGTGGGTAACCATATTATTAATTTAAATTAATATTATACCAGTAAAGAATTGACCACATTTCTCCCTAACTTTTCATGGTCTCAGTCCAGGCAGTAGAGAAGGCAGGAAGAGTTTCAGAGTGCCAGTTAGGGTGAGCAGGAGCAAAGCTGCAAAGCCTCATGACCTAGAAGACCTAAAAGACCACCTGAAGACCCATTCTGTCCTAAAAGGCATAGCCTCTAAAATGCAAAAGACCTCAAATGGTGTCTTCCAAGGGTTTTTATCTCTTTTGATACTGATGGGTGATTATACATTGATCAAAGCTAATTGGTTAGCATCATTCAATCCCATTGATTGATTTGAAGTGAAGGTTGTCTGCATTAAAATGAACTCTATAGATGACATTAAGAAAATGAATGCAAAAGATCCTCTCTGAAGTTGCTCCAGGCAAATTCCATTATCTAGATCTGGTTTAAAGTCTTTCACTGAACTAGACAAAACAATCTATCTCCACTTCTTTTGATTCCTTGGGTTTTTCCCAGATGAGATTTGATAAAGTTTTTCAAGGAGAACTGGACTTTCTGGAGTGGGGGTAGAGCCTGGGAGAAAGAACCCTCTGGTGAGATCAAAGTGAGAAAAAAATTATTTTTTTTTACATTGTGAAAGACTTAGATACTCTGACCAAAACAAAGATATAAGACAATTCCAATGAACCCATGATGAAAAACTGCTATCCACCCATAGAAAGAGAACTGATGAACTCTGAATGCAGATTGAATTTTGCTTGTTTTAATTTTTTGTTTGTGTTTTCTTTTGCCACAATTTACTGAGAACTGACTGATCCTCACCTATTTCCCATTCCCAGGCCAAAGAATTGCCTGTGGCTAAACAAACTGTCATTTCCAGACTCTTGATTGTTTTATTTTATTTAATTATTAGTATTTTTTTTTTGGTGGGACAATGAGGGTTAAGTGACTTGTCCTGGTTCACACAGCTAGTGTCAAGTTTCTGAAGCCAGATTTGAACTCAGGTCCTCCTGAATCCAGCACCACCTAGCTGCCCCCTCTTGATTGTTTTATGGATCTCTCCCAAATAAACTATCCCCTCCAAAAGATTCCCCAGTTTACTCTCTGGACTTGAGGTTTTTATGTAAAAGAATCTATTTACATTAAATAGTTTCTATTTAGAGTTAAGTAGCTTCTATACTTAACTCAAGGGCAGTCTCTTAGCTCCCTTTGTTAAAGATTCATTTATATTAAGTAGTTAATTAGTTTCTATACTTAACTCAAAGGCAGTCTCTTTGTTCCCTTTGTTCTGTTACTCCATATAAACACTGTCCTTAGTCCCTATCTTTGGATATTCCTAGCAATCTGCTTTGCTATAGCTCCTCTGAACAGATTAGATTATAGACTTTATTTCTCCTATATTGATTGTTATATTTATTTTCAGGTTGACAAACTGAAATAACTTTTGCATGATATAACCTGTATAGTTGATATCATATTGATTACTTTCTCAATGGGTAAAGGAGGGGATGGAAGAAGAGAGAAAATTTGAAATGCAATATTAAAAAAAAAATCAATGTCACAAATAAATAAATGGAAATTTAAATTAAAAAGAATGTATCTCCTACCCATAGATGTGAGAAGTATTGTTGTGGGAATGCAGTGGGACCCCAAGAAACCTAAAGATCCCAAAAGGAATCCTTAAGACTTTCCCAAAGGAAAAGCAGCTCTGTCTCCCAGCCTGACCCTGGTACACTGATAAGCAATATCAAGGTCTGCAAGATGATATACAAGATATGGATGGATGCTGTATATCCTACTGATACCCCATTATTGAAAAATCCCCTCACAGTTATCTTGCCCTTCCCTCCCCTTTGTTTTGTAAAGATAAAAAAGATTTGTGGTGAGCCTCCAATTCTTTGGGTGAGTTAGCCTGCCCCCACACACATACATCACTGTCCCCCCAACAGTATATGATCACCCCTTCTATTTTTTAATTGTATGATTTTTAATATTAAGGTCACATATCCTTTTGGAATGTGCTATTGAATATGGAAAGAAAAAATGGAAAGTGAACACCTTCATAAAGTATTTGTCTAAGCCTTATTTCTGTTATATTTCTTCCCAGTTTTTCCAACAGTGTCAAATAAGAAATGTTTTTCCTAGGTAATTAATATTTTCTATGTTATCAAATATTGTTATTTGATAACAGTTTCTGATTTTCCCATGTCTTGTGTGTTCCACTGACCTGTTCTGTCATGAATACCAGATGTTTTTCATGACTTCAGTTTTATAATATAATTTGATTTCTGGAAGTGTTATTCCCTACTTCTTTTCATCATTTCCCCCAATGTTCTAGATCTTTTGTTTATTCAAATGAATTTTATTATTACTTTTTATCTAGTTCTTTAAATTATCCCTTTTGTCATTTGATTGATATAACATTACAAGTATAAATCAACTTTGATAATATTCTCTTTTTATCATGTTGTCATGGCCTAGCAATAAGAACTGAATATTTGGGGCAGCTAGGTGGTGCATTGGATAAAGCACCGGCCCTGCATTCAGAAGTACCTGAGTTCAAATCCACCTCCCGACACTTGACACTTACTAGCTGTGTGACCCTGGGCAAGTCACTTAACCCTCATTGCCCAGCAAAAAAAAAGAAGAACTGAATATTCTTCTACTATCTATGTTGTTCTTTATTTATTTAAAGAGTACTTTGTAATTGAACCTGTACAAGTATTTTATGTGCTTTGGTTTGTTGATTCCCAGATATTTTATATATTTTGTAATTATTCAGAATTAAACCTCCCTTTATATTATTGCTTCTTGTGTTTTGATTGTATAAATAGTAATGCTATTGATTTTTGAGGTTTTATTTTTGTAGCCTGCAACTTTCCTGAAACTATTAATTATCTCAATTAGTATCTTTACAAATATCTTAATTTTCCTAGTATACCATTATATCATTATCAAAAAGGTACACTTTCAGATCCTCTTTAGCGTTCTTTAAGCCTTTTCATTTTTATCTTTTTAGAAAAATTGCTATGGTTATCATTTCCTGAACTATATAAATAATAGTGGGGAAAGTGGTCATTCTTGCCTCACTCTTATATTTGTTGGAAAAATTTCTAGTGTATCTGATGCTTGCTTTTGGTTTCAGATAATATTTTTATTATGTTAACAAGGTTCTCACTATGCTTATAATTTGTAGAGTTTTTAGGGTTTTTAGGTTTTTAAACTAAATGGATGTCTCAACAGCTTTTTCTGTGCAGTTATCCCTTCTACATCACATGGGTTGAGTACAGGGCACCCCCATGATCTGGAAAATTAACATAAAAATGTTGGCCCTCCCTTCATACCTGAAAAGAAGTCTGAATTATTATATAAAAAATATGTTGATATTATGTAACACTACACCTATATTTTATGTATTTCTGAGTTTCTAAAGTTTTTTCTGTCATCTGCTGGCCTTCATGCATCATCTGCAACTTTTGCAAAACTCTCCCCAAATTCATATTTCATTTATTATGCAGACCAGTGTTATATTGAAACCATGATGGGGGGAATCTCAGTGTGGAAGGGATAATTGTATTTGCTGAAAAGACCTTGGAAATTTATGTTTTGGCTATTAGTGTGATTAAATTATGTTTATTGTGTTCCTAATGTTGAACCATGCTTGTATCACTGCTATCACTGGTTTGCATCTCACTTGGTTATAATGAATGTTTTCTTGTATAAATTATAGTTTGTTTTTCTGTTTGTTTTTGCAGGGCAATGAGGGTTAAGTGACTTGCCCATGGTCACACAGCTAGTAATTGTTAAGTGTCTGAGTCCAGATTTGAACTCAGGTCCTCCTGAATCCAGAGCCAGTGCTTTATCCACTGTGCTACCTAGGTGCCCCAATAGTATTTTTGAAAGGATTTTTAAAAAATATTTTGAATCATTATTCATTACTGTTATTGATACTGGTGTTTCTCTTCTCTATTTTATCTTTCCCTGGTTTAGGGATTAGGACTAAATTTGTCTCATAGAAGGATTCTGCTAGGGTGCTTTATCGTTTTTGAGGATAATTTATAAAATATGGGTATTAATTGTTACTTAAAAGTTTGAGAGAGAGAGTTCTACAAATATATCAGGACAAAATATTATTTTCTTTAGTAGCTCATTTACCTTTAGATCTATTTCATTTTCTGATATTGGGTTATTTAGGATCTCTCTCTGGTCTGATATGTTAAGCATTTTAGATTTTTGAATGCATTTTTCTCTTTTGTATTCTTAGTTGTGTTAGCATATGATTACGCATAATATGTTATGATTTTTTTGATTTTGTTATGATTTTACCTAGCTCATTTGCTATTTTATTGATCTTATTTTCTGCTCTCTTCCTTAAATCAGATAATCTAAAGGTTAATTAATGTAACTAGTCTTTTAAAAGAACCAGCTTTTAGTTTTACTTATTTAGTTTTGTTACAAATTTATTTATTTCTCCTCTAGGTTTTAATATTTCTACATTCATACTTATTTTGGAATTGTTCATTTGTTGGCTTTCCAGTTTTTTAATGCATATTCAATTAATTAATTCTGTTAAGGGCTAAAATTCTAGCTAGTCTGTCTAAAATATCTAATGAGTGGTCGCCAATCAATTACAAGCTTTAGCAAGAGTTAGACTTTTAAGCATTTATTAAGGAGAATAAGAATTTGGTAAAGAGAGAGAGAAAGGCCTAGATTCCTATCTATTAAAGGGAGAGCACATTTCTAGCTCCCTTCTCCGCCAGCGTCCTCAGGAAAGAGAGCGAGACTGAGCGCCAGTCTCTTCCTCCCTCCTCCCACTAGCCCGCGTCAGGAAGTGACGCCAAAGAAAAGACTCCTGGTCTTGCCCTCAAAGACCTTCGCTTCATGGGCAGAACTCTTCTACAGTTAGTATCCAGCAGGTGGCGTTATTCCAATCGTTACAGTCCCCCCTGTTGTTCCTCAAGAAACAAAATGTTTCCTTGACGGAACAGTAAAAAGAATATAATAACTATTGCTAACTAATAATATGTGAACAACAATATAGAAAAGGAAGAGAGGAAAGTTTTGTCCAGAGGGGCGATTTTTTTTGTCCTCATGAACCGACGCTTTGACATTAGTCTTGCAAAGGGAGGGCCTCTGCAGAGAATACATGTTACAGATGGTGTATATTATAACAGAAAGAGAAAAAAACAACAAAAACAACAAATCAAAACTGTTCATTTAAAGTCTCTGAAAATCTTTTCTCAGATGTCCTCTAGGTGTAGTTGTGGAATGGAAGTCTTTTCAGGGGTTGATGTGTGGATGCTGGTAATCAGCCAGGAAATTTCCTACAAAATTGAGCTTAACACAACTTTAAAATAGCTTTGTCAGTAATCAAATCAAACAATGAAAGTTCTCAGAAACATATATAAGGGAATTCAGAATCTTGGTTGTTACACATGAAACATATAATAAAACAAAAATTGAAACATTCTTTAAAATTATAATATTACTATAGTCCCCCCTTATGGAGGGTAATTGAGAAGACAATTGCTGCAATATTAATTAATAAAAATAATTTTTATCTTTGTTTCATCACTTTTTGCATCATCTGCCTAATTATCCTCATGCCATTATGAGAAATTAGAAAATCTAATATAATTGGTAACAGGTGTCAAGGCCAAATTCAACACTGTTATTTATCATGACACCTGAGATAATTATGGGGGTTACCATAAAAGAACAGAGAAATGATGGGATATGAGCATTCCCACACTTGAGCAATATGTACTGTCCATGCAGTATGCCAGGCTTAAAATAGGTGGATGGAATATATGTCCATGCCACCGAACATATTGGAGGAAACTGAGTCAGACTTAATCGGATGCATGGAATTGAGATGTCCATGGCATCAGGCATATAGGAGGGAGCATAGAAGCCAGGTGTAGAAGTGAGATGGGTGGGATCAATACTTCCAGCCATCTGTACAATATTGTGGGGAAAAATAAAATAAAATATTAAACCAAGAGAATCCAACCTCAACATTAGTCAAAAGCCGTTCCCTCGGCCATACCTTGACTTCATGCATGTCTCCCCTCATGTGACAGTTCAGTGTCTGCTCTTGCATGTATTCCTCTTGTGATTGGATGGCATCTTGGCCAACTGGCATCTGATAACTCAGAATAAAGGCAATTAATGTCTTAAATGATAAGTTCCCATAATCCAAGTCTCATATGGATTTAAAAATTGAGGATAATAAATGATTGCAAAAAATGTGAATACATCTTGACTCAGAACACAATATATAATTATGCAACAATTTCAAATAATACCCCTTTTTTAACTTAGTATACAATTACTTTTTTGAAAAATCTGAACATATTTAAATACAAGTTAAAGCACAACAGAATCTCAAAGAAAACTTTTTTTTTTGAAAAAAGAAAACTTTTACAAATGTTCCCCTCTTTTTTTTTTGGGGGGGGAATATGCTTATCAAAAATAATACTTCTAGAATCAATTTACACTTGCCATGGCAACCAATTTGCCAGGGAAATGCTTTAAAGAGTTTGATCAAATAATCAGTTGAGGAAAAAAAAATAACAAAAACAAACAACTCAGAATATGGGAGCACAATACTCCTAGAATTAACATTGTATTATGAAATCAAAACCATGTTTCAAAATTAGATAGATGAATGAATAGAAGAAAATACACGTGGAATAATAAAAGACAATGAAATTCAAACTAAGGAAGTCTAAATGAATGTGAACTTAATATTAATAAGAGTATTATAAAATATAAACTTGATCACATGACTATAAAAAGCTTTTACAAATATTCTCCTTGTTTTAAAAACTAAATATAAAACACAATCTCAAAAGCATGAAAATCTCTATGAAAATAAACCCATACCATTAATTTCAAAATGTATATGTAATAGCATAGAAATCCTATGTAACCTCTGAACTGATATTAATACTCTGAGTGAATTCAGAACACCTTTGATTCCGATATCTAAAATCCCCAATACTCATATCAATACCTTGCTGCTTACTTCTACATTTCTGTAAAATATATACCCTTCCATGGCAAAAGAGGCAGAGTCTTGAACTATGTTGATTGTCATTCTTATTCAGCTTAAGTTTTTCTTCTTTAACCCCTCTATATTGTCTGTCAGTCTTTTCACCATACAAATGCTTTATAAGATTACTAATTAAAGACAAAAGCAGGTTAGCAAAATTATGAACAAAACGAGCATATCTGGAATTTAAAGAGTTTTCTAAGATTGTCTCAAAAGCACAGCCAGGCCGGGGAAGGGCTGAGCCTGAAGCTGCAAATGCAGGTAGAAAAAGTTGAGCATGCGCATCAGATCTCTGGACTTCCCAGGCAGGGGAAGCAATGGGCTTGGCCATAGGAGGAGTAGAGGGTGGGGTCTGGAGAGGAGGGGAGGGACCAGAGCAATTTGAATCAGACTTGATTTTGAACTCAGGCCTGGATTCCTCTTCCCCCACTTTGCCTCCAGGTGCTAGGGGATTAAAAGCTTCTAGAGGGTGGGTCATTGCCTCCAGGCATGCAAAATTAAAGCAACAATTACTGTTAGAACTGGGAAAAGCTGCGGGAATCTCTTCCGGTTTCTCTGAAAAAGCATGGTTGGGAGAGGGAGAGATATTTCCTTGTGTGAGTAAGTTGCTGGCTCTTTTAACAAAAATAAAAAGAAAAATAGAAAGTCCACAAAAACAAAGCATTAACATGATCTTATCTCCCATTTGTCTGGTTAAACAGACTAAAATCAAAAATAGGGTAATTAGGGAGTTTAAAAGGTCCATTTGAAAAAATTTAAAGGAAAACACAGCCAGTGCGCCAGTACTTAGCAGTTAAAGGGAGAGGGAGGGGAAATTTCTTACCCAACCAGCAGATCAGAAGACTGAGGGTTAGCTTTCCTCTTCGTGGTCAGCCATCTGTTAAGGGCTAAAATTCTAGCTAGTCTGTCTAAAATATCTAATGAGTGGTCGCCAATCAATTACAAGCTTTAGCAAGAGTTAGACTTTTAAGCATTTATTAAGGAGAATAAGAATTTGGTAAAGAGAGAAAGGCCTAGATTCCTATCTATTAAAGGGAGAGCGCATTTCTAGCTCCCTTCTCCGCCAGCGTCCTCAGGAAAGAGAGCGAGACTGAGCGCCAGTCTCTTCCTTCCTCCTCCCACTAGCCCGCGTCAGGAAGTGACGCCAAAGAAAAGACTCCTGGTCTTGCCCTCAAAGACCTTCGCTTCATGGGCAGAACTCTTCTACAGTTAGTATCCAGCAGGTGGCGTTATTCCAATCGTTACAATTCTCTATTTTTCTACTTGATTAATACATATTTGCAGGTGTATGATTTTCCCCGCTGAGGACAGTTTTAACTACATTGCAGAAATTTTGATAAGTTGTTTCATGTTTATATTTTCTTTCACATAATTATTGTTTCTATGAGTTGTTCTTTGATCTACTCATTATTCCAAATTTCATTGTTATGTCTTTAATTAGGTTTGTATCTTTCATTTGTGGACACTGAAGCAGTTTATTTTTATCATGAATAGTCAATAAATCATGTATTTACTATTTCTGCTTTTTTACACTTGTTTGCAGCATCTCTGTGTCTATAATCAATTTTTTAAAAAAGTTCTATGTGATACTGAAGACACCTTAAGTATTTTAGTTTTAGTTTCTCTAGCAATTTGTTCAGTTCCTTTTGTTTATCTTTCTTATCTCAAACTGAAAGAGGATATTGGAATCTTTTGTCATTATTGTGTAGCTGTTTGTGTCACCTGAGTTTAGTTAATCTTTCTTTTATGAATTAGAATGCTAAAGCATTTAGACCATAGAAGTTTATTACTGATTTTGACTTGTTGTCTATGGTCCTTTTAGGATAATGTAGTTTCCTTCCCGCAAATCCCCCCCCCCCCTTTTTCTTATTTTGTGAAAGTTTGATTTTGCTTTCTCAGATAGCAGGATTGCAACTCCTGCTTTTTTATTCACTTGATGCATAGTCATTTTTTTCTTCCCTCAGTTTTTTTGTGTATGTTTTTATTTTTAAATGTGTTTCACGTAAAGGAGAGATTATAGTATTTTGTTTTCTTATCCAATATCTCATTTTCATTATATTGGATTGTTTAATCCACCCAAACTAAAAGTTATGAATGTTAGATGACATTTTCCTCCATTCATCTCAAATATGTGTATTTTTTCAGTTGTGGTTTTTCCCTCTTCCTCTGTAAACAGTGCTGTATCACTTGACTTACTTTAGTTTGATCCCTTTTATTGTGATACTATTCCCACTGACTCTTTTTGCTCATTACTGATTCCCCTTCCTATTTATTACCTTTTTCAATTTGAAATTTTGCTTATTCATTCCTTTTCCTTTTGTTCTTTTATCACATTATTTCATCATAACTTTCTTCTTTTCTTCTCTGTGTTATGGGTGGATTATGGGCCCTGGTTACCCCAGAAGTTGTCTGGGGAAGTCAAGGAACTTTTTCCTTGAAACTCCAGGAGTTTTCCTGGAAATCAAGGAGGCCTCTCCTTGAGCTCAACCAAAACCAGACACACCCAAAAGAGATAAGCAACAAGTTCCAGGACCACCAGTACTCCTCACCACCCAGATGAGGTAATCCTGAAGAAACTGCCCACCAGCAGACCGCTCAAACCCACCAGGATGGAGTTATTGCCCATCACCAGATTGCCCATGACCCATCATCATACTACCCCAGCCCACCACCAGATGACCTCCAACCCATTGCCCAATAAGGAACATTTTACCCACACCATATAAACCTGTTCTTTTATTCCTAAATAGGACTAGGGCGAGAGTATAATTCTTTACAGAGGAAACCTAAAGACCCACGTGCTTTCTCCCCATATCATCTGTTAATCAAGTGTATTCCCCCTTCCTCTCCTCCTCTTTAACTAGTCCTATTCATTAGGCTTTTTAAATTTAATTTTTTTATACTTCTTTCTAGAGAGAATTTCTCTATCTTCATCATCTATCCTTTCTACCTACTGTAGACTATAATTCTTTAGTTTACCACCCCCATAATTATTTGGTTCTTCTCTATACTCTGTATTCCTAGTGGAATTAAAACTTCTTAGCTATACATTGTGGAATATACTCATTAGGAAGCTATAGAATTTGTCCCATGGATTCCCCTTTTCTCTTGTGCCTTCTTCCCAGAACAATGCAAATTCCTTTAGGGGAGAGAGAGGACACTGACTTATGGTGAGACCTCTCCCACTACATTTCTGAAAACAGCCCATCACTACTCTATGTCCTCCCCTTGGTTAACTTCTTACACAATATACCGCAAAAATCTTATCCCTGGGTCAATACCCTTCCATTAACAATAAGTGGGTTCAAAATTGAG
This sequence comes from Dromiciops gliroides, assembly GCF_019393635.1. Lineage (NCBI taxonomy): Eukaryota > Metazoa > Chordata > Mammalia > Microbiotheria > Microbiotheriidae > Dromiciops > Dromiciops gliroides. The sequence continues at coordinate 563,478,990 of NC_057861.1, read as the reverse complement.
TAGGAGAAAGAAAATGAGTTGGTTTACAAATATTGCAATATCTGTAATGGTTCCAATATAGTCCCTGAAGCAAAGAAAAATAATTTAAAACCAATATTCTTTGAGCCATATGATTGTGAATCTTGTACTATCACAGTCCTTGAAAAAATAAAAATTATAGGAGATCCAAACAATAAGAGAAATATGTAAGTTGGGAAAGTTTACAACCTGTTATTTATAGTTACTTGAATTCAAGAAGTGACATAACAATTACCCAAATTGTCTAGATTTATCAAAAGCCAAAATTTGTAATTTATGATTTTTTGCATCGTTCTTTGGTTGCATAAGTGGAATAAAAAGGTATTACCTGGGAAATGTATAACTGAAAAAAAGAATCAATCATGAAGTTTAATCATGAAGTAAGAATGACAGGAAACAAGTAAACAGTTGTACATTCTTATCCCTAAGATATTAAACAGATGTACAGTGAGTTTGACTGAAATTCTATAAAGAATTTTTATAAAACATAAAGATGAAGATGTATTGAAGTCATGCTCTGATTCACTGGAGGAAAATTTCATAGTAATTCAAATAATAATTCATTAAAGTTTCTATGTGAACCACTTCCACGACACATGAGAAATGTCAACAACCAAAAAGAATATGAAAAAATGAAAGCAAACAAAAACTTGTATCTCCCATGAGTTTACTCTGAATATCTTCCCCTCTACTTCACTGCTTACCTTGATACCAGCAGCAAGGATGCATTAGCAAACCCAAGGACTAAACCAGTGGAGTTAAAGTCAAACCCAAACCCACATCCTAATCCCTTTTACTTTTTTCCAAGGCAGTCAAGACCCAGGGTCTAAATAATAGAATTTTGCTGTCAACATGACCACTAGTATGATGGCATTCTGTGCTGCACAAGCTCTCTACAAGGGGAGTGGAGGAATAGAGTGAAAGGGACAGGATATGTACCAGAACTTGAAATAGACCCTCCTCCCTTTCCTTTCAGAGACTTTGGGCCTAAAATTATCGACAGAATCCTTAGCACCAGATTGGCAGTACTCTGAACTGCTGGTGCCTGGCCAGAGAATTAAGGAACAGAAGAAGGAGGACAGGAAACTAGGATGAGAGCACAAATGTGTGTGTGTGTGTGGGGGGGGAAGTTGTGGGGGGTGGCACTCAACTAAGCTTGGAGGAAAGAGCCAGTGATCCCGATGGGGTCAGTTTGGTCAGGCCAAAAGTCACTTGAAGTTACCAAAAGTCTCAGTAGGAAGAAAACTCAGAAATCTGAGACACATACAAAAGAAGGAAAAGATAATGCATTAAATGATAATGTCCAAAGAGAATTTTATGGGCAACAACATTGATTGGCATCTAACAAGATGGAATTTATTATAAATACGTGTAAAGTTTTATAGTTGGGTCCAAAATAATTTCATAAATAAGTATGGTCAAATTATAGTAAAAATATCAATTTTGTTTCTAGATTTTTAGTACCCTATAAGCTCCACATAAGTTGTACCCTCCCCCCAAAGCCAATAAGATCAAAGTAGGTCTGCCTTAGACAGGAATATTACCTAAAATGCGGGAGAAAATAATTCCCCTGTACTCTTCCTAAGTCAGATAACATTTGAAGTATTGTGTTTAGTTATGAGAAGTGCATTTTAGAAAAGATAGAAACAAGCTGTAGTGTCAAGAAGAGAACAATCAATGTACTCCCAAACACATTTATGTTAAGATGGGTTGAATTGAGAGATGCCAAATCTGGTGAAGAGACAACTTAGAGAACACATGATGGCTTTAGTAAAGTATTGCAAAGATTATAATGGGGAAAAGTCATTAGACTCATTATTCTTGGCACTAAAACCTAAAAACTAAGAGAAATGGATAGAAACTGCAGAAAGGAAGAACTAGGCATGATTTAAGGGGCAATAAGAAATAATTTCTAACCACTGTAACTAACCAGAAATGGAATGGCTACCTTAGCAAGGTAGTCCCTATTGTAAACCTTCAAGGTGAGACTGGAAAGTCATTTATCATAAATACTGTGGAAGTGTCAGACTAAAGCATCTGAGGTCTTTTCCCGAATCTTGGGTTCTGTATGTGATTCATTATTGTTGGGTACTGCAAATATTTTTAATAAAACTGATATCTTTACTCCTTCCTTTTGTGGCATCTCCTCTAAGTATGTCATTTCTGATAGAAAAATGATATTGTATTCTTTTTTTTTTTTTTTGCAGGGCAGTGGGGGTTAAGTGATTTGCCCAGGGTCACACAGCTAGTAAGTGTCAAGTGTCTGAGGCCAGATTTGAACCCAGGTACTCCTGAATCCAGGGCCGGTGCTTTATTCACTGTGCCACCTACCCACCCCAATATTGTATTCTTAACACATTTTCAGCACACATCATATTTAACATATGAAAGCACATGACCCTGATATATAGGTTTGATGTTCTACAAGACTTTTTTGAATTTTCATGTTGTAATTTTAAGAATTTTTCTATTTGTTGTAATGTAGGGTTTCTTTTTTGACAGTTTAATTTGCATGTTATATTTATGAGTCTTAATTACATTAGCATAATTGCAGTGTTGAACTTAAAAATGTGATATAACTTGCCCCATTTAGATTTTTCAGGTTCTTTTCTGAACCATACATAAAGCTTAAAAAAGGAAAAGTCACCTTCTCCAAGAGTCCAATTGTTTGATAATTTTCCAAAGCAAGGTAAAATAGTTAACATTTCTGTAACTTCTCCACCTTATCTTCAATTTAAAACTATATAAAATGGGGAACAAATGACAATCACAGCAAACAAGGGTCAGAATTTCTGTAATTTATTTTTTTAATTTCTTTTAATGTAGAGTCTTTCATCAAGATAAAAATAAATCTGTTTTATGGTGAAAATAAAGGAAATTAGGCAATTTAAAGAAGGCAGAAAAGGCCAAAATGCAGTTTTCATGAATGTCTGCCGGTATAGGAAATGTCGATTATAATTAAATTATAATTAAACAAACACATAATTTCCTTTACCTCTATGACATGTTTATCAGATAACTATTTAATTTTCAAGGATGTGAGCTACTATTGCGATTTGAAAACTTTTTAAAAAATTTAAACATGATGAGATATGAAAAGCCTTGGAGATTCTTTGTGCATGCTACTCCCAAATTGTTTCTGAACAACTGTGGAATCTTAGGAGAAACAATCTTGAAAACATCTAATACAATCCTTTCATTTATTATGGGGAACTTGATACCCAGAGATCTAAGGCATCTCAGTAAAATCAGATAATGAAGGAGGAGAAAGAAGAGGAGAAGGAGAAATGAAGAAAATGGAGATGATGATGATGAGGATGAGAGGAGGAAGATAGTTAACTTTATATAGAACTTTAGGGTTTATAAAGCATCTTACATATATTATCTCATTTGATCTGTATAACAGCCCTGTGAAGTAAATGTTATTATCCCTATTTTAGAGATGACTAAAGTCCAATGAAGTTAAGTCTAGACTCGAGGCTGGACCTAGAATCAGGAAGAACTGAGTTCAAGTCTAGCCTTAGACATTTATTAGCTGTGACCCTAAATAAGTCACTTAACCTTTGTTTGCCTCAATTTCCTCAACTGTAAAGTGGGGATAATAATAGCACTTATCTGCAAGGTTGTTGTGAAGATCAAATGAGATATTTGTGCAGCAATATGTTTCGAAGTGCCAGGCACACATTGGGGACTACAAATTCCCTCCCCCTCTTAAATAACTTACCTAGGGACACACAATTAGTAAATGTTTAAAACAGGATTTGAACTCAGGACTTCCTGATTCCTAGTCCAAAGTACTATAAATTAAAGGAACAGAGCTATTGCCCTCAGGCTTTTCATATATAAAATGAAGGGGTCATGTTAGATGTTAACTGGATTGCTTACAACAGAAGCAGCATTGGGATAAAATACAATTTCACAGTTATATACTTCTATATGTCCAATATTATTCACAGTGGTAAAAGTGTTAAGAAATCCATTAGTGGCATATTTAGCAGAGAAGCCAGGTTTTCTAACTCCTAGTCACAAATCTATTCAATGAATACCCATTAAAATAGGTTAGAGTAACTGATCAAAGAAATGCAAATTAAAACAAATCTGAGGTACCACAGTACACCAATCAGAATGGCTAATATGACAAAAAGGGAAAATGTTGAATGTTGGAGGGGATGTGGGAAAACTGGGACAATAATCCAGAGTTGGTGAAATTGTGAATTGATCCAACCTTTCTGGAGAGTAATTTGGAACTATGCCCAAAGAACTATAAAACTGTGCATACCCTTTGATCCAGAAATACCAATGCTAAGTTTATATCCTAAAGACATTTCAGAAAAAGAGAAAAAGACTTATTTGTACAAAAATATTTGTAGCAGCTCTTTTTGTGGTGGCTAAGATTTGGAAAACAAAGGAATGCCCATCAATTGGGTAATAGCTGAACAAGCCATGGTATATGATTGTAATGGAATATTATTGTGCTATAAGAAATGGCAAGCAGGTTGATTTCAGAAAAACCTGGAAAGATTTATATGAACTGATGTATAGTGACATGAACAGAATCTGGAGAACATTGTGCATGGGAACAATATTGTTTGATGAAGAACTGTGAATGACCTAGCTATTCTCTGCTATTCAATGATCCAAGATAATCCCAAAGGACTAAGGATAAAGCATACTGTCTACCTCCAAAGAAAGAACTGATATTGATTGAAAACAGACTGAAGAATGCTATTTTTCACTTTTTTCCCTTTATGTTCTCTTTTATTCATGTCTTTTTGTAGAAAATGACTAACATGGAAATGTTTTTACATGTTGGCACATGTATAACCTATATCTGATTGCTTACCACCTCAGGGAAGGATAGGGAAGGAAGGAAAGGAGGGATAGGATTTGGAACTCAGAACTTTAAATAAAAATGTCCATTATGGACTTAAAAATGTCTATTTACAGACATAAAAATGTCCACATTGTTCTCTTGGCTCTGCAAACTTTACTATACATCAGTTCGTATAAGTTTTTCCAGGTCTTTCCGAAATCATCTTGCTTGTCATTTCTTATAGCACAATAATATTCCATTACACTCATATACCACAGCTTTTTCAGCCATTCCCCAGTTGATGGGAATCTCTTTGATGTACATACACTTCTTAGCCACCACAAAAAGAGCTGCTATAAATATTTTTATACAAATATGTCTTTCTCTCTCTCTCTCTCTCTCTCTCTCTCTCTCTTTTAATGTCTTTGGTATATAAACCTAGCAGTTGTATTGCCAGATCAAAGGGTATGCACAGTTTTATCGTTCTTTGGGCATAGTTCCAAATTACTCTCTAGAATGGTTGGATTAGTTCACAACTTTGCCAACTCTGGATTAGTGTCCCAACATCCATTATTTGTCCTTTTTGTCATATTACCCATTCTGATAGGTGTGACATGGTACCTCAGAGTTGTTTTAGTTTGCATTTCTTATCAATAGTGATTTAAAGCATTTAATATACATATTTTTAAAGATAGGTCAGGATAGGTGATAATGACCTGGAGGGCCATGCTCTGCCCTGCCCCAGAAGCTCAACTGTGGGAATGACCTATGACCCATCTCCACACCCTCTCATTGGCTGATCACATACTCCTTAGTAATCAAGCCACATCTTTCCTGAGATTATTCCATTCCCCACTCCTCCCTAACCACCCTTTGGAGAGCCTTAACTTAGAAAACCATAGATATATTATGAAACAAATATGAAACATATTGGGGAAAAAAAAAACAACACTCTAATCAGATCTATACTGTATTAAGAAAAAAATCATTCACTAATTGAATGCCCTTTTTCCTCATCTAACCACATCTGAAATATGGTGTACAGTTCTGTATACATCTTTTTGGAAGGACATTAACAATCTGGGGAGATGATGCAGAGTTTGGAGACAATTCTAACTGAAGGAGTATCAATTTACAGGGACTGATAATATTTTTGGGGGGGAAGGGGGGGGAGAGTGTGTGTGGGGGGGAATTCTATGATAGCTTTATTTAAGTATTTAAAAGGCTATCATGGAGGAAGATTGGGACTTCTTCCTGGCCTTAGAGGGCAACACAGCTAACAGCTCTGTCTGTCTGTCTGTCTCTCCCTCACACACACACACACACACACACACAGAGTGATAAAGAGACAGAGATAGAGAGAAGGCAGAAACTTTCAGGGGAAAAAAACCACACTCATATTGTCTAGGTGGGAGTGGATGTTACAAAAGAGTACTATTTTACATATCCATTCTAGAAAGGTTTTTGGTAGCACCCAGCAGTAAACAAGTTTTTGTTGTGGTCATAAGAAAAAAATAACCTTAATGCTAGAAAAATAAAATTTGTTCAACTTATTATGTCCTACCCTGGAGGAATGTGTTTCCACCCCCTCCCAACCCCACCCCTCAAGTAATTAAGCTGTCTTAAGAATTCTTAGGTTTAGTGGGAGGAAATGTGTTTGCATGTGAATAACTGTTGTTACTGAAACTTTAATTAAAAAAACCCTTGAACTCAAGAATCCTGTGCACTGAAAGGATAGACTTCTGCCTTTCCAAGGCTAACATTAAGGTTATTAATGACCCATTTTGTAGTAGTAGCCTGATAGGCCTGGGTACAGTTAGGGATGCTCTGGCCCTGAGGGGGACACTATATGACCATAGAGAAATGCAATTGATCAACTTGTTGGGTTTAGTTAGAGAACTTGCTGGGGTCAGTTAGAGATTGCTCTTTCCTTGGAGAAGTAAAGCAGTTGGTTAACCAGGTATTCATCAAACAAATAATAAAGCAGCCAACCAGAAAGCTGAGCTCCTTGAATTTACAACATGAACTTAGTTGGGAGCCAGTCATATTTACTATGTGATTAGGACCAGGTAGTGACAATAATCTCACTTTTGTTTTTTTAGTGAGGCAATTGGGGTTAAGTGACTTGTCCAGGGTCACACAGCTAGTAGGTGTTAAGTGTCTGAGGCCGGATTTGAACTCAGGTACTCCTGAATCCAGGGCCGGTGTTCTATCCACTGTGCCACCTAGCTGCCCCAATGACAATAATCTCAAGTTAGAAATGTGGACTTCTTATTATTCATATATCCAAATAGCTAACATCATCATTTTCAAACTGCTGTATCTTTTCAGTCTTAGGTCTTTACCCCCACCCCTTTCTCGCCTCTCTAAAATTGTCATCTTTTCTGTTGTTCTGGGAGCTGAAGTTATACTTCTCCTCACAGCCATACCTCTATGGCTGTCTGATTAAACCTCCCCAGGAATTGAAGTTAAACTTCTTCTCCCAGCCATACCTGTATGTGCTGTCTGATTAAGGAACATGCCATAAGCCTGTACCTTCCTGGGAGTTGAAGTTAGGCTTCTTCTCTCAGCCATAACTCTGTGTGCTGAATAATAAAAACTTTTATTTAAATTCTGATTGAAATGTGTGGGAAAGTAATTCTTTGAAAGAAGAATGTTTTCAAGAACCTGTCTAGCGGTAACAGTTTCTAGAGCATTATTTTTGTAATCCAACTATAGTAGTTATTGACAAGAATTTATTTTTTTAAAAAGCATAACTATTGAGACTTAAAATATTTTAAGTCCCATGCAGAGTTTTAAAATTGATTATCAAGAACAGTTAGCCACTCTGTGTGTGTGTGTGTGTGTGTGTGTGTGTGTGTGTTTGAGTTAAGGGTACTGTTGAAAATGCTGGATTCACAATTACATTATGGTGACAATTTTGTTTGTTTTTTGTTGTTATGATTTTGTTTAGAATTGTAATTTACTCAATATAAGGAATTCTTAGGGTGAAACCTTCTAAACCTCTATTTATCATATAGGCAACTTTTCTGTCACTTTAAAAATTGATTACCCATGGTCACACAGATATATGCTTCAGAAGCAAATTGAAACTCTTTCTGACTGTGACATTGGCCCTCTATCTTATATGTCATACATCAGTGCCAACACCAAGACACTATAAAGTAGGCCTTTAGAATGCTTTGCTATTTAAAGGCTATGCCTAAGTTAAAGTTATATTTGCTTTTTATTGGAAATTTTTATACCCAGAATACATGAGTAAAATCAAATCACTAAAATTTTAGTTTTATTAATAAAATGTTTGCTAATGTTCATTTCTAGAGGAGATAAGTTTCTTTTTTTAATGAGGACAAGATTTAATATGCTATATGATGATTAAATGACAAAGGATGGGAAAATGTATTTACAGAGAAAAAGAGGCCAAAGGTTCAAAAACAGAGATTAGTCACTTTCCACTGAGGCAAGCTGTAATGAAGATAATAAAAGTAGAAGATAAGGGGCAACTAGGAAGCATAGTGGCTAAAGCACCAGCCCTAGATTCAGGAGGACCTGAGTTCAAATCTGGCTTCAGACATTTGACACTTACTAGCTGTGTGACCCTGGGCAAGTCACTTAACCCTCATTGCTCCCCCCCCAAAAAAAGTAGAAGATAATTGATTATTTAAAATTATTTTATATTCCCAAGCACCCTGACCCAAAATAGAGGGAATTACATAAAATTAATCATTAGAGGTCAGATAAAGTATATAATAATAAATACAGTACAAATTTTAAAATATAAAGAAGAACAAAAGATGAAGAAGAGGAAATCAGTTGATAAATGATTAAAATTTATCACTAGCAATTTAGAAAGGAACTAGGTACATGAATGAGAAACAAATCGGACCTTTCTTCTTAGAATAAAAAGGAACCACTTTTGCATTACAACAGAAACAGTAAGCCAGTTTCTTTGAGGTAGAGGTTTCTGCTTTTAGCACATAGGAAGTTTGGCAGGTAGGTATAGAAGGGTGGAGGACTCTGAATCAGCTCTCCTAAAGAAGTCTCAAGTAAAAAACAAACCAAAAATGGGGGTGTATACATGGATCTTATGTTTTCTCACTAGCATGGAAGAAATAATAGGAGCACTAAATAAAATAGTATTGTCTAATATTGGTGTCAGCATTAAAAACATGGGACATCATCAGTATAATTAATCACATGGATTCAAAATATTTGCAAAAAAAGAGTAAAATATAACTGGATTGTGATGAGCAAAATACACTTCACCTTAAAATACAAATCCCTTTGCTAATCTTCACTCACTATGCCTTCCATTTTTCCTAAGTGCTCTCTTTGAAAAGTGATCTACTTTTAAAAAGCCATTAAGCTTAATTTGATATATAGATGGGCTGATAAGCTCATTATTGTGGTCATTTGTACTCTAATTCAGATCATGATTTTCTAATTCTCATCCTGTAAAATTCTTACCTATCATTTTCTATAAATCTTTCTTTGATGATCTACCCCAAAAGGTTGAAGATTTTGCCTCATTCTTTACCATCTATAAGATACTAATGTAATATCTATTATATCTATATGTATTATACATAATATATAATATAGCAAGTATATATAATATCCTTCATTCTTTTTTTAAATAATAAAAAAATTTATTTAAAGTTTTGAGATCCAATTTTTTTCTTCCCTCTCCTTCCCCCTCCCCCCCCCCACCAGGTAGTAAGCAATCAGATATAGGTTATACATGTGCAATCATGTAAAACCATATTAATAATTTTGTATATGAAATCTTGAGTAAAAGAAAAAATGAAAGTAAAAAATAGCATGCTTCAGTCTATGTTCAATGCATATCAGTTCTTTCTTTGGAGGTGGATAGCATGTTTCATCAATAGTCCTTTGGGATTGTCTTGCATCATTGTATTGTTGAGAATAGTTAAGTCATTCACAGTTCTTCATCAAACAATATCATTGTCACTGTGCACAATATTCTCTTAGTTCTGCTGATTTCACTATACATCAGTTCATACAAGTCTTTCCAGGCCTTTCTGAAATCATCCTGCTTGTCATTTCTTATAGCACAATAATATTCCATCACCATCATATACCACAGCTTGTTTAGGCATTCCTCAATTGATGAGCATTCCTTTGATTTCCAATTCTTAGCCACCACAAAAAGAGCTGCTATAAATATTCTTGTATAAATCAGTCTTTTTCTCTTTTTTGGGATGTCTATGGGATATAAGCCTAGCAGTGGTATTGCTGTATCAAAGGATTGGCACAGTTCTATAACCCTTTGGGCATAGTTCCAAATTCCTCTCCAGAATGGTTGGATCTTTTCATAACTCCTCCAATAATAGATTAGCATCCCAGTTTTCCCACTTCCCCTCCAACAAAAAATATTTTCCTTTTTTTGTCATATTTACCATTCTTATAGGTGTGAAATAATATATCAGAGTTGTTTTAATTTTCATTTCTCTGATAAATGGTGATCTAGAGCATTTTTTCATATGATTGTAGATAGCTTTGTTGTTGTGGGGATTTTTGTCTGAAAATTTCCCGTTCATATCCTTTGACCATTTTTCAATTGGAGAACGACTTGTATTTTTAGAAATTTGACTCACTTTCTCTACATATTTGAGAAATTAAGCCTTTATCAGGGATACTTGTTTCAAAAATTCTTAGCCAGTTTTCTGATTGTCTTATAATCTTTGTTACATTAGTTTTGTTTTATAAAAACTTTTAAATTTATGTAATCAAAACTATCTATTTTACATTTTGTTTTACTTTTTATATCTTCTTTGGTTCTAAATTTTTCCTCTGTCCATAAATCTGACAGATAAACTATTCCATGCTTTTTTTCTTTTCTTTTTTTCTTTTTTTTTTTTTTTGGTGAGGCAAATGGGGTTAAGTGACTTGCCCAGGGTCACACAGCTAGTAAGTGTTAAGTGTCTAGGCCAGATTTGAACTTAGGTCCTCCTGAATCCAGGGCTGGTACTCTATCCACTGTGCCACCCTATTCCATGCTTTCTTAATTTGCTTATGGTATCACTCTTTATGTGTAAATCATGTGCCCATTTTGACCTTATTTTAGTAAATGGTGTGAGATGTTGGTCTATACCTAGTTTCTGCCATACTATTTTTCAGTTTTTCCATCTGTTTTTGCCAAATAATGATCTTGGGGTTTATCATAAAGTAGATTATTATAGTCATTCACCATAGTGTTACTTGTACCTATTCACTGATCCACTTCTCTATTTCTTAGAAGGTACCAGATTGTTTTGATAATTATAATTTTTTTGGGGGGGGGGGCAATGAGCGTTAAGTGACTTGCCCAGTGTCAAGTGTCTGAGGCCAAATTTGAACTCAGGTACTCCTGAATTCAGGGCCAGTGCTTTATCCACTGCACCACCTAGCTGCCCCTGATAATTATAATTTTATAACACAGTTTGAGATCTGGTTTTGTGAGACCATTTTCTTTTGTATTTTTTTTTTCATTTTGATTCCCTGATATGCTTGAGCTTTTGTTCTTCCAGATGAATTTTGTCATTATTTTTTCTGGATCTATAAAATATTTTTGACAGTTTGATTGATATAGCACTAAATAAATAAAATAACTTTGGTCAGATTGTCATTTTTCTTTTTCTTCTTTTTTTTTTTTTTAGTGAGGCAATTGGGGTTAAGTGACTTGCCCAGGGTCACACAGCTAGTAAGTGTTAAGTGTCTGAGGCCGGATTTGAACTCACGTCCTCCTGACTCCAGGGCCGGTGCTCTATCCACTGTGCCATCTAGCTGCCCCAGATTGTCATTTTTCTTATATTGACTCAGTCTATCCATGAGCAATTATGTTTTTTTTTTTACAATTGTTTAGATTTTACTTTATTTGTGTGAAAAGTGTTTTATATTTCTGGTCATATAGTTCCTTGTTTGATTTGGCAGGTAGGGTCCAAAGTATTTTATTTTGTTCACAGTTATTCTAAAATGGATTTTCTCTTTCTATCTATTGTTGCTGGTCTTTGTTGATGATATAGAGAAATGCTGATGATTTTTGTGGATTTATTTTGTATCCTGCCACTTTGCTAAAGTTGTTAATAATTTCTAATAGTTTTTTTTAGTTGATTCTCTAAGATTTTCTAAGTATAACATGATATCATCTGCAAGGACTGATAGTTTTGCTTCCTCATTACCTATTGTAATTCCCTTAATTTCTCTTTCTTCTCTTATTGCTATAGCTAACACTTCTAGTACAATACACAATAGGGGTGATAGTGGGCATCCTTGATTTACCCCCTGATTGTATTGGGAAGGCTTCTAAATTATCCCCATTACAGATAATGCTTGTTGATGGTTGTAGATAAATATTACTTTTCATTTTAAGGTATGCTCCATTTATTTCTATGCTCTCTAGTGTTTTTTTTAAGTTACACATTTCTAGTCATGCAAAACATTTCCATGTTAGTCAGATTGTGAAAGAAAACAGACAAAAAAATCTTTAGAAAAAGGAACTAAAAATATTATGCTTCAATCTGTATTCAAACACCATTAGTTCTTTCTCTGGAAATGGATTGCATTTTTTATAAGGTCTTCATAGCTGTCTTGGATCACTGCATTGCTAAAAATAGCCAAGTTTTTCACAACTGATCATCTTACAATATTGTTCTTACTTTGTATACAGTACATTTCACTTTGCATAAGCTCATGTAAGATTTTGAGGTTTTTCTGATAGCATCCTGCTCATCATTTCTTAAAGCACAATAGTGTTTCCTCAAAATCTCATACCATAATTTGTTCAGCCATTTCCCAATTGAAGGGCATCTCCTCAAATATGAAATAAACTTTTTGTTTAACTCTTTTTGGATACCAACATAGTAGTGCTATTACTAGGTCAAAGAGTATTCATGGTTTATAGCCCTTTGGCCATAGTTCCAAATTGCTATACAGAATGTTTGAGTTAGAGCATATTTTTTCATATGGCTATAGGTAGCTTTGACTATTTCATCTGAAAATGTCATATCTTTGGATCATCTCTCAATTGGGGAATGACTCTTATTTTAACAAATTTGACTCAGTTCTCTATGTGTTTGAGAACTGAGGGCTGTGAGACAAACTTGCTTCAATTTTTTTTCACAGTTACTATTGCTAACTGTATTTCCCTCCACTCTATTCCCTCCCCAATTACATTTACTTTATTTTTTGTCATCTTTACCCCTGTTCTTCCTCCAAAATGTTTTGCTTCTGACTTCCCCCTTCCCCAATCTGCCTTCCCTTCTCTCACCCCTTCCCCCTTATCCCCTTTTCCTCTTATTTTCCTGCAGGGATAGATAGATGAGACACCCAATTGAGTGTGTATGTTATTCCCTCTTTGAGCCAGTTCTGATAGGAGTAAGGTTCACTCAGTCCCCAGCCCCTCCTCCATCTTCCCTTCCACTATATAAGCTTTTTCTTGTTTCTCTTATGTGAGATACTTTACCCCATTCCATGTCTCCCTTTCCCTTTATCCCAGTGTATTCCTTTCACCCTTTAATTTTGTTTTTTTTAAAGATATCATCCCTTCATATTCAACTCACACCTATGCCCTATGTTATATATACTTCATCCAACTGCCCTAATAATGAGAAAGTTCTTTTGAGTTACAAGTATTATATTCCACATAGGAATGTAAACAGTTTAACCTTTTAATCTCCCTTATGATTTTTTTCCTGATACCTTTTTTATGCTTCTCTAGGGTCTTACATTTGAAAGTCAAATGTTCTATTCAGATCAGTCTTCTCTATCATTGAATTCCCATTTTTCCCCTGAAGGGTTATACTCAGTTTTTCTAGGTAGGTGATTCTTGGTTGTGATCCCAGTTCTTTTGCCCTCTGGAATATCATATTCCAAGCCCTCTGATGCTTTAATGTAGAAGCTGTTAGATCTTGTGTTATCCTGACTGTGGCTCCACAGTACTTGAATTGTTTCTTTCTGGCTGCTTGCAACGTTTTCTTCTTGACTTAAGAGTTCTGGAATTTGACTATAATATTCCAGAAAATTTTCATTTTGGATCTCTTTAAGGAGGTGATTGGAAGATTATTTCAATTTCTATTTTACCTTCTAGTTCTTGAATATCAGAACAATTTTCCCTGACAATTTCATGGAAGATGATATCTAGGCTCTACTTTTGATCATGGCTTTTAGGTAGTCCAATAATTTTCAAATCAGCTCTCCTGGATCTATTTTCCAGGTCAGTTATTTTTCCAAAGAGATATTTCACATTGTCTTCTATGTTTTCACTCCTTTGATTTTACTTTATTGTTTCTTGATTTCTCATAGTCATTAGCTTCCATTTGCTCAATATTAATTTTTAAGGAATCATTTCCTTCAGAGAGTTTTTGTATTTCCTTTTCCATTTGGCCAGTTTGACTTTGCAAGCTGTTGAATTTTTTCATGACCTTCTTGCATCACTCTCATTTCTCTTTCCATTTTTTTCCTCTACCTCTCTTACTTTATCTTTAAAGTCCTATTTGAGTGCTTCTATGGCCTGAGACAAATTCATATTTTTCTTGGAAGTTTTGTATATAAGAGCTTTGACTTTGTTATCTTCTTCTCAATGTGTATTTTTATCTTCCTTGTTAGCATAGAAACTTTCTAAGGTCAGCATTTTTTTTCTGTTTGCTTATTTTCTCAGCCTATTTCTTGATTTTTACTTCTTTGTTAAAGTGGGTCACTGCTTCCAGGGTGGAGGGTGCACTGTGTCAAGCTTCAGGGGCTTTGTGCAGCTGTTTTAAGAGATACTTCTAGGAATTTGTAAGTCCTTAGTTCTTCTAATGTGTTATGATTTACGGAGGGTATATTTACTACTCTCCTGGCCTGTGCTCTGGTCTGCAAGCAACAGTGGGCTTGTTTTTCTGCCTTGGAACTATGAACAAAATCCTGCTTCACTGTGGCTGCAAGCTCTGGTGTGCTTGTACTCCTGCCCAAACCGGGAACCCTTCCCAAGCCTATGGACTAGATCCCAATATGTGCAAAACAACAGAATTCAGCCTCAGTGCTAGCAAAGAGACTGCTGTAATCTCCCTTCAGCCTACTGCATGACCCTCTTACCATCTGTAGCCTGAGTTCCAGAAGCAGTTACTGCTGCTGCTTATTCAGAGACTCCAGAGGCCCACTCTTGGTTTGGTGGGGCTAAGTCTGTGCTTGCCTGGCCTGCACTGAGCCTCACTCCACTCTGACACAGGTAAAATAGACCTTGCCTACTGACCTTGTAAGTTGGCTTTGACTGGAAAATGATTCCAATCTGTCTTTTTGTGGGTTCTGCCGATCCAGGAACTATCTTATTGCATTATTTGAAGATATTAGGAGGAGTTTTGGGTAGAGCTCAGGCAAGTCACTGCCTTTCCTCCACCATTTTTTCTCTGCACCCTTCTTTAGTGTTTTTAATAGGAATGTGTGCTGCATTTTCTCAAAGGCCTTTCCTGAATCTATTGAAATAATTATATAATTTCTGTTGACTTTGTTATGATATGGTTAATTATACTGATAGTTTTCCTAATATTGAACTAGCCCTGCATTCCTGGTATAAATACCACCTGATCATAATGTATGATCCCTGTGATGTATTCCTGTAATCTTTTTGCTCCATAATATTTGAATTTTTTTTTGACTGCTTGCAATACTTTTTCCTTGGTCTATGAGCTTTGAAATTTATCTATGATGTTCCTGGAAGTTTTCATCTTGGTATCTCTTTCAGGTGGTGATTAGTGGATTCTTTTCATTTTTATTTTGCCCTCTGTTTCTAATATATCAAAGCAGTTTTCTTTGATAATTTCTTGAAAGATATTGTCCAGGCTTTTTTTTTTTTAAAGTCATGGCTTTCAGGTCATACAATAATTCTTATATTACCTCTTCTGGATCTATTTTCTAGGTCAGTTGTTTTTTCAATGAGAATTTTCACATTTTCTTCTATTTATTTTTACTTTTTTGATTTTGTTTTTATTATACCTTGCTGTCTCATTCCTGCACTGTCTCATGTTTTTGGGCTGAGGTTCTGGGTCTTATTGGTGGCTTTCTCTGGGCAGCAGGATTTAGCTGTTTGATTTCTCTATAGAGTAAGCATCCCTTCTGACTGGTAATGGGGGTGGGGTTAGTCCTCCCTTTTGGCCTCCTGTGGATGTGGGCTGGCCTTCTCTATGGGTGGTGTCCTACTGCTGGGTTTCTAAACTTAACAGTCTTTCTAGTGACTGGTCCTAGAGGAGGGATCTTGTTGCTGGTCAGCTCTTGGGGTGGTGCTCTTCTGCTGGGTTGCTCTATTAATAGTGCCTCTCTGTTAGCAGGCCCTGGAGGAGTAATTTTGTTACAAATCTGCCCATGTGTGTATGTGGGGGGGCCCTGATGCTGGATTGCTATGATAACTATACTAGCAGGCCATGGAGGAGTAATTTTGTTGCAGATCTGCCTGAGGGTTTGAGCTCCCTGTTGCTGGTTTGTTATGAAAAAAGAGTCTCTCTGCTATTAGGTCTCAGGGGTGGGAACTTGCTGTTGCTCAGCCTTGGGTGGGGCTTCACTACTGGTCAGTGGTGAGGTGAAGTCCTCCCTGGTGGTCTGCACTGTAGGTGGACTGGCAGGTAAGTGTCCCTGCTCTGCTGCCCAGACTGCTCATTTGCCCAGGGGGCTGCTGATTTGTAGGAGAGAAGAGCCCCAGTGGTGATCTACCCCAGACTCAGGTCATCACTTCAGGCTTCCTGCTATGAGTCCAGAAACTACTGCTGCTGCTGCTGCTGCTGCTGCCCTTAGACCTCACTTTTCTCCCACCCAGGTAAGACAGAACTTTCCTGCTGGGCTGGTAGGCTGCTTCCTTGCTCCTGGAATGATTCAGAGGCAATTTTCTATTGCTTTGGACAGGAAATTTGGGAGAGCTCCAGAGGGTTCCTTCCTCACTCCACCATCTTGGCATTGGAAGTCTTCTATCTTTCATTCTTGATGCAAGAGAGATTCTCTTTTCTACACACACACACACACACACACACACACACACACACACACACACATACATACACACTCACACACAGTCTTAATGGTGCCTTTTCACTACTTCTTGCTTTCATCATTTCTGGAAATATGTATAGAACTTCTTATATCCACCATACATCTTTTCATTGCTTGTTATGACTTGAATTTTATGTAATTTTCATTCTCCCAAGATCTTTATGTTCCATGGTTTGAAGATATATAGAATCATCTGGAGAACATTGAGGTTAACAATATGGAGTTTTACAAGACTCACTAACAATTTTCTAAATCTGGTCTAGTCCTATCTCTTCCTTCTATTCAATTTGGATCCCTGAAATGCCATCTGAAGAGGACATAGAAGGGAAATCGTTAATTATTAAAAATTTAGAAGCTAAATAAAATTATATATATATATATACACACATGTGTATGTACGTATGTGTATAATTACATGACATTACATGGGCAATATGCATTTTTCATTCATCTTATTTTAATTAAGAAATGTTATAGTATATTGTCACATAAGCATTTTTAAAAATTGAGTGAAGTTAAACACCTGCTAATTAAGTGGATTATTGGTTTAGAGGTAGAAAAGAATTTGGAGATCACCTAGGTCAATCCTCTTATTTTTTGGGTTCAGAAACTGAGGTTCAGAAAAATGCCCAAAGTCATATAAGTAGTGATTAATAGAAATAGGGTTTTACCAAGGTCCTTTGACTCCAAAGTCCCTGTCCATCATTCTGCCACTAGCTTGAGAAATGTGGACATCACAAATTAATAAAATCTTGTTCTTGCCTTCAGGGAGTTTGAAATTGATTCAGGGATGTAATACGTGTACAGAAATAGTTATAATATAAGGAAAAGTGTCATGAGACAGCCGAAAAGAATACAGTTATTCCTGTCACATTGTGGGAGTTAGAAGCATGGCACCCCTGTGAAATGGAAAATCCATGTAATAATTTTTGGTCTTCCCTTCATACCAAATAATCCTGAATTTTTTTTCTTTTATGGGGTATTTAAAGTACTCTATTGTAAATGTATGTTGATATCATATAGTACTATACATATATCTCATGCATTTTTGTGTTTTGTGTCATCTGCTGGCCTTCACATGTCACCTGCCACTTTTGTAAAACTCCCCAAAATTCCCATTTAATTTCTTATGCTTACCTCTGATATATCCAAATGACAATAGGGAAAGTTGCAATGGGGAAAGTCACAATGGGGAAGGGATAACTGTACTATAACTGATTAGAAGCTGGAGATCACTTCTGCCTCAGGCTATCTTAGAAGAATCCATGGCAGAGCTAGTCTTTAAACTGGGCTTTAAAGGATGTGTAAGATGGCATGGCAGAAGGCAGAAATGAGAGGTAGATTCTCTTAGTACTTCCCTCTAGGATTATTGTAGTAGCCCTCCTTTCCCATCTCTCTTCCATATAACTGGTAAAATGATTTTCCTAATGTATAGATCTATGGCACTTCCTTACTGAGTAAACTCCAATGATTCTCTATTGCCAATATGCATTTTTTTTTTGAAGATTGTCTCTCTAAGAAAATAAAAGCTTCTTAAAAGCAGAGGAAGGTTTCTGTTCATCTCTTTATCTTTAGTACCTGGTAAATAACAGGCACTTAACAATGTAGAGTAATTGCTTGATTTGAGGTATACAGAAAGCAATAGCAGAGACATAGAGGTAGGGAGAAAATGAGATATATTTAGAAAAAAAGTTTTTCCTATAGCAATTGGAAACTATTGGAAAGTAAGAATAGAAAGACAGGGTAGGCTCATATTTTAGATGGAACTGAATGCAGGGTTAAGAAGTTTTGTGTGTACTTTGGAGGGCATGGTAAGCCACTGAAAATTATTGACTAGTGGAGTAATGTGATTAGAGCTAGAGTTAGAATTTAGATAGTACTGCTATTCAAGAAAGATTGGAAAAATGAAATCCATAATGGAACAATTGCAATGGTTCAGACTAGATGTATTAGAATTCTTGTTGAGAATAGTAGTAGTGAGAATGGGAAGAAAGGAAAGGATAAAAAAGGAAAGGTGTAGGCTAAGTCTAATAGGATATGGTGAGGTAAGAGTTATTAAACACTGAGCCTAATTCTGAGCCCAAGGTACTAGAAGAATGATTCTGCTATTACCAAAAAATGGTGTGAAAACAAGGATAGGGAATAGGAAATTAAATTATAATGTTTAATTTTGGTGTTCAATATCTGGAATTTAAGGTGCTAGAAGAACCAAGTAGAAATTCACAGTTTTTTTTTGGGGGGGTGGATTTAGAAACTTTAAAAAGAGGTTGAAACTTGAGATGTGGAATTACTATGGATAAAGGTTACTGTCTTGTACTTTCAATGTCAATTGGGAGACATTTTTCTATATTTCGGGGCTGGTTTTTGGCCATGTTCTGTTAAACATTTATTGATTACTTACATAAAGATATATGTATGTCTATGACATTTTTATTTGACATCAATGAGATAACAGATATCAACAGATAAATAAGAACTTGGATGATGAAAGCAAGACCATTTTTACAAGATTAAATTACATATGGATCAAATTAAATGAACTTTAAGGAAAAATACAAATTCCTATATGAGTCCAAAAAAATTCTGAATATATAGGACATGTATATGATAAGCCTTAATAGACTTTGAGATATCTATCATATTTTCCGAAGTATTCTGTACTGCACGTTGAATGCCTGACATCTTTTTAATTGCTGCTCACATCGCATGCACTGTCCCGGCTAAGCTGAGAAGCCTGAGTAAGAGTGAACTTCCATTCCACTCTCAGTTTTAAGTTGGCATCCTGGAAGTATGGCATGCTTGGCCGGCTTTATATTATACCTTCATTAGGGTAACCTAAAGTAATACACACAAAATGTATGTGTGTACATGTACATATGTAGACACATGTGTATATAATATATAATGTGTATATGTGTGCATGTGTATACGCACATATAAATTGATATGTCAATATGTTGAGTTTTGTGGGCTTTCTGCACCTAGTTTTAAAAATGGGAACTTTATTTAACTTAACTTCCTCTTATCTTGTCCATATGGAGTTCATGTTTTGTTACCAAAAGTATGACTTCACATTTGCATGGGTCTTGAGAATCTCACTGTGCTCTCTACTGGTCACACATACTGTGTTGTCTATTGCAGTGTGCTCCTGAGGCTATATATTAGGAAGAATAGTGACAAGCTGGAAAATGTCTAGAGGAGGGTGACCAAAATGGTGGAATACCATAATGCTGTCTTGTACTAGGGTAGGACAAAGAAACATAGATTTTTAGTTTGGAAAAGAGAAGATATGGGAGGGTTTATAGAGGATAGCTAATTTCCCATGATTGAAGGGCTGCCATGTAGAAAAAGACCTAGACTAGTTTTATATGATTCTAAAAGTCAGAACTAGGAGAAATTGGTATAGGTTGTAGAAAAGACAACTTCTGCTCAGCAGAATATTAAAAATAAACAAACAACTTCTTAACAATTTTAACTTTCCAAAAGGGTTATAGGCTAGGATTCCAAGTAAAATGCAAGCTTCTTGAGGATAGGTATACAATTTGTTGTTATATCCCTATACCATGTAAAAGAACATATTATGCTTAATAAAGGTTTATTGATGTAACAGGTAATATATATACTGGTTGGTGGTGGCATTGCAAAAGTTTTCACCTTACACACCAAATGAACTCACTTGTTCTTTATTATAAAGTAAACTTTAATATAGTAATCAATCAACTAATTAGAAGTATAGTTGATGTGTTTGATCATGAAGTGGTATTACTCTAAGAGTATCAGCACAATGACTACTTTTTCAGTGGTTTGGTACCTGTTTGAAGGTTTTTCAGCAGGGCTTGCATTCTAGAAACACTTAGAAACTTTAGATTTTTCCCACTGCCCAAACCTCTCGCATAGTTCTAAAGATGTGTCCTTGCCTCACATAGATCCCATGTTGGAATATGACATGGAAAATGATCCATTTATTAAAAAAATAAGTAAATGTCATATCTCTCCCTCTTCTCTTAGCATTTACTCTGCATCTTGGGGATTTCCTTCAACTTGGAGAAGACCAAACATTTCATATAATTTCTCAAGCAACTCAAGTAAATTGTTTGTAATATTCCTTATGGAGCATTCAACTTAATCATCTTTTCTCCCCTTGAAACTCTTAACCATTTTCTGAAGAAAGATATACAGGGGGCAGCTAGATGGCATATTGGATAAAGCACTGGCTCTGGATTCAGGAGGACCTGAGTTCAAATCCAGCCTTAGACACTTAACACTTACTACCTGTGTGACCCTGAGCAAGTCATTTAACCCTCATTGCCCCACAAAAAAGAAAGATATACAGACAGATAGATAGGTAGGTAGGTTGGTAGATAGATGAGAGACAGACAGACAGACAGAGACAGAGAGAGACAGTGACAGAGACAGAGATAGATGAATGAATGAACAAATATATAAATAAATGCAAGAGTAACAACATTCTCCCATATGTTTTCTGCTTTTCACAGGTAGTAGAAGTATTAGGGGTAAAAATTATGACCTTGGGGCCTCTTTCTAAAAAGAGGACTAAAAAGACTGGACCTCTAAAGGTCCAGTTTCTAAACTGAATTAACTAGGACACGAAAATATTATGGCAATGGGAAAGTTGTACCCCCTTTGTCTCACCAGCTGATATAACTCTCAAGTTGCTAGTCCCTACACAATGGAATCTGTCAGCTCTTGTGGTTTCTTGGTCCCAGCAGGTAGAGGCTTGGTCCCCTGCTGAAGTGGTGTCTGTTCCCTGAAAATGTCAGTCTGAGTGTATCAGTTGATCACTCTCTAGGGCCAGCATGGATGACAGGATATGTAGTTATGGCTCTTCCCTTTCTTGTGTCTAAGCTTTGGTAGAATTCTTTTCAAGGGCAGAGGAAATTGAAACTCAGGCATTTATTGAGTTTGTTTCCCCACATACAGTTTTCCACTCTTTCCCCCTGTGTCTTATCATTCTCCTTCTCCCCTCCAGTAAGCATTTCCATGAGGACATTAGTAACATTTATGACATTGAATTGGATTGACTTTGTTCTCCCTCATTGATAGGCTTTAAGCATAGACTGAATGGCTATTCATCAGCTGAGCTTTGGAAGAATTCCTATTTCACATATATACCTGAACTAGTTAGTTCTTGATATTCTGACTCCAATTCTTTGTGGGTCTATGCTATTTGAAACCATGAGATTGGATGAAATGAATAAGACGAGAGTTAAAGACAGCATCTTAGGGAATGCTCATTTTTAGTGGGAATAAATGAAGGCAAAGAGCACTCAGAAAATGAGTTACTAAAGGACAGAGGGAAAGAGGTTACATTCAGAGTGCAGCAGTTGAGTTCAAGGTCTCAGAGACAGAGTAGTATGGAGTAATAACAATTCATAGAAATTGTGAGCATCTTGCAAAATATATGCTCTCAATAAATGTTTGTAAAATTGAACTGAAGAATAAGGTGCAAGGTATAGCCTCCCAGATGGGTAACTGACTGAAGTGGATATGACAAGTTGAGTAGGCCATAGAAGGAGGTCAGGATGTGTGATGAGTAATCAATGAAGATATTAAAGTTGTTAAGGCTAATGATAGGGCATAGTGCAGAGCAGTAACTAGTTCAGGTGCTAAAGTTGTTGAAAAAAGTGTGGTGCCATGTTGAGAGACAGTAAAGGCAGGAAGACTTTATTTCAAATCCTGCCACAGACAAATACTAGCCACATGAATCTTGGTAAATCACAAAGTTTAGGCTCTCTGTGTTTTCATTTCTTCCTACGTAAAATAAAAGGGGCATATTCTAAGGTCTCATCCAACTCTAAATCTGTGATTCTATAAATAAATACATTCACCAAAAGTCAACAGAGGGAAGGGATGGGGAAAGAAACAGCACATGTCAGTAGATTTTTTCAAAAGCTAAAGCACTTAACTCTAAATATTGTCTTTGTATAAAATGTAATTCTAAAACTCACTTTGAAAAAATGAAAAATTTCCCATAAAGAACAATTTATTATCCATAAAAAATAAAGGCCAAGACAAAAATGTTAATTCCAATTAGCATTTCCTTACCCTTGAATCCACAAGGTTATGAGACCCTGAAGATTACTGACTTAGGAATAATAGTAACACTGGTAAGATCATGAAATTTATACAGGGCAAGATGTTCCCAGATTAGTTCCAAAATAATGAAATACTTTTATTAAAATAAAAATGTTCTTAAATCAAGGGAAATGGAAAAGAGAAAAATTCTATTTCCCCTTTCCTTTTTTTCTCTCCTTACTTTGAACAATTTCTGTAAGTATAGTCCCATTGGAATCTATTGGTCCAAAGCCACATTATGTGATGGATAAATCATTTGTATTAGAGTGTTAATGCAGGAGTCAAAAAAAGGAACTACGAAAAATGAATGTAAGAAGCAACAATTCAAAAAAGGGATTGATTGTTTTTATTAAGAATTTCTCAGCACCTAAATGTTAAGAAGGTGGTAAGGTTCAAAATGATGTTTTGAAGAAGTGACTCTGAAGTATTGATCATAGGATTTCATATCTACATCTGGCTTCTAATAAACCTAATAGCCATCATCTGAGAAAGCAACTCCTGTGGAGAAGGGGCAAGCTATCTCCCAAGACTTCTACACATGGAAGATGAGTGAACTGAAATGAAGCTGCAAAGCAGCCTGAGGGAGCAATAAGAGGCATATATTTCCTGGTAACTCAATCTACTACCACATCATCTTCTCTCATATCTTGATGTAGACAGCCCAAGACCCTGACCCTAGTGGCCTTGGAAATATCAATGCTTCCAGTACAATACCTTTAGCCTGGTAAGTAAGCCCTGTGGAGATGGAACCTAGTAACTGTTCCTGCAACTGCCTTAGCTAAGGTGCCTTAGCTACTAAAGTCCCAGAAAAAAAAAGTTCTTGCCACCAAAGTCCATGGCATTGTCAAATGGTTCAGCATCAAAAACTGATATGATGTATCAGTGGAAATAGCATTAAAGAAGAGTCATTATCATCTGCTTTGCCCTTGCACCCTAAAGAGGAATACTAATATGTTTGAGCCTTTTTTATAAAATAGGGCTGAAGGTGGTGATACATGAAATACACTTAGGCTTTGATGTATATTACATTCTGTGCACAATTTTGCTCAATGGAACAATATTGTACCAATTAATTTCTCCAATGAGAACCTGAAATCCTTGTAGTGTACACATTCATATTTACTATAAAGAGATTCCATATGAGACAAAATAGGTATGACAATTGTATTCTATGGAGTAGCCAAAAATAAGAGTCTAATTATATAGACATAAGGGTTTTGACTGTAACAGAATGTTAATTTCATCATTATTTATGGGATATGTTCAGGAAGATGCATTTTTGTCCTGAGAGGAGAAAAAGCATAACATATTTTGCTGCCAGTTAGAAAATATTTGCCACTTAAGTATACACTTTGCAAACTGTAAGAGGAAATGAAAATATGATATCCTCCTTTATAGAGTTGAACAGGTTACATTTGCTAAATGCTATAGATTCAATGCAAGTCATTGAATCCAAAGGGGCTCCTGTGGGGATTTAATTAACAATATTTTGTAGCCCCAATTAAAGTGAGATCCTTAACCTTTCAAATGCACTGACCTGCCTTTGCAGTGAAGAAAAATTATACCACTTGCATACCAAGTAATTAAATTTACATTAATGGTACCACGCACTGTGAACAATGTTCTTCTTGTTGGGATTAATACTCCAAAAGGTCAGTTGGCCCGATGAACTTTCCATCATTAAACAAAGTAAGTTATTCCTTGACATGAGTTTAAAGGACCTATGGGGTTACTTGCTCAGATAACATCAGTTTCCAAATATTGCCCTCAGTATCTTACATTGCTATCTTCCCTCAAGTGAGAACCAGAGAGGTGAGCCCTTGTTCTAACCCTGTTACAAAATTTGTCCATTTACAATCCCTCCTTAACACTGGTGACAAGGCAGGGTCCAAGAGTGACAGTGATTCATGCTTGGACTGATCTTTAAGGTCCCTTTCAGCTATAAATTCTATGATCTTAAGATGACTTTATGCAAAAAAAGCATAATTTCCATGGAGTCTCTAGTTAAAATTGATTTTATCATTTATTTATCTGGGTACATAATTGAGAAGCAAAATTGATAAAAATGTTTCTATAGTGTTTTTAATATGCCTGTGCCTATGTAGCACTAATACAACCAGTAAAGAAGCATTAAACATAATCAGTTTGACCACCTTGATTGAAATAATATCATTTCAAAAATGTTAATTTTATGAAAAGAGCACTGTTTTGCTTTTTATTCAAATTGCAAATTCAATACAAGGTAGAATAGAGGATAAATGACAAACCTGTGATTTTATTTATATGGAGAACTTCCTGAATGAAGAAACTTCCTATACTGATGCAAATCACTTTCTCTGTAAATTAAACTGTTGAGTTGTCCAGGGCATTGAAAGGCTGAATGACTTGTCTAGAATCACATAGCCACTATATGTAAGAGGTGGGACTTGAACCTTATTCTTCCTGACACTGTAACCTATTATTAATCCATTGCTCCTTGTAGCTTTTTAATATTATACAGTATAATTTAATCCACTGAAAGACCCTATAGCAGAGTGGATATGGAATTGGCCTTAGAGGCAGGAAGACATGGATTCAAGTGTCATCTCTGATATTAATTGGTTATGTGACTCAAGACAATAAATCTAATCTTTCAGTACACTAGCCAACTTTCTAAGATAATAATTATGGAGAAGGTACCAACTTGTATTGGTAGAGGGAATTTCCCAAATTAAGAGTTTGCTATACTAATGGAGTCCCAGGTCCAGCTACTCTTCCTATACACTTAAAATCAATAAACATTTATTAAGAACCTAAAATGTGCCAGAGACTGTGTTAAGCACTGGGTATGCAAAAAGTGGCAAAATATAATCCATGCGTTCAAGGAGTTTACAGTCCAATAGAGGGGACAACATGCAAACAAATATATTCACAGAAAACTATATACATAATAAAAAGGTAATAATTAACAAAGGGAAGGCACTAGAATTCAGAGGGATTTGGGGTGTCTTCTTGCAGAAAGTGTGGTTTTAGTTATGATTTTTTTTCTTTTTTTTAGTGAGGCAATTGGGGTTAAGTAACTTGCCCAAGGTCACACAGCTAGTAAGTGTTAAGTGTCTGAGGCCGGATTTGAACTCAGGTACTCCTGACTCCAGGGCCAGTGCTCTATCCACTGCGCCACCTAGCTGCCCCTAGTTATGATTTTTTAAAAGCCGGGGAGGTCAGTAGGCAGAATTCTCTAGCCATGGGGGATAGCCAGAGAAAATGCCCAGAGTTGAGATGGAATGTCTTGTTCATAAGACAACCAGGAAGCCAGTGTCTTCACTGGATCAGAGAGTAGGAGTTGGGGAGGAGGTATAAAAAGACTGAAAAAATGGAAAGGGCTACGCATCACTGAGTCTTCTATACATAATCTATTCCACTGATCTAGCCCTCTGTTCTTTTAGTCAGTCCCAGATTGTTTTGAGAAATACCATTTTGTAATATAGCCTACAATCTGGGACTGCTAGGTCACCTTCCTTAATATTTTTTTTTTCATTGATTTCCTTGACCTCTTGTTCTTCCAGATGAATTTTGTTATTTTTTTTCCCTAGCTCTATAAAATAATTCTTTGGCAGTTTGATTGGTATGGCATTAAGTAAATAAATTAATAAATAAATAAATTAAAATTGTCACTTATTTTATGGGCTCAGGCTACTCATAAACAAGTACTATTTCTTCAATTGTTTAGATCTACTTTTGTGTAAAAAGTTCCTGGGTTTGTCTTTGCAGATAGACTCCCAAGTATTTTATATTGTCTGCATTTATTTTAAATGGAACTTTTCCTTTCTTTTCCTGGTGGGTTTTGTTGGTAGCAAACAGAAATGTTGATATTTTATGTGCATTTATTTCATATCCTGCAACTTTTGATAAACTTGTTAAATGTTTCAGCTAGTTTTAAATTTTTTTCTAGAGTTCTCTAAGTATACCATCATAATATGTGCAAAGATAGTTTAGTCTTTTCATTGCCTATTTTTATTCTTTAAATTTCTTTTTCTTTTCTCATTGCTAATGATAGCATTTCTAGTACCATATTGAACGAGTGGTGATAATGGACATCCTTGCTTTACTCTTGATCTTACTGTGAAGGCTTCTGTCTTATTCTCATTACAGATAATGCTTGTTCTTATTATTAGATAAATATTACTTATCATTTTAAGACTCCATTGATTCCTATGCTTCCTGATGTTTTTAGCTTTTAAAAAAATAGTAATGAGTTTTGTATTTTGTAGCATTTCTGCATCTATTAATATAATCATAAAATTTTTGTTGGTTTTGTTATTGATATGGTCAATTATATTAATAATTTTCCTAATTTCAAACCAGTCTTACATTTTTGGTATAAATTCCACCTGTTCATAGTGTATGATCTTTGTGATATATTGTTGTAATCTCTTCGCTAATATCTTGTTTTTAAAATTTCCATTGATATTTATTAAGAAAATTGGTCTCTAGTTTTCCTTCTGTTTTTGTTCTCCCTGGTTTATGAATAAAAACCATATTTGTATAATAAAAAGAACTTAATACGTCTCCTTCTTTCCCTGTATTTTCAAATAGTTTCAAAATATAGTATTGGTATCAATTGTCCTTAAATGTTTGGTAAAATTCATTTTTTAATACATCTAGTCCTAGATTTTTTTTCCCTAGGAAATCTCACTGATACCTTATTTCATTTATTTTTCTAAGATAGGGTTATTTAAGTTTTCTATTTCCTCTAGTGTTATTCTGGGCAGTTTGTATTTTTGTAAATACTCATCCATTTCAATTACATTGACAGTTTTACTAGCATACACTTGGTCAAAATAATTCCTAATAATTGTTTTAATTTCATCTTCACTTTTGATGCTAGTAATTTAGTTTTCTTTTTAAAATCAAATTAATGAGTGTTTTATGTATTTTATCTATTTAAAGTAGCTCAGTTTTATTTATTAATTCAGTGTTTTTCTTTTTACTTTCAATTTTATTACTCTCTCCTTTGATTTTCAGTATTTCCATTTTGTGGTTTAGTTGGGGAATTTAAATTTGTTCTTTTTCTAGTTTTCTTTGATGCCTGCCAACTTCATTAACCTAATCTTTTTATCCAACTGATGTGCGCATTTTAGAGATATAAATTTTCCCCTACATATTGCTTTGGCTGCACAAATTCACAAATTTTGGAATGTTCTCTCATTATTGTCATTCTCTTTAATGAAGTTATTATTTCTATTATCCGTCCTTTAACCTACTAATTCTGTAGGATTAAGTTATTTAGTTTCTAATTAGTTCCTATGTTTTTTTTTTCATTTTTATTGCATTATAGTCTGAAATTTTATTTTTGTAACTTATTTTTCTGCATTTGGTTGTGAGGTTTTTATGCCATAATACATGGTCAATTTTTGTAAAGGTGCCATGTACAATTGAGAAAAGGTATACTTCTTTCTATATAATCATTTAATTTTCTCCAGAGGTCTATCATATCTAACTTTTCTAAGGTTCTATTTATCTCCTTGACTTCTTTCTTATTATTTTATGGTTAGATTTATCTAGCTCTTAGAGGGGAAAGCTAAGATGCCTTACTAATTCAATTTTACTATCCATTTCCTCCTGTAATTCCCTTTTTTAGCTAATTTAGTTGTGCATGAAGTCCAAGCATTGCCACTCCCACCCCAATTTCCCCCCTACAGTATAAGCTGTTCCTTGCATGTCTCTTTATGTATTATGGTTTTCCTGCATCCTTCCTTTCCCTTCTGCCTTCTCCCAGAACATCCCTCTTTCTTATCCATCCATTTTAAAATAACATCCTGACAAATTTAATTAATTCCTGTATCCTATTCCTATGTAAAATCATTTAATGGCTTTTATAATGATAATATATATATATATATATGTATATGTATATATATCTTCTTCCACTATAGAAAAGTAAACAGCTAAAACCACATTGAGTCCCTTATGACTTCTCTTTCATGTTGACTTTTTTATGCTTATGTTGAATCTGGTATTTGAAAGTCAAATATTCTATTCACCTCCTTAGTTTTCATCAGAAATGCTTGAAAGTCCTCTATTTCATTGAATTTCCATTTCTCCCCTGAAGGAGAAATTTTGCTAGGTAAGTTATTTTTGGTTGTAATCACAACTCTTGCATTCTAGAATATCATATTCCAAGTCCTCCACTTCTTTAAGGAGACATTGCTAATTGTTGTGTAATCTTAACTGTAACTCCACAATATTTAAATGTGGTTTTTTTTTCTGTTTAAAATATTTTCTCTTTGACTTAGGAGTTCTGGAATTTAGATATAATATTCTTGGGAGTTTTTGTTTTGTGATCTCTTTTAATTGGTGATTGGTGGACTCTTTCAGTTTCTATTTTACTCTCTGGTTCTAGGATATTGGGACAGATTTTCAATTCTTGAAATATGATGTTTATATTCTTTCCTTGATTATGGCTTTCTGTTATCCAATAATTCTTTTTTTTCAATAATTCTTAAATTATCTTTACTTAAACTATTTTATAAGTCAATTGGTTTTATAATGAGATAATTCACATTTTCTTTCATTTTTTCATTATTTTTATTTTATTTTATCATTTCTTAGTGCCTCATAAAGTCATGAATTGCCACTTGCTCAATTCTAATTTTGAAGGAATTATTTTCTTCAGTGGGTTTTGTAGATCTTTTTTCCATTTGGCATATTCTGTTGTTAAGGTATTGTTTTCTTTAGGAATTTCTGTGCCTATTTTACCAGGCTGTCAATTTCTTCATAATTTTCTGTCTTTTCTTTTCTTTTTTCTTTTTGTTTTCCTTTGTTTCCCTGATTTTTCCTCTACCACGCTGATTTGTACTTTTAAAAAAAATCAATTTTAGGAATTCTTATTGGGCTTCTGTTCAATTAGCATTTTTCTTTGAAACTTTGATTGTAGTTTTTACTTCATTGTCTTCTCTGAGTTTGTGTCTTGCTCTTCCCTGTCACCATAGTAGTATTAAAGTTTATTTTTTGCTGTTTGTTTTGTTGTTGCTCATTTTTTTTTTCATTCTATTACTTGATTTGGAACTTTATGTTAATTGGGCCCTGTTCCTGGTTGGGGGAGAGGGGCTGTCTGGGGCTTTGCGCTTTTTCACACTATTATTTTTACATCTAGCTGTGGGTATTTAGATATTTTCAGTACTTCCAAAGTGGTGTGATCTGGAGGGAGTGTGGTTATATGTTCTCTTGGTCTGCACTCTGGTCCCTTGGTATGGCAATACTGCTCCTTCAAGGCCTCTCCTTCCTTGGGACTGGAAACAACATTGTTCTTGAGAGTCCCTGATCCCCTGGAGCTGGAAGTGTTACTTCTCCAAGGGTTTCCGTCCCTCTTGACCAAAAGTGCTCCTCTTTGTCTTGAACTATGAACCAGAAGTAGGTATAAGCAATGAAATTTCCAAAAAGCATCTGATCCTATGTCTTGTAATGATTGGAATGATGTCACCTGCTGGAGACTTACTGTAGAAGAGTTCTGCCCATGAAGCAAAGGTCTTTGTGGGCAAGACCAGGAGTCTTTTCTTTGGCATCAGGAAGTGACGTTGGGTAGTGGGAGGAAGAAGGAAGAGACTAGCGCTCTGTCTTGTGCTCTCTTGCCCTTTGGACTCTGGTGGAGAGTGAGCTAGAAACATGCTCTCCCTTTAATAGATAGATGAGGTAGGCCTTTCTCTCTCTTTAACCAAATTCTTATTCTCCCCTAATAAATGCTTAAAAGTCTAACTTCTGCTAAAGCTTATAATTATTGGTGACCACTCATTAGATATTTTAGATAGTTTAGCTAGAATTTTAGCCCTTAACAGTCTAGTGTTAGTATAGGGGGTATTCTGCAATCTCTTTTGACCAGTGCCAGGTTCCCTTACTGTATTTGAAAGCTCCCCCAAAATGCCACTGCATCTGTAACCTTTCACACTTTTCTGTTTTAACAGAGTAAAGAAATTGGGACAGGAACTGTGATTGTTTTCTTGTGAGATTCAATGATTTGCAAAATTCACCACAGTTTTAGTATATGCCAAAGGTTAGACTTAAACTCACATCTATTGTATTTGAGGCTCACTCTCCATGTACTTTGCCAACCTGGCTCTCTTCACAGGGTATACCAAAATAATTCTTTTCTTGCTAACTTAGGATTGTTATTTGTTATAACAAAATAATGCAGTATAATGGAACCACAAACAATGGAATCCTCAAGTGGTATTGAGGTATATTTTGTGATGAAATAATGGAATTTGGCAGATGCCCAGGGGCCCCACCTGATTGATTTAGTATTGTTTGAATTGGGTGAGAATGAGAAACTAAGTACCTACTTAAGGATGATTAGATGGAGGCCACACCTGGCTGGCCTTGAGTGACATGTTGGTGTACTACTGACATCAGCAAGAGACCACTCTTTTTTTGTTTTTTTTTTGTTTGTTTTGTTTTGTTTTTTAGTGAGGCAATTGGGGTTAAGTGACTTGCCCAGGGTCACACAGCTAGTAAGTATTGAGTGTCGGATTTGAACTCAGGTCCTCCTGACTCTAGGGCTGGTGCTCTATCTACTGTGCTACCTAGCTGCCCCAAGAGACCACTCTCAACCAACCAGTTTGAAGGACCTCCCTTTTTGGGGACAGAGAGAGAAACTAGGAAGGGGATGCTCACTGATAGAAGAGCTCTCTTTTTGGTGAGGAGGAACCTGCATGGCAGAAGATTGAGAATGGGTTGGGGGTGGGGCCCTCTTAGTCTTTCAGACACTGGCTTGGTGGTGAGAGATTTCATGTGGGCTGATATGAAAGGAAATTGCTTTCTTTCTCTCTGGCTATACCGAATTAGATCTAAGCTAGGATTTCCATGCTATAAGGATTCTGTTCTCAATCTCTCTCTCTCTCTCTCTCTCTCTCTCTCTCTCTCTCTCTCTCTCTCTCTCTCTCTCTCTTCACTAACTTCTAATATATATATTTTAATAAATCTTTAAAAACCTAAACTCTTGTTGAATTTATCAGTGATTTTAGCCAGCTTCTCCCCAAGACTGGGGGAAGGGGCAGTTAGAATCCACAATTTAGATTTTAAACAACAGTTTCCTCAATGTGTTTCCAGACTGGTGTACTAATACAATTAATTTTTTTGTTTGCTTTATGTAGTTTTATCTGTTCCTATTCCCATCAATATCCTATGTTAGAAATAAAAATATTGGACTTTGCCTTTTGGTGATTATATGAAGGCTTTATTACATTCTTTTTTTTTTTTTTTGGCAGGCTAATGAGGGTTAAGTGACTTGCCCAGGGTCACACAGCTAGTAAGTGTCAAGTGTCTGGGGCTGGATTTGAACTCAGGTCCTCCTGAATCCAAGGCAGTTCTTTATCCGCTGTTCCACCTAGCTGCCCCTTTATTACATTCTTGAAAAAATGGGCACTCACTATAGAAGAGCGGTGCACTTTGCCACAGCAAACTACTCTTTTTAATCCCTAATCCTGTCACAAAGGTACCTCCCCTCTTTCCTTCATTGATTGAGGACTAAGAGCTGTACAATCTTCTGAGAATGCCTCTACATGTTTCCTGTTAACATGCCCCCTCGCCCCTGATACATACATGGCATGTTTGAAAATGGTGGCAGTTTCTGCCTTTGGGGTTTTGGCAGTTAATATGCATAAGCTAATTAAGTAGGTGCAGTATATACTAGCTTTACCTTTTGGCACACTTGGATTGGCTAGATTACTAGCCTTGAGGTTCTCTTCTATATCTACTTTTAGGCACCTGCAAGATTATCTTTTAGTCTTGAAGTCCTCTTTCTGCAATCATCCTTTCTTACCCAGACTGCCTCCCTGTCTCATTTTTTGAGAGAGCAGCATTTTTCTGGTGGGAGATTTTTTTTCTCTTTCTTTCATCCTATATATCACATTAGCAAATGCCACTGTTTCTAATTCCCTGCCTTGTTTTATATACAATTGTCTTTATGGCCAGCTGAAGTTGGTTTCATGAAGTCTATGGGCTATGGAAGCTATTTATGACACAAATGTATTTTCCTTATGAGCCTCTTACATAGACCATTAATAATATTTCTTTAAATTGAGGTGAGTTAAAGTGAACTAAAACAAATTGAATTATTTTTATCTTCCAGATAATTAAGGTTACTAGAAGCTCTAGGGACCACCAGGTGGTTCAGTAGACAGATCACTGAACCTAGATTCAGGAAGACCTGAGTTCAAATCTGACCTCATACAATTACTAACTGTATGACTCTGATCAAGTCATTTAACTGTTTGCCTCAGTTTCCTCATCTGTAAAATGAGCTGGAAAATGAAATGGTAAACCCCTTTAGTATCATTGCCAAGAAAACCACATATCGGGTTACAAAGAATCAGACATGATTGAAATGACTAAATAACAATATAAGCATTACGCTCAAATAAGTGGGGGTATGACTATAACACTAAAAACTTTGGAATGTTTTGGTCTCACGTTTTGCTATTGCTCTGACATGTAAACAATGTTATCCCTATTACATACATGCTTTATGTGATATAGATAATACATAATATTTTATGAATACCAAGAATGATATATTTATTTTACAGAACAATTTTAACATCAAAAAGAACTACCATTCTTTTTTCCCCAATAAGATGGTTCATTTCAATATAATTGCTTAGTACCTTCAGGAAGCTATTTATAACCAATGGGATAACTTCAAGCAGATGCATTTCCAACAGCTGTTGATGTGTTATAACTGTTCTGCTCTTAAAAGATATCATAAATTCTTTGTAAAATATATCTACATTGTATTAATGCAGTCTATCTATAGCACACCTCTAAATATATTCATTTTTCATGCAGTTCTTTAAAAAAATATTCATGATTGTCAAAACTTGGTTGGTAAATTCTAAAAGAGAGTTTTTCCTTATTAAATGTTTTCTGACCATTTAAAAAAAGGCTAGCACACATAAATAAATGGGTAAAATATTGAATCTATTCTTCTTCTTGGCAAGAGTCACGTACCTCTACTTATTCTTTTAGAGGTATCTAGTGATACAGTGGATAAAGGCTCTATTTTGGGTTCAAATCAAGCCTCAGACACTTACTAGCAGTATTAGCCTGAGCAAGTGCCTACCAATATCCTCAACTGTAAAATGGGGATAGTAATAGCACCAATTTCTCTGAGTTGTTGTAAAGATCCAATAAGGAAAAACATTGTAAAGCACTTAGCAAAGCTTCCCTCCACCCCTTCCTTCTTAGGGGAATGGGAAAAAAATTATTTTATTTAGTAGTTTTTGGCCATGAAGGAAAATTAACTAAGTAGTTGGGAGAATACACAGGAATGGGCCTCAAACATATCTTGAAGCAGAGAGATTACTATAAAAACTTGGTCCTAGAATTTAATGCCTACAAGTCCTTCATGATGGCCTCCCTCTTAGCTTTCCACCTGGTTTGGCTCCATTGCTGTTGATTGGTTCATTTGAACTTCATAGAATGCTACCATAACCATGGTTCTGAGTTTGAATTCCAAGTTAATTGTCTTCCCATTTCATGAATGGAGGTGGTGACCTTCAACTCCCTACAGTGATCAAGAATACCACTCAACTTCCTCCTACTATGAGGAGCAAGAGTATAGAGCCCAAGTGCTCCTAGGCTTTTCAACTTTGGATCATGTAGGGTTGTGAACTTCAGATTATCTCTACCCCATACCAATCTGACTTGTAGCTTTGAATAACAATCATCCAAAAATACTTATTAAACTCCTATACTTTGGTAGGAAGTGGGGATGCAGAGAAACTAAACATCCCTTGCCCTCCAGGAACTTATGTTCTATTCAGGGAAATAGCACAAGCATATGTAAGTATACATATAACTCTTATTTGTCCTTTGTTCTGGAAGAAGACCAATGATATCAGGAAGGTGACATCTTGATTTGCAAGTGAATTTGATTTAAGTGAGGCTGGGTTGTTCAAACTTACCAGTCTTATTCTCTTTTCCAGAAGCATGTGGGTTCAGTGGCAACACATAGATCAGGATGACTAGAGATAGCCTTGGATGCAGTGGGAGACCTTGGAATTTTTAAGCTAAGGTCTTTCCCAGGTCTCAGTTTTTCTGAGGCAATTGGATGGTGCTTTAAACCCAAATCACTCTGGCTCTCACTGATTGACCAACAATAGGTCCCAGCCCACTTGGTCACTTTTTAGGTTTTAATGGCTAAGAGTGAGTGAAAATAACAATTGTTTCTGTTCTGCCAGAAATCCTAAGGGTCTTTCCCTCCTAGATAGATTAGATTTTTTTTTTTGGAGGAAGTAAAACAAAGCCATTTTTTTTTTGCTTCATTTCTTACCTGACCTTAATCACTTAATCACAGATATGCAATAAAATGTACAAACAAATACTAGGAATTGTTTTTTTAGATATAGGCATTAGCAACTGGGAAAGATCAAGAAAAGTCTCAAGTAGGAAGTAGAAATTGAATGATTGAGTTTTGAAGGAAATTAGGAAATCAAAAAGCCAGAAATATAGAGGTAGTATTGGTGTTGTTTGTCCTTCAGAAGAGATCCACAACATCAGGGAGGTGATGTCATTACTTGCAGTGAATTAGATTTAAGTGAGTCAGGGCTGTGCAAAGTCATTAGCCTCAGTCTCTTCACCTGAGCCATTTGGGTTCAGAGGCAAAATATAGATCAGGATGACTGGAGATAGCCCCATGCAGTGGGAGACCTTGGCCTTTTTAAGCTAAGGTCCTTTACAGGTCTCAGTTTTCCAGAGGAAATGCCCATTAAAGCAAGGTAAGAAATGAGGCAATGAATGACCTCTTTTACCTAGACAAAAATTTTAAAAAAGAAAGAATGAATGAGAAGATAGATAGATAGATAGATGAGGGGAAGAAGGGGGAGACCCTCAGGGTTTTTGGCCAAAGTAGAAAAAAGGGCTGAGATAGCCTTTATAAAGGCATGGGATAAAAGATAGAAATATCCAAGAAAAGCTGCTAACATATTTGATCCAATAACATTTTTTTTCCTATTTTCTAATGAACTTATCCTTTGAGAGTCATAACTGTAAATATAGATAGCTATCTGTCAGGGTTAAATCAATTTAGGTTAAATGTTTTCAGATCCATTTGTAGAAACTATGAGTATGTATTCAAGTACAAGTTTTTCAAGATGTTCAATTGTTGGGAGTTCACATTATCCTTTTTATATATCTTTTTATGATATAATGAGGGATCTTCAGAACAAGTTATTAGACTCCATTAGGATCTAATTTGTATGTTTGCTTTAGTTCTCTTTACTATAAGATGATATCAAGGAATATATGCGTAAGAGAAAAAAAATAAGCTTCTACCATTTGTCAAACATTGTGTTAATCACTTAGAATTCAAATACAAAAGTGAAATAATCTTTTCTCTCAAGAAGCTCACTTTCTCATTGTAGGATACAATATGTCTGAGGAGGTTCCACTCCAGAAGAAATTAAAGGGTCATGTGCCCTTAGGGCACAATGACAGAATGAAAAACAATATTCTCAGTTTCTGGTGGGCAGAGTGGCAGGGCAAATGGTGAGCACTGGTGGTCCTACATGTTTTAGAAGATTATAGTTGGTAATTCCCTGCCCATTGATGTGATATTCCTGCCAGCTGAAGGACAAAAGTATCCCCAATCTTAGCCTGTCACCATTGGGAAAAGTGGAAGTGGACCCAAGTATCTCAGTGGAAGCAGAGTGCCAAACACCTTTTTTATATTAGGGATCAATACAAGAAGAGGGTGAATATTCATCTGGAAGGGAGAAAGGGGAAAGCAATATTGGCAAGAAGGTTAGGTGAAAGGGAGATACCAGAGAGATTTGAGGAGGCTGGGGCAGATGCCCAGTGAGATGGAAGCCAGAAAAGGGTAGAGAGGGAGGATGAGGATTATAATTAAGATCCAGTTAAAATGTGTTTCTGAACTCTGGAATCAAAGATGATAGTAGCGGAGGGAGGTGTTGAGCAATTACAATGAGTAGTCCTTCTGTATTCTTTGAACAATGAGTTCTTCTTTTATAATTCCCTAGGATATAATCGCAGGACCCACGTGAAAATGCCCTAAATGGTAATCCTTGCTCATCTACTACTTGACTGTAATCTCCTTGGGAAAAAGAACTATGTTGTTTTGTTTTGTTTTTCATTACTGTATACTTAAACCTACTAGTCACAATGTCCTGAACATAGCTGATACTTTATAAGTACTCATGGAATTGAATCAAATTGAACTAAATTGCAATCTTTTGTGTAAAATCTGATTTTTCACTTTCAACTTTAGATTACTCACTGGTCACCTCAGGGACTTCAACTTTAGAGTACTACAGTAATGGTTAGAAAACCAGCCTCAGGGTTTGGAGAAACTGGATCCATATCCTGCCACTACCACTTACTCGGAGAAAATCAAGTTAACTTCTCAGTGTGCCAAACTACTTTCTAAAACTATCAGTCCCAGAGAATGGGGCCGAACTATCTTATTAGAGGAAGTTTTCAATACCCATGAAATGATTGCTCCAATCCTTTTCAATATTGCTTACCTCAGAATTAGGATCCTTCTTTTTGAACAAAACCCAAATGTTTGACTAAAGAGGCAGAGGCATTCATTGCAGTTGCATCTCTTAATAAAAGACTCTTTACCTAGGCATGATGCAGAAAGAACTGCTCTTCACACATTTTCATTGTTTTTGTTTTCCTAGTTATTCTCCCATGCTCAGATTGTGAGTGATATCCCTGCTGTCATCTTGTATGTCAAAGGACAGAAATTCATGGATAAATTGGCTCCTAATGGCATTTGAGAAATTGCTTTCTGAGGTCCACATTCTCCTAGAGATGGGAAATATGAAGACAATATGTTAGATTTCTAACAATGTCAAGTCTTAGCAAATCTGAAATTTTACAAACCATTATGGAATGTACTGAATACCATGAATAATAAAAAATGTTAATGAACAGTTATGTGGCTGTACCCACTGGAGTTGAAACACATGATTAAGTTGAGATAAATCAAATGCATTTATTCAGTCTGAATAATAATGTTCCTTGTTATGATCAAATTAATGGGCAGACTTGTATTTGTATTATGGTGACACTGATGATGATTCCAGGTGTTGAGTTGCATAGGGCAACTATTTTTGCTCTCAGTCTCTCTTGAAAGTGAGGAACCAAATTGCTGCAAATTGTTTGACTGTATCTACCTATTGATTGGCATAGAAAATATTTATTAAGCATTTATTATATGTGAAGCACTAAGCTAAGTGCTATGAAAAACAAATGTAAACTTATCATGGTTCTTGTTTTCAAGGAGCTTACATTCTAATTGGGAGAGGCAAAAATGTGGGCTCATGTTCAAGTTCACTTAGTGGCAGACAGAAAGACAAGGCAATACTTGGTCAGGGGAGATGGCAGGGCATGTGGCAAGGTCCCAAAGACCTTGAGAATCAATGTCAGGGCAGGTGGTCTCCTACCAAGAGGATACAGAGTCCAAGGGGTAAATTGGAGTGAGGATCCAAGATTCCTCCAGCAGAGATGGATGTGGGTGTTAGCATTCAGTTGTTCTTACTCCAATGGGAGTATTACTGACCCTGGTGGGAACTGGGCAAGGACTTGATGGGTGAAAGAAAAGATCCGTGGCTCCCTTTTGTGATAGTGGATGATGTTGATATATCTCTCAGAGCACTGTTGGTAGGTTGGGACAAGAGAGAATAAGGTTCCTGACTTTTGTGAGGGGGGCAGAGATGACAGGTCTCAGTAGTAGAAGCACCCATTGTAGTTGTTAGATATTCAAACAAGTTAGTCATCATTATTACAGATCATATGTAGTACTTTAAGACTTACCTGATATTTTATTCACATTATCTTATTTGACACTAACAACAATCCTATAATGTAGGTAGAGTGCAAGTATTATTCTCATTTTACAAATGAGGAAACTGAAGTTTAGAAAATGTAGTGATCAACTCAATGTTACAATCCTAGGAAGTATCTGAGGCAGAATTTGAAAGCAGGCCTTCTGACTCCAAATCTAGTGTTTTTTACAGTATCACAAGCTGCATCTTTAGACAACTAGTATACTATTTATAATTGGGGACATTGTTCAGATACTACCCTAAAGTGCCTCATACAATGGTAGCTATAGATCTGGAAAGGAACTTCTTATTTATTGTTCAGTAATTTCTGAATCACATTCAACTCTTCATGACTCTATTTGGGGTTTTCTAGGCAGAGATAGGCAAACAGAGTTAAGCAAATTGTCCAGGGTCACATACCTAGGAAGTATGTAAGTCCACATTTGAACTTGGGAAGATGAGTTTTCCTGACTCCAGTCCTTGCATTCTATCCACTGTGTCACTTAGCTTTCCCAAAAGGAACTTAATGTTTATCAAATCCAATCCTTTCATTTTACATATGAGAAAACCGAGGTCCAGAGAGTTTAAATGACTGCTGGCCACATCGTAAGTATCTGAGACATCAATTGAATCCACCCACATCTTTCTCAGATCAACAGACATTGATTAACTTCCAACCATGGGCCAATATTGGTGCTAGGCTCTGGGTATATAAGTAAAGGCAATCCTGTCTTCAAATCCATCATTCTTTCCATTTTACCATGCTGTCTCTCCTTTAGTCATTAGGGCATGTTTTACACATTTTGAGGGTCATCATTACTATAGGATAGAAATTTCTAATTTCTAAAAGCTCAATTTCCTTCTAGTCTAATCAATTGTATAACTAGGCATAGGAACTTCTAAAGCTGCTTAAATTATTGAATATATTTATTTCTTGAGGATTTATGAGTGCTTTGCATACAGTGGAGAGAATCCTCTCTTTTTAAATCCAGGGAGGTGATAGTTATGCATCTTCTTCACCCACCCTTGTCTAGTGGAAGGAGCAGTCAAGACACCTGGATTTTAGTTCTAACTTGAACTTCTTGTGTAACTATGGGTGTTATTTATGTTAACATTTTCTGCTTTGTAAATTAAAGGGGCTCTGCTAGATTGTCTACAAACTCTCCTTCAGCTTTAGCATTTAGAAAATTGTCTCCTCTTAACATGACCTTATCTTAATGGACAGGAAAAATAGCATAAACAATTGACA
Source organism: Dromiciops gliroides (assembly GCF_019393635.1). Taxonomy (NCBI): domain Eukaryota; kingdom Metazoa; phylum Chordata; class Mammalia; order Microbiotheria; family Microbiotheriidae; genus Dromiciops; species Dromiciops gliroides. The sequence goes on along the minus strand of NC_057861.1, from coordinate 563,438,975 downwards.
GCCTAAACACTTAATCCATATCTTTTGGTAAATGCTTGAGTATCTTAACCAGAGTCTATAATTACATCTTTCTGGGGTTACACTTGAGCAGAGAGGTTAGACCAAATAAGCTCTCTGCTACATTTCAAGCTGTACCAATGAGGCAATTTCATAGTTTCTCTGTTATTCTAAATATCTTTATAGATATATTAAGGATCTGTGATTCTTTTTGTGTGAAGAACTTCTTTCATCAACACACACCAAAATCAATGAGTGACTTGGTCGTTAAGTCCAAGGGAATTGTTTAAAGTGTTAATAGTGACCCAAAGTCACAGCAAATAGCTGAGGTTGAATTTGAATGAAATATTCCTAAAGCCAGTGCTCTATCCGCTATGCTACCCTGTGTCTGTATTCCCTAATGGATAAATTGAGCAGTGTACCCTGGGAAGCTTAGCATAAGAATGACCAATTCTCCCTTCCAAAAAAGAGAACCTGAGGGCTTTCCATCCTGTGTCACAGAGAAGCTAAGGGCTCATCAGTTTTCAAACAATTCTAGGCCTCAGTACTGAAATAAATCAGTCTAAAACAAATAAGTGTGCCACTGGTGTAAAATCCAGCATCTCTTATTCAATGATCAGCTATGTGTCTATTATTGACATCATTATTATGTCAATCATTCAGGCTCATAATCTCAGAGAAATTTTTGATTCTTTCTTCTCCTTGCCTTCACATACCCTGGCAACTATACCTGCTGAATGTCTCTTGCATCGACCTTCTCACCTCTACTTTCACTGCAACCACACTCTATTTTTACCCAGCCAATTGTAATAGTCTCCTAAATGGTCTTCCTGTCTACCATCTACCTCTATTATAATTTATCATTTTACATTGTTGCCAGTAATTTTCTTAACAAATCACTCTGATAATATCATTCCTCAATTCAAAATATTGCAGTGGGGACAGCTAGGTGGTGCAGTGGATAGAGCACCGGCCCTGGATTCAGGAATACCTGAGTTCAAATCCAGCCTCAGACACTTAACACTTACTAGCTGTGTGACCCTGGGCAAGTGACTTAATCCCAATTGCCTCACTGAAAAAAAAAATTGCAGTGTATCCTTTCTCCTAACAAATAAAGTATAAACTCTTGATTTTAGCATTTAATGTCCTTTACCACATAGTTACAGAAGAATCATAAGGTAGTAGAAAGAGCATTGGACATACCAAAGGACCCAGGCTTAAAATCTGTCTGTAGAACTCATTTCCTCTGTGACTTATGTCAACTCAGCTTAACTCTTTTGGTTTACAAAATGAGAGGTGGCTATATCAGATAAGCTTAACTTTTTTATGTCACAATTTGGTGAAGCTTAAAGGAACCCTTCTCATAAGAATTATTATTAAATGTATAAAATAAAATGAGGATTAAAAGGAAAGTAATAATATTAACATATAGTTTTGGTCACTTAGTTTTCAGTCATGCCCAACTATTCATGAACCCTTGGAGGGGAGGCGGTTTCTTGGCAAAGATACTGGAGTGGTTTGCTATTTCTTCCTTCAGCTCATTTTACAAATGAGGAAGCTGGAGCAAACAGGGTTAAGTGACTTCCCCAGGGTCATGTAGTTAGTAATGTCTGAAGCTGGATTTGAAATAAGGAAAATGGGTCCAGGGCCAACAATCTAGCCAATGAACTACCTAACTGCCCCCAAATATAATTATCAAAATACAGAAAACCCATAAATTCACATACCTTAAGATCCCCTATACTAAATGACCTTAAATGTCACTTCCAATAATGTATCATACAACCCTATGAACAAGATTGCCTTTCTAGATTTATCTCATGTTATTCAGGTTCATTTATGATATGTTGCAATCAATCTGGACTAGATCCTTTGCTTTTGTCCTGTGCCTTTCTGCCTCCATGCTTTTGCTCACCTGTCTCCTATGCTTTGAATATATTTAAGTAGTTAAGTTGATAGAGTACAGTCAACGGTTCAAATCTGGGTATAGACATTTAGCTGGGTGACCTTGGGCAAGACTTTTTAACTCTGTACCTCAGTTTCCTCATCCATAAAAAGGGGATAATAATAGCATCTATCTCCAAGGGTTATTGTGAGAATAAAAGAAGATAATATTTACAAGAGTTTTGCAAACCTTAAAGCACTATGTAAATGTTAGCTATTCATATTATCACACGATTTCCATCCCCATCTGTTGAAGTTTCTCACTTTCTTCAAACTATTTCTCAAGGAGTATCTTTTCTATGAACCTTTCTCAGAATCTCACAGATCATATAAATCTCTCCCTTCTCTAATTTCTCTAGGATGGTTTACTGTACTTCATCCTGAACTAATTGTATTTTCCTCTGTATCTATTATACATAAATGTACATGTATATGCATATGAGGGTAAACATTTTGTGTGTGTATACACTTTTCCTGGTTAAGTAGGTGAATTTTAATCTGCACATCCCCAGGATTTGGTAGATAAGTGTTGAATCAGTGAAGTAAAATAATCTTCTTAGATGTCCTCTCAAAAAAAGATGTCATTTGACTTACATACTGTTCCCTTGGTTTCATATTCCTAAACAGCTATGTCCAGAAAAGACTAAATTCTTTGTTTCACTGTGCTACAAATGGGGTCATGAAGAGTCAGACATGACTGGAAAAAAAATTAACAATTGAAAAACCTCAAATGCATCCTCACTACATTAAAGCAGTTCCCTTATTATTCCCCGTTTTTTCTCACTCTACAGTGGCTGTTCAAAAACTCTTACCTCCTCCAACGCCTCAGTCCTCCCACACTTACTGCTTTCTCAGCTGAGAACACTGCCTCTTGCTCTATTGAGAAAATTGAGGCCTTTCAACATGAGCCTTTTTTTTTCCATTCTCTTCATCTCAAAATATCTTGATGTCATCTCCTACTCTCTTGACCTTTCTCCCAATCTCTGACAAAGAAATAATTCTTTGCCTTACCAAGGACAACTTCTTTACACATGTTTTCATCCCACATTCACCTCTTTTCTCCAGCAATGTGCATCTTCAATACCTTTATTCCTAACATTTCTGTCAAAGATACTACTATCTTCCTAGCTTCAAAATTTTATAACCTCAGTATTATTGTCCATTCTTCCTTTACCCTGAATCTATATATCTCTTAAATTTTCAAATTTTGACATTTCTATCTTTATAAAATATCTCACATCCAACTCCTCTCCACTCATATAGCTTTGACCTTTGTTCTGTCTCATCTCTCATCTGACCATGTGACTGCCCAATTCAATCAACTCCACTGGCTTCTTATTGCCTTTAGCATACAATAGGAACACTTTTGTTTATCTTTTAAAGCCCTATTCAAGCTGAACCTAGCCCATTTTCCCATTTTCACTAGACATTACTCCCCATCTCACCTTCTGTGATTCAGCCGAACTATCCTCTCTCTTTCTCACATGACACTACCTCCCACACTGGTGTCCCATCTCCTTTGGTCTTCCATATCATAGAGTTCCTCTCTTCTTTTAAGGTACTGTTCAGGCACCATTTTCTCCATTAAACCTTTCTTCAATTCCTCCTCTAGAACTAATTTTTATTTAACTACTATGTATATATTTGTATTTATTGACATATGTTTTGTATGCATTTATATAAGTACTTGTCTCCCCCAATAGAATGTAAACTTGTTGTTAGTAGTGACTTTAATTCTTTGTACTCATATTCCCAGCATCAAGCAGAGTGCCTGGTACATATTAGACATAATAAATATTTGCAGATAAACTGATTTATTAATATCACATGTTTCTGTAATGATTGGAATGATGCCACCTACTGGAGACTTACTATAGGAAAGCTCCACCATGAGGAGAATGCCTCAGAGGGCAAGGCCATGTGGCTTTTCCTTGGCATCAGGAAGTGACGTTTGCTCATGGGTACTGTCAAGGCTACCAGCCAATCAACTTGAGGAGCTTCCTATTTTCTGGGAGGGGACTGGAAGGAGGAAAGAGGGCCTGTGTGGAGAGCTCACTCTCTTTTTGGTTACTGACTTGATGATGGTGGTGGTGGAAGAGGACTTCACAGGAAATTTGAGGAAAGATAGGAATGCCAGGCTGCTGAAATTCTGTTCTCAATCTTTCTCTTTCTATTTTTCAATAAACCCTTAAAAACCTAAACTCGTTTTATCAGTGATTTTAGTCAGTTTCCCCCAAAACTGGGGAAACAGATTAGAACCCACATTTAGAATCTTAAATTACACATTTAGGACCAGTTAATTTAGGAATGAGCTAGAAAAAGAAAATAGACTGTACAACTCTGTTTTAAAGTTGGTGGATCCATGGGGCAGTTACATGGCACAGTGGATAAAGGACCGGCCCTGGATTCAGGAGGTTATGAGTTCAAACCTGATCTCAAATACTTGACACTTACTAGTTGTGTGACACTGGACAAGTCATTTAACACTCATTCCCCCCTCCACACACACACAAAATGGTGGACTCAAAACAGATTATTGAGCCCTGGATGTGACATTTATAGGTCATTATATTTACCTAAAAGTTTTGCTAATAATCTGATTTCTAAAGAGTAATTTGCCACCTCCAGCATTTACTCTCCACTTCTATTAAGAACCTTCACTAAAAACGGAAAAAATAATTCTAAAATAAAGGTAAAAGGGTTTTGGCAAAGCAGGAGAGTGAAAGGTTGTGAAAAAGCCACGTTCCTTAGTCCTGTCACCTAAATAGATGTTAAAATGCTTAAAAGTAAGTAAGTTGGGATGGAGGAGGAGGAGCCAAGATGGAGGAGAGGAATCAGCAAGCTGCCTGAGCTCTCCTTCTGCTCCCTCAAAAAGAACATTAAATCAAGCCTCTGGACTGATTCTGAAACTACAGAACCTGCAAAGAGACAGAGAGACACAGTCTTCTAATCAGAAATAATTTAGAAGACTTCAGGAAAAGGTCAGTTTGATTCGGGCAAAAGGGAGGCACAGAGCAGGGCAGCAGCCCAGCACTGAGGGGGTCGGGGCATGTCAGCAGGAAGCTGCAGGCCACAGCTGAACAACTGAGGCCCCTGGACCCTGGCTCAAAAACCTGGTGGCTCAGCAGGACAGTGGAAAAACCTACCTGCACCAGCCAAAAGGGCAAGTTGCCAGCTGTAGGACCACAAACATGTCAGGCGCGGCTAAGCCCACTGATCCTAGTGTGCTCAGACAGGAAGCAAAGGTGGTGGTGGTGGAGGGGGGGACTGCACACACAAAGTCCTCAGTATAAAAAGCTGGTGAAAACAGCACCTATAACCATGCACAAGAAGCCCAAAATAGGGACCATGGTGCCCCCAGAGCAGACCTCAACTTAAAAAATAAATAAATAAGCTGAGAGAGCTTCTGTATCAATAGGGAAGAAGCCAACACAAACTCAGATGGGGACAATACCCTCAAATTGCATACATGTGAAGCCTCCCGAGGGAAGGCGAATTAGTCTCAAGAGCAAAAAGTCTTCCTGGAAGAGCTCAAAAAGGATTTTAAAAATCAATTGAGGGGCAGCTAGATGGCGTAGTGGATAGAGCACCGGCCCTGGAGTCAGGAGGACGTGAGTTAAAATCCGGCTTCAGACACTTAACACTTACCAGCTGTGTGACCTTGGGCAAGTCACTTAACCCCAATTGTCTCACTAAAAAAAAGAAAAAATTTTTTTAAAATCAATTGAGAGAGGTAGAAGACAAAATGGGGAGAGAAATGAAAGCAAAACAAGAAAGCTATGAAAAAAGAATCAGCAGCTTGGAAAAGGAAGCACAAAGATTGACTGCAGAAAACAATTCCTTAAAAAATTCATCTGGCCAGATGGAAAAAATAGGTGCATAATTTCAGTGAAGAAAACAATGCTTTAAAAAATTCATCTGGCCAAATGGAAAAAAAAAAAAAGGTGCACAATCTCACTGAAGAAAACAATGCCTTAAAAATTAAAATTGGACAGTTGAAAGATAAGGAATCCATGAGACACCAGGAATCTGTCAAATGGAATCAAAAGAATGAAAAAATAGAAGAAAATTTGAAATACCTCATTGCAAAGACAACTGATCTGGAAAACAGATCCAGGAGAGACAATTTGAGAATCATTGGACTGCCTGAAAGCCATGATCAGAAAAAAATCTAGACACCATATTCCAGGAAATTATTAAGGAGAACTGCCCTTATATTATACAATAAGAGGATAAAATCATCATTGAAAGAATCCACCAATCACCTCCTGAAAGAGACCCCAAAAGGAAAACTCCAAGGAATATTGTAGCCAAATTCCAGAATTATCAGGTGAAGGAGCAAATACTCCAAACAGCCAGAAAGAAGCAATTTAAATATCATGGAGCCACAGTAAGGATTGCTCAGGGCCTGGCAGCTTCAACATTAAAGGACCCCAAGGCTTGGAATATGATATTCCGGAAGGCAAAGGAGGTTGGATTGCAGCCGAGAATCTATTACCCAGCAAAAATGTGCATTTTCTTTCAGGAGAAAAGATGGACATTTAATGACATTGGGGACTTTCAATCTTTCCTGGTGAAAAGACCAGAACTGAATAGAAAATACCAAAACCATGCAAAGCAAAAACAGAGAAAGAAAATTATAGACCAATTTCCCTAATGAATATTGATGCTAAAATCTTAAGTAAGATATTAGCAAGGAAATTACAGCAAGTGATCACCAGGATAATACACTATGACCAGATGGGATTTATACCAAGAATGCAGGGCTGGTTCAACATTCGGAAAACTATTAACATAATCAACCATATCAATAAGAAAACTAACCAAAATCATATGATTAACTCAATAGATGCAGAGAAAGCTTTTGACAAAATACAGCACCCATTCCTAATAAAAACACTAGAGAGCTTAGGAATAGGTGGACCTTTCCTTAAAATAATAAACAGTATCTACCTAAAACCATCAGCAAGCATTATATGCAATGGAGATAAATTAGAGGCCTTCACAATAAGATCAGGGGTGAAACAGGGATGTCCATTATCACTCCTATTATTTAATATTCTAGTAGAAATGTTAGCTTTAGCAGTCAGAGAAGACAAAGGAATTAAAGGAATTAGAATAGGCAAGGAGGAAACAAAACTATCACTCTTTGCAGATGATATGATGGTATACTTAAAGAATCCTAGAGAATCAACTCAAAAATTACTTGAAACAATTAACAACTTTAGCAAAGTAGCAGGATATAAAATAAATCCACATAAATCATCAGTGTTTCTATACATGACCAACAAAGTCCAGCAGCAAGAGATAGAAAGAGAAATTCCATTTAAAGTAATGGTAGAAAATTTCAAATACTTGGGAGTCTACTTGCCAAGACAAAGTCAGGAACTCTATGAACACAACTACCAAACATTCTTCACACAAATCAAATCAGATCTAAAGAATTGGGAAGATATCAATAGCTCATGGATAGGCAGAGCTAATATAATAAAAATGACAATACTACCTAAATTAATTTACCTATTCAGCGCCATACTAATCAGACTACCTAAAAATTATTTTATAGAGCTAGAAAAAATAATAACAAAATTCATCAGGGAAAACAAAAAATCAAGAATATCAAGGGAAATAATGAAAAAAAAATGCACAGGAAGGTAGGTTAGCAGTACCAAACCTGGAGCTTTGCTATAAAGCGGCAGTCATCAAAACTATCTGGGACTGGCTAAGAAATAGAGTGGAGGATCAATGGAATAGGCTAGGCACAGGAAACACAGTAGTAAATGACACTAGTAATGTAGTGTTTGATAAACCCAAAGACTCCAGCTTCTGGGAGAGGAATTCAGTATTTCACAAAAACTGCTGGGAAAACTGGAAGATGGTTTGGCAGAAATTAGGCATAGACCAACATCTTACACCTTATACTAAAATAAGGTCAAAATGGATGCATGATTTAGACATAAGAGGTGATACCATAGGTAAATTAGGAGAGAAAGGAATAGTCTACCTTTCAGATCTTTGGAAAGGAGAACAGTTTATGACCAAACAAGAGATAGAGAATATTATAAAATGCAAAATGGATGACTTTGATTACATTAAATTAAAAAATTTTTGTACAAACAGAAGCAATACTTCCAAAATTAGAAGGGAGTCAGAAAGCTGGGAAACAATTTTTATGGCCAGTATTTCTGATAAAGGCCTCATTTCTAAAATATATAGGGAACTAAATCAAATTTATAAGAATCCAAGTCATTCCCCAATTGAGAAATGGTCAAAGGATATGAACAGGAAGTTTTCTGATAAAGAAACCAAAGCTATCTATTGCCATATGAAAAAATGCTCTAAATCTCTAATGATTAGAGAGATGCAAATTAAAACAACTCTGAAGTACTACCTGACACCTATCAGATTGGCTAAAATTACAAAAAAGGAAAATAATAAATGTTGGAGAAGCTGTGGAAAAAATTGGAACACTAATGCATTGTTGGTGGAGCTCTTAAATGATCCAACCATTCTGGAGAACAATTTGGAATTATGCCCAAAGGGTTATAAAGCATTGCATACCCTTTGACCCAGCAATACAACTTTTGTGTCTTTTCCCTAAAGAGATCATGGGAAGAGGAGAGGGACCCACATATACAAAAATATTTATAGCTGCTTTTTACGTGGTGACAAGGAATTGTAAGTTGAGGGGATGCCCATCAATTGAGGAATGGCTGGACAAGTTGTGGCATATGAATGTAATGGAATACTATTGTGCTGTAAGAAATGATGAGCAGGAGGAGTTAAGAGAAACCTGGTGGGTCTTGCATGGGCTGATGATGAATGAGATGAGGAGAACCAGAAGAACATTGTACGCAGTATCATCAATATTGTGCGTTGATCTACCGTGATGGACTATATTCTTCTCACCAATGCAATAGTACAGAAGAGTTCCCGTGAACTCATGATAGAAGAGGATCTCCAAATCCAGGGGGAAAAAAAAGAACTGTGGAGTATAGATGCTGAATGAACCATACTATTTCTTTTGTTTTTGAAAAAAAAAGTAAGTAAGTGGGAAGGAAAGAAAATAAAGGTAGCAACCCAGGTAATTTAAAAAAGAATATATCTTTTTTAGATAAGGAAATGAAGAGGTAAGTAAATTACTAAACAGAAAAAGACTCCAACATGTTGAGCAAATATTGTTTTAAAAATTAATCATCAGATAATGGAGAAAAAATAAATTAAATATTAACTTCCACAATAGCCTAAAAAACAAAACACATAAAATTATATTGCAATAATATTAAAGAAGTTGAAGACAGATCCAATGTCATTAAAGAAAGATCTGGTATTAGCAAAAAAAATGATTTGTTATTTGTAATGGGAGCTCTATCATTGGCAGAAACAGAGCAAGACAAATTAATGATGAAAATCAATAAGATGTTGAAAGCAACTTCAGAAAATAGGAACAAAGGACTTGAATTAACAGCGTATAAAACTTTGAGGCTCATATATATTCATCTGCAATGGACTTTATAAATCCGACCCCTTTATTTGACAGACAGAACAGAAACAGAGAAATTCAATAACTTGCCTAGGGTCAGATAGATTATAATTTATAGAGACAGCATTTGGACCCAGATCCTCTGACTTCAAATACAATCCCTTTTCCACTACACCAAACTTTTATTATTGCATGAAGAGAATTGACTGTGGAATCAGAGGACCTGAGTTCAAATCTTTCCTCAGATATATACTACCTGTGTGACAGTGGAAAAATCAATTAATCTCTCTGGACCTCTATGAAATCAGTTGGAAAAGACTATCCTTTCAACATCTATTTCAGTTCTAAATGTATGATTAATACATTTCCATTTCTGCTACTATAAGACGTTTTCTTGTTTTTAAGGAAGCATCAAAAAACTACATTATAATTTATATGTTTTTTCCATAGAGTTGTCTGAAAAGAGCAATTGTGGAAAATAATTTGAGAATAAGAATATAGAGGTGAATGTGACTGAGTTTTCTATTTAATCTAATTATAGCAAATTTACATATTCTTCTAGCTTACTTTTACATTAATAGCATTTTTCATATTCTTAAATAATTATTTCCTTCTATTATTTCCAAGTTGATTAATAATGACAAAATTAAAAGGGAATAAAGAATGAGAACTATAGATAGAAAATATACCTTATACCAAAACCTATTACCAAGGCACTCATATCTATAGCCTTGTTTGAGCATCAGCAAACAAACAAATAAATAAATGAAATAGTTTGTGTCTGGAGACATTCTACAAGAAGGCAGAATGAAGTAGTATAACAAGAAGGGAGAAAGAAAACTTCTTTGTTCTGAACTTCTTGATTGCCATTGTTAATTGGGATTCCAATTTCTTGATTTCTGTAATATTAGAATATTAAAAATAAATGTGTTCTTGTTTCATCCCCTAAATAATTTTTAATGAACTGAATAAGATATCTCAATTAAACTTTTAATATCCTATTTTAGCCCATTTTTACTTCCCAGATCATGTATTTATTTCAAGACATTACAGTTCTTGTGATAAAACTCAGTTTAAGGCTCTAAACATTAGGTGAAATTTATCTATATTTAAATGTTTTATAGTTCAACCTTCAGCACTATCCTTATTCATGAAATGAAGCATGACATCAATTTATAATCAGTATCAATTGTGAACATTATCAAAATTATTATTTCAGCCATCATCCACTCTGGGTTTTTAGATACACATGGACATAGTCCTTTTTGAAATTCCATTCAACCTGTATTTATTAGGAGCTAACTATGTGCCAATCTATGGAAATGTGAAGAAAGAAAAACACAGTTCATCCCTCAAAAAACTTACAATATAATGAGGGAACAACATGCAAATAGTAATGTTCCAACAAAATACATAAGGTTTAAATTGGAAGTAATCTTACAGGGAAAGCACATCCATTAAGGAGGAACATAAAATGTTTTTATTGAATGTCAGATTTTAGCTGAGATTGAAGGAAACAAGGAAACCACAAATTTGCAATGAGGAGACAGAGTATTTTGGGCATAAGCAACAACCAAAAAAATGCACAAGAATTGGGAGATGGAATATTTTGTGGGAGAAATATCAGGAGGCTAGTGTCACTGAGTCATAGAGTATTGAAAGGATAGTAAGATGTGAGAAGACTAGACATGCAGTCAAGGGTGAAGTTATAAAGGGATTTAAAAGACAAACAGAGTTTTACTTGAGTTTATCAAACAGGGGGCTGACATGGTAAGCCCTACACTTTAGGTAAATCATTTTGTAACTAATGAAGGCTGGTCTGGGAATAGGGAGAGATGAGGCAAGGAGATTAACAAAAAGCCTATTGAAATAGTTCAGGCCTGAGGTGATAAGAAATTATTCCAGTGAATGTCAGAACAGAGAAGGGGGTGTAGACTAGAAATGTTGTGAAGTTATAATCAACAGAACTTGGCAACAGATTTTATATGGGAAGTGAGAGAAAATGCATACTTTCTATATCACAAGTTTGAGTAACTTGGAGGGTGAGTTCCATTTTAAATAGGTTAAATTTTAAAAGTCTACAAAACATTCATTTCAAGATGTGCAATAGGCAGTTGAAGATATGAAAATGGAGATCAAGACAAAGGATAGGGTTGGATAAATATACCTGAGAATCACCTACATCGATATGATATTTGAATCCATGGGAACTGATGAGATCACCAAGAGAAATTGAAAAGAGGGAGAAAAGAAAGTGAGATTAGAGCATTAGGGGACCCATGGTTACTAGGTGGGATCTGTATGAAAATCCAGTAAATGAAACAGAGAAGTGGCCAGAGAGGTAGGAGGAGAATGAGGAAAGAACAATGTTGTACATACCTAGAGAAAAGAGAACATCAAAAGAAGGTGATTGATAATCACCTGAAAAAAGAAATATGGCTCGACAAATAAGAGATAATTGCTACCTTTGGAAAGAACAGTTCTAGATAAATGATGAAGTCAGGAGCCAAATTTCAGAGATAAGAAAATGAGAGCAAACAGAGTGGAGACACTAATTGGAGATAGCCTTCTCAAACAGTTTAACAATGAAAGAAAGGGAAGATATAGTATAACAAATGAGGATAGATGGATCAAGTGAAGGTTTTTTTTGTGTTTTTTTTTTTTTGAATATGGGAGTGACATGAGCATGCTTGTAGACATCAAGGAAACAGCATTTAGATGGGGAGAGATGGAGGTGATAGAAGGGACAACAGGATGGCTTGGCATGTAGAGGCATTTGATTTGACAAAGAATAGTGCTGTCTCTTTGTGTGAGACAGAGATGAAGGATGCAATAGTGAGGAAAGGCATATGAATGATATGAGTTGAAGAGTAAGAGAAAAAGAGTGAACTCGGTGAATAAACTATTTTTTATTAAAACATGACTTCCTAAGTTAGAAAAGTCTCAAGTACTTCATATAGCACGATATGCAAGGCACAGTATTAAGAATTAGAAGAGATGAATGAGGAAATAAATAAACAGGTAAATAAGTAGAGAAATGGGAGAGGGGGAGAGAGAGAGAGAGAGAGGGAGAGAGAGCTTTTTTAAAAAAAATATCTTTTTCTCATGTAAATTATAATCAAACTAGGGGGAGATGAGCCATGTACCCAATGAAATGATAAAGGTGTTATATTATAATAATGTTAAGACCATACCTGTTACTGGTAACCTGGTCAGTTTAGGTTAAACTTTGTGAGGAAACTTAAATGAGGCTATTTTTTTTTTAAGTGAGGCAATTGGGGTTAAGTGACTTGCCCAGGGTCACACAGCTAGTAAGTGTTAAGTGTCTGAGGCCGGATTTGAACTCAGGTACTCTTGACTCCAGGGCCGGTGCTCTAGCCACTGCGCCACCTAGCTGCCCCGAAATGAGGTACTTTTATGCCACTGTACAGTTAACAGTAGAAGATTTACATTTCCCTAAAACGGTAATGATATGCACTTCACCCCTATATTCATGGTCTCCTCTCCATAGGGAAATGTGTTCGTTTAGTTGGGTAGCTTTTAGTAAATCAAATGGTCTTCTGTCGTATACTGAGTAAAAATAGCCCCCCCCAACCTATGTCAATAAAACCTTTTGCATTCATAGGTGACTAGTTAATCATATCAACAGACCCAGACTCTGAGGAAGCTGCATAAAAGGAGGTATAGCTTCAGTTTTATCCTACATCTGCACCAATAAAATCATAGTTTTGTTACTTTTTTCATAACCCATATTTCAGAGAGGTTAGAAGGGATAAATATTGGTAGATATTAGTCCTATCATATACCACTTCCATAATGGTCAGAGTCTAAAGATCTTGTAGAAAACTCCCCATCTTTTAAATGCTCTTGAGATTTTTACTGTAATAGGCAGTCCTGAGTAGAAAAAAAGTAATAGGAAAAATAGACACTGTTGCAATCATAAAGAAAAATGGGAGAAAAGGGGAACAAGGTTTTTCCCATCCCATTTAGAAAGTTCACATCTCAGATTTTAATGATCTGGTCCAAGCCATGGGTGATGGCCAACCTTTTCAGTTCATAGTGGGTATTCAAGTGCATGAAGATGACACAGTGGGAGCAAATGACAGAACTAGCCTAGATGACAGAACTTTCAGCATATTCAACATTCTTTAATATTTTTCTTTATTTAATTTTTAAAACTTATTTATTTTTTAACATTCAGTTTTTAAAACTTTGAGCTCCAAACTCTCTCCTTCCCTTCTGCCCCTCTACCACCCATTGAGAAGACAAGGAAAAAATTATATCACTTATAAATGTGAATCATGCAAAACATTTCCATATGTGGCCATGTTGCAAATGAAAAAAGAAAGAAAAATAAAGTCAAAAAACTCTATTTTAATATACACCTGTTACCTCTTTGGTAGTAGATATCATTCTTCATATAGGAACCCTCTTGGATCATTGTATTTTTGGGAATAGCTAAGTGATTCATAGTTGATCGTCTAACAATATTGTTGTTATAGTTGACAGTGTTCTCTCATACCACAACTTGTTGAGCCATTCCCAAATTGGTAGGAATTCTTTCAATTTCCAATTCTTTGCCACCACAAAAGAGCTGCTATAAGTATTTTTTTACACCATTGGTCCTTTTTCTTTATCTTTGATTTACATGGGATATAGACCTAGTGAGGTATTCCTGAGTCAAAGAGTAAACTGTTTTATAGCACTTTGAACATAGTTTCAAATTGTTCTCCAGAATGGCTGAATCAGATCACAACTCCACCAATAGTGCATAAATGTCCCAATTTTTCCATATTCCCTCCAACATTTGTCATTTTTCTTTTCTGTCATATCATCAAATTTGATAGGTATGAAGTGGCACCTCAGAGCTGCTTTAAATTTCAATTTTCTAATCAATGGAGATTTAGCATTTTATATGACTATATAGCTTTGATATTTACTATTCTGAAGACTGTTCAAATCCATTTCAAATAATTCTCTATAATTCAAGTGGAGAATGATTTATGTTTTTATAAATTTTACCTCAATTCTCTATATATTTGAGATATGAAACTTTTATCAGAGAAATATGCTGTAAATTGTTTTAACTCAAGTTTTCTATTTTCCTTTTAATCTTGGTTGCATTAGTTGTAATTGTGAAAAAACAACCTTCTTAATTTACATACTCAAAAGTATTCATTTTACTTTATGTGACATCCTTTATCACTTGTTTGGTTATAAATTCTTTCCTTGTCTATAAAGAATTACAGAAAACATATTCCATGTTCCCATTTTGCTTATATCACCCCCTTATGTCCAAATCACTGTGCCCATTTTGACATCTTAGTGTGAGGTATTGGTTTATACCTAGTTTCTGCCAGACTGCTTTAGTTTTCCTAGTAATTTTTGGTCAAATAGTGAGTTATTGTCTCCAAAGCTTGGCACTTTGGTTTTCATTAAACACTAGATTACTATCACTATGGTCATTGACTACTGTGTAATAATATACTGTGATATATTGTATAACAATGTATTTCATTTATTCACCACTCTGTTTTCTCAGTTAGTGCCAGATTGTTTTGGTGATTGGCACCTTTGCAATACAGTTTGAAATATGGTTACTGCTAAACCACCTTCCTTCACACTTTTTCATTTATTCCCTTGGTATTTTTGACCTTTTTGTTCTTTCAGATATGTTTTGTTATTATTTTTTTTCTAGCTTTATAAAATAATCTTTTGGTAGTTTGGTCTACCCTGAAAAAATAAATTAATTTAGGTAGGATTGTCATTTTTATTATGTTGACTCAGCCCCACCCACGAACAACCTAATTATTTCCCCAATTGTTTGGATCTATATTCATGTCAAAAGTGTTTTGCAATTACTATTATATTTTTTAAGATCATCCATCATGTTTAGCTCACCTTTATATCCTTTTTCTGTGTATCCTCATTCTAACTGCTCTAATAATGGTAAAGTTCTTAAGCATTAGAAGTATAATCTTTCCATAGGTAAAAATAAACAGTTTAACCATCTCAAGGCCCTTATGATTTCTCTTTAACATTCGCCTTTTTATCATTCTCTTCTCTTGTGTTTAAATGTCAAATTTTCTGTTCAGCTCTTGTATTTTCATCAGGAATACTTGAAAGTCCTTTATTTTATTAAATATCCAATTCCCCTAGAAGGATTATTATACTCACTTTTGCTGGCTAGATTATTCTTGGTTGTAAATCTAGCTCCTTTGCCTTCTAGAATATCATATTCCAAGTCTTACATTCTTTTAACATAGAAGCTGTTTAATTTTATGACATGCTGATGTCATTCTGGCTTCTTATAATATTTACAGTTTGACTGTAAGCTCTGAGTTTGAAATTCCTGGGAGTTTTCATTTTGTAACTTCTTTCAGGAGGTGATAGAGGTATTCTTTCAATTTCTATATTATCCTCTGGTTCCATTATATCAGGGCAATTTTCCTTGATATTTTCTTAAAATATGATGCCTACACTGTTTTATCACTAAAGGTATTCAAATAGTCCAATAAATTCTTAAATTATCTCCTCTCAATCTATTTTCCAGATTCAATTGTTTTTCCAATGAGGTATTTCACATTTTCTTCTGATTTTTTTTCATTTTTTTTTACTTTGTTTTATTGTTCAGTGATATCTCATGGAGTCATTAACTTCCACTTATCCTAATTTTTAAAGGAATTATTTTCTTAAGTGAGCTTTGTACTTCTCTTTCTATTTGGTCAATTCTGCCCCTTTAAGGAATTCTCTTCAGTGAATTTTTGTGCCATTAGGCAAATTATGGGGGTTTTTTTGTTGTTTTTTTTTTAATGAGGCAATTGGGGTTAAGTGATTTGCCCAAGGTTACACAGCTAGTAAGTGTTAAGTGTCTGAGGCCGGATTTGAACTCAGGTACTCCTGACTCCAGGTCTGGTGCTCTATCCACTGCTCCACCTACCTGCCCCAAATTATGTTTTTAAGACTATTATTTTCTTCAATATGTTTTATCCTCTCTTTGAGTATTGTTTGTGTCTCTTTTACAAAGTTGTTGATTCTTTTCTCCCCATAATTTTTTGTAACACTCTCATTTCTTTCATCAGTGTTTCCTCTATTTCTCTTATTTGATTTTAAAATCCTTTTTAAAATTCTTTCCAGGAATTCTAGTTTTGCTTGTGTCTAATTCATATTTTTTTCCCTGTGGCTTTGGTCATAGATGTTTTCATAGCAATGTCTTCTGAGTTTGTGTTTTGATATTTCCTTTCAACATAGTAAATTTTTTTATGGTCAGATTCATTTTTAGTTGTTGTTTGCTCATTTTCCAGTCTAATTCTAGACTTAACTTTATGATAATGTTGGGCTCTGCTGCCAGGTTGACAGAGTGTTGTTCTAAGATTCAGGCTTTTTGTGCTGATTTTTTAGAGCCAGATCTGGGGATCTGCAAATTTTTGGTACTTCCAAGGTGGTATGATCCAAGGAGAGGTGTGATCCCTGCTCTCTGGCTCTATATTCTGATCTAGCATAGGACCTTGTTTTACTATAGCCACAAGCTTTAGTGCCCTGCATCTACACCAGTGGCACTCCTCTTGGCTTTGGAACTGTAACCAGTTCACTTACTCTTCTGTAGCTACAATTACTGGCAATTGTAGCTCTTTCTGACTTGGAAATGATAACAAGGTCCCCGTTCCCCTGTGAGTGGACAACACACTCTCTTCTCTTCCCTAGAACTGTGTCCAAAATCCCTGCTCCCCTCTGACTGTGAGTACCAGTGGTCCTTTCCACCATCACCCCGCCCCTGTAACCATGACAAAGAACTGTGTATAGGCAATCCAATGGGACCTATTGCCATTTCTTTCTGTAACTTTTTTCTGACCAGTTGTCTGACCACCTTACCACCCCTGGACTAAGAGTTCCTGAAGCTGCTGCATCTGCTGTTGCTGCTGTTATAATCGCCTTTAAGGCCTACTGCGGTTATTACCACACTGTGCTTTGCTCTAGGCCAACCTCCGCCTCAGTATCATAGACCTCTCCTGCTGATCTTTTAAGTTGTCTTGGACTGGAAAAATGTCTCTCTCCAACATTTTGGTGACTGCCACTTCAAAATTCCATTTAAGTCATTATTTTAAAATTGTAAGCAGATGATGGGAGAGTTCAGCTGAGTTGTTGCCTGTACTCTATCACCTTCTCAACAATTCTTCCTTATGTATCAGTGTCATTTATAGGAAGGTGACTAAGAGTCATAATACTTTTTACATATAAACTTGCCTAGGTTGTTAAATTGATACCAAGATTCTACCAATACTTTCTTTTTCTTTTCTTTTCTTTTCTTTTCTTTTCTTTTCTTTTCTTTTCTTTTCTTTTCTTTTCTTTTCTTTTCTTTTCTTTTCTTTTCTTTTCTTTTCTTTTCTTCTTTTTTTTTTTTGGTGAGGCAATTGGGGTTAAGTGACTTGCCCAGGGTCACATAGCTAGTAAGTGTCAAGTGTCTGAGACTGGATTTGAACTCAGGTCCTCCTGAATCCAGGACCAGCACTCTATCCACTGCGCCACCTAGCTGTCCCCCAATACTTTTACTTCTTCATATCCCTTAACTCACTCACCAAATATCTCTTTCTCTGAAAACCAGATAAGGGCATTTATATGAAAACATTTTCCCCTAAGACATCTCAGAAGAGATACTATTACCTTCTTCTAAATAAAGATTTGCCCTCAACCCTATAATCAAGTTAGCTAGTTGATTTCCTTTCTTCCAATACATATTCATCACTTATACAGCATTGGTTTCACCTTTCCTATGCTAGGTGACTGCAAGGTGTCTTCCAACAATACTATCTCTTGATCTTTCAAATATTTTCTGGAAAGCTATTATCCAAATCATATCAGAGGAAAAGAAGCCTGTTAAATAGTGGGGACCTGATTTTTTTTCTTCAAGACACACATTGTCCTCTGCAGGGTCCTTAAAGCCAAGGTAACTATGTATCAGAAAAGGAAGGAGAAAGGGTTGGAGAATATTACCTAAAACCATTTAAAAGTAGTTCATTTTCATCAGATAAGTTTTCTGTAGACTGGATCTTAGAAACCACTGAATAATAGGAGTTCTTTTCCATCCTAGGATAACTACTGATTTGCCACAGACACAGCTTCTTGGAATTTGGACATCTGACTTGGGCAAGAAGTCATTAAGTCATTGTTTATGAGGGTCAAATTTATGGTCTGAGATAGTAGAGTGCCATTTTTCCACTTAGGGACAAATTGAAGACAACTTAGGTTAGATGGAATCTCTGACTGGCACAATAAGCCCAATAGGATAGGAATAGCTATCTTTTTTTTTTCCAGAGTTAGAGGGATTGAAAGGTCCCATGTCCATCACAATATGGCATCACCATGCCAATACTGATATTGGCAACAGATCTACTCCCCAACATCTGCTGTTCTTCTGTTTGCTTCAACTGACTACTTAGCATATAAGTATTAACATATCCCACAAAAATTGTGTGCCTTGTGGGGAACTGGAAAAATTCCTCATTGATTCTGACTCCAAAGGAGAGACTATTTGACTATTCAATCCTGTCCTTTCAAAGCCCTAGATATCTTGGTCAGATGCATGGACATTACAAACATCACTGTTAAAATTTCTAATATGCAATGTCTACCACAGGCTCACCCCATCCACCATTACTGAGCTCTTCTACATACTCTTGTATTTTGCTTTTATCACTTTAGTTTATCTCACAAGGGGAGTGTACCTTTGAGGTATGGTAGTTACTGTGTTTTTAATTAGATTGAAGAAGGCCAATAATGAGAATTTCTAGTAATTGTCATTCTCTCTCTCTTGATTATCAATATCACTTTTATTAATTTCATTTTTCCACTCATGGATCATCACTTACGGCTTATTTGACTAATTTCTGACTCCATGCTTACGCAAGATCCTCATTTCTTAGGGTATCCCATATTATCTAATTTGTATCTGCTGACATCCAGTTTGTGTAAGCACCTCCTTCATAGCAGATGGACGTGATCATTAAACCAGGCAAAATGGTGTTCTTCAGGAACAAGATCATTTATGGGTAGGAGTCCATTGGGCTAGTAGAGGAGGTAGGCTTCCTGAGGTTAAACTGGAGTCTTCAGTCAATGTCATGACTTTCATATGTTTGTAAGAGGGCATTAATTATGGAGAAACACAGATAAGTGTGATTTTGACATGTACCACTTCCATTTATCATCACAAGCCACCTATGTTCTTTCTGGTCTCACCTTAAAGCTATCCTTCTGTAGGAGGACTTTCCTAGTCTACCCAGCTGATAATAACTTTCATTTCATATTACCTTCATGTCCTCCATATAAATATTTGATGTTGTTTTCCCCATGAGAATGCATGTTCTTTCAAAACCAAGGACTATTGTTGTAGTAGTTGTTATTTGGCCTTCCTTTGTATCCCTACTCTTAACATAGCACCTGGAACATTGCCACACTTAAATGTTTGTTAACTGACTGACTTGGCACTTAATAAATTCTTGTCTATTGATCCATAAGTGAATATGAAATTAATAAATGTGATATTGAGAATTCAAGAGAGAGAGAGAATGACAATAACTACAAGTTCTCATTATTGGCCTTCCTCAATCTAACTAAAAACACACAACATTCCATCACCTCAAGGCTACAATCTCCTTGTGAGATCAGAACTAAAGCTGGTAACAAGCAGAAGCACAATGGTCTGTTCAGACGAGCTCGCATTATAGGGGAATGGGGTGATCCTGTATGGTAGAAAATTGCATATTAGAAATTTTAACATTTTCATGCCTAGAATATAAGGGAGAACTAAACTGCTCATCTAGTAAGGGGAGAAAATCACCAGGCCTTAAAATGGATGGTGAGTGAGTTTTAGTTAAAATTGCATAATAACAAACCCAAATAACCTACAGGCACTTTTATTTCCACAACAATGGTGATTATAAAATAATTCTGAAAGAAGAGTAAATGAATGATTTTTTAAAATCTAGGCTTGCACACAAAATAAATTATGAATGTTATATGCTGTTTATTGTAGTCATTTTGTGGATGTGATATATACTTTCATACTCCTCTCTCCTATAGTACCTCCTGGGACGATGCATACTTGATAAAAATTAAGCTGAATCACTTTCATTGTGAACTGTATAGAGATGACAGCAATACTAAACACCTAGAAAATCTCTGGCTTACATAATTTGCTCTTAAACTGTCACTTTAATTATTCTTGAAGAGTGAGCTTGCCTCCAGCCTAATTTCAGTGGGATTATTAATAATCCATTCTGCAGGATATTATTATGGACTTCATAAAAATATGTAGTGCTAAAATGAACTAATATGAAGTAAAATGATTTTTAAAAATATATCTTTCCATATATTTCAAATTATGTACTTGAAGCCCAGGGCAATGACATTCAAAAACATAGCGTGCAAAGCCTCGGATATCCATCACAGAACTGTGACATGGGCGTATCTCTAGCCAGAGTTCTCTCTAGGGTATGGTGAAGTAGAGGAATTGCCTAAAGCCCTATGACTTAGGCAGCTCCATAATGTTGAGCAAATAAGCAGCTGACTCTGGAAGGCAACCACAGGGGTAGGAGGGTTTTATTTTTCCCACAGCTGGTATTAAACAAACAAAAAATTCTCCAAAACAAAACAAAGGACCATTGTAGTGTAATGTCCTCAATATACTATCCCAATTATTATATTGAAAGACAAAGGTGATATTTCCTTCCTTCAACATGCTTCTTTAACATTTCACGTAGCTCTATTATAAATCCTTTAATTCTAATTTTGATGTTCATTGTGTAAATAGGGGCTCAAGTCCCTTCACATATGAGTCTCCTCAGTGGTGGAAAATTATTACCAATGCTCTGTCCTTGTAAGAAGGATTAAGTTTGAGGTAGCCTAGAAGAGGAGAATTAGGACTTTATGGTCCCTCTCTCAAAGCTGGAGTCTAGAAGAACTAGGATCTCTCTTCTCTCAAGCTCTCACCAATTTTGCCCCTCATGTAGCCATAGAATATGGAGTAATCATTCTCTACCAATAAGGAGAATCTTATGCAAATGATCTTGAACTCAAGATTAAATTATACCTTTTTCCTTTAATGAGTGACAACTTTTTAGGAGGAATGGAAGAGAAATGGGAAGACAAAATGTTTTGATTTGTTTTAGTCCTGGTTCTTGGTAGGGGGAAACCCTCTAGCTGTTCTCTCTGTGGTCCATCAACTACCCAATTAGTGTCTTTACAACATGCCGCCTTTCTTAGATCATTGCCCTTTCTTGTTAAATCACTCTATTTCTACACTCCAGTACTACATTAAGACCTTTATTTCAATCCTCTTTCAAACTGAATAAAGGGAATTCAATTCTTGTCTAGGTCATTATTTTTTTTTCCAATTTATTTCAAGGATCTGTGACTTTATAAGCACAGAAACTTTCTCCACAGATGTTCCATATTTTATTGAACAGTTTTCATCAATTATATCAGAAAGACCAAAAACAAATCATCACTTGCTCAGCTAACTCTTAGATGACAGCCGGTCTACAACCATTTATTACATTCTTAGTATGTACCAGGCACTGTGCTAAGAAGTTAGGATACAAAAATGGCAAAAACCTCCTTGCTCAAAGGAGCTATTTACATTGTAAATGATAGGTAAAAGCAAAGGGAAGGGGACTAGCAGGAAAAGCCTTATGCATCAAGATGATATTTGAACTAAACCTTAAAGGAGACCCTACCTGAAGCTCTCTCTATAAGGCAGTCAGGAGGTGGATGTGAGGAGAACATTCCAGTCATGGGGGATAGTCAGTGCACACAGGGAACCTGGAGATTAAGTAGAGTATAGAAGGAATAAGTCACTGGCCATTGTACCTGGATCATAGAATGCGTAGAGATAACTAAAGTGTAAAAAGACTGGAAAGGTTAAAAGGGGGCAGGTTGTGAAGGACCTAAAATGCCAAACAATATTTTGTATTTAATCTTGAAGGTAATAGGGAGGCGCTGGAGTTCATTGTGTAGTGGAATGGGGGGATGTAATATGTTAATATCCCATTCTTTAGGAAAATCCCTTTGGCAGATGAATGTAGGCTGAATTCGAGTGGGGGGAGATACTTAAGCCATGGAGACCAACCTGAAGGCTATTGCTAAAATGCCAGCATGATATAATATAATGACAACTTGCACCAGAGTGGATGCTGTGTAAGTGGAAAGAAATAAGTACTATTGGAGTCATAATGGGAAAAAAACCACACTGTGAGCCATGAAGGAATTAAATTCATTGAAAAAGGAAGAAAAACATTTTGAGTGTCATGAGATAATAGTCAACAGAATTTTGAAAGAGTAACATATTTGGATAATACAGATTTCAAAGGATGAGAGATTACTACAGCATTATGATAGGAGTCTGGATGTAATATGGGGAACAAGTATTCTAACTCCTTGCCATGGAGTTAGGAAAATGAATGAAAGCATGAGCAAGGATTCAGTAATCAAGAAAGCAGTGGTATACTTGGAAGTGTTTAACAATTGGCTTCTCAAAGGAGGAAAAAGACATGTATGAAAAACTCAAATTAGTATTAATTATTAACAATTTTTCATTGGTTTCTTAAGCTAAGAATATCACCAAAGTAATACATTAAGCCTTGATTATTATCATTTGCTGATTTTCCAGGGCATACATTTTCACACTGAAAATTTAAAAATCAGGTCTCAAAAAAATATGAACAAACCCCAGTACACCCCTGGAACCAGATATTAGTGAGGGTCAGAAGATGAAAAGAGTAAGAAATGAAGATTTTTAAAATTATAACAAGTTCATTAATAATGAAACAAGAATTCCAAGGCATTACAGGGGATGGAGGTAGAGTTGCAGGGTTGTTAGAGAGGGACTAGGCAACTGGAAATTGGGAACAGGTTTTGGACAATAGTATCTTGGGTTCAGAATCATTGCAATTAGCAGAGTAAGACAGGGGAGGCATATGTTGTAGAATGAATCCAAAAAGACAGAGAGTATCAATGGTTGGAGATGTATTCTTTGGGGGAATCAAGTGATTATATCATTCAAAGCGCACTATTGAGTTCCATGGAAAGTAGTGATAGATTCTGTGAGGCTCAGAGACAAAAGCATGTAGAGACATGGCTTCTGGGATAATCTGATCAGTATGTAGGAAGTGAGGATCTGAGTTGGTAAGGAAAAGTACCTCTTGTGGGCCATGGTCCCTGGAGAGCAAGAGAAGGCATTGAGGCTAAGATGCTGGCTAAGAGGTATGTGAATCTCCTCAGGACATTAAAAAACCTAGACTAAAAGGATGGCAGGAAGGCAGATATTGGGATCTAGGATTGAAACAGGATGCCAGGAAGGCCCAAAGGTGAAGGATGATGGCCATAACAAGAGGGACTAAAACAGGTAGAAAGTTAATTATTGAACCCTTGACAGTAGTTAGTACCTAACAGAGCTGGTCCTTTTCTGGCATAACTTTGGAGATGGACAGAACACTTCCATGAAACATCAAATGAGATTTAAATAGAAGATTTTCAATACCAAGCTCCAGATAGATCTCCATTTGGTCCTAACAGTCTATCTATGATAGATAAAGCCAAACCTACCTTGGAATGTATTATTTTTCCTTTTACAAACTTGTAAAATACTCTATTTAAATAAAGGGAGAAAACACATACAGAATACCATACAAAAGAAAATGAGAATGGTTGAGGCAGATGAACATTTTTTTTTTCTGGAATGTGATTGGTTCCTTAAGTGCTATTAATCAACAATATGTGATATTTATTTTCTATAATAGCATGCAGTTTTATCATTAAAAAGTTTATCTTCTTTGAAAATAATATTGTAGCACATTTGAAATATTTTAGGCCAAAGTGAAAATTTATAAAATGTCCCTTTACAATTTTCAACTGAAATAGTTAGAAGAAACATAAGCATGATTCACTGCCACTCCCTTTCCATTTCAGGATTCTGAGGAATTATAGACCATATAATTCTACCCAATATATCAAGCTTTCCAACATTAAATAAATTAATTATATTTCAAAGAAATAACCATGACAATTAGGTTGAATTGGATAGATGTTAATCAATATACATTTATGAAGCACCTACTACATTTCAATCACTGTGCTAAGCTCTGGGGATACAAAGAAAAAAAAAAGACAGTCCTGCTTACTAGGAATTCACAGATTAATAGGGAGACAACATGAAAACAATTAAGTACAAGCTAGAAACATCATAAATTGTACACAATCAATAGGGAAAAGGCACTAAAATTAAAGAAGATTACAAAAGTCCCTTCCAGTATTAAACTTAGGATCCCAACAACTACAATGAAAAATGAGTTTCATTATTTGTCCTCTTTTTCTAGATATTTTCACAGGGTGTAATTTGGTCAGAAAGGTTTTGGAGAAAAAGTGATGCTAGGAAAGAGTTATAAAATAATCACAGACAGACACATTCACTCAACAAACAGAAATTTGTCTTTCAGTAGATTAATTCCTATTTCTATTTGAAAAGGGCTCTTTTTAAAAAAAGTTGAAAAGCTAATTCAATTAATGGAAGTTTTGTAGTTTTTTTTTTTTATTTCTCAGACTACAGAAGGCTTCAAAGGTCCTTAGTAGCCAACATGTGAAGCAGTAATATCAGAACCAGCAATTAGAATCATCACAGATCACCTTTATTAGGACTTTGAACTGTCTTCAAAGGAAAAAAGGTTTTTACTGATTTTTTTTCCCTAAAGAAGTTTCATTTGATGGGTTTCAGTTCAAGCACAAATAGTCTGTAGTAGAACTATCCCAGATGATCTATAATGTACTTTTTTTTTTTTTGCTCTTCATAGAGGAATGTTATTGCTCTGGGTAACAGTCTTATTATTGTTATAATTATGATTTTTATAATTATTATTATTGAGTTCCCATAACATCCTTTCAAATAATATAGGGTTTTTTTTTCATTTCTAAAATGTCAGGTCTTGATAGTGCTAGAAATAAAGCTGCATGACACCATTGATCCCCAAATAGGGAGTGAGAACCTGTGTTAGATTCCCACTATGCTGCTGCTGTTGCTGTTGTTGTTTGTCCTTCCTTCTTGAAGAGGACCATGACATCATGAATTGGTCATGACTTGCAGTGAATTGGATTTAAATGAGGTAGAGCTCTGCAAGGTCACCAACCTCACTCTCTCCTCTGGAGTCATCTGGGTCTGGTGGTAAAATATACATTAAGGGAACTGGAGAGGGCCCCTGAGGTTTGAGGCAATTGGGGTGTAAGTGACTTGCCCAGGGTCACAGAGCTAGTAAGTTTCAGGTGTCTGAATTTTATGATCCTAAATGAGAGACACTAACTAGGTGTGGTGGAGCAACTGCTACAGAAAGTACTGAGTGTGAAAACTTCAAGTCAGTCCTAAAGTCAAGGGGAGAATAAAGCCTAAAGATCTGATTAGGCATAAGAGGTGAGTTACAAACTGACATGGGGTTTGGGACAATTAAAGTTTAAACTGGGCTACTAGTTAAAGGATGGTTACAACTAAGAAGGGAGATAAGCCCATTAGGCATGGCTTCTGCCTGACCTTAGCCAAAAGACAGAGATAAACCCAGAAGTCAGGACTACCACCCCTCACTCAAGCTTTCCCCACCCCAAAGGCAACTTCCCACAGTCGGGTGGTCACCCCATCCATCTCCTGACCATCCGTACTCTATAAAGGCTTTGGCCTCCCTTCCAGTCAAGGAGAAAGGTGACTCAGAGAATCATGTCTGAACATTCTCCCCTTGAGACTAAATCTTTGACTTCTCTCTTGGTCCCTTTCTCTAGCACCTAAATAAAAGACTATTTTATTCTAATTGGATCATGTGTGAGAGGATGTGATTCTTTTTTTTTTTTTTTAGTGAGGCAGTGGGGTTAAGTGACTTGCCCAGAGTTACACAGCTAGTAAGTGTTAAGTGTCTGAGGTTGGATTTGAACTCAGGTACTCCTGACTCCAGGGCCGATGCTCTATCCACTGCGCCACCTAGCTGCCCCAATGTAATTCTTTAAAAAAACCTAAGGATCCCCACCAACTATTTCCCCAGTGACACAATCCAAGCTGAATAGTTTACAAAATTCAGAATCTCTATGTGTTATCTAGTAGGCTTTTACCTTTTTCTATTTGTTGGTTTGTGACTTGATCTCCCTATATCTCCCATGCTGGAAGTGCAATGGAAGTACACTGGACCATTCACCATTGCCCACTAACTGGTCTGCTTAGTAATGATTTCAACATAATTATTTTTCCCATCTCAACCCCTAGGATACACTTGTCACTAAAAAATTCATCAACACTAATACATCTTTGACTTTAGACTCATACATTATCAGTTTTCTCAGTTGCTTCTGTCCTTCTAACTAGAGGGCTAGAAGGCAGAGTAATGATCTCCTTCTAGACCCTTTCTTCCCATTTAAAGAGAGCTCAGAGGCCCAGATAACTTCATTCCCAACCAATTTGGTTTGACTTCACCCTCACCATGACCCAAGCTGGGTACTCTCCCTCTCCTAAATTAAACTGTAATTTCTTTAAGGGCAGAGATTGTCTTTCTTTTTCTTATTTCTATTAGCATAGAATTAAGTACTTAATACATGTCTATTGTATTGCAATACATTGTCTTGTCTTGTCTTATCTTGTCTCCTCTCATCTTGTCTTCTCTCTGTTTTGTCATATCATGTTGTGTTGTATGATGTCATGTTGTCTTAATATACTTATCAGCACAAAGTCCATTTTTCCAACCTAGGGTAGTTGACCCTTCCTTAGGCAGCCTAGTGGCCCTCAATTCTGGGAATTAATTATAATGGTATGGAGTTTAGTTTAGAAATTGGATTGGATTTTAGCCTTTTTTTTAGCTCAGTTCTCATGAATTCAGCAGTCTCTGGCTCCCCAGCCGTATAAAAGTGACTACAATTTCTTTTGCTTTCTTATGTGAGTATCCCTGACATCTGGGCAAAGACATCTAGGAAAGAGTCAAGACTGGGGTTTGTGAATCATGTTCAGATCTGATGATCTAAGCATATATACCTGGTCCATTGATTTTTTTTTTTTTAGTGAGGCAATTGGGGTTAAGTTACTTGCCCAGGGTCACACAGCTAGTAAGTGTTAAGTGTCTGAGGCCGGATTTGAACTCAGGTACTCCTGACTCCAGGGCCGGTGCTCTATCCACTGCACCACCTAGCCACCCTGGTCCATTGATTTTTTTAAAAATGGTATACCATTAGAAAAATCTGAAATATGGAAGAATTTATTAAATTTGCTTCCCATTAAGAATTTCCTATACTTATAAAAGACTTTATGGACCTTTCTTCACAATAAACCTGCAAAGCAGCTTATACAAATATCATTGCAAATTTGTCAATAAGCTAAATGAAATTTAGAAGAGATAAGTAGTTTACCATGAGTCACACAGGTCTTCTGTATCCAAGGGCAATGTTCTTTCCACTATAGCACATTTCCTTTCTTTTAAATGGAGAATGATTATTTCTGAAATAACAAATTATGAAATGAAAATAAACATGAAGAAAGGCTTCACTTGAAGACCCCAAACTTCACTAAATTGACTGAAACTATTTACCTCTAAATGTATCATCATTGATTACATTCATGTCAAAAGAATAAGAATCTATTTCTCAGAAGAAAATAAGGTTTTCCTCTTAGATTGAATTCCTTAGGGACTGAGCTTTAGAAATCTGATATGGGAATGTGTCAACAAATGCAGGATCATGAATTAGGATTTGAAAACATTAAATTCTGCTTCCTACAATACACTTAGATCAGTGCTAGTAGAAGCAAGAACTTAGATATAATTAGTTTCTGGATACAATATGAAAGGCCAATACTTTGAACAATAGAGTACTGGCTTCATGATTGAATAAATAAATTAAGTCATTTTTAGTAGTTGAGAGCAAAATCCAAAACAATTTCAAACTTTAATCAAACAAACATAGCAGGAGCTTCAATGATTCATGACAAACCAATAGGATTTAGAATACAGATGAAAGAAGGGAAGGAGGTAATAAACATATGTATAGTATCTTCTATGTACCAAGCACTGTACTAAGTGCTTTTTACAAATATTACCCCATTTGATCCTCACAATAACCTTAAGAGGTTGGTGCTACTATTATCCCCATCTTACAGTTTAGGAAACTGGGTCAAACAGAAACAAAGTGATAAGGCCAAGGTCACAGTACTAGTAAGTGTCTGAGGCTGTATTTGAACTCAGGAAGATGAGCGTTCCTGATTCCAAGCCCAGGGCTTAATCCATTGCTGGGTTTCAAACCAGAAGTTTCTGGTTTGATCTTTCCTACTAAACGACCCCAACTCTGAGATCGCATGGCCAGACTTCAGAACTAGATGGGTCTGCCCTCTAATTTAACCTTTTTTTCCTTATCTTTGGTTCTTTATATTCCCAATTCATAGATCCAAGAAAAATTTCATAAAGTTCTAGTTTATTTCATTTCTAAGATATTGCTCAAAGGGAGTAGAAAGCTATTCAATGTGTAATGTAGATTAGGTACAGGACATCTATTTCATACACACACACACACACACACACACACACACACACACACACACACACACATGCACATGCACACACATGTGCTTAAAAAGCAAAGGATTCATTCAGAGATTTAAATCATAAGTTATTATACTCTCCCAATAGGGAGAATATAAAGACAAAGGCACATTGAACAACTCGTTTGTCTATTTGGAACCTCTTTGATATCTCATTAAGATAATAGAATGTGAAAGTAGATATTTTCTCTTTAATTTTAGATACTGCCAAGAGACCACTGGATTTCCATTGATATTTATTAATTCCCCTTATGATATTGCAGGAGTGGTTTCTAGACATGATGAACTCTGAAAAACAATGATGAAGATAAACATCAATTTAGAGAATTCTTCTGAAACTGAAAACTGAGAAAGTAACTAGATATTTGACACTTAGCAGCAGTAAGTAGAAAAGACAATTTGAGGTATATATTGATGAAATTCTTGTATCTATCTGGTAGAAATCTTAAACTGGGTCTAGACAACAAAAAATAATGCTATTACAACAGAACTGGTCTTATTTGTCATTTTAAAGCTCAAATTTATTCACTTCAATGTCAAGTTGATTATAGGCTATAGAATAGTTAAGCCATTTGGAGATAGTGATCCATACATCTGACTGTTTCTTTAAGGAGCAGAAAGTTATATATCTCTAAATGTTTACATCAATAAAATAGAGGAAGAGAAAACTAATGAATTTATCATGCAATTAAAAAAAAAGAAAAAAGAACAAATTAAAAATTCCCAATTAAACACTACATTGGAAATCCTAAAAATTAAAGGTGAGATTAATAAAATTGAGAGTAAAAAACACAAAGACTTAATAAATAAAACTAGGAGTTTGTTTTATAGGAAAAATAGATAAATAACTGGTTAATTTGAATTAAAAAAGAAAACCAAATCACTACTGTTAAAAATTAAAAGGGTGAATATATCCCCAACAAAAATAAAATTAAAGCAATTATTTTGAATTTATGGAATAACACAAGCATAAAACATAGTAAAATAAAAAGATGATTGCACATGCAACTGCAAATCTACTATTCACAACTTGCTGTTTCTTTCAAATATCCAACAAAATTATCATGTAAATTTATTTTTTTCTTTCCTCCCCCCATGTTTGCCAAAAAGATGCCTATCCTTAGATATAAATAGCTATATATGCATAATTATTCTATAAATACTTATGTTTATCAGTTATTTCTATGGATACAGATATCTTCTTTCTTTATATGTCCTTTATAGTTAATTTAGGTCTTTATAATAGACAAAAAACTTATTTTCTCAATCATTCTTAAAACAATATTTATGTTATTGTATGCAATGTTTTCTTGATTCTTCTTATTTTGCTCTTCATTATTTCATGCGTCTTTACATGTATTTTTCTAAAACCAACCAGCTTATTGTTTCTTATAGAGCAGTTATATTCCATCACAATTATATGTCACAATTTACTCAGCCATTCCCCAATTGATGGGCATTCCTACAATTTCCAGTTTTTTGCCACCACAAAGAGAGCCAGTATAAACATTCTAGAACATATAGCTTCTTTTAATTTTTCCTCTAATCATTTTTGGAAATAGACCAAGTAGGTGTTATTTCTATGTCAAAGGATATAGGTAGTTTAATAATTCTTTGGGCATAATTCCACATTGTTCTCCAAAGTGGATCATTTCACAATTAAAACAGCAATGAATTAGTATCCCAATTTTCCCACATCCTCTTCAACATTTGCCATTTTATCCTCCCATTTTAACTAATCTGGTAGGTGTAAAAAGAAATCTCAAGTTTGTTTTAATCTGCACTTTTCTGATCAATAATGATTTAGAGAATTTTTATATGACTATAAATTATTTTGATTTCTTCATTGGAAAACTTCTTGTTCACATCCTTTGTCTATTTATCAATTGGGGAATCCTTAATATACTTACAGATTTGATAAAATTTTTATATATTTTAGATATCATACCTTTATCTGATAAACTGTCTTTACCCCCTGCCCCCAATTTTCTGCTTTCCTTTTAATCTTGGCTATATATATATATATTTTTTTTTCCCTTTCCTTTTTTTTTTAAAGTGAGGCAAGTGGGGTTAAGTGACTTGCCCAGGGTCACACAGCTAGTAAGTGTTAACTGTCTGAGGCTGGATTTGAACTCAGGTACTCCTGAATCCAGGGCCAGTGCTCTATCCACTGCACCACCTAGCTGCCTTTGGCTATATATTTTTAATTGTACAAAAACTTTTTAAATTTAATGTAATAAAATTATCCATTTTACACCTATTTTTGCTCTGTCTCTTGTTTATTCATATATTGTTCACCTACCCATAAGACTTCTAAGTAATTTGTTTCACATTTTTTTCTAATTTTCCTATAAAATCTCTCTTTATATCCAGGCCATGTACCCATTTTGATCTTATCTTAGTAAGTGGTGTGATATATTGGTTCATGCTATGTTTCTGCCATACAGCTTTCCAGTTTTCCCAACAATTTTTTTTTTACCAAATAAGGAATTATTATCCCAAAATATTAAGGCTTTAAACTTGTCCAATACAAGTTTACTATGTTTCTTTGCTACCATAAGTTGTATGTCTACTCAATTACATTGATCTACCTTTCTATTTCTTAGCCCGTGCCAGATAGTTTTAATAATTACTGCTTTACAATATAGTTTAAGATCTGGTATGGCATTTCACTTTGCACCAGTTCATGTAAGTCTTTACAGGTTTTTCTTAGAGTATCCTATTCATTATTTCTTATAGCGCAACAGTATTCCATCATAATCACATACCATAATTTGTTCAGCTGTTTCCCAGTTGATGCACATCACTTCAATTTCCAATTCTTTGCCACCAGAAAAGAGCTGCTATAAATATTTTTGTACATATAGGTCCTTTTCCTTTTTTTAAAATTTCTTTGGATACAAACCTAGTAATGGTATTGCTAGGTCAAAGAGTATGTCCTTTGGGCATAGTTCCAAATTGCTCTACAAAATGGTTAAATCAGTTTAAAATTCTACCAACAGTGCATTAAAGTTTTAGTTTCCTCACATCCCCTCTCATAATTGTCATTTTCCTCTTCTGTCTTATTAAGCAATCTAATTGGTATGAGGTAGTATCCCAGAATTGTTTGATTTGCATCTTTCCAATCAATAGTAAGTTAGAACATTTTTATATGACTATAGATAGCTTTGATTACTTCATGTGAAAACTGTTCATATCTTTTGATCATTTATCAATTAGGAAATGGCTTTTTAAAAAATATTTAACTCAGTTAACATGTGTGATTGTACATGTATAACCTATATCAGATTTCTTTCTGTCTTGGCGAGGACAGAGGGAGGGAGAAAAAATTTGAAACTAAAAATCTTATAAAAACAAATGTTGAAAACTAAAAAAAAATGTAATCAACTCAACCTATACTTTAAAAAGAAATAAAGAAAGGAATGATGAACAGGCAGATTTAAGAAAAATCTGAAAAGACTTAAGTGGGCTGTTGCTGAGTGAGATGAGCTGAACCAGGAGAACATTGTACACAGTTATAGCAACATTGTGCGATGATCAACTGTGATAGACTTAGCTCTTCTCATCAATACAAAGATCCAAGACAATTCCAAAGGACTCATGATGGAAAATGCTCTCCACAGCCAGAAAAAAGAACTGTGGAATCTGAATGCATATTGGACCATACCGTATTTTTATAATTTTTTGGGGGGCAGGGCAATGGGGGTTAAGTGACTTGCCCAGGGTCACACAGCTAGTCAGTGTCAAGTGTCTGAAGCCAGATTTGAACTCATGGACTCCTGAATCCAGGGCCGCCACTTTATCCACTGCACCACCTAGCTGCCCCCCATACTTTATTTTTATGTCTTCTTTGACAACCTGTTGACTCTTTTTTCATGATTTTCTTATATCACTCTCATTTCTCTTCCTAATTTTTCTTCTTCCTCTCTTGATTTTCACAATCTTTTTTGAGCTTTTCCCTTGCCTGAGACCAATTGCTATTTTATTTGGAGGCTTTGGACATAGGAGCTTTGACTTAGTTATCTTTTTCTGAGTGTATGTTTTGATCTTCCTGGTCACCATAGTAACTTTGTACAGTCAGATTTTTTTTTCTGTTGTTTTCTCATTTCCATAGTCTATTTTTTTTTTTTTACTGTTAACTCTTTGTTAAAGCAGGACTCTTTTTCCAGGGTAGAGAGCACACTATCCCAAGTTTTGGGGGGTTTTGTGGAGCTGTTTTCAGAGATACTTCTAGGGACCTGTATGTTTTCAGTTTTTCCAAGGTGGTATGATTTAAGAAGGGGTGTGTTTACTACTCTCCTGGCATGTTCTCTGTTCTGTGAGACCACAAACAGTCTTTTCTGCCCTGTGATTATTATGAGATTGTCTGCTCCACTGTGGACATAAGCTCTGGTGTGCTATAGTTCTCCTCCTCACCCTAGGACTGCCACCCTGGACTGCAACCTGGATCTGAATATGGGCAAAAATCAACAGATTCTTGCCCCCAGTGCCACTAAATAGACCCCTGTAATCACCTTCTGAACAGTTGTTTGACCCTGTTATCATCTGTGGTCTGAGAGTTCCAAAAGCAGTTGATGCTACTGCTGATGCAATGCTACTCAAGACCTGGTCCTGATTTGCTGGGGCCTAGTCAACCCGTGCTGAACTGTGCTCCATAATACAATAGACTTTTCTTTCTGAGTTTTTGGCTGGAAAATTATTTCACCCTGGCCTTTTGTGCATTCTACTGCTCTAGGAATTGTCTCATGGCATTATTTAAAGGTGTTTGGAAGGGTCTGGGGGAGAGCTCAGGCAAGTTGCTGCCTTTTCTCCCCCATCTTGTCTAAATATTTTGAATAATAATTTGGAATTTTTCAAAGTACAAAGTTGTACATAGCCTTTGATCCAGCATTTCCTTTATATGATTTGTCCTTCAAGGATGTTATTAAATACCCCATTAGTATGAAAATATTCATAGCAGCAGAGTTTATAATAGCAAAACATACTGTAAATAAATTTTGTGTCCAATGATTTTGTAATGACAAAATAAATAGTGACTTATGAGTGAAATGGAATATTACTGTGACAGAAAGAATGACTTATGAAGAAGTCAAAGTAATATGGGAAGATTGGTATGAAATGATGCAAAGTGAAGAGCCAAAAGAATCTGATACATGTAATTCATATGACACATGAAGAATATAAGCAAATACATGAAGATAGAATTAATAAGCAACAAAATTCTGAAGCAAAGAACAAAAATTGCAATTTACACATTGAAGTTAAAGCTTTGTTCCTTTCTTTTAGTAAAAAATAAACTGAAAAAATTAAAAGTTACTTCAATCCCAACCAGTTTCTTGATGGGGGGGGGGGAAGGAGGAGAATGTTGTTTTGTTTTATGCAGTATTGTGAGTCCTTTATATGAGTCCTGCACTTGTTTTGGGTTCCTATTAGTCATTTTAATCTCCTATAATTCAAGTAGGATAAAATAAAGCATGTACATGTACAAGATCTGAGGTCTTCTTTTACCCCCATCTCTGTAGACCTAAATAGGAACTTCTTTATGAAAAATTTCAGAGTAAACTTTAGATGGTGGTAATATGAATCAAAGAATGAATGATTTTAAGCTATCTCTAGAAGTCCAGTCTAGTTCCCATGATCACAGATTTTGAGGGGATAATTAGTTTAGATACAGCTACATTCTCTCACTTTTAATCACTTTGTATTATTTAGTATATGTTATATATTTACTTACTCGTGTACATGTTGTATCTTCCAAGTACCATGTAAGCTCTTTGATGTAAGAGACTACTTTTTAGCATGTGATTTGGCCCCCAGGACTTTGTACATCTTTTAAGAGATGGTTAAATGATTTGAGTTTAATTGAATTATACTGCTTTGCTTAACAGTTTTAACTAAATGAACTTTGTGGGTCATTTTTTTTTTGAGGGGGAAATTTATTTGAGTCTGCCTGTTATCCTGCTCTGTCAAAGCACAATTTGTCATTTAAGGGAAAAAACATTCAACTGAAAGAGGTTGCTAGGGTTTATAATCACATTAAAATATGTATTTTTAAATGTCTAGAGTACATGGAATTTCTTAGAATAGAATGACTTTTGTTTGTTTTGGGGTTTTTTTTTGGTAACACTAAAATATTTTGTCTGAAAAAAGACTTTTTTCCCTCTGAATGCAATTGTTGTTGTCCTAAATGTGTCCTATGTAAAATTCTCCTTGTAGATTGGTCTGCATGCCACTTATGATTAATCGCTTATACTTATTTATGAAGGTTAGAAATTCAAATTTGACCTGATTCACACACTGGAATACATTTTGACACTAGGTCATGGGGGCTAAAATGTAATCATTAGATATTCTTTAAAACAAAGCAAGGAAACAGAGACAGAAAACATATTAGTGCAATGTTATGGCTGAGAATTTTAAAACAAGCATCATGAAATGTAAAGTTATAGTTCTCAGAGGAATCATAACTGTGCTGTAAGGCAAATATGTATTAAAGCATAAATATAAGATACTATACAGTAATAGAAAATACTACGTACCATATGTGCCAAGAGGCTGAGTTATAATTGGCATGGGAACCATAGATTTGGATTTTCTGACTGCTTGGCATTTAAATTTTCAGCAATAACATAGAAGAAACATACAGACACCTAGCTACTACAATGATGAATGACATATAAATATTTATAGATAGTTTTAATGGTAAATAGTTAATAATCTCTTATTTACTTTATCTGCACAATTTAATTGAATAAATAATTGCCAAATTTTATTCAAATAAGGGCACTCCAAAGTATTATGTAATGCATGTAAAATCAGCAAGTATAACTTTACATAAAATTATAAGTATTCTTAGAAGAGGTAGAATATAAACTCATTAATTTTGACTCATTAACTTAGAATTTATGATGAGTTGGATAATAGTTGGGCTAAATTTTATCTTCATATCATCTATGAAAAATGTTTGCTAAGTAAATTAATAGGATAAATGGAATTTGGGGGTGAATGTTTAGCCTACTTAAAAGGACAAATGTCCTTCAAAGTGCTTCAGGGACATCTATTTGCTAACAAATAATGCAAAAAGTTAAATGATCTTTATTCAGAACTTCTACTTGGAAACATTTATTATCCATTTATGGTGTTTTACCATGTACTTGAAAGTAATAGACTGTACCATGACATCAGGTAGAGAAATATAGACCTAACAAGAAATAATACACCATCAGTATTATAGAGAGAAAAGAACATGAACAAATAATGGGCTAAGCCTATCTAATTTCTCATTACTGATTTCTTAGCACAGTCATAAAAATGTCTTTACTAACAATTTAGGGTAATTCTTTGAGTAGTCAGATATTTTGTGTACTTTCTATTAAGTTCCTCCAGTCTATGGAAGTCAATCTATCAGCCATGCTAGCTTCTCCCATGACTGTGTCTTCTTGATCTATACAAAAACTAAGGGATCATGTAGCACTGAAACATGTGTTTATTCCATTTATCAGTAGCTTGTTAAGGTCACATGAGCATTAAATAAGGAATGTATGCCACAACTGATCCCAGTTTGTTATCAAGAAGACTAGTGTTCAGATCCTGCCTTTGACATATATTAGCTATGTGACCATGGGCAAATCAAATAACCTCTCATTAAACTGAGATATTTCCATAAGATTCTAAAATTGTGGAAGAATTGCTAATCTAAGTATCAGTTGGATGCTTAGACTTATTTTACATACTGGTAGCTCTCTCCACTAATGAAATCATAGGTTCAAATTCCTCTCCTCCTCTCTCTAAACCTTCCATCAAAGAAAACATTAAAAATATTTCCTTGGGGAATAGCTAAACAAATTGTCATATGTGATTGTGATGGAATACTACTGTGCTGTAAGAAGTAATGACCAGGTTTGTTTTAGGAAAAAAAAATATGGAAAGGCTTCCATGAAATAATGGAGTGAAATGAGCAGAACCAAGAGAATGCTGTATATAGTAATAGCAATATTGTTCAAAGAATATCTGTGAATGACTAAGATATTCTGAATACTATAATCAACTACAAATGACCTTTGAAAGAAGATATTATCTACCTTCAGATAAAGACTGATAAATAGAAGTATACATAATATGGATTTACATATCTGTCTATCTATCTGTCTGTCTGTCTGTCTGTCTATCTATCCATCCATCTGTGTCAAATGGTGGCCTTTTGTAGTGCAAGGTTAGGAAAAAAGGAGGGAGGGAGACAGTTCAGAACTTAATATGTAACAAAAAAAAATTTAAAAGGAGAGAAAAATATTTTTCCAAGTGTCTTATCACCACTTTGCTGTAATGGCTTAACTTTTTTTTACTGTACTATTCTCTCACTATAACACAGACATAGCCTGTGCTATTTGGTTGCTTTTAATTATTAGTTTCTTTATGAATTACTATTTAACTGCTTATTGGAAATAAACACCTTACTCCCTTGCCCTGAATCTCATTCCCTACACTAAATAAGATCTTAGAATTAGTAAGGTTAAGAAAAATAAAATAATCTCTCTACTATCTTCTCACATAAAAGATCATTTCTCTTTTCCATTTTTCAGTGAAACTAAAATTCAATACAGATTAATGAATCAGAGAGGGGAAAGTGTCTGCTACAGGATGTATTTCTGTCACCACTTTCTATGGAAGTCCTTATTAAAATGAATGACCTGTATAACCTTGAAATTTCCTATGTTTAAACATTCATTCTACATAGGGTGAAAAAAAGGGGAAAATTGCAAATTAAATCATGAATAAGCACTGTCATGCTGATGGAGACAAGTTCAATACAGATGATTTATCTACTTAGACAAATGAAATCAGCGTCAGTTGATCCTTCTGAAATGTTCTGATGCCTCTGCAAAAATTAAACAAAAGTTGTGGGCAAATGCAATTTAACCTCAGACAATTTTTTTAAGTTATAAAAGAACTGATGAATATTAAGGATAAAATTTATTAACTTAAGTCTGAAAGTTAGATGTGGCTTAAAAAATATTATTTCCCCGATGAACAGTTTGACCTTTGATGTGGATTTTGCAGGGGGAAAAGGAACCTAATAGGAGGTACACAGAATATCTGACTTCAGCATGAAAAATGGTTCATTATCTTTCATACAGCAAGAATATTTATAAATACAGAATAGTTAAAATCTTCATTTGTCAAAAGGTATAAACATGGAACACAAAATCATGCCACTGTCCCTCTGGTTATGACAAGTCATAAAAGACAGGCACATTCTTTAGAAGTTGTTACCATTGGTAACATCAGCTAAAAGACTGTTCTACTTAGAAAAGGGTGGTTCAGTGACAACATCACTGATTTGGGGAGTCTAGAAGATCAGTTTGACTCCCAACTTTGCTATTTACTAATTGTTTGAATTTGAGGCCAGTCACTTGGCCTCTCAGGCTTTCGGTTTCCTCATTGGTAAAATAAGGGAGTGGGATTTTATTATCTAAATCTCGTGATCCAAAATTATATAGCACTGGGGTTTGTAACAATCAAAAATTTAAAATGTAAAGATCAATACAATTTCTTCCCCCACCTTCCAACCCCCAAACTAATGGAGTAGATTCCATGTACCTTTGCAAGAAATAACTTGGCTAATTTTTGTATAGCTTGGGTTTCTGTATTATAGGACACCTTGTCAAGGATACCATAAATACCTAAACAATGCAGGTATATGTTAACTCAGTAAGCTCTAATATTATTTGATAATTTTATTTTAATAAAGCAGGACAGAAAATATATTGGCAGTCCTTTCTATTTCAGTGTTGTAGAATTTGTCAATGTATTTTTCTTGGTTAATGGTGTCATTTTTTTTTTTCAGTCTTCCTCCTCAGGCTTTGGTCATTTCTATGTGACTAAGAATAAATCAGAGCAGATCACAACATTTAGTCTGCCTGCTTTTGTGGGCTCATCAATCAAGCTATACTGCAGCAGATCAGATGGGCTCAGGGTTACAGGCCAATTCAATTCTATCTCATGTATATACACTGTGACCTGATCAAATGGCCTCAAACTTACTTTTATAATTGAAGCATTAAAAATTATCTGATTTGGGGGCAGCTAGGTGGCATAGTGGATAAAGCACCGGCCCTGGATTCAGGAGTACCTGAGTTCGAATCTGGCCTCAGACACTTGGCACTTTCTAGCTGTGTGACCCTGGGCAAGTCACTTAACCCACATTGCCCTGCAAAAAAAAAAAAAAAGGAAAAAAATTATCTGCTTTGCTCATTGAACTTAAAAACACTCTGACTAAATAACATCATCATTGAGGTTGAAATATCCCTTCATTTCTATTTTCTTTTTGTCTGTTCTACACCACTTTGACTAACTTTTTAAAAACGTCACATTTTTATCTAATAGATTATATCAACCAGTTCCTTTCACCTCATGCAGACATACCCAAGTCACTTAAGTTTTTGTTTTAAAAATAGTCTATCCAAGCCTATGTCTTTAATAAAAAGAAACAAACATGATAAACAAACTTCTTGCTGTGTAAACTTATTTTTTATTGAATTGATTTCTCTAAATGAACTAACCAGCTTTTTTACACACTATATAGACAAAACAGTGAGTTACATGCTATAATCTTCATACTATCATCACAGAAGCAAGAATGGCAGAGTGAATAGAGCACAGTCCTTTTTGACAAGCAGGCCCGGGTTCAGATCTTGTCTCTGATTTTATGTGACCATGGGTGAGTCACTTACTCTATCAGTATCTCAGCCAATTCCCTAAAATTATATGCTATATGGGAATAAGTGTTCGGTAACAGAGGAAGAAGTTTCCATATCAGGAGTACCCCAAAATGATGAAATCACAGGCCTAGACAAAAACAAGAATAATAACAAAAACCTGTACCTATCACAGAGAAGAATTCCTCCTTTATGTTTCTAAAATTATCTGTCTCCTAGATTATCATTCATAAATTGTACTTTGATCATTTGAAACTCATGATCATGTGGCTTTACTTAAATTAATAATGTGGCTTTAGAAAATTAAAGGGTAATAATAATGTTGAATATTTTGATGATTAAATTTGTTGTAGAACAAACATATAAATTAAGTAGATCTTGAAGCTTCTTTTTATTTCTAAGTTATATCCATGAACTTGATTTGAAAGGGAACTACTTTACTAACAGAAATTATGAAATGACATAATGAAGCCAATTTAAAATCTGTTTAAAAATTTTTTTAAAGAAAAAAAAAAGGTTTTCATAAGAAGGAATATATCTTTTCGACATAAAGCATGGTGAGTCCAAAATGAGGGACAAGGAGGTAGGATGACAATAGGAAGGTCTGTCCATGCCATTACTAGCTTCCATACGATATGGGAAAGTTTCTACTCTAGTAGCACCAACCAGCCTGTATGAATAGTGGTCACAATGAAGAGGTGAGGCCCCCATGCAACAAAGTTAATGAAAAAAAGGCATGGGTATCAGGAGAAGTTTTTCTGCAGTTCATTTGGGATTGAGTCAGTGGCTCAAAATGTCATGAGAGGAAATGAAAGGATTTGGGAAGGCACGCACTAGAGATGGAAGGGAAATGGAAGAAAGAAGAGGGGGTTAGAAAGTATGAGAGAGGGTAGAAAGAAATAATGAAAGAGGATGAATAGGAAGAGTTGAAAAGGTCAGAGAATGGATGATGGATGTTAGGGTAAGAGTAAAAGGTGACTAGGAGCAGCTGGGTGGTATAGTGGATAGAATGAATACTCAGGCTGGAACCAGGAAAGACTCATCTTCCTGAATTCAAATCTGACCACAGACACTTTGTAGCTGTGTGCCCCTGGGCAAGTCACTTAACCCATCATTTTCCTCATCTATAAAATTAGCTGGAGAAGATGGTAAACCACTCTAGAATGTTTGCCAAGAAAATCACAAATGGGGTAACAAGGAGTCTGACATTACTTAACAAGAGGTGATTAAAGAAAGTGAGAAGGGATGAAAGGAAATGTGTTTTGAGAGAAGGAAATGAAGCAGAAGAGAATGGCAAGTGATGCAAGGCACAGTAAATTTATCTGAAGAAAGCCTTTTAGTGAAGAATAGATGACTATTTGTTGAGAATGATGTAAAGGAGACTCCTATTTAGATAATTATTGGATCAGTCCTCTTTAATAATTTACTAACTGGAGACTCTTGAATTCTGTGGTTCTATAAAGAAATAAGATTTTTTTTTAGTGTGCATAAATCTCTCCTAAGCATTTTGATGAATATATGATTTCATTCATTTGGGTAGTCCTCCATTGCAGATCAATGGGCAGTGGACCGTTTCATCTGATTGGGGTACCTTTACATATCCTTTATAAATAATGTTCCACAGATTGATTATCTAATGAGCTAGGAGCCTTCCTCTGAGTCTTTTAATTCATCATCAATACCAGTTCTATATTCAAACTGCATATTATCTCTGTCTCACTATATGATTGGCCTTTTTCAGTTTCATATGTCCTTGATATCTTTTATAGAAATTCTTTTGTAACTCAAGCCTTGACTAACACCACCTCCCTCAGCCTCCTCTCCCCTGTAATTAAAGAGCTGGAGGATAGAATACTAAACTCCCCTTCATATCTTCTTTTTCTGAGGGTAGAAACTAGACTTTTGCTCATTCCATTCTGTATTTGTTTCTCTTACCAGTTTCAACCCTATAGAATAAATACCCCTGGTTTCCATCCCCCTCTTTCTTGCCTCACTTTGTGCATTGTCTTCCCCAAACCCCAATTTGTTTGTGAGCTCCTTGAGGGTAGGGCCTGTCTTTTTTATTAATTTTACCCCCAGGACCGAACAGTATGCTTAATAAATGTTTCTTGGATTAGATTGAATTAGAAACATAGAAGAAATAGACCTTTGTCTCAGGTATTATCGGCCTTTCCCCAGCAGTAAATATGCCTCAGAGAAGGTTTTGAGGCCAAGATTATGTGAAAGCAATTTTCCAGGGGCCATGTTAGACATTGTTGGTACAATACAAAGATGTCAGTATAAATCTGAAGATGAGTCCAAAATGAGGGACAAGGAGGTAGGATGGCAGTAGGAAGGTCTGTCCATGCCATTACTAGCTTCCATATGATATGGGAAAGTTTCTACTCTAGTAGCACCAACCAGCCTGTATGAATAGTGGTCACAACGAGGTGGTGAGGCCCCCATGCAACAAAGTTAATGAATAAAAGGCATGGGTATCAGGAGAAGTTTTTCTGCAGTTCATTCAACCATAGGGAAAATTCTAGACTCCAGGGAATGAAGGGACTTTGTTGAAGAAGAATGGGGCAGAAGATCCAGGGAAAGGAATAGCAGGGGCAAAGCATGTCAGTAAGTAGCCAAATACCCATAGTCTTCACAGACAATAATGGACCTGTCATTGGTGAGAGTAGCTGAAGTGCACTTCCAACAAAATCCTTGTTAGTAATATTCTGAAACCTATATAGCATGGAGACAAACCTATACATCATACTATGTTTTTTTTTTCCATTTCCCTTTTGGAAATACACAGTTTTTGTTCTTTTGTAATAAAATTCTGTGTTCTATGACTTGGAGTCATAAGATCATCAAGAGTATATTTGAGTTAAAAAGAATTGAGTGACAAGGTGTAGCTTAGGATCATTTAAAGTATTACATAATCTCCCAAACACTATTTACTCTACCTGTTCAATGATGTCTCCAGTTTATAATGTTTCAGGCATCTGTTTTTGTTGTTTTTCACTCATTTCAGTTGTTTCCAACTTTTCATGATCCCATTTTGAGGTTTTCTTGGCAAAGGTACTAGACTGGTTAGCCACTTCCTTCTCTAGCTCATTTTATAGATGAGAAACTGAGGAAAAGAGGGTTAAGTGACTTTCCCAGGGTCACACAGATAGTAAGTATCTGAGACCAGATTTGAACTCACAAAGATGAGTCTTCCTGACTTCAGGCCTGACACATTATCCCTGTACTAGCTAGCTATCCTTCAAGTATCCAAAATTCTTGTTAAAGACATAGGTTCCCATAACTAAGTGTTTTGCCTATGCAACTGTGTAGGCAACCTAGGGAATGTTACATTTTTATCCATTTTTTATTCCATTTTTATTCTGAGATGACTTATGAATGAAAAGTTTTGAGTGGTTAAAATTCTAACTGAAGAAGCCTTTTAGTACTTACAGTTTGAACTTATCAGCATAATGTCACATACAAACAAAAGCATATAGAGAACCTCACCACTTATAAAGAATTTCTTATAGACTTGGATTGTTATCTGGGTATCTTCCATGGCAGAAGTAAACATGTTCAACAAGTATATCTGCCTTCCTTGAAACTGCTAATTAGAGAGTCTTGAATGAAACTACATTTCTAATTACATCTGTCAAGGAATTTTGTTGGATCTTAGCAGTCAGTCAATAAAAATATGTACTAAGCACTTATTGTGGTGGTATACAATTATAACGAATGAAAGAATTCTTATCTGCAAGGAACTTATATTTTAATGGAAGAGACAAGTACATAGAAAAGTATATGTAGCTTAAATATAAAGTTATTAAATATAAATAGAAGTTAAATAAAGGGTAGTTAGGTATATAGGGCACCAGCAGTTGAAGAGATCAGGAATTATGTTATTAATATTTTTAATAATTAACACTTATATAGTGCTTTAAGTTTTGCAATGTTATTCTCCCATTTCATCCTCAAAATAACTCTTTGAGATAGATGCTATTATGTCCATTTTATAAATGAGAAAACTGAGGCTAAGGGATGTTAAATGACTTGCCTAAGTTCACATAGCTAGTAAGTGTCTCAGACAGCATTAAAACACTAAACACTAGCTTCTAACACTAAGTCTCTAAAGCTAATACTCAATCAGCTATTTCACACGG
This sequence comes from Dromiciops gliroides, assembly GCF_019393635.1. NCBI lineage: Eukaryota > Metazoa > Chordata > Mammalia > Microbiotheria > Microbiotheriidae > Dromiciops > Dromiciops gliroides. The sequence continues at coordinate 563,395,097 of NC_057861.1, read as the reverse complement.
GGCCATTATCATAATCAACAAATCATAAACAAAGCATGATCTTATATTTTCTACCTATATCAATTGTACAACAATGGGATTTGTGCACAATAGCATCTGTAGAAACTTTTCTCTTGTTTCTTATTTTCTTATGTTTTCATCAAAGATATACTTTATACATTGCATAGACATTCTGAGAAAGATTTTATGGAGCTGGGAAAGTAGGCCTAATAATTGGTAGTTTACTGATGCATTTTGTTAAAAGAAATAATACTATCAGTCATTTTTTCCATTCTTTTGCTATATTCCCATCTTTGATATATCTTAGAAAAGAGATTCATGGGACCAGTAATGATTATAATTGTCACATATATCAAAACTAAAACTAATTCTTTGCAACTTCTATTCAGTGTCCTTTAGGGTGAAGCAAGAATTACCTAATCCTTTCTAACATGCCATGCTTTTTAGTTGAAGACAACTATCTTGTTGCCTATGAAACCTTCTTTTCGCCAGGATAATTATCCTCAGTTCCTTCAACTTATCCTTGTATGACATTATTTTGAAGTCTTTCACTATTCAGCTTCTTTCTTCTGGATGCTAGAGCACTAGCCCTAAAGTTGTGAGGACCTGAATCTGTATCTCACCTCAGATACTTAATAGCTATGTGACCCTGTGCAAGTCATTTAACTCCAATCACTTTAAAACATCTGGAGCAGGGTAGCTAGGTGGTGCAGTGGATAAAGCACTGGCCCTGGATTCAAGAGAACCCGAGTTCAAATCCCTTCTCAAGACACTTGACACTTACTAGTTGTGTGACCCTGGGAAAGTCACTTAACCCTTATTGCCCCCCCCCAAAAAAAAAACAAAGACAAAAACAAAGGAACAAAAAAAATCTGGAGCAATCTCCAGTTTTCCTGATATATGTCTTTCCACTGGAAACAGATGGCTCTGGAAGAAAGAGTGAGGTTGGTGACCTTGCAGAGCCTTCCCTCACTTAAATCCAATTCACTGCAAGTCATGACATCATCCCAATGTCATGGTCCTTTTTGAGAATAAAAGACAACCACCACTGCAACCACCACCACCACCAATAACAACAACAACTACTACTACAACCACTACAACAACAACAGTTCATCAAAGACCATCCTAAAATGTGGCATTCAATATGTTCCAAGTATATCAAAGGCATAGTTGTTTTTTTCATATATAATCAAATATTCACATCAGCATGTTTTGTGGTAGCAAATGAACTAGAAACAAAATGGATGCCTATCAGTTGGGGAATGGATGAAGAAATGGTGATATATGGTAAATCATTATTTTGCCATAATGAGATTTATTTGAACTAAAACCATGTAAATCAAGCAGAAATAAAAGACAATATAAACAAAGACTATTTGCATTTTCTCAGTAATCTTATCAGCTCCCCCAGTTTCAATTATCATCTCTATTTAGATATCTCTGAGATCTATTCAATCAGCTGCAGTTATTCTTTTTTCTGAGTTTCAGTATTGCATCACTTACTACCTAAAGTACATTTTCAACTTCATCTCAAACTCAAAACATCTACATCAGAATGTATTTTCCCCCCAAAATTCACCCATAGTCTGAATTTCCTATTATATTTGAGGACACTATATCCTTTTAATTCCTCAAGTTCACAATTTTGGTGTCATCCTCAATCTCACTTTCATTGAACGTTATGGCATACATAAAACTTAAGCTGGGTGTGTATACTCTAGGTTGCATATTATAATTGTTCCGTCCCCTTATACTCATGGGATGATACTAAACTGTACAGATCTTTAGGGACTTCCATTTGACTTTAAGTGTTGATAACTATTCTTTAGCCTAGTCATTCAACCAGTTTTGAATCCATCTAATTTTACTTTCTCCCTGTGTTTCTTATTTCACAGTCATACAACAAACAGGTGCTTTAAAAAGTTGGGTCTTTGATTCTAGGAGAAAATTTGTTGTTGTTTAGTCATGTCTGACTCTGTGACCTTTTTGAGCAGTTTTCTTTTTCTTTTTCTTTTCTTTTTTTTTTTTTTTTTGCAGGGCAATGAGGTTTAAGTGACTTGCCCAGGGTCACCCTGCTAGTAAGTGTCAAGTGTCTGAGGTCAGATTTGAACTCAGGTCCTCCTGAATCCAGGGCCAGTGCTTTATCCACTGAGACACCTAGCTGCCCCCGAGCAGTTTTCTTGGCAAAGGTACTGGAGTGGTTTGTCATTTCCTTCTCTAGATCATTTTACAATGAGGAAACTGAGGAAAATAGGGTTAAATGACTTGCTTAAGGTCATAAAGCTGGAATGTATTCCTGACTCCAGGCCTTATCCACAATGTCATGGAGATGCACCATTAGAAGAGAAGATTAGGATCTTTAAAAGAACTTTGCAATTTTCCACAGGCAATGCTTCTTTTTCTGATCACCAGATAGCACTTATGGATCTCTTCCAGGAGACTCTAATGTTAAAAGGGCTTCATGCAACCATTCCAAAATGATATATAAACAGGTACATTTGAAGGACTTCAAAAACATTAGCTAACTCCCTTCAACCTAGACCTTGTGCTGGATCACCACCATAACAATGGTACCCTAACCCTGACCTTAACCCTAACACTAACCCTCTTATATATCTCACATGATGTCTATTATGAGAATTTGTTGAAAAGTATTATATCTAATTGTCATATCTTTCAAGGAATCTCAAATGTTTTTTGCTGCATGAATAGAGACACCTTGTTGGAAGGGAACCTTTCAGATTATTACTAGTTAATTTTTTTGTATGTAGTCTAAAATTGTAATTGCTATTATATGAAAATTTTAGTCTATGCAGAGGAACTGAGGTTAGACCAAGCCTCAGGAATTTATTAGGTGTGTGAACCTGGGAAAATCACCTAATCCCTATGTACTCATTTTTCTTATGAGTGAAATGGGAATAATGATTTAATAAAAAAAAAAAACAAAAACAAAAAAACAACACCTTACCTCCCAGAGTTTTGGTGAGGATAAAATGAGTTGATTTTTGTAAAGTACTTTGCAAAATGTAAAGCACATAAATATCTTATACCTAATACTATTATACCTAAAGTAGGTGATATATGTAAGGGAAAGAAGAGTTATTTTACTCTTATTAAGAGTAAACTTATAAGAGAAATTTGTTTCAGAAATCAGTCATTGGATTTCATACTTATAGGAACACAGAGAAACAACAATAAGAATATAATTCCTCATTTAGCTCTCACTATTTTCAAGGAAAAGACCTAGAAAGAAACATGGAAGATAATGAGATAAATTACAACCGTGCTGTTGATGAACAGGGAGTCAGTCAAAGAAGAATATTTTTGCTACAGAATAAAAATATGTCACAAAGTGGGGGGTGACCCACCTGCAGGTGCTTTTCAGGCCAACCTGGGTTGAGTCCTGGAGTTCTAAATCATGATTATATTACATTACTGCATTTAGGGCACATAATATTATTAGGCTATAGAACCTGAAAACACAGTGTCTGCCAGACAGCAAAAATAAGTGGTTGATCTGTCTAATGAAGTTGAACAACTCATTGATTCACTGAATAAGTTAACAGGACGAATTAGTCAAAATTGTTGATCTAGTAGATCAAATATCTTAATAAAAGACACTGGGGCAGCTAGGTGACACAGTGGATAGAACACCGACCCTGGAGTCAGGAGGACCTGGGTTCAAATCCAGCCTCAGAAACTTCATACTTACTAGTTGTGTGACCCTAGGCAAGACACTTAATCCCAATTGCCTCACCAAAAAATAACAATAATAAATAAATAAATAAAATAAAAGACACAGAATCAGAATTCTTCCTTTCATATCCTGAAATTAACTTTATGTGGCCTTCCTTTATGCCAATCAGAGCCAAATCCATATCTGAATCAATCTCTCTTTGTCTCTGTTCTGTCTCTCTGTCTTTTTCACTGTCTCTCTCTCTCTGTCTCTCTGTCTCTGTCTCCCTCTCTCTCTCTCTCTGTGTCTCTGTGTCTATCTTTCTCTCTCTCTCTCCCCCCAGCATAATTTCATTTGTGTAAGGAACCTCCTCAACAATGCAGATCATCATCCAACCTACATCTTAAAATTCTGCTTAAGGCACTGCAATTAACCAACTTACCAAGGGTTAAACAACCATTTTGTATGTAAGGCAAGAACTGAATTCACAATGTGTATACTCTAAGACCAGCATTATATCCACTATCTAATGCTGCCTATTCAAGGCATATCTTGCGAAGTTAGGTTATAAATGTGTGTTAAAATGAAATGACCTCATCTTGTTGAGGCCAAATATTCCATATAGTCAACATATTGAAAGAGGGGGAAAAAAGTGTGTGTATGTGGTGGGGCAGCTAGGTGATACAGTGGATAAAGCACCAGCCCTGGATTCAGGAGGACCTAAGTTCAGATCTGGCCTCAGACACTTGACAGTTACTAGCTATGTGACCCTGGGTAAATCACTTAACCCTCATTTCCCTGCAAAAAAAAATGTGGAGGGAATTAGAACCTAAACACTAACCATGAGTTTAAAAAATGGATTACATAGAAGAAATATAAGACAGGATAAAGGAATTTTCATGTTCAAAATACATCAATAAGTAATATCAAAATATGTGACTAATAACTAATAACTTGAGGCAAACTGATATGAAGAAACATGATGAGCTAGGAAGAACAACAAAGTTACAATTAGATCTATGTCCTGTTCCCAATTTTCTATTAATTATATAGTCTTGCAAGAATAATTTAAATCTTCAGTACCTAATTGGTAATTTTGGGGAGCTAAATCCTCAAGATAACTTTTGGTGCTAAAATTCTTCTGTAATAATCACTCCAAAATCCACCAAATAATGCCATAGGACAATTCCTAGAGCAGGAAAACCCACAAAAGAATGAGCTGAGATCATTATCCAGCCAAAGACACTTAGAAGGTCAGTAGGAAGGGGCTGCTGTGCCAAGGCAGGAGTGGATCCCAACCCCACAGTCATGCTGACCCGGATCCAGTCCCAGACAGGCTGACCCAGGGAAAGAGACACCTGGAGCTACTGAATTAGCTGTAGCACCAGTGTCATCTGGAACTAAGCTCACAGTCTGTTGAGAGGGATGAGTGGTTGGCAGGGGGAAGACTCTGTGGGTGTTGAGGCAGAACTTGGGTTTCTCATCCCTTCTGGGAACCAGGAAGTAGGCTTGAGTAGCAGTGGTCCAGGTGGGGGAGGGGTGTAGGCCCGTCAAAGCTAACAAACACAGCACACAAAGTTTTGCTGTCTGGTTAATTAGAAAGTTGGCCTGGGGTTATCTACAGACAAAGAAACAGGCCAAACAAGTGAAGAACCTGCCCCTCCTTAAATCATACCAACTGGGACCCCCTGAAGCTTGGGAGAGTGCTACCTGGAAATAGTACCCCACTTTAAGGAGTTAAAAGTCAAGTAATAAAAAAGCAAGATGATCAGACAGAGAAAGGTAAGGACCATAGAAAGTTTCTTTAGTGACAAGGAAGATTGAGGTGCATCATCAGAAGAGGATAGCAATGTCAGGGCTCCTATATCCAAAACTTCCAAGAAAAATATGAATTGGTCTCAGGCCATAGAAGTGCTCGCAAAGGATTTTGAAGATAAAGTAAGAGAGGTAGAGGAAAAAATGGAAAGAGAAATGAGAGTGATGCAGGAGTGTCATGAAAAAAAGTCAACAGCTTGGAAAGCCAAATTGGCCAAATGGAAAAGGAGGTACAAAAGCTCTCTGAAGAAAATCATTGCTTAAAAATTAAGATTGAGGAAATGGAAGCTAATGACTTTTTGAGAAATCAAGACACAGTAAAGCAAATCCAAATGAATAAAAAAATATAGGGCAATTCAAAATATATCCTTGGAAAAACATCTGACTTGGAAAATAGATCCAGGAGAGATAATTTGAAAATTATTGGACTACCTGAAAACCATAATCAAGGAAAGAGTGTTGACATCATCTTCCAAGAAATCATCAGGGAAAATTTCCCTGATATTTTAGAAGTGGAAGATAAAATATAAATTGAAAGAATTCACCTATCACCTCCTGAAAGAGATCCCAAAATGAAAACTCCCATGAATATTATAGCCAAATTCCAGAGCTCCTATGTCAAGGAAAACCTATTGCAAGCTGCCAAAAAAGAAACAATTCAAGTACTGTGGAGCCACAGGCAGGATAGCAGCTACCAGCTTCTATATTAAAAGATCAGACGGCAAGGAATATGATATTCCAGAGGGCAAAGGGATTGGGATTATAACCAAGAATCACCTATCCAGGAAAACTGATTATAATCTTTCTGAGGAAAAAATGGGATTTCAAGGAAAAAGAGGACTTTCAGGTATTTGTGATGAAAAGACCTGAACTGAATAGACTTTCAAATGCAAAACCCTAGAGAAGCATAAAAAGCCAAACAGGAAAAAGAAATTAAGAGGGATGTTAAAAGGTTAAACTATTTATATTCCTACATGGGAAGATAATACTTTTTTTTTTTTTTTTGCAGGGCAATGGGGGTTAAGTGACTTGCCCGGGGTCACACCGCTAGTAAGTGTCAAATGTCTGAGGCCAGATTTGAACTCAGGTACTCCTGAATCCAGGGCTGGTGCTTTATCCACTGTGCCACCTAGCCACCCCCAAGATAATACTTTTAACTCATAAGAACTTTCTCAGGTTTAGGGAAGATGACAGAAATGAATTTAGACAGAGGGCACAGGTGGGAATTAATTATGAAGGGATGATAGCTATAAAGTATTTACTTTTTGTTTATCTTTTTGGGGGGGGATTGGAGTTGGGTGATATTCCTGGGGTCATGTAGTGGGTGAGCATACTCTTTCTGAGGCCAGATTTGAACTCAGCTCTTCCTGGGTCCAGGGTGGGTGCTTTGTCCACTGTGTCACCTAGCTGCCCCATCATGACATCTTTAGGGTAAAATTAAGGGGTGAGAGGAATGCACTGGCAGATGGGGAAGGGGAGAGGTAGAATGGGGTGAAATCCCACATGAAAAAAACAAAAAAGTGCTTATGGAGTTGGGGGAGAGATGGGGGAGGAGCAGGGCAGTAAATGAGCCTTACACTCATCAGAATTTGCTGAAAGACCTTAATCTTATCAGAGTTGGCTCTAGGAGGAAATAACATACACACTCAATTGGATGGAGTAATCTATCTAACCCTGCAGGAAAGTAGGAGTAGAAGGGAATAAGGAGGGAGTGGTAAAAGAAGGGAGGCCAGATTGGGGGAGGAAGCAGTCAGAAGAAAATGCCTTTTGAGGAGGGATAGGGTAAAAGAAGATAGATAATAGAGTAAATAACATGGGGAAGGGAATAGGATAGAGGCAACAGTTAACAATAGTAACTGTGAAAAAGAGAAAAGAAAAAATGTACAAAAATATTTATAGCAACTCTTTGTGGCGGCTAAGAATTGGAAATCAAAGGAATGTCCATCAATTGGGGAATGACTGAACAAGCTATTGTACATGATTGTGATGGAATATTATTATGGTATAAGAAATATCAAGCAGGATGATTTCAGGAAAACCTGGAAAGACTCATATGAACTGATCTATAGTAAAGTGAGCAAAACCAGGAGAACATTATTCATAGTTACAGCATTATTGTTCTATGAGCAATTGTGACTTTACTTTCAGCAATACAATGATCTAAGGCAATCCCAAAGCACTAATGATGAAGCATACTATCCACCTCCAGAGAAAGAACTGATATTGACTGAACACAGACTGAAACATGCTATGTTGTGCTTTCTCATTTTTTTACTTGAGTCTTTTTATGTAAAACAACTAATATGGTAAATTTTTTACATAATTGCACATGTACAACCTATACTGTTTGCTTGCAACCTTGGGGAGAGGAGAGGGTAAGGAGGGAGGGAATGAGAGAGGGATAGAATTTGGAAGTCAAAATTTTAAATAAATAAATAAATAGATAGATAAATAAATAAATAAAATACTGTAAGAAAATAAATAAATAAAATACTGTAAGAAAATAAATAAATAAAATACTGTAAGAAAAAAAAATCTTACATCTTAGGAGCCAGTTAGTTATTGGATTTCAGGCTTATACGAACATAGAGATACAACTATAGGAGTATAAGTATTCGTTTAGCTATAACTATTTTAAAGAAAAAGAACAAGGGAAAAACATGGAAAGGTAGCAAGATAAATTAAAATCATGCTGTTGATGAACAGGGAATGAGTCAAAGCAAGTTATTCTTGCTACATAAAAATATATGTCAGAAACAGGAAAAAAATCACCTTAAAGGTACAGGTTCATTCACCCATTCATTCAAAAATATTTATTAAGCACTGTGTGTATGTATATACGTATATATCTATTCTATTCTATTATAACATATATAATATAATTATAAAATTATAATATCATTAAATGCACAAGAGTATAATTTTCTAAAGGATCAATGAGAGAGAAATCAGTTCCTAATGAAGAAATAATCTAAGACTCCAGGAGGTAGTGTTTAACCTGGACCTTAAAGGATGAATAGGATCTCAGTATATCACTCACTCACACACAGAAACACACACACACACACACACACACACACACACTCCATTTTGCAGCATGGAAAAAAATTAAAACAAATTTTCTCCAGGAAGTGCAATATGGTTGTGAATCTTAGAACACCAGAATCTTTGAAAAATCAGTGTTTCTGGTCACCCTAATGGAAATGGAAAAATGTAGAATGAGTACAAGTAGGTTGCAACATATTTCCAGTGAACACAAGTACAAAAATAAAGATAGTGAACATGAGCAAGGAAAATAAAATGACTTGATATGACTTGAAAAGGAAGTAGGTGGTTATTTAAAGAAAGTGAATAACAAAAGATGGCTAAGTACTTTGCTGATACTCATTAAATGTAAGAAAACCTCTTGAACTTGTTTTTAAAATATAGCTACATAGAGGCAGCTAGGTGGCACAGTGGATAAAACACTGGCCCTGGATTCAGGAGGACCTGAGTTCCAATCCGGCCTCAGATACTTGCCACTTACTAGCTGTGTGACCCTGGGCAAGTCACTTAACCCTCATTGCCCTGCAAAAAATATATATATATATATATATGATAGAGTGATAGCTGTATTTAAATGATTTATTTCCTTTATAATAATATGTATTTGTCTTATGCATTTTAAAATATTATTCTAAGAACAGGTCCACAGGTTTCATCAGATTGACAAACGGCTCTAAATGACACTGAAAAGGGTTTAGAATTTCTGCATTAATGGTTTCTGGCATGGAGGTCTGATCTGTGGAGCATCTGGAAGAGAAAACAGATAGCATGTCATAGAATGTACAAACATTAATGGCTTACAATCTGCTCTATAGATTTAGAGCTGAAAGGGATATTGGAAGTTTATTAATAAAAGTTTAAAATAATAATAACAATAATTAGCATTCATACATCATTTAAGATTTGAAAAAAACACTTTAGACTTTATCTCACATGGTTTTATTATTGCCAAGCCCCCATATTAACAGATGATAAACTGATGCCCAGAGAAGTTAAGTGATTTTCCCAGTATCATATAGGAAGTTAGCTTCAGAAGTGAGATTTGAACCAAAGTGCCCTGATTCCAGAGTCAATGCTCTTTCCTTTGCACTGTGCCAAAAGATGGAAAACAGGCATATATGTTTTTTTAATTTTTTTTTTTTTTTGCGGGGCAATGGGGGTTGTGACTTGCCCAGGGTCACACAGCTAGTGAGTGTCAAGTGTCTGAGGCCGGATTTGAACTCAGGAACTCCTGAATCCAGGGTCAGTGCTTTATCCACTGTGCCACCTAGCTGCCCCATGGCATATATGTTTTAATAGAAATTTTTGTTAAAGTGGAGTTTTGGAAAGACCTGAGTATATAATCTAAAGGCACATCAAGAATTAAGGCTGATCTCCATGATCTTTCTATGGCTATGCCCATACCTAAATTATCTCTCTGAGAAAACAGACTGGAATCTTTGGTTTCTCACCTCGGGATATTTAGTTCTACTTTTTCAAACTATATAATGAATCCAGTCATAGAAATTAAAATGGAAGGAGTATCACTTTAAAGTGAATGTGGTTTCTTAACTCCTCTACCATAGAATGGTTTAGTCCCAGTACCTAAAAACTGAGGACACCAAACAGAAAAGCCCAGGAAAAAGCCCATAGTCTAAGAACCTTTTGGATGGGTATGAAGGCATTCAGTTGTCACCTACTTTTATCCTAAGGCCTGGCCATTTCTTTTAAAGATATCACCATTAATTTAAACATATTGGTGCTTGTTCTATATTTCCTGGCTTGGTCTTTTCATCATTGTCTTGCTCTCCTGGAACTGGCTCAGGTAATCTTGGCCTCTTATTTTTCAGCTACAGTAGCCATTCCCTGCATCTGGTTTGGGGCTTTTTCTTATTATCATAATTTTCCCTAGAAGGGTCTTTTCCTTCCTCCCCTTTTCTTATGGTTCATTTTTCCTCCTTGCTTGGGACCTTTGGACACTGGTATTCTAAGAAATGATGTCTTTTCCTACTATAACACCCTACTTTTCCTTGCAGAGTAGGATAGAGCGTTTGTTGCCTTGCAATTCTACAGAAGTCTAATTTTTAACAGATAGAATTAATCTCTGTAGATTAGTGGACTTCATCTGAAACTTTATTCTTAATTCTCCTCCTCCCCATACTATGCAAATCACTGGCTTTTGGAGACTCCACATTTTGTAGTATAAAGAGATGAAAATCAATACGAAATTGGGGGTATTATGAGAAGTCTTGATGTTCAAGTTCAACTTTGAGAATTGAAAGGGATGAGAAAGTATTTGTACATCTATTACATAAAATATTATTTAATAACTTCAATAACAAAACTTCCCTCTAAATTGCCTTCTTTATCACTCTTGAAAAATCTGCTGAATATACCTTAATCAGGTAGCTTATTTATAAACATCTGCTGTTCTATTTGAAGCAGACTATGCCTAGCTTCCATTTCAGAACCAGTCCCCTAGAAATATGCTATGTCTTTGTGTAGTTATTGTGGATAAATCACTCCTTGGTCAATTTCACCTTTTTATTACCCAACCTAATTTTTTTGCATTCAGTCTTTTATTGGCCCCAGGATGTCTGTATTCAGCATACATCTGAAAGTTGAATTGCTATTTTTCTTTCTGTATATTTTTCGCCCTTCTTTGAACAAAAGACTTATTTTATGGTCAAATCAATTAGGAATCTTTGAGTATGAAACTGTTATCTTGCTGACGTGAACATAAAAGATATTATGGAAATATTCTCTGATTCTATTATAGCTGCTTAGAGAACACGAATTAGACTTGAGCTGCAATAAATATTTTTTGTAAGCATGTGGTAAAAATAGTTTTCATTACTATTAAGATGTGAATAGAATTTGGCCTATTTATAAGATGTGAGATTTGTTTCATGGGTTTATAATGTTTTCCTATTTGCCCTCCTTACAAGACGGAAATTTTCAAGAATTTTTATTTATCTATCTATTTATTTATTTATTTATTTGAGAATTGACAAATGCTTTCCTACTTTTTATTTTCACACCTTAACAATTCTTATTTATGGAAGATGTCATATGGAATTCTATATATGAATGACCTACACTATGTATATATTTCTCTCTTCATCTATGCATGTACTTCAATGAATCTATGTTCTCAGAGAAATGATTACTCCTGGCAACAGGGCAGTGATCTGCCCACCCCAATTATGCTTCATACAAGGCAACTTTTCCAGGCCCTCTTGTAAATCTTTCACAGAGAATCCATTCAGAATCCAGCACCATTCCTCTAGATCTCTTCACATTACGCTATCCTTGCTTTGTCCTTGCTTTTACATATGGGCTTTTCCATCCCTTGCTTTTGCTATATGTCTGGCCCACCTCCTTTTCTATTTATATACTTCTGGTGATAGACTCATAGATTTAGACTAAAAGAGACTTCAGAAGTTATGTAGTCCAGTCCCCTATTGCTACTGACTGATTGCTAAGAGGTCATCATGTGAAGGAGAGTAACACTGAGACAAAGTAAAAGAGAAGGCATAGATGCTATTTTATAAAAGTAAATTCTTTTAATGATTCCATAATCTAACATCATCTTCACCCATGATTTTTATATAGGTCACCTTCAATTGTCTGAAGAAATAGGATTTCTAGATCACATCCATATTCTGTGCCATCCAAAAGCATCATTGATGTCTTATTGACAATCTTATAAGATGCATTTTCTGCTTTAATTTCAGGGGTCTGAACTTCTTCTTCTTCTTCTTCTTCTTCTTCTTCTTCTTCTTCTTCTTCTTCTTCTTCTTCTTCTGCTGCTGCTGCTGCTGCTGCTGCTGCTGCTGCTGCTGCTGCTGCTGCTGCTGCTGCTGCTGCTGCTCCTCCTCCTCCTCCTCCTCCTCCTCCTTCTACCCCTCCTCCTCCTATTCCTCCTTCTCTTTCTGCTCCTGCTTATATTTTATGTTCTCATATTCCTTCTTTCATTGGCCCTTCCATCTCTTCACTGGCTTTTTTAGCAGACCATTGACTAAATGTTTCTCTTTCTTGTAATCAAATTTAACTTTCTGCTTTTTTACCACTCTGGCCTTCTTCCCTTTTTTCTGGAATGATGATTAGAAGGCCCATGGATTTTTCCTTTTACCTGATTAGATCCACTGTGCTTGACAGATCATTGCTGTTGCCACCTTATCTTGGAAAGTTCAAATCTCAACTTCACCAAAAGTTAAAAGTTGTGAGACCCTGTAATGATATATATGTATGTGTGTGTAGATATATATATATATATATATATGTGTGTGTGTGTGTGTGTGTGTGTGTGTGTGTAGATATAGATATAGATATAGAGATAGAGATAGAGATAGAGATAGAGATAGAGATAGAGATAGAGATAGATATAGATATAGATATAGATATAGATATAGATATAGATATAGATATAGATATAGATATAGATATAGATATAGATATATATGGCAGAGATTGTTTTAATTTATTTTTTTCTAGCAAACAATTTTCATCCTGTTATTTTTTATGATTGTTACATTTTCTTAGTTCAATATCCATCATACTGGTCAAGTTTACAATTTAGGATGTAAGTGTATTCTCCCTTTACTGATTCCCAAGTTGTTGATAAAATCAGCTATTATTTTAGGCCTCATTTTATTTTTTAAAAATTAATTAATTGGGGGCAGCTAGATGGCACAGTGGATAGAGCACCGGCCTTGGATTCAGGAGTACCTGAGTTCAAATCCAGCCTCAGACACTTAACACTTACTAGCTGTGTGACCTTGGGCAAGTCACTTAACCCCAATTGCCTCACCAAAAAACAAACAAACAAACAAAAATAATTAATTAATTAATTAATTTAAGTTTTTTACCTTTGTTTCGATAAGATTTCTAATTTCAAATTTTTTCTCCCTCCCTCCCCTCCCTGCCCTCCTCCCCTAGACAGCAGGTAATCTTATATATAACAGTAAACATATTTCTGCATTAGTCATGTGATACAAGAAGAATCAGAGCAAGAAGGAAAAACCTCAAAAAAGAAAAACAACAGCACCAAAAACAAAAGAGATAGTATGGTCCAATCAGTGTCCATATTCCAGTTTCTTTTCTTTTCTTTTCTTTTCTTTTTCTGGATTTGGAGAACCTTTTCCATCATGAGTCCTTTGGAACTTTCTTGTACCATTGGATTGGTGAGAAGAACCTAGTCTATCACAGTTGATCAACACACAATGTTGATGATACTGTGCACAATGTTCTCCTGGTTCTGTTCATCTCACTTATCATCAGCTCATGCAAGACCCTCCAGGTTTCTCTGAATTCCTCCTTCTCATCGTTTCTTACAGCACAATAGTATTCCATGTAATGATATATTGTGGATTGCAAGGTATGGGGAATTTGGATTCTTTTCAAATACACAACATAATTTTTAAGTAACCATTTTAAATGCCCTTACTCCCTGTATTTTAAATATCTGTTGATGATAGCTTTACATAAAGCAGTACCACTAAACCATATTCCTAAGAGAGAGACAGAGACAGAGGAGATATGAGGTCTACACATTTATTATTATTATTATTGTCAGTAACAACAGTAACAATAACAACTGGCATGTATGTAGATCTTTAAGGTTTATAAATTGCTTTACATGCATTATATAATTTCATCCTTATAGCAAAACTATGAGGCAAGTACTACAGATAATGTTATACCCATCTTAAAGGTAAGGAAACTGACTTTTAGGCTAAATAGCTCACCTAAGCTGTATTTGAATTCAGGTCTTCCTTACTGCAAGTTCAGTATTCCGTCCACTCTCATACTGGCATCAGTTCATTCTGAATGATCCACCTGGGCTAGAGAATTCTTTGCTTTTATTTATGTGAATTTATAGATGTTCTCTATGGGCCAAAACACAGATATTAGGAGAGATGAAGCTATTGACTTTACAACAACATCATAAGTTCAAAAAAAGTTTTTAAAAATCCAATTAATTCATTTCAAGCATTTTCTTGGTCTGAAGGGTGAGAAGTAACCTTTTTTCCCACTTTGACTCAACTTGTTTGACTGAACTGACCAATTTGACTGGTTGTTTTGCCTCCTGTGGATACAGAGAGATTTTTTCATATAGGTTATCAAATCCTGACAGGGTAATTGAGGGTCATAAAATCAAGTTTGTTTGCTCTGTTTTCCAAAATTACCAAGGCATTTTGCCCCTGATCGGTTGGTGTGTTCTAGTTGCATTTGCAAAGATAAAAATAGCTATGTCAGACATAACAACTGTCAAACTTGATGCCTCAGGGCTTCATGTACAATAAAGCCAGATGTAGATGCTAAATCATATGTACTCTTCTCTGCCTCCTCCTCAAGAAAGCAGCCCATCAGTCGAGTTTATAGCTCCGTGTTTTGCATCTGTATTTTGATACTGAGAGGAAAAATGATGCACAAACTGCAGGGGGTAGGGAGTGGGGGAGCAAGAGCACCTGTCAAAAGCTGAACTCTCAGACATATCAGAAGGGAAATCATTCAACTCTTATTGACAGAAGACTCTTTGAAGACCTAGAGAGAGGCCTTGATTTTACTAGGATGTCATTGTTAGCAGCCATTAAAAAGCTGTATCTCCAAGGATGTCTAATGGATCTTTTGAACTCTCCTTTCAAGACACTGCAATTCTACTGCTGTCCCCACCCATCTTTACACACACACACACACACACACACACACACACACACACACACACACACACACATCCCTTCTCTTTGTCTTCTGATGAAACACTACAATCACTATGAAGATGTTATCTTCACACATGGAAATGTCAGTCAATTTTACCATCATTTTTCTTAGCAAGCTGAGAGTTTTAAAGAGGTGCATATGACATATTCAAAAACCAGAGAAAGCACAATAGGGGCAGGATATAAAGGGTACTTAGTGTATTTTTTCATACATACTTCTATCATATTTCAGTGAAGCTAAGAGAACTGTATATTTAAAAGAAAGATTTACAACATTATTCACAGTATGGTTTTTAATATGTGTTTACCTTTGCAAAGGCTATTTTTGCTGTATTAAAATTGTATGTATGGTTGTTTATAATAGTTGCAGGATTTGGGTGCTGAATACCAAAGTTCAATGGTTTGGGTCAGAAAGAAATCTGATGCACTCTGGGACTTTACTGACTTCTTTACTAACATCTGCCAGTGGTCTTCAGTAAAGGGAAAATTGCTGTTATCTTCCCAATCCTGGCAACTTCTTATGAATACAAACCACAATCGATGTTTTTCAAAGCTAGTTTATGTACTATGAGAAAAGATTCATTGAACAGATGAGGCTAGATCACTTGACTTTCATTGTTGAATATCCTCAAAGGACTCAAGTTTTCTACTCCAAGACCATTGTATAAGATTAATCTAATCATACAGTGGTTTTACTAAGATAGTAATTATAAGTTGAAGAGAAGGTCCCAGCTTGCATTGTTTCAGAGAGTTTTCTCATTGGGAGTATTCTTTTGCCCATAAAATCACACCAGGTCAAGAAAAAATAAAAGACAGCATCATGTTTAAAGAATCTGAAAACAAATGGTAGTGCATATATTAGATATGTGAGGGAGGGACAATATGTAGCCTGGAATGTAAATCAATGGCTAAATAGAATTTAACAGAATAGAATAAATCCCATACCATGTCATTGTCATTCAGTAAGCATGTATTAAGTGCTTATTACATGCCAGGCACTGTGCTAAGAGTTGGGAATATAGAGAAAGGCAAAAGACAGTCCCTGTCCTTGAGAAACTCACAATAAGATGCAGTAAAATGCCTCAAACAAACCACATACAATAGAAATAGAAATTATTTAGAGGGAAAATTCAGAGGGAAAGCATTAGAAGGATGGAAAAGATTTTCTATAGAAGGGATTTTAGCATTGTCAGAACAATGTTCCAACCAATTCAACGTATTTGACCATCTTTTCAAGTGCTCTGCTGTAAAGCACTGCAGTGTTTTTAAAAGGGCCTTTTCATGCCATTGAAATTTTATGCATATTAATGTCATATGATTTAATTTTTGTTTAATTCTATATAAGGACTAAACACCTAGCTTAAAAAGTGAAACATGCATGCAATCATCTGGATATACCATCTGTATGTGCCCAAACATCTGGATATTTGGAACCATGATGATTACCAGTTTTGTTGTTAATTTTGTTGTTTTTCATCTAATTGGCAGGAGCTTGGATTTCTGGTCCCAGCTCTATGATACAATTTTATGTGGCCTAGATAACAACACTCAACTTTTATTCACATTGAATTAGGATATCAATCAAACCATAAGCATTTATTAAGCATCTACTATGTGATAGACACTTATCTAGATGCTGGTGATACAAAACAAAAAATATAATACAACAAAAAATACAATACAAAAAACCAAGTCATCAATACTCAGAAAAGGTTTACATTTCATTGGGGGAGAGAAAAAGCACATAGATAAATAGATACAACATAAATGTAAAGTGAATATTTACAATGTAATTAAATCTGAGGTAAGTTGGTAGGGAGGATCATTAAAAGACTTCATGTGGAAGATGATGCTTGAGATGAGACAAAGAAAAGAGGGGACTGAAATGGAAGTAAGGAGGGATTGCATTTCAGGTATGTGGAACGAGCAGTTCAAAGACAGAGACAGGAGATAAAGGGTCATAGATGAGGAATAGAGAGAAGGCCTATTTGAATGGATCACAGAGTGCAGGAGGGTGAGCAATATCTGGTGAAGCTGTAAAAATACTTTTGGGCAAGATTATAAAAAGTTTATTTAAAGGCCAAACAGAGGAGTTTATATTTAATCCTACTGGAAATAGGAAATTGATGGGAGTGAATGAATATGGGAATCATAAGGTCAGATATGTACTTAAAGAAAATTACTTTGGCTGTAGTGTCAAGGAGACCAATTAGGAAGGTTTTGCATTAATCTAATGAAAGATGCCAGAGCCCAAAACTATAGTGATAATTTAATGAATAGAGAGAAGGACTTGGGTGTAAGAGATGCAGTGAAGGGAGGAACATAAATATTTGGCAACTGATTGAATATATGAGGAGGAGAATGAAATGACAAGTATGATACCGAGGTTATGAACCTGGGAGATTAGAATGCTGGTGAGATCTTTTTTACCAATGTTTTCATAGAAGTTTAGAAGATTGGAACATTTGAAAGAAAGGAAATGAATTCAGTTTGGGGCATTTAAGTTTGAGAAATGTCCAGGACATCCAATTTAATATGACAAATATGTAACTGGTGATGTTACCAAACTGGTGATATTGCTAAAATTCAGGAGAGAGACTGTGGTAGATATGTGAGTGTGTGTGTACGTGCATGTATGTGAAAGGGAGAGACAGAGACAAAGACTGAGAGAGAGATTTACAAAGGTATACTGGGCAAATCTCTGGGAGTTGCTAAAATTATCAAGAGAGATATTGTATAGGAAGAGGAAAAAAAGGACACCTAGGTCAAAAACTTGGAGAACATCCATTGTTAGGTCATGTAATATGGATGATAAGCAAGCATAGTAGACTGTGGAAAAAGTGTTCATCTAGGAAGGAGGAATATAAGGAAAGTCTAGTGTCATAACAACCCAGAGAGGAGAGACTATTTAGGAGGAGAGGGTAGTCAACTGTATCAAATGAAGCAGGGTAGCTATCTATGCATTTTTGAAATTCAAATATACAAGCTATCATAGAATCACAGATCTGGAAAGAACTCTGGAGGTCATCAAGGTCACTTCCTACCCAATCACTGATATTATCTACATCCTTCAAGTGTGACTTAAAGACCTCTATTGATAACTCACTACTTTCTTTTTGTTTGTTTTTTTGCAGGGCAATGAGGGTTAAGTGACTTACCCAGGGTCACACAGCTAGTAAGTGTCAAGTGTCTGAGGTCAAATTTGAACTCAGGTCCTCCTAAATCCAGGGCTGGTGCTTTATCCACTGGGCTACCTAGATGCCCCAGAAAACTCACTACTTTCTGAAGCTCTAATTCTTTGGAAGATTTTCCTTACATCTATTGAAATCTTCCTCTCTGAAATTTCTACCTGGCTCTCAGACATCAGTTTGCCCAACTCCTTCATTTATTTGACTGAGGCTGAGAGAAATTGTGTCAAATAATATTTTTCACATACTATGGCAGAGCTGGGACTACAATACATTCACTAATGTGGTCTATCCTAATATTCTTTCTGCCTTTCTTTGCTTCCATACCTTCATCTATAAAAATTAGGATACTCTCTGTCCCTTCTATATTATAGGATCATAGAATTATTGTAAGCATTGTACAAAACAATATTCATGAAGGTACTTTGAGAAAGCAACTGGCTGCCAAAAACAGGTTTTTGTTGTTGTTGCTATTGTTCTTGTTGTTTTCCCCTCTTACACAACCTTTTTTCCCATTGCTTCCTTTATATTACAGGACAAGTTTCAATCAAATAGTGCAATGGAACTCTTACTCTCTGTGTATGATAAAAATTATACTTCACTGCTGGTAAAGTTCAATACTTCATTAGTAAAATTCTTTGAAAAGGCAACAAGCACACTGTGTTTTAACTTATTAAAGGAATGTTGTCTATTTTTTAACAATGCAATGATATCTTAGTTGATCATAAATGTTAAGCAAAAATTATTGTGGGAAAATTTTAGTAGAAAACTGAATATCTTTAAATTCTTAGGTTTATTCAATCTGGTTTTATTTCTAGTTATGTTGTCTGTCCATCTGGGTCTGAAAAATGACTATCCTACTTTTATATTCATATGGACTCCAGTAACTTTAGTGGAAGATGGATTTAGTGGAATGAGTAATTTGTAAAATATATCTTGCAGTCTTAGAAAAATGTATTTAACCAATGCCAGGCAGCTATTGAAACCTATTTGCCAGGGAAATGGAAGTCTTCACACCCCTCATTGCATTGTCACAGTTCAATTCAATACCCCCTCAGAGAAACATTTTGCAAGTAGCAGACATGTCCCCAAACTCTACTGTACCATCTGCAATAGCAGTTCCATGAACATGAGTGACTGCAAAGTCCATAATTGACATAATAACACAGGAAACTTTCTTTTACAAAGCACCATCCTCCTAATACTATTGTGTTTTGGTCATATTTTAATGCTAAAGAATTCAAAATAAATTCAAGATACTGTTTAACATTCTTACTTGGGGAGGTTACAGTTGGAGCATAGAAAGAAGTAATATAAGGGATACTAGGGACTGAAGACTGAAAGGGGGAAAAGTGACTCTGTGACTAAAGGAAACTATTCTAACATCACAGTGTATTACTTTTCTCCTTTGAAACAGCTTCAGATTCAGACTGTTTTGCTTTTTTTAATGACTTTGAACACAGAAGAAAGAGAGCAGTAGGGTTGCAAAAACAATATACCAGAAACAAATAAAAGTACAATGTATCGGGGGCAGCTAGGTGGCACAGTGGATAAAGCACCAGCCCTGGATTCAGGAGGACCTGAGTTCAAATCCGGCCTCAGACCATTGACACTTACTAGCTGTGTGACCCTGGGCAAGTCACTTAACCCCAATTGCCTCACCAAAAAAATAAAAAATAAAAATAGAAAAAGTATAATTTATCTAAGTGGAATTATTTTTAAAGCTTCCATGGCTTCTTTTTCTTTTCCAGTCATTTAATTAGGGTGAAGAGGATAATTGTTGATAATTCTTTACTCTTCCTATATATAGGGTCTTTAATCTAAGGATCTCTCAATGCTTCAGAAATATTAATTAAGCTTTATGACAGAACTGTGAAGTACAGTTTTGTGTCCCGGCTAAATAGATAGTAAGGAAACATAGAAGGCCTATGGCATACACTGTCCTACAGTGAAGGTTACTTTTGAAAAAGAGAAAAGAAGAAAAAAGTCCCAGAGCCTTCAAGTGGTACTGAGAGGTTCGCAAAGCAGAATTCAAAACTAGTGCTTGGAGGAATCTTGCAGAAGTTGGTATTCTCATAGTGACACATATACCCCCCCAAAAATCTCCTTAGACTTTCCCATTACACAAGAAAGACTGAACAAGGGAAGGCTCCAAGGTCACCCTATGAATCAGACATGTATTCGGGAAAAGAATTGTCTGCTTAACATGCTCAACAAGGACCTTTGATTTTATTCTCTAGAATTGTGTTTCTATCTCTCCTTTAGAAAACATTGTATGCTATGTGGCATCAATAAATTGGATATGTCTTACTGTCCGTACTAGGTTATAAGTTTATCAATAATATAATAGTAATAGTTCAAATTTACCTAAAACTTTACATCTTGCAAAGCATTTTCCTGACAACTTAGGGAGATAGGTAATACAAGTTTATTTTTTTACAGGTTTAGGAGTTGAGGGTCTGAGAGGTCATGGGATTTGCTGGCTGTCATACAACTAGTAAATGTCAAAGCCAAGACTGGAACTCAGGTTTTCTGCCTCTAGCATTCTTTCTGCATTTCCCTATAGTGTCCATCATAGTGACTTACATTCAACAAAAAGCTGAATAAATGTCTATTAAATTAATGTAGCTAAGCATTGTGCTACAACAAAAAGCATACTATAATGAACATTAGTGGAATTGGGTTCAAATTCTACCTTTCCTACTTTCTGATTTTATGAATTTGGGCAAGGCACTTAATCTGTCCGGGTCACAGTGATCTCATTTGCAAAATGAGGTAATTGAATTAGATGACATCTGACATTCCTTTCAGCTATAAGTTTCCTGAGACTCTGAATAAATAAACAAATGAATGGATGAATGAATAATGTTCACAGAAACAAAAAGGGGATTAACTAAGAAAAAGGTCAGTTGCTGTCTTTTAAGAGTGGTATTAGCTTTTCAGACCAATGAAGAGGTTTTACATAAACAGTGGTCTAGCTCCTTTAGGAATCTGAAATCATTAACCATAGATAACTAGCCTCTATCCCACATTTGTCTGCAGTCACAAAATGAAACTGAGGAATGGTGATACCTGTCCCAACTATGCATTTTCCAAAGGACTTTGTTACAACTTTATTTCAGGTATAAAACAGCTGAGCTAGACTGAGGTCACAAAGGACAAGCTATATTGACAAAGCTAGGGTCCACCTAAGCTTCTCCTTTTCTTTCTCCAATTTGCCACTATTCCTGGAAATCATTCAGGGACCCCAGAAGTACTAGAGAAGACAACACGTCTGCCTAAGGCATCATTTATTAAATGTCAGCTTCAATGCACTAAATGATACTCTAGTGACTTGAAATAGTTAATGTTCTTCCGAGAAATGAGCAAGTTACTCCCTCCTGACTGTTACGATCAGGCCCATTATGTTTTATTTGAAGGTTTGGCTTGCCTCTCTCTCCTAAAGGAAACTATCAGATCAACTTAGTGTGGTCTTTGGAATTTAATTCAGTTTAACTTTGCCTTTTCTTTACCAAAAACTTTTTCTTATACTGGTAGACATGTCTCACTACTGTTGTTGTTGTTGTTGTTGTTGTTGTTGCTGTTTGTCCTTCATTCTCAAAGAGGACCATGACATCAGGGTGATGTCATGACTTGCACTGAATTGGATTTAAGTGAGGGAGGGCTGTGCAAGGTCAACAACCTCACTCTCTCCTCCAGAGCCAAATGGGTCTAGTAGCATGATATAGATGGAGATGACCCCAGTTGTTTAGGGCAATTGGGGTTTAGTGACTTGCCTAGGGTCACATAGCCAGTAAGTGTCTGAGGTGAGATTTGAACTCAGGTCCTTCTGACTCTGGGGCCAGTGCTCTATCCACTGTGCCATCTAGCTGCCCCTAATGTCTCACTCTAAGACAAACTGGAATAACACTATCCAAATTTGCAAAAGTCACATTTGCTGAAAATTAACTTGATGAAATTTTACCTCTTTCAAATTCCTAGAATTCCTTTCTCAAGTGGACCTTTTGATTCAAAGAAATACTTATTAAACACCTACTATGTGCAGAGTCCTATGCTTAAAAGTGGGAAGATATGAAATATAGACAATTTTATTTAAAATAATCCCTGTCCAGATGGAGTATATAGTCTGATGGAGAGATGATATGTACATATTGAACTAAAATAAATAATAATAAATTCTGAGTACATTAATGAGGGCCAAAACAAGGTGTCATGTGAGGTCAGGAAATGAAGGTCATTAATAACAGGGACAACTGGGGAAAACTTTATGGAAGAGATGACATTTGAGTTACACCACCACCACCACCACAACAACAACAACCAGAAAGGATTATACCATTTATTAATTGTTTTTGGTTTTATTCTGTAATAAAATCTAGCAGGAAAAAAAAGAATATTACTCTATGTATTTCTATTGACTGTAACTATGAAAAGCCTAATTCTTGGGATAAATGAATCTATAACCAAGATAACACCATCCCCTAGGAGGCAGCTCACCCTAATTTCAGGTGAAGTATCAAGGAAGGGCAACTAGGTGGTACAATGGAGTCAGTGGAATCAGGAAGCACTGACTTCATATCTAGCCTCTGACACTTATGAGCTGTGTGACCCTGGGCAAGTCACTTAACCCTGATTGCCTCAGTCAGCTGTAAAATGAGCAAGGGAAAGAAATGGCAAATCACTCCAGCATCTTTTTCAAGGAAACCTTGAATGGAGTCATGAAGAGTCAGGCACAACTGACAAACAGCTGAACAAAATAAGGAAGGGAAGAAAATTTTATTTAGGAGTAAATGAAGATTTCTTAGGTGTCACAGTAAAGTAACAGCAAATGCTGCAACCATCTAATTTTTAAAAATAGATTTTAGTTTATTTTCAGCTATAAATTCTTTCTCCTTTCCCCCACCCAACCCATCAAGAATACAATAAATTCAACATCCATTACAGATATCAAGTTATGATAAACAAATTTCCACATTAATCATGTTCTAGTGGAGGAAAAGAAAGATAGAAAGGAGAAGGAAGGAAGAAAAGAAAAGAAAAGAAAAGAGGAAGGGAGGCAGTAAAAGAAATTTAGTCCAATTTGTACTCTGAGTCCATCAGTTTGTTTTTTTGTTTTGTTTTGTTTTCAGGAGGTAAATAACATTTTTCATCAGTTCTTTGGGATTGTAGTGGGTTATAGTGTTGATCAGAGTTTCTAAATCTTTCAGACTTGATTATCTTTATATTGCTCTTGCTGTGTAAATTGTACTCTTGGTGATGCTCACTTCACTTTGCACAGGTTCATGTTAAATCTTCCCAGGTTTTTCTAAAGCCATTCTCTTCATCATTTCTTATAGCACTTATTCCATGCTGCAATTATTTTAAGGGACTTTTCAAATGTTTCACAACATTGCTATCTCACTCATATATCATGGTTGATAGCCTGAAAATTTAGCCTAATGTTTGGTCTAAAATGTTTAAATTATCGAATTGATCTCATCTCTATGGGCCAAAAAAAAAAAGAAGAAAAAAAAAATAAGTGTTAGCAAAAGTTTAGGTTGGAAGAACTCAAGTGAATCTGTGTAACAGAGATGAGAACCAAGAATTCCACATAGACCCAGTAGATATTTATGGCATATTTGAAATTATTTTGGTACTAGTGTACCCTGGTCTGTCTTCCTCAACCCTAATCAGAGTTACAAATGTTTGAAACATGACATAGTAGGGAAGTAGTAACCAGGTAAATCTTGAGGATTGTAGCAGTTTAACTATGGTAGACTTTTTTTCTCATCAGCTTTCCATGTTTCAAGTTTGCCCTGATTGATGTAGATCTGGCTGGACAGTCATGGCCTTGTATGTTTTTTGTTGTTGTTGTTGTTGTTGTCTCTCTGGGGATCTTGCATTATTCACAGAGAGGTCTTGTGATGCTTGGTTTTCAGAAATCTGAGTATGTCAATAGGGGCAACTGCACAGTGATGATATGTCTGGAAGATTTGGCCTCAGAGTCCTGTATCTATCTGATCACTGAAGAAGACTGTTCAGCACCTGACATTCTCTTGACATCCCATGGCAGAGAGGTGAGAGTAAACAACACAATATAACTACATTGTGTATTTGTGAAATACCTATGGAATCACACAATATCAAAAAATACAGACATTATTCATTTTGTATATGACTCATTTCTTCTACTTTGCCATCTTTCTCCTACATAACTTACCTGTCTGTCTGATTCTCCCTCCTACACCTCCCTTTTGAGTAAGAATTGTATATAAACTTATTTTCAAAGTTGTTTAGAAAAATATAAAGTTTAAATTCCAAACAATGTAGCTTGGAAGAATACATTAAAGACACCAAACTGTCATTGCAAGTGTATGGGTTATATCAGTTTGAATGATTAATGTGAAAATATTGCAATTCATATTGCAAAACTAATGAGCAGTTTATAGCAAGCTGCTTGGATTATTAAGAATAGGGTGTACAAAATATAATAAAGCTCTGATTTAACATAAAACATCATTTTGCCAGTGGACCATGATTAAAAGGTCACTTTTTCTACTCCAAAAATCATCTAGAAAGCTTTCTTAAGGTGTTTTTGGTGACTTAAAGAAAATGGATGAACTACAAAGCACTCTGACTCCAGGGTAGAACAAAATTAAATTGGTTTCCACTAGGTTGACCACCATCGAGAAATTCAAACTTAACTCAAAAAGTAAGGGAGACAATTGAAGTCAGGTAATGTGGTTGCTGGGAGAGAAAGATGAATTTAGCCAAAGCGTTTTGAGTTTGCTGGTGAGAAGAGTAGTCAGATGCAGGAAGGCTAAATAAAAGTCTGCAATAATTCAGACAGGGGATGATTAAAGCATGGGAACAGGATAGAGATTATTGATTGGTTAGAGGGGGTTAATTTCCCTTGCTTCTCACTTACCTCACACAAATAAATCATTGCTTTCACCAATACATCTAAAGAAAATACTTCATTTTAAAAAAAGAAAACATTATTACCTGTGATTAAAGAATGTGGGGCATAAAAAAAGTTAAATGCTGCTGCATACTTGACTTTGTAGAGTTGGAGAGATAAACTTAGACCATTAATTATAAGCACCAACGATAATTCCCATACTGCCAGATCCTGCTGAGATTTCAAAAGCTGGGTTGTTTTTTTCTTCTATTGAAGAGTATTTGAGAGGGACCAACTCCCTAAGGGATTTAGAGATAGTATGAGATTTACCGAAGAAAGGTAGTTTGAATCAATACAATTTATTCAAAATGACTGTATTAAAAAGAAAAGGGTTTAAGATTCCTCATTGTTGGCATTTTGAAATCATTTATACCTGAGGAAGAATAAATAGTCTGTGACTAAATAGTAGAGACACCATAGGAGGGAGGAACCTGGCAGAAGTTCTGATCACACTACACCCCCATAATCTTTGATCCAGTAGGGGGTATATTTACATAGACAGACCTATCAGTTTTTAGAAGTTTCACCTCCACTATAGCTAGCATTTAACACCCAGTAGAAAGCTTCCATTTGGAAATAACAAGTAATCTTCACTCACACAAAGTTCTCTTTTTCCTTAATTCTAGATGGTTTAGCAAAGAAATATCAAACCTCCAATTCACAGATAGGGAAAATAAGGTACAAGCTTCTTTTATCCTTTTGACTATTCCTTAACCATTAGAGTTCTCAATTCAACATTTACTGAGAATCTACAGAGATCAAGGCACTAATGGGAATGCAAGAATAAATTAACCACAGGAATTTAGTTGGAAGGGATTCAGAAGCTATCTAGTCCAAGTACGTGGCACAGAACTTAGCACATAGTAGGAACTAGAATGCTTATTGATTAATTGGTATTTGGAGACAAAGCTGGTAATAGAATGATAGAAAAGAAATACTGTTATAGCACCATCATAATTATTTTCTTAAGTAGGACATAATGGTTCAGACAAAGAGTAGATCCCAAACTCCCCCTCCCCCAAAACCACATTTATTAAGTGTCTTCTTTGTTCCAGGCACTGGGAATACAAAGTAATGGAACAATACCTAATTTCAAGGGACTTTCATTCTAAACGGGGAAACAGTCACTAAACATACATTTATCAAGCACAATATGACAGGTATTGTAATATGCAATGGAGATACAATGAAATGCAACAATATGTTCTCTTCCCTCAAGGAGCTCACATTCTGATGGGAAGAAAAAAACACATAAAATGTATATAATAGCATAAACACAAAATTAGTGAAGAATACATATGTGTATAGACACAAAAAGTTTAGAGAATGACAAGAATGCGAGGTGGGCGGGGGAATTGCCTCGGCTGATTTGGAAGAATCTTCAGAGAACAATTAACCTAACTCATATATGAGCAAGAATCCTCTCTATAGCAAATATAGCACAAAGTAGTCAACTAGACTTTTCTAGTGAAAGAGAAGCAGTGTCAGGCCTAGAGTCCATCCTGGCTCAGACATTTACCAACTGGGTGACCTAGGCAAATCATTTAAACCCTGTCTCCTTTAGTTTCATTACCTTAGTTTTGATGAAGGTAATAATAACACCTATTTCAGAAGGTTGATGTGAGTACTAAATAAGATAATATTTGTAAAGGACTTTGCATAGTAAAGTACTAGCACATAGTGGGCAGTTAATAAATACTTGTTTCCCCAAAATTTGAACAAACCTATCATGTTCTATATACTCCCTCCCCAACTCCTACCACTTGCCCCATTGTTCTCCTCTCACCACTTACACATGGCCCCAAAGTTCACTTGTTTTGGGTTCTCTCCTTATTGGTGATCACTGCTCAATGCCTGTGAGGGGGGGATATTTGGGAGGGTGGAACTGGTAAAAAGAGGGAGATTAGTTCTCTTCACTGTCTTCTTTTTTTTTTTGAGGCAATAAGGGATAAGTGACTTGCCCAGGGTCACACAGTTAGTGTCAAGTGACTGAGGCCAGATTTGAACTCAGGTCCTCCTGAATCCAGGACTGGTGCTTTATCCACTGTGCCACCTAGCTGCCCCTTCACTGTCTTCTAGATCTTCAGTCTCTTCAGGACCTTAACTCTACCAATAAAGAGAGAGACCCAAATCAATAGGTTTTGTATTGTACATAGAATCAGATAAAGTTTAACAGGGATAAATGTAAAGCAGCTTCTAACATCAAAGACACAGGTGTGAAAGATGGCTAGATAGTAGGACATAGTGGTGGTAGTGATGTTGGTGCTGGTAATGGTGGTAGCAGTAGTAGCAGCAGCAGCAACTGCAGTAATTAGCCATTAATTGGCCTGTTAATGCTTGCTTTGCAAACATTCTCACTGAATCTTCACAACAACCCTATGAGTAGATGCTAGTATTATCCCCATTTTACAGATGAGGAAACTGAGGCCAAGTTTAAGTGACTTGTTTAAAATCATATTGCTATTACGTATCTAAGGCAAAATTTGAACTGAAGTCTTCCTGATTCCAGTCCCAGAGTTCAACTGTGTACCGAAATTATGGTGATGTTGGAGGTTATTGTTTTTATTGTTAGAACATCATTTTACAACAGTTTTTTTAAAAATATGTTATTAATTGATGACAAGGAAGTGTAGTAGAGGATAGAAAACTAGCTTTGAGTTCAAGAAAACTTGGGTTCAAGTCCCATCTATGATACATACTGACTATGTAACTCTGGGCAAGTCACTTAACTTTTGAGCACCCTAGATAATTCTCTCAGACTATTATGTTGAAAAATAGCTGCAGATTATCACTGGCAAAGGGTGTTTCATTATAGATGCTGCCTATACCAATATGAAAGAAGGAAGGAAGGAAGGAAGGAAGGAAGGAAGGAAGGAAGGAAGGAAGGAAGGAAGGAAGGAAGGAAGGAAGGAAGGAAGGAAGGAAGGAAGGAAAGAAAGAAGGGAGGGAGGGAGGGAGGGAGGGAGGGAGGGAGGAAGGAGAGAAGATAAAGAACAAAAAAAAAATGCTTAGTCAGTATTCTGAATCCATCAGTACTCTATCCTGAAATAGATAACATATTCATCAAATGTGGTGGGTATTTTGCTCAGACCTACTAAGCTATTCACAATTGATTCAAAATACATGTTCTTCAAGAAAAGAGAAATCACTGAAGTCATGGAAGAGTTGGAGAAACAGTAGTGCAAGTTTGCAGTCCAGAAAGCCTGAGTTCAAATTCTGCCTCTGGTAACACTGGGCAAGTCATTTAATCTTTTAAAGCATATGCTTCTGGCAACTCTAGGATAATTTCTATTAAACCCAGAAATGGCTGAGATCTGAATAGTTTCAAGCAAATATCCTTCAACATTCAGTTCACAAATAAATAGTAATGATTCACAAAGTGATTTAGGGTCCAAGAGTAAGTCCAATGTCAACTATAAGAGAAGGACAGACAAGAATTCCAGCCTAAGATTGAAAATCTTCTAAAAGAAGCTGGCACAGGAAGCTTTCATTCATATGTAGGAAATTATCTTTGTTTCTACATGAGTATTAATGTAGGCATACCAAAATTATTTGATTCATTGCTCTTACTTATTATATACCTAATCAAAGAGTAAAATACCCCCAGTAAAGAAGATGAAGACTCCAATTGATTATGATTTGGGGAAAATTATCTGAAATTAATATCCTGGAGGTTTATTGGTTTTTAGAAATGGATATATATTATTTCTGCGATAAAATTCATTCCATAAAATGGAAATGAGAGAGAGAGAGAGAGAGAGAGAGAGAGAGAGAGAGAGAGAGAGAGAGAGAGAGGGAGGGAGGGAGGGAGGGAGGGAGGGAGAGGGGTAGGTCTCATGGAAAAAATGTGGCACATGATATTTTGAAGGTGCTTTATAACCATTAATTTGTTATCTTTCACAACTCTCCTTTAAGATAGGGTATTATTGTTATAATTTAACAGATGGGGAAATTAAAGCATATGAATTGCACAAGGCTGATGTGTAAATGAGTGGAAAAACCAAGGTAAAAGTAATTGAGACTTTGTTCTATATTAATCTAAATTATTTGGTGGGGCGGGGGAGGGTGACTGAAGATAAAATCTGATCAGTTTTAGTCCTGGGGGAAATGTGGGGATTATAAAAAAGTACTAACTAAAAAAGTGTTTTGTTTAATATTTAGGTAACTCAAACTCAACATATCCAATAAAACCCATTTCTGTCAAGGGCACAACCAGTCTTTCATTCATTCAAGTTCACAACTTCAGTGTCATTTTCAATTCTTTACTCTCAATTACCCTGTCCAAATCTTGTCATTTTTATCTCCATAATACCTCTCACATCACTTTCTGTCAATTCTCACAGCCACAACCTAGTTCATATTCTCATCACTTCTCATCTTGACCACTGCAAAAGCACTCTTATTGGTCTCCTTGTTTCATATTTCTCCCTACTCTAATGCATCTCTACAAAGTTGTTGAAGCGATTTTCCAAAAGCTCAAACCCGAACATATCACATACCCCTCCATTACTAAAAATCCCCAGTGACTCTCTATTACACAAAAAGTCAAATAAGCTCTGTGTAATATTAAAAACTCCATACATTAAGTCTTTATCTAACTTAACAACCTTATTACAAATTATCCTCATCCACTTATATTTTGAGAATATGCAAAACTGGTTTCCTTATTTTCCTCATACATAGAAGTTCCATTTTTATATTTGCAATGGCTAATCTCCATGCCAGGAATCAACTCTTTCCTCATCTCTGTGCTATCTTAGAACCTCTAATTTCCATCAAGATTGGCTCTTATAGAACCTTTCTTGATTCCCCTTGCTCCTAGTATATTTCACCGTGTAAAACTATTTTTATTAGCCTGTCTGTGTACATGCCATATCTCCTCACCAACCTCCTCAGATTATATACTTGTCAGGACCAAAAACTATTTCATTCTTGTCTTTGTATTACAAGTTCCCATTCATATTATATCACATAGTGACTGTCTAATAAAGCCTTATTTGTTTATTGGATCATTGGGAAAGTAAACATAGAAATGTTGATAGAAATGGGGTTGGGAGAGACAGACAGAGAGTTAGTAGCATTCAGGTAGCCTAAGCCTTGCTCTTACTAAAATACCAGTCCATTTCCTTTTCTGATCTTATATTAACTTGATAACATCTGCTAAGCCATATTCTGTGGCTTAACAAGCCATGATATTAACATGCTATAACTCATATAAACTTATCATGAATCTTTCTATAGCTCTTTGGGTCACATTAAATATTGATTCTTTCAGGAGCATAATATTTTATTGTTTGAAACCAGCTTTTTTTTTTAAAGAATACTTAAAATTACTGAAAGTAATGCATGATTTCCAAATGCTACCCAAACCAAATATTTTCTATTAATTTTTTGACCCAACTCATTATCAGAGTACTTATATAAGATTTTTTTTTTTTTGCAGGGCAATGAGGGTTAAGTGACTTGCCTAGGGTCACACAGCTAGTAAGTGTCAAGTGTCTGAGGCCGGATTTGAACTCAGGTCCTCTGGAATCCAGGGCTGGCGCTTTATCCAGTGGGCCACCTAGCTTCCCTCTATAAGATTTTATAACATATATGTATGCATACATATATGCATGCATGTGTGTATATGTGCATTTATATGCATATATGTATTATACTTATAATGTGTATGTACATGTTTGTACATACACACATGAATGGAATAATTCAATAAGCTTCCTATCCAACTCACATATCATCATCTTGAAAATAAGCACTTTGCTGGGTTTTTTTTGTCCTTTATGAGTTGCAAGGTTGACCTCTGTAGAGTGATCATGGATCTTACTGAAGAATTCTACGGTATTTGAGGACTAACTGAAATCAATTAAATGTAATTCACAAAAAAGGTGCACCTGATTGACTTTACCATCTAAATGAATTTCTCTCCTTTTTTGGATTCCATGTAGAATATCCTTTTTAATATTGATAATCCAAAAATCATTGGATAATTAAATCTGTAGTTTTCTAAAAATAAATCTCACATTATTTTAATTATTTTTTAATCCACTGATGAAAAAACCCTTCTTTAAAGGGTTCCCTTTTAGGGGGCAGGTAGGTGGCATAGTAGATAGAGCACTGGCCCTGGATTCAGGAGGACCTGAGTTCAAATCCGGTCTCAGACACTTAACACTTACTAGCTGTGTGACCCTGGGAAATTCACTTTACCCCAATTACCTCACCAAAAAAAAAAAACCACAAAAATAAAGTAATAATATTTGACAAAAGAAGAAAAGATGCCTGTTGACTGCTTATATTTCTGTCTAGGGTACCCTTTACATATGTATAAATCACTGAAACGATTATTTTATACTGATGAAAAGATGAGTTTTTGAGTTAGCACTTGTTGATGTCTTCTCAGTGAGGATTTTCTTTTGTTTTATAATGATATAATTCAGGGGTTTTTGGTCTATTATTATATAATTTTCCTTTTGAGCAATCTTGAAAATCAATACTTCAATATCTTCAGATATATATAGCTTCTAACATAGATTTCTTCTGAATCTAATTGGGCAAGTCCAAGTGTTCTTTTCAATTTCATTTCATAAAGTATTGCTACCACGGTGGGTACTGAAGTCTAAATTGGGGTTCCACATTTATCTTTGAAGAGAAAAGGTTACAAAAACTACTAATGTTGTCACGTTTTGTCTATTTTTAGATTCCCCCCACCCCATTTTCATCCATAAATGTAGTAGGATGATTTGAATTCATTGAGTCTCCCACCAATTTTTTGTGGGTTCCTTTCCCCCTACAGTGTTTTCCATTAACTGCAAATCCACTGCTCTCTTTCTTATTCCATCCAGCAGCCAAAAATTAATGTGCATTTCATATATATCATGACTATTCATACCAGGTGGAAGCTTTGGCCCTACCTACTCATTCTGTGTTGTTATATGCAATGTGACCAATGAATAGGTAGAAGATGACTCTTACTAGGAAAAGAATCTGTTTCTTTTGCCATCCGTGTACTATCTCCAGCATAGTTCTTTCTTTCTTCTCCAGCAACTCTATTTGTGAGTTTGAGAGTCCTTTCCCTACATCAGCAGCAAGTTTAAATGTAGTTTTTCCCTTGGGGATTCCTGTCAGTTTTAACAGTTCATGAAGCAAGATGACTCCTTTCAATGAAACATTCTACTGTGGGAAGTGTGTTCATGACAAGCACAGCATGCATCTGTCAGGGACTCCACAAAACATCCCCACCTTCAAATCAAATCTCACTCTGGTGCAAACCTACTCTTTTTTTTTTTTTAGAATTTGATCTATTGCATAATTACATTCCTTGGGAGTAAGTAAAATTCCTTGTTGGACATTATGTAAAGAATTCTAGAATATTCTTTACCTAAGTGTCATGAGGACTGCAGATTCTGGTCTCATTTTATCCTTTCAAATGGAAATTATTGAACATTTGTTTTTTATTTCATTCTCTTCAGGCTTGCTCAATATATGAGTGCCAGAACCTGACAGTATGCTTTCTATGGACCACTTAAAAGCAAGTTTAATCTTTCTTCTAACCTGCATAATCAAAGCATTTTCCATGGTACATTGAAAAATAGTTTTCAAATGCCCAGTCAGTGACACTGAAATTTTTGGCACAAACCCCATTACAAGAAACAAAATGAGTTACATTTTTACTTTGACATTTTAGAACTAGATTAAGGTTGCTCAAGTTCAAATGCCCTTTTTGGACCCCTCTAAGCCATGCTACCCACCTCCATTAATAATAGTTATCCCATGTGTGAAGCATTATATTTTGCCCATTTTAGAATAAAAATATCCTAAGAAGCCTCTCAAAATATTACTGGCTTCATTTTCAGTATATCTATTATACCTCTTTTACTTTAATTTTATGTTTTCCCTGAAAAGGTGACTTTCTAGAATCTTAATTGTCCTAATGAAGTTAGCCGTCATTACACTGAACAAATGTGTAGGTACATGGTAACTAGGTCTTTTTAAGTATGTTTTGGGTTGAGTTTACCCAAATTAAAAGTTAAGACATCCCATTTACCCTAGTGATCTTTCTTTTCAGGATAATAGTTATTTTTTAAAATATATTTTTTATTTCATTAGACAGTTCCAGATTTTGGTGTTGCTATCGTTCAGTCCTTTGAGTGGTGTACAACTCTTCATGATCCTATTTGTGTTTTTCTTAGCTAAGATACTGGAGTGGTTTGGTATTTCCTACTCCAGTTCATTTTACAAATGAGAAGAATTGAGGAAAATATGCTTTAAGTGACTTGTTTAGGGTTACATAGCTAGTGCATGTCTGAGGCCAGATTTGAACTCAGGTTTTCCTGATTGTAGACCCAACACTCTATCTACTGTAGCACTTTGCTGTCCTTTCCCAATTACATGTAAAAATTTAAACATTCATAAACAAATAGAGTTCCAAATTATTCCCCTCCAGCATCCCTTAAGAAGGTGAGCAAAATTATATTGATCATACATGTGAAGCCATGATAAATTTATTTCCACATTAGCCATATCACAGAGAAAAAGAAAACAAGAAAAAAAAAGCAAAAATTTATGTTCCAATCTGCAGTCAGAGTTCATCAGTTCTCTCTCTGAAACTGGAAAGCGTTTTTCATCATGGATCTTTGATCATTGTCTTGATCAGAGTATCTAAGTCTTTCACAGTTAATCATCCTTCCAATATTGCTTTTATTGTGTACAGTGTTCTCCTAGTTCTGCTCACTTCATTTTACATATAAGTCTTTCCAGGATTTTCTGAAACTATACTGCCTGTCATTTCTTATAGTACAATAGAATTCCATCATAAAAAATATACCACAACTTGTTCAACCAATTGATGGGCATCTCCTTAATTTCCAATTCTTTGTCACCACAAAAAGAGCTGAAATAAATACTTTTGTAGAAACAGGTCCTTTTCTCTTTTCTATAATCTCTTTGGGATAAAGCCTAGTAATAGTATTGCTGGGTCAAAGGTTATGCATGGTTGAATTTCGTAGCCCTTTGAACAAAATTACAATTTTTTCCCTCAGAATGGTTGGACTAGTTCTCAATTTCACCAGCAATATGTTAGTGTCCCAATTTTTCTACATCCCCTTCAATATTTATTATTTTTCTTTTTTGTCATGTTAGGCAATATGATAGGGCATGGTTCTAAATTGTTCTCCAGAATGCTTAGATCATTTCACAACTTCCCCAGCAATGTATTCATGTTCCAATTTTCCCACAACTTCTCCAACATTTATCATTTTCCTTTTTTTGGCATATAAGCCAAGCTGATAGGTATGAGGGGGAATCTTAGAGTTGTTTTAATTTGCATTTCTCTAATCAATGGTGATTGATAGGGGGGAGCTAGGTGTGATGGTAGATAAAGCACCAGACCTGGATTCAGGAGTACCTGATTTCAAATCTGGCCTCAGACACTTGACACATACTAGCTGTGTGACCCTGGGCAAGTCACTTAACCCTCATTGCCCCCCCACACACATACACAAAATAGTGATTGGGAGCATTTTTTCACATGACATGATAGCCTTTATTTCTTCTTCCAAAAATTTCATGTTCATATCCTTTGATGATTTTCCAAATGGGGAATGGGTCTTATTTTTTATATATTTGACTTAGTTCTCTATACATTTGAGAAATGAGGCCTTTATCAGAATAACTTGCTATAAATTCCCCCTTTCCTCTTTTACTTTTAATTTTTTAGATTAATTTTGTTTGTATAAAACCTTTTTAAAAAATTTCATATAATTGAAACTATCCATTTTACTTCATATGATCCTCTCTATTTCTTGTATAGTCATATAAACTCTTCTCTTAATTCATCAATCTGACAGGTGCATTTTTCCATTCTCCCAGAATTTATTTATAATACCTACCTTTACATCTAAATCAATTATCCAATTTTGTTTATATTAAATTATAAATGTTTTGTACAAACAAAGCCAATTCAACCAGAATTAGAAGAAAAGGAGAAAGCTGGGGGTGACGGGAGGGAATTTTGTTTACCAGTTCCCTGTGAATAATCGCTGGGACCAAACGTCATAAGAATTTCTCCACTTAATGATGTCTACTACATACACACACACACACATGTATGTGTGTGTGTGTGTGTATATATATATATATATATATATATATATATATATATATATATATATATATATGTTTCTTTTGTTGGACTTCTAAACCATAGATTTCTTTATTGCTATTATTTCATTTTCTCTTCTGGTTGTCTCATAAGTATTGTTATAAGTATCATGTTGGGGCAGCTAGGTGGCACATTGGACAAAGCAGTGGCCCTGGATTCAGGAGGACCTGAGTTCAAATCCAGCCTCAGACACTTGACACTAGCTGTGTGACCCTGGGAAAGTAACCTAACCCTCATTGCCCCACCCCCCCCAAAAAGTATCATGTTTTAGATTTACCATTACTTTCTGTTACCATATAGTATTCATTCTTTTTTATTAGTGTCTTTCTTTACTAGCTTATTTATTCTGCGTCTCTATTACATTTTATAGAAAGTTTTCTCTTTTTAGTATAACTTTTTTCTCTTGTTTTTTGTTTTGATTTTTGCACCTCGTCATATACATTGATGTTCTAAAATGAGGAAGGGGAGCTGTGTTTGGACACAACAACCAACTAATCATTTTTCTAGAACCTTGCTCACATAGGGGTTCTACCATATCAAAATTTTGCATCTTTACCAATTAGTCAAAAGCATTTATTAAGCACCTACTATGCATAAGGTTAGCTAAACAATTAAGCACCTATTATGTGCTGGGCTAGGTACATGTTGGTTTTGCCCTGGGTGGGTAAACCTTCAAAGACCTTTATATTATTCAAAGCCTCATCTTAGTAAATCATGAATTCTTTCTTCAGGGCAGATAGTTGGAAAAATGGATAAGGGAATCAGACTGAATCAGGACAATCTGTGTTCAAAATCCTGCTTTAGAGAATTACTAGCTTTATGGTCCTAGGTAAGTCACTTAAACTCTCCCAGCATAAATTTCATTATGTATAAAATAGAGATATGATAGCCCCTCCCTCACAAGGTATTTGTGAGATGAAATTACATAAGTTATATAAAATATTGCGCAGATTTTTAAGTGCTACTTAAATGTTAGCTTTTGGTAGTTTCAGTATTAGAATTAGTATTAGTATTCAGAAACATACTTGAAATATCCTGGACATGAAAAACACCAAATGCCATCACAATGAATGAATTGGAATATCTTGACAAAGAGGAAATGACTGGTTACACATGTAGCAGTCTTTTCAGAATCAGCAGTTAGCATACAGACAGATTATTGTGTAGTTATAGCAAATAGCCAGAGTGAATACTACATAAAAATTACTGCTGAAATCACAGTAAGTTCTGGCAAGATGTCAACTAAAAAAGCAAAAGGAAATGGACAAAAGGAAAAAAAACATTAATTCAGATTACCATGATTTCTTACAGAAGTTTCATATTTTTCAACTATGCATAAATGGTTGCCACAAGAAGGTCTAAAGAGGCCAGAAATCACCCTAGCCAATTACAACTTAATCCTTTTGCCTAGTGAATGAATAAGTGAATGAACAATTGAATGAAGAAAGAAGAAATAGATAAAACATCACTGTATAGTTATGAGATTCCAGTTGCAATGTTAAATGCTATGGATACAAGTTTATATTCAAAGCATTGTAGAGGAGAATAACAGAAGAATAAGTATCACCTCAAAAGGCATCAAATAGTAGATGGAGATGAAAAAAAATTATGAGATTTAAATTACCAGATTATCATAAATAATAGATACTTCAAAGTATAAAGGAAGGCCATAATACCAAGGACCTTAAAAGTGAGGGAAAAGACTTTTACCTTGACTTTTACCTTAAATAATGACAGAATTTAGATTCTCAACCATTAGCTATACATTAATCACATCCTTTCCTCTTCTACTTATGTGCATTAACAAAGACTATCTGCCATACATGCAATATATTTCCTCCTCATCTTTATCTGCTAAAATCTTTCTTTTCTATAAAGATCTAGTTCTGGTACTCCTCCTCCATGAATCCTTCCTAGATATCCCCAGTCTTGCATTCAGGAACACTTGAAGTCAAGTCTTGCCTATGACACCTACTACCTTGTGTCTTGGACAAGTCACTTAGTCTCTTGGTGCCTTAGACAACTCTAACAATTTAAATTAGAAATCAGTTGTTAACCTGTTTTTGGTACAGCGAGTTTACACCCAGAGACTCCTAGGATTGGGGGAACCAGTTATGCTTGAAGAAATGTCTATGTAAGTTTACATCTTTGGATCGACAAGGCTTAGGTGCTTAGCTGTTTGTTGAGTTGGATTAAATTGAATCGAACAAAAAGGGAACATGATAAAAATCATATTTTGGAAACATACAGTAAAAAGCCATAAGCAGAATGGATTGACAAAAGGAGACACTGAAGACATTGAGATCAGCTAGGAAACTAAGTAATTAAGTCATGACTTAATACCTGAACCTGGAATCTATTGACATTTTTTATTAAGAAACAATAAATTGTGGTGACAGATTAGATGTAGGGAATAGAGGAGAGGGAAGAGCCAAAGATGAAGTGGTGAGACTAGGTGAATCCTACAGTTGATTTTACTTCTAAAAGCCTATGATTAGTTTTGCTTTTAGGCAAAGGGATGGGAGTCTATACTTATAAATAACACAAATGCAATCAGTACTCAATTATCTGTCCTAATAGAAGGGAGTGGTGGTGTAGAAAAACAGCAGCTGATGTTTTCCAGTAGCAGATTTAGCTTTTTAATTATGTTTAGCCTGGGATAATATTAAAATTAGTTTATATTCCCTAAACATATAGCAAGTAACTTAGTGGCATGGGGTAGGGGTAAGGATAGGCTATATAGAAATATGCTGGATTTAGGAAAAAGCCAACCCAAGATGACAAATGTGGCAAACTCAATCCATGAGGTGAGAAGTACTCATATAAACAAGTTACCTACATAAAGCTATACAAATATAGTCTGGTCTTAATCATGCCTTATGAATTCATGGCTTTTGGTTAATGTATCTATAATAATCTTTTTAAACTGATTAATTATGGTACTTAGAAACTTAGAAAAATTAGCTAGATAAAGTTTCTTAAATATCTGGTATATAAACAATTTCTGCCCAATGTATCTGCTCTACTTGTGATTTACCATTCTACAACAGAAAGGAAGTAATCATAGTTTAATGCATTACCTGGAGCCAGCACTGGTCATCATTTCTGATCTGTATTCTGTTATCCTTAGTGTTGTATCCATTTACATTATTGTAGTCATTGTGTATATCTGAATGAAATTCCCTTATTATTATTTAGGCATTTCTGTTGTGTCCAATTCATGACTCCATTTGGGGCTTTCTTGGGAAAAATACTGGAGTAGTTTGCCATTTCTTTTTCATTTTATAGATAAGGGAAACTGAGGCAAACAGGGTTACATGACTTGCCTATGGTCACATAACTAGTAAGTATCTGGGGACAGATTTGACTTCAAATCTTCCAGAATCCAGGCTCAACCCTCTACTGTACCACCTAGCAGCCCCAAAGTTCTCTTATAACAAACTTTTATTGTCCCAGATAACTACCACAAAAACCTTGAAAGACAATAGATATAGGATGACCCACAGGGGCTGGGAGGCACAAAATTAAGTGATGATCAAAATTGGTCTGAATACTATAAGCATTTACGTATTTGCTTTCATCTGTGATACTGTGGAATTGTTGGGAGACCAGAGAAAGACCCTATGATTTGAATCATTTAAAATGGAACTGAGACCAAGCACTCAGGGACAAACCAGAGAAAACAACCCTGCAGTGTCAGCCAGTGGCTGAATTGACCTTTCCCATCTCTTATGTATCTAATTCAGTGAAACAAAGGAGCAATTACTGAATATTTATACATGCTGCTCTTTCAAGGGGGCTGTCTCATGAGAACTCATACAGTCTGGGATCCTCTAAGTAATTCAACATAGCTTGACAGATTCTAGGGTGATAGTACCTACAACCTCCATAGAAATACACATGAACTTTCCCAAATTCCGTATCAGTTATGGTCCCAATAAGGAAAGCTATGTTTTTTGTTTTGTTTTGTTTTGGTTTGGTTTGGGTTTTTTTTCCTCCCTCTCTCCAGATGCTGGTTACTGCATGCTGTGAACAACTCTGTGTAAAACACTGGGGAGCTATTTAATGCATTGTGTGATGGCTTACAATGAGCTCATAAGAACAAAATGGTTTGATATTTTTAACTGATTTCATGGGTAAAGTCGCACTCCATGCCCCAAAGCCCAAATAATCAAGTCAGTCAAAAGTCCCAAACCAGTTTGTATATAAAGAGTCAAAGCATGAGCTTCTAGCAGGAGCTAATTTAGAGCCCTAAATCACCTAACTCATTGTAAGAATTTATGTTAATATGTATACAAACCATCTTGGATACAGATGCTACAATAAAAAAAGATATTGGTGTCCTAGGGCAGTGATTCCTAACTCTGGGATTGCAAAAACCTGAAGTATCTCCTATTAAATCCAATAAACACTTTTAAAGCACCTACTATGTGTCAGGCTCTGTGCTAAGTGTTGAGATACAATTAACAAAAGAAAGTTAGTCTTGGCCCTCAAAGACTTCACACTCTAAAGAAGGAGACAACACTTAGAAAGGCAGGGGGAGATGTTGGCACCACTGAGTATCTTGTTTCCTGGAGTTGGAACAAGACAAACATTTTCTGTAGTGGTTGCAGCAGCAGCAGCAGTACTGAACACTGTTCTCCCACATGTAGCGTGGAAGTGTCACTGTGTAACTCAAAGGGAAGCAGATTAAGGATCTCTTGCCTCTCCCCCCTCCCCCTTCCTTTCTCCTAGGGAGACTTTAATTCCTTCCAGGAGGGGCATCAGGGTTACTCTGGTCATTCTGCTCTCAAAGAGAAGGGGTACTGGACTAGAATTATATCTATGTATTCATTTAAATATCATTTCTCTAGGGAATATAATTTGCAGGTTCAAGCTAACTTCCAATTGCCATTTTATTAATGGAGGAAATGAGACCCCAAGCTTTATATCCAAGGCTTGACACTCTTCCCACCAAATTCCAGTTCCACAATGAACACACATAGTAGGTAATCAAGAAACCCATTTATCCAAGTTGGTAGCAAAAAAACAAAAATTAGAAAAAAATATTCATAGGAGAATATATGCCAGATAATTCAGAATGAAGAAATTCTCTTACTGGGAGTAAGGTAAGCTATGTGACCTCAGGCTATTTATTTAATCTCTGTTTTCCTTAGTTTCCTCATTTGTAAAATGGGTGTAAAAATAACCTTTACCTGCCAGAGTAGTTGTGAGGATCAAATGAGATTATAATTATAA
The DNA here is from genome assembly GCF_019393635.1 of Dromiciops gliroides. Taxonomy (NCBI): domain Eukaryota; kingdom Metazoa; phylum Chordata; class Mammalia; order Microbiotheria; family Microbiotheriidae; genus Dromiciops; species Dromiciops gliroides. Next base: position 563,354,329 of record NC_057861.1, on the reverse strand, counting down.
AAACTATAATGCACTTAATCCAGTATCTGACATACAGTAGACACTATATAAATGTTAGCTGTTAATTTTATACAATTCTGATTCAAGAGAGTTTGATTAGCAGTGTTTGATGACTCTCATAGAAGTGAGATATCTATTGTCTGAAGAGCAGGTATTTTTGGAGGGCTACAATCTTTTATACTGAGAAGCCAGATAAATGTCTTGAACCTTAGCAAATTGGACCAATCCAGTGTCAGAGATAATAATTTTCTTGCCATTTAGGGGAAAATAAATACAAAAATAGGAGCAAAAAAAAAAAACCAGGAAAAAAAACCCACTGTACTAGCCCATATGACAGGCTCTGATAGACATTTCTCCTGTTGCATTGTCGATTTCAATTTAACCTCTTCAAAGAACTCTCATAATTTGTCTCTGTTTTTCCCAGAACCTAACACGGTGCCTGGTATATAATAACTGCTTAATAAATGTTTAGTTTAATTAAATTTTTCTCAATATCATACTATTGATTATATCAATTTGGACTTTGCTTAACAGATGGTTTGCTATTTGTTGGGACCTTGTAAAACTAGCCAAAATGATAACAAATAAAAAATTATAAACCCAAATAAACATAAGACCTGGAAGTGACACAGGGCTTAGGATAAATCAGATAGAAGTGAGAAGCAAAACCAAAGATGACCAGATAACAGGACAGACATATTGATGAATCAAGGGACTATTAAAGTTTAGATTGACCAACTAGATATTGGGACAGACACACCTAAGAAATAAGGGGAGATCAAATTCTATAGCAGGAAAGTCAATTAGTCATGCACCTGACAGGAGCTGCGGGACAGAGATAATAACCCCAAAGGTCAAGACCATCATTTAAAAAAAATTCCCCTTAACTTTCAGGAATATGACAAGCATTCAAGCTTTTCCCACCCCACCCCAAAAGGGAACTTTCCAGTTTTCAAGTGGACACCCCATCTATCCTCTATAAAAGCTTTTGCCTTCCCTCTATTTGGGGAAGAGAATGTTTCTAATCCTTCTTCCCCAGGGGTGAAGTGTTTGACTTCCACTTTCTCTAGAGCCAAATAAAAGTCCATTTTAATTCTAATTGGTTTGTGTTTCAGAGTGTAATTCTTTATTGAGGAACATCTAAGAACCACCTCCTCTCCCCCATGACTAAAAAAATTCAACATGGCATTACGACACATGTGAAGGGAAAGGCAATAAAATGAAATGAAAATCCAAACTACAAAAAATGAGCTATCTTTCTACACAACAATGTCTGTCTTGCTTCTTTTCTTTCCAGTCTTGACTTTTGTTGTTGTTGTTGTTGGTAGGCCTAACAATTAACCTTAGTCAGGAAAGTTCTGCTTTTTCTTGCTTTTCTTTAGGGCCACTAGTAATCAGGTATTTGAAAGTACATTCCTCAGAGCAATTGACTGAAACTATTTACTTCCTGTCCTCACTATTGAACTCCATTGTTCTCTTTGCTGTGATGATGTTCTTTCGGTTCAATATTATTTGAGCTGTCCTAACCAAAAGCCATTCCTGCTTACCACTCAAAGACACTTAATCTCCCCTTCTCTCCCAATCCCTGGTTTGCAAACTAATCTTCCATTCAACCTAGAGAAGCAATGGAGGGGAGAGATCTCAGCATTTGTTGAACTCCATGGAATAGGTGCAATCCTTGGAGAGGAAGGAAAGTCTTTCCTTTTTGTGTACAATAGGCAAATTAACTGCTATGTAACCAAACCACCTTAGCCTCTCAGCAAGGATATATCTGATCCTGTTATAAATGATCCACCTTTCCCACCCATCCCCATTTCAGAAAAATGGAAATTTCAGAAGAGGTACTTGGTATAGACTTGGCATGTAATATATTTCAACACAGGTGTGGTTAGAATACAGATTGCTGCTAATTTAAATGCCTCTGTTATTTGCTCCTGAGAAATGCTTCTCTTGTCATCACTAGGGAGTACTCTGCTCTTCTAATATTATGCAAAACAAAATCTCAGTCAGGACAGAAAAAATCCATTATTAATTAGACATAAATTATTCCTAATCTACACACAATGCCTAATCCCTGGTTCACAGAAATGCAAATTGTGCTTCAGAAACAATATGTTAACAAGTCATTTTTTTTTTCCTGCAAGAGACAGGAGCTCAGTGTAAAATGCAGAATAAACCTTTCAAGCTCATTCCCAGGAAAATGTAGATTGAAGGTTACTCAGAAATACAAGGAAATGGCAAAGTCAAAACTGGGTGAACAAAATATTGTGCACAGTGAAACTGTTTTTTAGTCTATTAAGAGTGACCAGTATGAGCATTTTCTACCCATTATTTCTCTTTGAAATTCTCAGGAAGATCAAGAAGTATTATTGTTGTTCAATCATGCCAACTTAGCAAAGATACTGAAGTGTTACTCATGCTCATTTTACTGATGGGGAAACTGAGGCAAATAGCGTTAAGTGATTTGCTCAACGGCACCCAGCTAGCAAGTGTCTGAGGCCAGATTTAAATTTAGTTCTTCCTGACTCCAGGCCCAGTGCTTTATCCACAGCATCACCTAGCTGCCACAATTAAGAACAATAAAACCTATTTATTTATACTTATTTTATATATACTGATATGTTTCAAGATATTTCTTCCTATAGAATGTAAATTTTTAAGAAATAGACTTTATATCTTTATTTGTGTGCTATGAATATAGTAAAGTAGCTGGCATATAGGTGGCATACAAATGCTTGTGGATTGATTTATATTATCCATTATGGAGATGGATGTCTAATAGCTAGACAAGTAGATAGTTCAGTAGATTGTGGACTCAAGAAGATTTTAATTCAAATCTGACTTCAGACATTCAGTGGCTGTGTGACCATGGTGAAGTCACTTAACCAAAGTCAGATTCAGTTTCCTAATGTAGATTAGGGATGATAATAGCACCTACCTCACAGGGTTGTTGTGATGAAAAAATTAGATATTTCTAAAGTGTTTTGTAAACACTAAAGTGCTATATAAATTTTAGCTATTATCATCATTAGCTATTATCATCATTAGCTAACAGTTGCCCTTCTGACTTTTCTTCCATCTAATATAACAGAATATAATAGGCCTCTAAATAAATAACAAATCAAAAGTTTTGAGGAATCATGAACACCTTCCTCCTCAACACATGTGAAAAGAAATTTTGGTTTGAGCCTCACTATGGTCAATAAGGCAAACTGAGAAAAATAAGAGAAAGGAGTTTATTAGCACAATAAGGCAGTAAGTAGCTGTGGGCTGCTTTTTATGGAGAAGAATAAAGAAATTCCATATAAGGGCAAAAGTATTTTAATTGTTACACATACTATGAGGAGATGGTATTAGTGCCACCGTAGCTCCTTCCTCATTACAGTATTATAAGGGAGATGGGATTAGTATGCATACTAGCTGCACAGGAACTAGAAATCTATACAAGGTTTAAAATGGAGCCACTCAGACTGATTCAGCACAAGCAGCTGACTTTGCACACATAAACGCAGAGACTCATCAGAAAACAAACAAATGAAGTAATTCAGTTGCACCCCTAGTTCCTAGGTGTGTGAATATCTAAACCAGTTATGGCACATATTCTTGTACTAGTGAAGTTAAATGGGAAGGGAATAACTGCTTGTTAAGGAGTCCTTAGTGATGGGTAAGATTCAAGTTTAGTTTATAAAGTCTCAAAGCAAAGGGGCCACATTGTTCAGTTGTTTTCAAGCATATCTGACCCCATTTGGAGTTTTCTTGGCAAAGATACTAGAATGGTTTGCCATTTCCTTCTCTAGTTGATGATACATATGAGGAAACTGAGGCAAACAGGGTTAAGTGACTTGCCCAGGAAGACACAGCTAACAAGTGTCTGAGGCCAGATTTGAACTCAAGATGAGTATTCCTGACTCTAAGCTCTACCAACTGCACCACCTAGCTGTCCCAGTGGAACTTAAAAAAGTAAATAAAAACATTTTAGAAAGGTAGTTTTCCATTCTATTTTAAGCATCTCTAGAGAAAAAAAAAATCCTTGATGCTACATTCCAATGTTTTAAGGCCACTTTGGCATAATATTTATACATATTCATATCTATAAATCCACCCTTTTCTAATATAAGGCCATTTTTTTGTGTGTTTTATAACTCAGTAGGAGCAATTCATTCTGGGTTAAAACTGTTGTATTTAAGACCGCCTACACTTGGAGAGTGAAGCAGAAAACTAAGATAATTCACCAGTTCAGGCAAAAGTGGCCATTTGGCTCATGTTACCTGGAGGATGTCCCACTTTATGCCTCATGTATAGGAATAACCCTAAAGCTATGATCAGTGATAGTCAATAAACCTGACTTGGCAAGACCATTACTCAAAGCAGGTGATTTCCTTAAAAATGCAAAGCAGTTCTAGTACTTGAATAAAAGAATCTGACCTTGCAGATGTTAAGAGGGAGGAAATCTTAAGCAAGTCAAAACACAATAACCCCATTAAACCCATTAAAGATTTTCATCATTCTTCTCCTTCCTTATTAAGCATCCTAATTCTAATTCAGAGCAGTTGAAAGGAACCTATGGAAATCCTGTGACCCAAATATATCAATGAAATTCTGATGTATTTTCATGTTCACTTTCAAAGGTATTCTGTAATTTAACATAGTTCCTTTATCTAAGTACTTTTTAGAAATGATCAAGAAATCAATTTTGTTAACATATACGAGGTTGATTTTTTTTCAAAGTTACAGATGATAGCTCTCTCGTAAAATCACTAAAAACATTTATAACTTGAAGGTATTTTAACTAGAAAATTTTATGTCTAGCTGTGCAAAAAGGCAACAAAAGGGGAAACTCATCAATTTAAGAATAATCCTATGTCTGGCAAATGGCGCCATCCTTAAAAGTCAAATTATTGGCTATCTTTCTTTCAAACATCTACATTCCATTTATTTTCCTCATGGACAGGAATTTATTCAAAACGCCTCAAAAAGACAGGAGGATGCAGCCAAATCCAAAAGTTACAATATATTTGACTGGAGTCATCAGAGTCAGGAGGTAAGGACATCCCAGTCTATGCTTTCATAGCCCTGAAATAAAACAGGATTAATTTTTGTTATTTTTTAAATAAAAAATCAAGTTTTTTTTTTCTTCTCACAATTATGCCTACCCAGAAGGAAGGAAGGAAGGAAGGAAGGAAGGAAGGAAGGAAGGAAGGAAGGAAGGAAGGAAGGAAGGAAGGAAGGAAGGAAGGAAGGAAGGGAAGGAGGAAAGGAGGGAGGGAGGGAAAGATGGAAGGAAGGAGAGAGGGAGGGAGGGAGGATGGAAGAGGAGGAAGGAAGGTAAGAAGTAAAGAAAGTAACATTCTTAATCAGTCTTAATTATAGTTCATACAATATTTCCAAATTGTTTATTTTTATAGTAATGATGCTATAGTATAAATTGTGGTTCTGCTAACTTCAATTTGTATCAGTTTATAGAAATCTTGTAGAGAAATTGTCCTAAAAAGATCACAGAAATTGGGAAAGGACCCATATGTATAAAAATACTTAGAGTAGTTCTTTTTGTAGAGGCAAAAACAAACTAAAAATTAAAACAGTGCCCATTAGTTGGGGAGGTACTGAACAAATTATTGTATATGTATGGAATGGAATACTATTGTGCTTTAAGAAATATAAAAGGGAAGAGATAACCTAAAATGGTGGAATAAGGGGAGCATTTTTACTGAGTTTTCCCAATATTCCCATGTAAACAACTTTTTAAAAAATGTGTCATATTGAATTCTAAGTGACAAAACCATTGAAAAGTCAAAATGAGCCATTTTTCCAGCCCAGGAAAATTTATGTAGTTATGAAGAGTGATCTCCGGACACTGAGGTAGGGGCTGGCTAGGAAAGTGGTGAGATGCAAGGGACTCTAGTTGTTTGCTTTAGAGGTAGTGGCTATGGTGGCGGCAACAGTGGTTCCAGGTGTATTCACTGCCCAGAGACAGTAAAAGAATTGATGACCTACTCAGAAAAAGAATACAAGGTAGGTATATGCTGGCAGAGGGGCAAGATAGGTCATTATTTGGCGATTCCATTGCCCCAGTTCTAGCTGACAGCTTTCTATCATTGAGGAATACTTGCTGATGCAAGGGAATAGGGGCTCCCTATTTATTTGGACATAGTTCAAAGGTCTGGGGCAAGGAGGAAGACTAGTGGTCATAAGGAAATAGGAATCCAACCTGGGTAAAGTCTAGAGCATAGACCATAAAAACAGTGACCACACCTCTCTCCAGATCACACTACCTTAGAAGTGCCACAAATAGGGCAGCTAGGTGGCGCAGTGGATAAAGCACCGGCCCTGGATTCAGGAGTACCTGAGTTCAAATCCGGCCTCAGACACTTGACACTTACTAGCTGTGTGACCCTGGGCAAGTCACTTAACCCCAATTGCCTCACTAAAAAAAAAAACAAACAAACAAACAGAAGTGCCACAAATATAAAAGCCCCAGAACTAGTTGTGAAAATAGCATGGCCTGAAGTTCAGGACAATCACCAACTCCCTGCCCTAGAAGTAAAGAGAATCCAACAATAATATGAAGTCCAAAGTAAAGAAATAGGCTGGTAAATTTAGTAAACCACAACAACAACAAAACCCAACAACAACAAAGAACCTGAATATCTATGAGGAAAGCCTTAAATAAAAATGTAGATTTAACATAAGCAAAACAGAAATTGACAAAAAAGATTTTTTTTTTGGTGAGGCAATTGGAGTTAAGTGACTTGCCCAGGGTCACATAGCTAGTAAGTGTCAAGTGTCTGAGGCCAGATTTGAACTCAGGCTCTCCTGAATCCACTGTGCCGCCTAGCTGCCCCTCAAAAAAGATTTTAAAAAAGAAGAAAGCAATGATTTTAAAAATAAAATTAGAATGCTAGAGGAAAAATTGGGGAAAGAAAGTGCAATGCAAGAAAATTATGAAAAGAGAATCACCAACTTGGTAAAAATGGATTTTATAAAATTTCACTAAAGAAAATAATTCCTCAATAATTAGATTTTCTCAAGTGGAAATGAATGACTATATGAAACATAAAGAAACAATCAAGAAAAGTTTTTAAAAATTAAAAATAGAAAAATATGTAAAATGTAGAAAAACAAGTGACCTGGAAAACAGATGGAAGAGAAATAATTTAAAATTATTAAATGATCTGAAAGCCATGAAAAAAGACACTAGACATCATATTTCAATAAATTAAAAGGGAAAAATGCCAAGATATATTAGAATCAGAGAACAAAATTGAAATTGGAAGAATACACCCATCCCCTCATGAAAGGAATCCCCAAATAAAAATTCCCAGGAATATTGTAGCCAAATTCCAGAGCACCCAATGCAGGGAAAAATACCACAAGCAAACAGGAAGGAACAATTCAACTGCTGTGGATCCACAGTCAGGATAACACAAGATTTAGCAGCTACCATTATAAAAAGTGGGAGTCATAGAATATGATACTCTGGAAGGCAAAAGAGCTACCATTACAACCAAGCAAAGCTGAGTATAGTACTTCAAGTGAAAAATGGTTATTAAATGAAATAGAGGACTTCCAATTATTCCTGATGAAAAGATCTGAACTGAATACAACATTTTATATTTAAACATAAAAGTCAAGAGAAGCACAAAAAGTAAACATGAGGCTGAAAACACAAAGGACCAAACAAGGATAATTTTTTTTATACTCCTAGGTGGGAAGATCTTATATGTAAATACCCATGAACTTTATCATCTTTAGGACAGTTAGAAAGAGTTTACTTAGGAAGAAGGCATGGGTCTGGGTTTATTATACTGTCATGATCTCACAAGAAAAATGGAAATGTAAGAAAGAGGGATGTACTGAGATAAAGGGAAAATGAAAGTAAGAATGAAGACAATTATATCTCATAAGAGAGACACAAAAAGAAAAGTATTTATAATGGAGGGGGAAATAGGGGAAGTAGGTAACACTTGAGCCTCATTCTCATCTATACTGGTTCAAAGCAGAAAGAGTATTTATACAAACAGTTGTTCATACAAATTGAAGGGAAGGGGTAATAGAAAGTGGAGGTAGGGGAGAATGATAAGAGGGAGGACAGATTAATGGAGGCAATAATCAGAAGCAAAATAGACTTTTGAGTAGAGGACAGGGTAAAAGAAAAGAAAATGATAAATAGAAGAGAATAGGATGGAAGGATATGCATGGTTATCAATCATAACTGCATAAGGATGATATGAACAAATGCATAAAATGGAACATGATAGCATAATGGATTAGAAACCAAAAACTAATAACATGAAGAAATACACTTTAAATAGAAAGACATACATAGAGTTAAATTAAGGGGCCATAATAGAATCTATTGTGCTTCAACTGCCACAAAAGGAGGGTGGGGTGGACCAAGGATAGAAATCATGACTTCAGAAAAAGCAAAAGTAAAAATATCACTAATTTAAAAAGAGATTCAGGGAAACTTCATTTTGCCATAGAAAATGAATCAATATCAATGCTAAACATGCATGCACCAAATGACATAGCATCCAAATTATGGGGAAAAAAAATTAAATGGATTACACAAGGATGTTGTTTGTTTTTCATTTGTAAAGAGGACAAATCACATGATGAGTGATGTCTTGATTTGCACATAAATTGGATTTTTGAAGCAGTATTGCACAAAGTTATCAGTCTCACTCTTTCTATCAAGACAATGGATGATGTTTCATGATACTGTAAATGACCTTGAACATCTTTGATACCGAATGAAACTCTAAGCATTCCACAGCATTGACTTCAGTTTGTTTCACAGCCATCAGAATAAATTTTCCTCATCTGTCCATTATGCCAGACAAAGTCTTCACATGATTAGGGTAGACATCCCCCTGACTCACCAATAGAAATGAGCCCTATTGGTTACTCTTAATCTGGTTTAGCCCATCTGCCAAGTTAATCTAGTGGGATATGGCCATTGTGAAAGCTATGGTCTCTTGAAGCCACAGGTGAAAGCTGGTGAAGGTGGACACCAAAAGTTGAATGATAAGCCCTGAAAAGGTCTCAGCAAGCCCTTACACCACAGGTGCTATTCTTCTCAAAACCCCTATAAGAGAATCAGTTAGCACATTTGACTGTTAACTGAAAAATAGGTGGTTCAAGCCCACACAAGGATATATGTCTAAAAAGTATACAATATAGGTAGTAAAAATACCAGTAAGAGAACTTGAATTTATCTCTCTAAGACTTAAATAAATATAACCATAAACATAAGAAAAAAGTTAAGTAGTTCAACAGAATTTTAGGAAAATTAGAAATAATGGATCTCTGGATTAAATGGGAATAGAAAGGAATATACCTTTTACTCAGCTGTACTCAAAACCTTCACAAAAGTCTGCCATGTATCAAGGCACAACAAACAAATGCAGAAAAACAGAATTATTAAATGAAACCTTTACATATCATAATGCTATAAAGATTACATTGAATAAAGGTCCTTGGGGGGTGGAGCCAAGATGAGCTATCCCATTTCTCTCAGAAACAACCTTAAATTAAACCTCTAAAAGGATTCTGAAGCTACAGAACCTACAAAAAGGCAGAGTGAGGAGCAGCTAGGTGGAGCAGTGGATAGAGCACTGGCCCTGAAGTCAAGAGGACCTGAGTTCAAATCTGGCCTCAGACATTTAACACTTATTAGCTGTGTGATGCTAGGCAAGTCACTTAACCCCAATTGCCACACACACACACAGATACACACACACAGAGTGAAACAATCTTTCAGCTTAACATAACTTTGGGGAACTTCAGGAAAGGTCTGTCTTAAACTTTGGTAGAATGCAACTCAGCACAGACAGTGTCTAGGTAAGCCAGTGGGAAGATCTCAGCCACAGCACAGGTCAGGAACAGAGGTCTCTCGATATTGGCTCAGCAGGTTAATGGGACAACAGGTTGACTGTGAGGCCTCTGGCTTCAATGCAAAGGGCAAACTGCCAGTCAGGGAAACCCCACATACAACAGACTAGACTAGGCTGAGCCACTCCAGTGCAGTGAGCAAGCCATGAGCCCCAGTCAAGAAAGCCAGTGATGAGGCCCCTGGTCTTCAGCCCAAGAAGTCTAAGACAGTGCAACCTGTGCCTCACCAGCAGAGCTCAAGTTTAAAAGTCACAAAGTAAGATTAAAAATCAATAAAAATCAGAAAAGAACTCTGACTATAGAAAGCTACTATAGCAACAAGGAAGACCAAAACACACACTCAAAAGAGGACAACACTGTCAAAATGCCTACATGTGAAGTCTAAAAAGGGAATATGAATTGATCTCAAGACCAAAATGCCTTCTTGGAAGAGATCAAAAAGGATTTTAAAAATCTAGTAGGAGAGGCAAAAAAAAATTGAGAAAAATGAGAATTATGCAAGAGAATTATGAAAAAAACTGAAGAATAGAATTCCTTAAAAAAAAAAAGTTGACAAATGGGGAAAAAAAATCCAATGAAGAAATCAACTCCTTAAAAGGTAAATTGGGCAAATGGAAAAGGATGTACAAAAGCTAACTGAAGAAAATAATTCCTTAAAAATTAGAATTGAGGGTAAGGGGAGGGCAGCTAGGTGGCACAGTGGATAAAGCACTGGCCCTGGATACAGGAAGACCTGAGTTCAAATCTGGCCTCAGACACTTCACACTTATTAGCTGTGTGACCCTGGGCAAGCCATTTAACCCTCATTGCCCCACCAAAAAAATAGAATTGGACAGCTGGAAGCTACTGATTCCATGAGATGCCAGAAATCAGTCAAACAGTATCAAAAGAATGAAAAAAATAGAAGAAAAAGTGAAATATCTCATCAGAAAGACAAATGACCTAGAAGATAGATCTGGGAGAGATAATTTAAGAATTATTGTACTACCTGAAAGCTATGATTTTAAAAAAAGAATCTAAGCACCATATTCTAGGAAATTATCAAGGAGAACTGCCCTGATATGCTAGAAGCAGGGGATAAAAAAGTCATTGAAAGAATCCACTGATCACCTCCTGAAAGAGACCCCAAAAGGAAAAGCCCAAGAAATATTTTAGCCAAATTCCAGAGTTATTGTCAGGGAGAAAATACTGAAAGCAGCCAGAAAAATCTTAAATATAAAGAAACCAGAGTCAATATTACACAGGACTTATTAACCTCAACTTTAAAGGATCAGGACCTTGGAATATGATATTCTGGAAGGCAAAAGAGCTTGGATTACAACCAAGAATCAACTATCCAGAAAAACCATGCATAATCTTGAAGGAAGAAAGATGGATATTTAGAGAAATAGGGGACTTTCAAATTTTCCTGATGGAAAGACCAGAGATGAACAGAAAATTTTATCTTTAAATATAAGACTCAAGAGAAGCATAAAAAGGTAAACAGTTAAACAACAACACATTATTCAATAAAGTTAAACTGTTTATATCCCTATACAGGAAGATGATACTTGTACCTCTTGAGAACTGTTTCTCTATTAGGGAAGATAGAAGGCTTATACATAGACAGTGAGTGGATAGAAGTTGGTTTTGATGTAATGATATAAAAATTAAGGGATAAAAAAGATTTTACTGGTAAAAGAGAAAAGGGTGAGACAAAATAGGGTAAATTACATCACACAAAGAGGCACTTACACAAAAATTGACTATGTATAAGGGCATGAAAATCTCATAATGAAATGCAGAAAGGCAAAAATAATAAATGCAACTTTATAGATCATGATGCAATAAAAATTATGTGTAATAAAGGGCCATAGAAAGATAGACCAAAAATGAATTGGAAACTAAATAATCTCATCCTAAAAAAATGAGTGGGTCAAACAACAAATCATAGAAACATCAATAATTTCATTAAAGAGAATGACAATGAGACAACATACTAAAATATATGTTATGACCCCCAAACAGCAATAAAACAACCCCTGGAGCAGCAAAACCCACAAAAAAAAATTGGCTGAGATTATTTTCCAGCCACAGAGAGATTAGAAGGGACCATGCTGGGCTATGAATAGAGTCCAACTCCGTGATCACACCAACACAGATCCCAGGCACCCTGTGCCAGAGGAACTTACCCCTGAACCTCTGATTCAGATGCAGCACCGGCATCTTCTAGAACTGAGCTTGAAGTTGAGTGAGATGGCTGAACAGGTAGCCAGGGGGGAAAATACAGGGGTGTCTGAGGGACCTAAGGAGAAATTCAGCTATCCCACCCCTGCAGGGAACCAGGAAGAAATCTTGAGCAGCAGGAGGCCCTGGTCAAGGAGATCTGCAGGCTTGTAAGGGCTAAGAACCACCACAGCACACAAAGTTTGGCAGGCTGGTTAATTAGCAAGTTGGCTTGAGGTTATCTTTGGGCCAGAGAATAGGCCAGGCAAGAGAAAAACCTGCCTTCCCTCAAAACAAGCTTTGGACAGTGTATCTTGGAAGTAAGGCTCCACAGTAAGAGGGAGTTAAAAGTCAAGTAAAAGACAGCAAGATGAGCAAGCAAAGAAAGTTTAGAATAATAGAAAGTTTCTTTAGCAACAAGGAAGATCAAAGTGCACCCTCAGAAGAGGATAGCAACCTCAGGGCTCCTATATCCAAAGCTTCCAAGAAAAATTTGAATTGGTCTCAAACCATTGAAGCAATCAAAAGGGACTTTAAAGAGAAAGTAGGAGAGATAAAAGAAAGATTTAGAGAAGGGGAGGAAGGAATGGAAAGAGAAAAGAGAACAATGCGGGAGAGTCATGAGAAAAAATGTCAACAACTTGAAAAGCCAAATGGAAAAGGAGATACAAAAGCTCTCTGAAGAAAATAATTGCCTAAGAATTGGGATTAAACAAATGGAAGCTAGTGACTTTATGAGAAACCAAGACACAGTAAAGCAAATACAAATGAATAAAAGATAGAGGGCAATATGAAATATTTTCTTGGAAAAACAGCTGACTTGGAAAATTGATCCAGGAGAGATAACTTAAAAATCATTGGACTACCTAAAAACCATGACCAAAATAAGAGTTTAGACAGCATATTCCAAGAAATTGTCAGGGAAAATTGCCCTGGTTTTCTAGAAACAGAAGCTAAAATAGAAATTGAAAGAATCCACTGATTACCTCCTGAAAAAGATCCCAAAAAGAAAATCTCCAGGAATATTATAGCCAAATTCCGGATCTCCCAGGTCAAGGAGAAAACATTGCAAGCAGCTAGAAGAAAGAAATTCAAATACTGTGGAGCTACAGTAAATATAAAACAAGATCTAGAAGCATCTACATTAAAGGACCAGAGGGAATGGAATATGATTTTCCAGAGGGCAAAGGAATGGAACTACAGCCAAGAATCACCTACACTGCAAAACTGAGTATAATCTTTCAGAGGAAAAAATGGGACTTCAATGAAGAAGAGGACTTTCAGGCATTTGTGATGAAAAGAACTGAACTGAATGGAAAATTTGACTTTCAAAACGGTAAATGGGAAAAAGAAATCATGAGGGATATTAAAAGATTAAGCTGTTTACATTCCTACATGGAAAGATAATACATCAAACTCATAAGAACTTTCTCAATGTTAGGGTAACTGAAAGGAATATACTTACACAGAGGACACAGGTATGAACTGAATATGAAGGGATTATATCTGTAAAGCATTTATTTTTTGTTTATCTTTGTTTTTTATAGGGCAGGTAGGGTTGTGTGTCTTATGTCTGGGAACAGATTTGGACATGGGGCCTCCTGGGTCCAGGGCTGATACTTTGTCCACTGTGCCACCTAGCTAACCCATGATGACATCTTTAAGATAGGGGTGAAGGGTAGGAGGAATGCACTGGGGGAGGGGTAATGGGAGAGGTGGACTGGGGAGAGATAGCTCACATGAAGGAAACAAGTAAAAGCTTATGAAGGTGTTAAGGGCTAAAATTCTAGCTAAACTGTCTAAAATATCTAATGAGTGGTCGCCAATAAATTATAAGCTTTAGCAAGAGTTAGACTTTTAGGCATTTATTAAGGAGAATAAGAATTTGGTAAAGAGAGAAAAAGGCCTAGATTCCTATCTATTAAAGGGAGAGCGCATTTCTAGCTCCGCTCTCCACCAGAGTCCAAAGGCAAAAAAGTCTCAGACAGAGCGCTACTCTCTTACTTCTTCCTCCCACTACCCAACGTCACTTCCTGATGCCAAAGAAGACTCCTGGTCTTGCCCTCAAAGACCTTCACTTCATGGGCAGAACTCTTCTACAGTAAGTCTCCAGCAGGTGGCGTCATTCCAATCGTTACAAAGGGGAGGGGAAGGGGAGGAAGGAGTGGGGGAGTGAGTGGACCTTAGTATCATCATCAAAGAGGGAATAACATACATAATATATTTTGCCCTGAGGGAAAGTGGGAGGGGAAGGAGATAAGGGGGGGTGGAGAAAAAAGGAAGAAAGGAAGGACAGCTTGGGGGAGGGAGCAGTAAAAAGCAAAACACTTTCCGGGATGGTCTAGATGTTCTGCATAACTGCACATTGATGAATTATATTGAATTGATTTATTTCATAGGGAGGGTTGAGGAGGGAGGGAGGCAGAAAAATTTAGAGCACAGAATAATCTCAAAGACTTTAATATCATCAGAGTGGGCTCAAGTAGAGAATAACAAGCACACCCAATTGGGAGGAGTAATATATTTAAACAAACCTACAGGAAAGTATGAGGGGAAGAGGATAAGGAGGGAAGAATGAAAGAAGGGAGAGCAGAGCAAGGGAGGGGACAGTCAGAAGCAAAACACTTCTGAGAAGGAATAGGGTAAAAGAAGATAGAAAATAGAGTAAATATCATGGGAAGGGAATAGGATGGAGGGAAATAGTTATGATGATTGACTATAATGGCAAAACCATATGTTACCTACTCTGCTGGGCTATTGTGAAGAAAATTCTTTGACAAGTTTAAAGTATTATATAAAAGTTATGATGAACAGAATGCTACCAGAAAAACCTGGAAAGATCCACATGAACTGAAGCAGAGTGAAATATATTGTATAAACTTATAAAGGTTAAGCTTAAAAGGGAATTGGTGAAAAAACATACAAAGGAAGGTAGTCTAGTTTTACTACATCTAATACTATATGTTAAGTTGACAATCATCAAAACTATTTGGTACTGGATAAGAAATAGAGTCATAGATAAGTAGAACAGAAGACACACTAGTAAATGACTGTTGTAATAAACTGTTTAATAAACCCTAAAACTCTAACTTTTGGGATAAGAACTCACTTTGGACAAAAACTATGGGGAAAATGGGGGGGGGAGTATAGCAGTATAGCAGAAACTAGGCATAGACCAATATCTCATACCATATACCTAAATAAGTTCAAAATGGGTACATGACTTAGACATAAAAGGTGACAACATAGACAGATTGGGAGAGGATGGAATAGTTTACCTCTCAGATCAGTGGAGAGGGGAAGATTTTATGACCTACAAGGGATAAAGAACATCATGAAATACAAAATGGATACGTTTTATTTTTACATTAAATTAAAAATGTTTTGCAGAAACAAAACCAATGCAATCAAAATTAGAAGGAAACATTTTTTACAGTCAGTGTTTCTGATAAAGGTCTCTTTCTCAAATATATAGAGAGCTCAATCCAATTTATAAGAATACAAGCCATTTCCAAATTGAGAAATTGTCAAATGATATGAAAGGCAGTTTTCAAATGGAAAAATTGCTCTAAATCACCATTGATTAAAGGAATGAATATCAAAACTACTCCCACACATATAAGATTGGCTAATATGAAAAAAAAAGAAAAATTATAAACTTTAAAGAAGATGTGGGAGAACTGGAACACTAATGCATTGTTGGTGGAGTTGTAAAGAGATCCAACCATTCTAGAGAGCAATATGGAACTATGCTAAAAAACAGTGCATATCCTCTGGTCCAGCAATACTACTACTAGGTTCATATCCCAAAGAGATCATGAAAAGGGAAAAGTATGTACAAAAATTTTTATAGCAGTTCTTTTAGTGGTGGCTAAGAGTTGGAAACTGAGGAGATGCCCATCAACTGGGGAATGGCTGAACAAGTTGTGGCATATAAATGTAATGGAACACTATTGTGCTATAAGAAATGATGAGCTGGTGGATTTCAGAAGAACCTGGAAAGACTTATATGAACTGAGGCTGAGTGAAGTGAGCATAACATTGTACATAGTAATAGCAACATTGTTCAATGATCAGCTATTTAGCTCTTCTCAACAATTCAATGGTCCAATGCAATTCCAAAAGCTTCATAATGGAAAATGTTATTCACACCCAGAGAAAGAACTAGAGAGTGTGAATGCCGATTGAGGAATACTATTTTCCCTTTTTTTGTTTGTTTGTTTGGGGTTTTTTTGCTTTTCTAAATCTTTCTCATAGTTTTTCCCTTTTGTTCTGTTTTTTTCTTTCACAGTGTGACTAATGTGAAAATGTTTAACACAATTGTACTGTAAAACCAAAAATAAATATAGATTGACAATTAATTAGAAACTAAATAATCATTCTAAAGAATGAGTGGGTCAAGAACAAATCATAGAAGCAATCAATTAAAGACATTGAAGACAATGACAACAACAAGACAACATACCAAAATTTGTGGAATGCCACCAAAGAGGTACTTAGTGGAAGTAATATGACCTTTAATGCTCAATATGACTAAAAGAAAGAAAGAAGAGATTAATTAATCAGGCGTACAGTTAACAAAACTAGAAAAACAAATTAAAAATCCAATTAAGAATGAAAATGTAAGTCTATAAAATAAAAAAAGAGATGAATGAAGTTGAAAGTAACAAAAAATTGAACTGATAAATCAAACTAGGAGCTGATTTTAAAAATAAAATCAAAAAATGGTTAGTTTGATTTAAGAAAAACAAAACAAAAGAAAACCCAATTACCAATATCAAAAATTAAAAATGTGAATGTACCCCTAAAGTATTTTAAATTAAAGCAATTATTAAGAGCTATTTAGCCCATCTATATGCCAATAAAACTGACCATCTAAATGAAATATAGGAATATTTATAAAAACACAAATCATCCTGATTAACAGAAGATAAAATAAAATACTTAAACAACCCTATCTTATAAAAATAAATTTAGAGAGTAGAGCCAAGATGATGTAGTAAAGACATGAACTAATCTGAAAACTTCCAAAATCCCTCTTTGAAAAACTTTGAAATAATATTTTTGAATTGTGAATTGGCAGGAACTAACAAAAAAAGGTTGAGGCAAAACAATTTTCTAGTTCAAGACAATTTAGAAGGTCTGTCTCACCATGGTGGTGGTAAGCTCAGAGTGTAGTATAGTCAATGCCCCAGTAAACCAGGAGTGGGCTTTGGGAGAGGGAGGGAGGTCTGCATCGATGATGGCTTGGGGAGTTCCCAGCCACAAACAATAATGGGGTCAGACAACTAGTCAGAAGGAGATTGCCAAGTCAAGAATAAAATAACACAAGCAACCAGAAGGAAACAATTAAAATATCATGGAACTGGGGCATCTAGGTGGCACAGTGGATAAAGCACCAGCCCTGGATTCAGGAGGACCTGAGTTCAAATTCAGCCTCAGAAACTTGACACTTACTAGCTGTACGACCCTGGGCAAGTCACTTAACCCTCATTGCCCCACCAAAAAATAAATTAATAAATAAAATATCCTGGAACTGCAGTCAGGATAAATTACATTAAAGGATCAGAGGTCTTAGAATATGATATTCCAGAAGGCAAAGAAGATAGGATTGCAACCAAAAATAAGCTAATGAGCAAAACTGAGTATAATCCTTCAAGATAAAAAGTATAGTTAATGAAATAGAAGATTTAAAAGCATTCCTGATGAAAAGACCAGAGATCAATAGAAAAGTTGACTGTCAAATATAAAACTCTTGAGAACCATAAAAAAGGTAAACATAAAAAAAAAAAAAGAAATCTTAAGGGACGAAATAAGGTTAAACTTTTTTTAACATTTCT
Source organism: Dromiciops gliroides (assembly GCF_019393635.1). Classification (NCBI taxonomy): domain Eukaryota; kingdom Metazoa; phylum Chordata; class Mammalia; order Microbiotheria; family Microbiotheriidae; genus Dromiciops; species Dromiciops gliroides. The sequence continues at coordinate 563,336,390 of NC_057861.1, read as the reverse complement.
AGATGGGACAATGGTAATTTAAGTCCTCAAAACTTTATCATTATTAGGACAGTTAGGCATATATATAGACAGAGGGCACTGATGTGAATAAACCATGATGAGATGAATTCAAAAAATAAAATTAAGGGGTGAGAAAGATACCACTATTGGGAGAAGGACAAAGGGAAAGGAAAGTGAGGACAATTGTTCATATAAAAGAGCCATGAAAGAAAGTGCTTTTACATTTGTGAGATTTGAAATTGGATATTAGATCATAAATCTCCCCTACTTAACCTTTCCCTTAATTTATCTCCCAGACTAGTAAATGGAAGAAGCTTTTGGTTTTCTAGATAGACCTTTTATTGTTATGGTAGTCACAAGGTGATGTTGATTAGAAGGATAGGAAAGTAGAAACACAATACAAATCGTCAAGTGTAAGCTTAGTCTATATTCCTTATAAAAACTCACCAAAACCGAAGGCCACCTTTGGAGAGAGAGAGACCATCTGTGCAGCACAGTCAGGAGACCAGCAGAGCAGGAAAAAGTCCCACTTCCGTTCTCTCCTTGTCTTTTAAGCTCACACCCCGGAAGTCGAGTGCATAGCAGGCAGTCTGACGTGTGCAGCAGGTGGACTGGCGTGCGTAGCTCATGCCATTGGTCTCCTCCCCAAAAGGGTGGTCCTTAAGAAAAACTGGCGTCTTTCAGTTATCCTAACCGACTGTTAAAAAACTTTCATATTTTTTTTTACCACACATTGAAGGGGGAGATGTGGAGTTGGAGGTCAACACTTGAATAAACAAAACAAAATTCATCAGAATTGGCTCAAAGAAGGAAAAACATATACACTCACTTGAGTATAGAGACCTCTTTTTCCTTACAAGAAAAGGGGTAAGGGGTTGATAAGATGGAGGGCAGATTAAAGGAAGGAGTGGCTAGAAGCAAAACAGATGTTTGAAAAGATACAAGTTAAAAAGATAGAAGTATAAACTGGAAAAAAAATAGGAAAGAAGGAAATACACAGTTAATAATCATAACTGTGAATGTGGATAGGATGAACTCACCCATAAAAGGAAAGTGGATAGTAGAATGGATTAAAAGTATAAATCTGACAATATGTTGTTTACAACAAACACACTTGAAATAGAGTCACCTGGAGAGTGCACTAAGCCAATTTATCTATTTCGTGGTAAACCAATCAAACTATCAAAGAATTGCTTTATACAGCTAGAAAACATAATAAATTCCATCAAGGAACAACAGGTCAAGAATTTTAAGAAAAACAATGAAGAAAAAGAAAGGGAGAAAGAAATAAGTTAACCAAGCAGTACCAGATTCCAAACTATATTATTAAGTAGTAATCATCAAAATAATCTAGTACTCGATCAGAAATAGATTGGTTTATCAAAGAAATAGATTATTTACAAAATGTATAGAAGTAAATAGTCACAGTTACCTAATGTTTAATAAGCCCAAAGATCTAAGCTATTATGGCAAGCGCTCACTATTTAACAAAAATTGCTGGGAAGTCTTGAAAGAAGTCTGATAAAAACTAGGCATAGGCCAACATTTCATATGGTATAATAAGATAAGCTCAAAATGGGCATAAGATTTACACATAAGGGGTGATACCATAAAGAAACTATGGGAGGGTGGAAAAAATTACCACCTATAACTATGGATAAGGGAAGAATTCATGAACAAACAAGAGATAGAAAAGATTGTGGTTTGTAAAATGGATAAATTTGATTACACGGTATTAACAAAGTTCTGCACAAACAAAATTGATACAGCCAAAATTCAAAGGAAAGCAGGAAACTGTGTGTGTGTGTGTGTGTGTGTGTGTGTGTGTGTGTGTATGTATGTGTATTGGGGGAGAGGATTTTACAGCAAATTTATCTGAAAAAACCCTCATTTTTCAAATATATACATAACTGAGTAAAATTAATAAATGCCATTCTCCATTTGAAAACTGGTCAAAAGATAAAAGCAGGCACTTTAAAACCTAGTTATATAAAAAAAATACTTTTTGTCACTATTCATTAGAAAAATGAAAATTAAAACAACTCTGAGGTACTCCCTCACACCCATCAGATTGGCTAACATGACAAAAAAGGAAAATGACAAATTCTAGAAAAGATGTGAGAAAAAAAGGTATACCAATATACTGTTGGAGAAGTTAGAAACTATTCTAACCATTCTGTGGACAATTTGGAAATATGCCCAAAGGGCTATTAAATTGTCTATACCCTTTGACCCACCAATACTATTAGTTGGTCTGCATCCAAAAGAGATAAAGGAAAAGGACCTTTATGCACAAACACATTTATAGCAACTCTTTTTGTCATAGTAATCAATTAGATTGGGGAAATGCTCAACAATTTGGGAATGGCTAAACAAATTGTGGTATGCGATAATGATGGAATATTATTGTGCTCAAAGACATCATGACCAGGATTCATATGTCTCAGAAGACTTATATGAACTGATACAAAGTGAAGTGAACAGAACCAAAAAGACAGAACTATTGCTATGATAATCAGCTGTGAAAGACTTAATTATCCTGATAAATACAATGATCCAGGAAAATGCCAAAGAATTCATGAAGAAAAATGATATCCACCTCCAGAAAGAGAACTGATGAACTCTAAATACAGATAGAAGCATTTTTTTTCTTTTTATTTGATTTTCTTTTTTTGTTTGTTTGCAACATGGCTAATGTGAACATATGTTTTGCATGATTTCACATATATAATGGGCATTAAATTTCTTGTCTTCTCAATGAGTGAGGGAGGCAGTGAGGTACAGGCAGTATATGGAACTGAAAATATATATATATATATATATTTTTTTTTTAGTGAGGCAATTGGGGTTAAGTGACTTGCCCAGGGTCACACAGCTAGTAAGTGTTAAGTGTCTGAGGTCGGATTTGAACTCAGGTACTCCTGACTCCAGGGCCGGTGCTCTATCCACTGCGCCACCTAGCTGCCCCCTGAAAATATTTTTTAAAAAGGATTTTACTGACCTTGGGTCAATCATTCTTTATTGGCTGGACTCACTCGGAAGAAAATCCTATCTCTAAAAAGGAAAGTATGAACTAGATATCTAGAGGTAGAAAAAAGGAGCAAGAACTTCCTGGAAAACAGAGGATTCCACCAGTGCTCACAGCTGGGGAGTAAAGATCCTATTGGGATCTGAGACCAATTGGCTCAAGAACAGTCATTTTCCACAGATGGGTGTCTGCACCCTTCCTACTTTCATGCTAACCACATCCTCTCATCATTAATTTTGTTAAAATACCAATCAGAGAAAGCAATTCTTTTTATCATTGAATTACCACATGCAAAAAAAGTGAACCCAACACAATCTGTCACTCTGATGTGTCTTAAATTGCTACAAAATAGAAAGGATAGAATATATCAAAAGCAATTGACATATCAGCCTCACATATAAGATAAACATATGCAGACACTTTGAGGCGGGAATGAATATCACAGCAAAAGTATAGACTGATCAGCTTTATAGCATATTTTATACATTGCTTGTTTGTCAAAATGCATACCTATTGATTATTCCCTAGTCTTGATGCACATGGGTTAGGGAGTGGATTTTATTTTAAAGGAATGTTCTTGGCATAATAATTTTCCTATTTGTATCTGTATCCACACAGTAAAAAAAAATCTTTTTTTAAAATAAGAATATATTTCAATACCTGCCCCCTTCCTTTCCTACATAATACAATTCAAACTAGTCTCCACATTCTCCAGTGACTCAGAAATAGATTTTGCTTCAAATGACCATGGTATTAGTCTCATGTCTACCTCTTACCAGCTATGTGACCTTGGGCAAGTATTTTCACCTCTCTCTCTCTCAGTTTTCTCATCTATTAAATGGAGGTGATATCTCACCTATCACAAAGACATGTAAGAACTAAATAAAATGCATGTAAAGTGTTTTGTAACCACAAAGTGCTATTTAGATTAAAGTTTTCTTATGGTTGTTAAGATTACTATTAACAGAAGAATAATAGTCCCACAAACATTTATTGAGCACCTAATATGGATATTAAATTGATGTAGCCACTGTGGCTAAACATATCATGTGCATTCTAGCGTCTGTTCCTTTGCTCAGAACTTACTTTTATTGACCTCTTCAACAAAGAATTTATTTTTTTCTTTGACTCTGTCCACAAAATATCCATCTTTCAGAGCCCACTCAGCTCAAGTTCATCTCTTTTCACTGAACTATATAGGAACATGAAGTAATTAGATGATCCCCAACCAAATTCTGCAATTCTATGTATTAATTCTTTCATGACGTCTTCCCTGATAATCAGAGATCACAGTAATTGTTCCTTCCTCTAATATTTATCTAATGAAGATTAATCAGAAAAGCTCCCCCCCATCCCATATGAAGAACATATATTTGCTCTGATAGGGTACGAACATTTGCACTGGTAGTTTGTTAAAAGGACAAAGATAACCCATGATTAGCTTGCTTGGGTTTGCCTCCAAGATCATTTGTTGTTTGAAACCTTAGGGATATGAACTCTTATGAGAAGAGCTATCTCTTTACATAGCTTATAAAGGTAAACCAACAAACCTCTTCTTAAGTCTGACAGGGGCTCCCACCTTGTGGGAGGATTTAGGATTTACTATAATGATGGAGGGTGAAAAATTTTGACACAGAGAAAGAAGTGATGGACCCCTGAACTTTGAAACTAAGAGGCAAAAGGTGTTTTTTTGTTTAAAAAAAGGAAAATCTTGGTCCTTTCCAGTTTCTTTTGCTTCAAGGATTGATTATTTGGAATGAGAGATGGCATCAATATAGAGTTTATCTATTAAAGGGAAGAAAAAAAAGAGAGTAGCTGTTCTCAAGGTTTTTTGATAAAGGATATTGAAACAGCTGTTTCTTGACATGCTTTAAAAAAGGAGCTCTCTGCTGCTTCCTCAAACTTGCCAACTTAATAACCAATACCTAATTCTGCTGATTCATGTGGACATAAATAATAGAACAAGTCTAGGAACCAAGAAGAACAAATATTACTAGGGATTATGAAGTTTGGGACAAGAAACTAGATGTTTGAGAGATTCAGGTCATGTTTTCATTACTATTGACATTAGAGGCTTCAGAAGAAGATGGATTTGAAGTTAAACTGTTGGTTAAAATTATATAATCTGAATCCTTGGTTAAACATAAATGGATCTTTGTCCAGGGATAGAGTGTACCTAAAAATAATTGTGTGTGAGGGTGTTTGTACACACACACATGCTCAAAAACTCAAATGAATTTGTCAATTAATCAGTTTTTCTCTAGGGATATATATGGAATCCCATTCATGTCTGCCCATGTAGTGAGACTCTTGTCCATTGGTGTTTTCCCTGCCAAAGATTTTCACACTGTAAAGATGGAACAAAAATCATAGAGTGTTGAAACCCAACATTAATGACGTGATAGTAGAGGACCTAGCTTCCCTTAAATGAATTCAAGCACCAGTCCAGGATGAACTTCTGTTTTGTGAAGTTGTTTTCAGTTGTGTCTGACTTTTGGTGACCTCATTTGGGGTTTTCTTGGCAAAGATACTGAAGTGGTTTGCCATTTCCTTCTCCAGCTATCTTTACAAATAAGGTCATGTGACTTGCTCAGGGTCACACAGATCCTAAGTGTCTGAGGCCATATTTGAACTCAGGAAGATGAGTCTTCCTGACCTCAGACCGAGTACTCTATCCACTGCACCACCTAGCTGCCTGGTCATACTCGATTAACTGAAGGGTGTAGTTCTGAGTCATTTAAACTGAGTTTTTGAAAGATCATGGTAAAAGAGACAAGAGATGAGCAAATGTCCCAATTTTCAATAAAGGGAAGAAAATAGAGTCTGGAATCTATAATGGAGGACTTGAGTTCAATTCTTGTCAAAAAACTAGCAAAATATTCAAGGGATAGTTTTCTTCTGCAATTAGCTCTCTGTGGAAATTTCATTATCTCTTAGACAAAATCCAAATGCACTTTTGACATTTTTTAGACATGACACTCCATCTCTGAATTTTTGCATAGGCCATGCACCACCCAGGAAATACAGTTTCTCCTTATTTCCATCCATATTCTTAGAATCCTTAGTTTTCTTTTAAGCTCAGATCCGGTTGACACCTCCTACCATACCATCCCCCTTCAACTGTTAGTGCCTTTTCCCACACCCCAAATTTATCCAGGATGTATTTTGCATGTTACTTGTATGTCTGTATTTATTGATATTTGTCCATGAAAGCACCTACACAATGCCTAGCACATAGCAGGCACTATATAAATGCTTATTTACACACACACACACACACACTCTCACACACCATCTTTTTGCTTTTGTATCACTAGTACTAAATACGGAGAGATAAGAATAAGGGTCTCTGATTTCATAGAGACAGGAAAAACTCCCAGGTGAGAAAATACCCTTTGTAATTGCAGATCAGCACATTTTCTGCACTTTATAGCTTTGGACAATTATCTAGAGCATTGAAAAATGAAATGACTCATCCGGGGTCACACTGCCAATATATGTCAGAGTTAAGACTTGAACCCATGTCTTTTGAGGAGCTTGAAGGTCAAAAAGATATCTACTATGATACATTATCTGTCTGATACATATTAGTCATCAATAGGAAACACACCAGATGGAAAGTCAAGGAATAGTACCAGAAAACCATCCCAACCCCTCAGGGTTATCCCTAGAACCTTGAGGGAGTAGTAGTAATTATCCTCTGGGCATCTAGCCTGTAATACAAGAACTGAGGAAGTAACTCCAAAGAACATACTACATGAGAATTACTACAAAGAATTGAAAATTAATGTCACATAGATGACAGTGGGTTGGTACATAGTAAATGTGGTTAGGCTGTGTTATAGAATCAATGCTGAACTTTAAAAAAGGAGCAAAAATTAGGAAAATATGTGAGAATATGGGAAGGAGATAAGCATGAGAAATGAGAACTGAATAGCACTCTGCTAGTATCTTCCCAAAATCAGAATAAAGTAAGAAAGGGCTCAAGTGTGTTGGGTAGAACTTTATAGCAAAATATGATAGTCAGATATGTATGATTTGTGATCAGTATTATTGAAGTCAGCATTCAAAATGATGAGGTTTTATATTCATTTGAGTATTCCCATAGTACTTCCTTGGTACACAAAAATACTGATTTTTTGTGCAGTCTGACAGGCTTTCTTAATATTTGATTTACTCATACTGTCTGTTCCAGATATATACATTAATTTACAAGTGCTCTTAACTTAATCTACCTGCCTCTCATGTCACTTGTGTTAATGATCAATTCTTATGGAGGTTATATCAAATGGAAAGAAAAATTCTGGATTTGGAGTCACAGTACCTAGGTTTGTGTCCCAAACTTGTCACTTAATATACGTGTGACCTTAATATCATGTGACAGTTACTTAACTTCTGTCAACCTCAATTTTCACATCTGTAAAATGAGAATTCACAATACTTGCATCACTCAAAAGTCTAATGTGAATTTCAAATGATATTGTTGAAAGCAAAAGCACTTTGTAAGTGAAACATGCTATTAAAATGTATTTCTACCTACATATGTTTCATCCATCCCTTCACTATATATAGCATGTATTTCAGGTTCTGAGATCTTCCCTAACCAATGATTGTGTCTTTTTCATGACTTCAAATCTGCAATCTTGTCTGTCCCATCACAAACCTGAGTATAAGGAAAATGTATCCACCTAACATGTATGCCAAACTAAACATAGTCTGTCCTTTCTATACTCTTAGTTTCCTAGTATAGTCTCCTACATGGTAACAAATGGAGAAACAAAATGAATGTAATGTCACATATGATTGGATTGCAGGGAGAAGTGAGAAACCTACCAAAACCCAAAGCAAGGGATTTATTTTCTATCATTACCTATTCCTGCTCATTCATTAATGCTACTCCAATTCATTTTCTTTTTTTTTTCTTTTTCTTTTTTTTTTTGCGGGGCAATGGGGGTTAAGTGACTTTCCCAGGGTCACACAGCTAGTATGTGTCAAGTGTCTGAGGCCGGATTTGAACTCAGGTCCTCCTGAATCCAGGGCAAGTGCTTTATCCACTGTGCCACCTAGCTGCCCCCCTCCAATTCATTTTCAATGGTTAAAATTCACCTGGTATTCGTAATATGCTCAGAACCAGATCTAAATTGATTGTTCATTCCTTTAATTTTTAATTGAGATTTTAAAACTAACATTCAACAACCCACTTAACAATGCTCACATAACTAGACATAACAGCACATAGTGAAAACTGCAGTTTTACCATATCAACATTATGTAACTTTGAAGAGAATACCGTATAGCACTTCTGTAAGGAATCACTCTCACCTCTTCTATATTCCCATTAGAAAGCCTACTTCACAGTAGGTAGTAAGTATATTCTCTGGAATGAAATAGTTGCTAGTTTTCCAGGAAGGAAATATATAGCACAGTGAGAACTCTAGTAATGCAGCCTGTAGTGTGCAAATATATTTTGGTCAACACCATATGTTTAGCTGTACTAAGCAAGATAGTTGGCTATTATTGCAGCAATTATGTAGTCTAGAGATTCATATTAGTGATTCCCAACAACAGCATAGTCACTTAGACAAAAGGACAACATATATCATGGGATAGCTAGTATAAGAAACTGGTTCCTTTTGGGTTATGTTCTCTATATTGAATGCAATAAAGCATTCATTGCCCTTATGCTAAATGAATGGAAATTTTATGAACTTCAACATCCTAACCCCAAAATTTCACCCTCAGCATTGCATAGCAATGATCTAATTGACCTGCTGGAAATAAATTGGTTTCTGAATTTAATAGTGCATAGCATATAAACATTGATGTTTCTAATTCAAAGGCCAATCTACGCAAATGCATTTGACATTTCTGTTTGCTAATATTTTCAAAGGCGTCTTACCATATTTACTAAATGGTTCATCAAGGTAGCATCCTGTCAAACTAAAGAGCAGATTGCTCATTCTACTCAGATCTAGAAAAAGTAAGCAATCTTTGGAGGGTTTTTCTACAGATTCAAATTCCTTCCACTATAAATTCTGCAGTTTACAGATCAATGTAAGAAGCAACGTAGTGTAGTGGATAGAGAATTAACATTGAAGTCAGGAAAATATAAGTTCTAGTCTCACCTCTGACACATACTGGCTATGTGACACTGAGAATGTCACCTAACCTCTCAATTCTCTAGGCAACTCTCTAAAAATGTAATTTGTAGAGAACCTGCAGATCTATCTGCATTGATAGGGCAAGTTTCCTCAGCAAGAAATCCCAAATGAAATCATGTTAGAAAAAAAAATCAATGGAACATAGCTGTCAGAAATGAACCTTCTGACAATTCCGTGACTAAAACCCTAAATGATTCCATGGTCATAAGGATATGTTGCCACTCACTTTCTGTCTCTCTCTTTCTGTCCTCCTTTTCCTCACTCTCTCCATCTCTTTATCTCTGTCTCTGTCTCTCCTTTCTTCCCTCTCAAAAAAATGTGATCCAGAGTCTAAACATAATTCATAGACACATAGAAATAGAAAGATTGTTTAAAACTTGGTAGTCCTCCATAATGGATCAAGGAAATATGCTCATCCTTGGATTGATACTTCTGCATGGATAACAGTTCATCTGCCTAAAGAAAATAGACAGGGCTTTTGGACTCTTAGGTTTCTTCATTTTCTATCTGAGCAACCTTAACCACTTCCTTGCCAGTGTCTCATTTTCCTCTTCTATCAAACTATTAAGGGTCTCTACTATCTAATAACCAAAAATAACAGAAGAACACTTTTCAGGAGCTAGGTTTTGACTTTGCATTCTGGCTACTATATAAGTTCTCTATTTTCTTTTTTTAAATGTTGCCATATTTTTTGTTTTTATATTACCTAAATTCCCCCCTTATCTTTGTCACCTTTCTCCTCTCAGAGAGCCATCCTATATAACAAAGAATTTTCCAGATAAGAAAAGAAAAAGATGAAGAGGAGAAAAGAAGCTACATTGCTGTACTCATTAGGCTTATTGTTTTCCTGGCTCAACGTAGTTCACTTTACATCAGTTCATGAATGTCTTTCCATGGTTCTCTGAATTCTTCATATTTACCATTTCTTCTCATAAAATAATATTCCATTACATCCATTCTTACATTCTCCTCTTACTTTCATCACCAAACATTCCCAATGAGTGGTATACAAGTATTACTTCTCCATTCTTACAACCCTTGAATCAGAGATGGCCCAACAATTAATAACAAAAACAAATAAAAACAAAGTTTTTCTGACTTTGTTGTTTTGACCTCTATAAAGCTCTTATCAATTGTCCATTGCCCCCATTCTCTTTCCTTGGAAGCCACAATGTTACTTTATCTTGGCCCTTGTCCTACTTTGAATTATAGACTGTAAGAGCTAGAAGGGACATTTGCAGCTCTGACAACATTCTTATTTTTCTCAAATACACATTTAAAACTCCTGGATGGCCCTGTCAACTTTGTATTATCACAAAATCAACAACTCAAAAACAGAACTCCTTGTCCTCCTCAGTATGGCTTCTTTTTCTGACCTTCCTAATTCTGTTACTGCTATTCTAGTCTCACAGGCATAAAATGTAGGAACTATCTTTGGTTAGATTTTTTTCCCCCTATCTCTTTCTACTTACCCCATAATCTAATCAGTCACCTAGTCTTATCAACTCTCATAGCATAATATATATCACATCTCTCCTATTTTTCTTCCTAGTGCTACCACCCTAGTTCAAATCCTTATTAACCCACTCATAGATTATTTCAGTAGTTTCTAACCTGGTCTGCCTCCAATCATTGCTCCTCCAATTCATCCTGTATAGCAGATTAAATTTCCTAAAATCCTAGTGTGATCATACCAATCCCCTTTTCAGAAATTTCCAATGGTTCCCTGTCACTTATGAGCTTGAATCTAATCTTGCCTTGATAGTCAAGTGCCTCTGTGATCTAGCCCTAACCTACCCTTCTAGCTCTCAATTTTCCTCAGTGTAAGCTTCCCTATAACTAAATTGGTTGACTCAGAGCTTTATAAGCATATAAGCATGAGAAGCCTCTCACCTCAAGGATTTTTGCTTCAAATCCTACCTACCTGGGATTTAACTCCTCTATCCTTTCTGCCTATCCAAATCCTATTTAGTCTTAATTCAAGGCCCAATTCAAATCAATTATCATTAAAATCCTCCAGAGCCAATTAAAACTCCCCTGATCAGACTAGCCAGAAGTGTTCTCTTCCTTCTCTGAGCTCCCATGACACTTAGTGTCTATAAAATCCTCTTGGCAATCAATCAAACATAGCCTGTTGTCATTAATTATCCTTAGCTTTTAAATTGTTGCTTATCTTTTGAAAAAAAAAAGTCTTTCAAATGAGAATATCAGCTCCTTGAGGGCTAGGAATAATATCCTATGCTTTTGTAATCCCCAGGGACCTTGTCAAGTACCTTTCATCTTGTAGGCTCAGAAAAACAACTTCTTTCACAAAACCTGATCTTTGGCCTTCCGCTTTAAATTTCACATAACACTCAACATTGGACCCCTTAGATGCACTTACAATGTAATATTGTGCATAATCACCATAATTTCTGTTCCTTTTTCCCTGAAAGGCTCAATCAATTTTGAACTACATACCATGCACATGCATAGAGCAGACAAAATAAAAACAAACAAATGAAGAACAACAAAAGAAAAAGGTACCTGCCCTAAAGGGGTTTATATTCTATCTGAGGAAATAGCATAAAGACATAAGTTAATGCTTATATACAAAGACATAATTTTATCCTTTTTCCATTTTATATGTGAGAGTGTGTGTGTGTGTGTATGTATAATCTCCACTTGTATTTGGATTACAAAATAATTGGGGGTAGTCTAACTCATCTGGAGGGGTAATCTAGAAAGTTCTCATACAGATGTGATATTTGATCTGAATTCAGAAGGCATCCAGCTATTCTAATTAGCAGAAATGAGGAGGGAGCACATTTTAGGATGCTGTAGGGTCTTTGCAAAGATACAAAGACAGAAGATGTATTGTCACATACGAGGAAAAACAAGCAGGCCTGTTTGAACATTAAGTTTGCAAGTTAGAGGGTAAGACATGGATGATGATCCCAAGAAGACTGAGGAATATTTAAGCAAGAAGGAGGAGACTAAAAAAGAAGCATGTCACAAAATCCCAGAAAAAAGCAAGTATCCAGGCTCACAGCAATGGCTGATGTTACAACTAGGTCAAGAAGGCTAAAAACTGTAAAGAAGCTGTTTGCTTTAGGAATTAAAATATCATTTGGTAACTCTGGATTGAAGTTTTAGTTAAATCTTAAAGTCAGTAGCCAGATTGCAAAAGGGTGAGAGTTAAATAAATAAATATAGACAAATGGGGGGAGGGGGGGATAGGGGCATTGTTTGCTTTATTTGTTATTGTTTTTTCCCCTAGGAGTTTGGTTGTTAAAAACAAAAGACAAATAAGACCATTATTTGAAAGTGATTGGAGGGGGTGGGGTATGAAGTAATAGTATATTTCATTTTTTTTTAAGGATGAAGGTAGTCTCTACAAAATGTTGAGTGAGGTAGCAGCCAGTAGACAGGATGACATAGAATATTATACAAAAGATGATTATGGGTTTAATCTGCCAAAGGAGACTGAAAAAAAGATGAGCTAAAGCAGTTAGGTTACACAGTGGATAGAGACCTTGTCATGGAGTCAGGAAAACCTGAGTTCAAATTAGGCTTCAGACACTTGTTAGCTTTGTGACCCTGGGCAAGTCACTTAACTCAATTTGCATACAGTAGGTATTGTTGGTTGTTGTTGAATTTGAGTGTTAAATGTTGACTTGAATGAATTTTATTTGATTAGATTTAAATCGAATTGGGAATAAGGAGTCATTTCAGTGAAGTTAGGTCATACAGCCCTGGCATATATTCAGCCCTCTTATCAGCTACAAAAGGGACACCTTGCAGTAGTGATCCCCTTATTTTGTAATTAGGGAAAAATGAGAATGGGAATGCATTATATCATGTATTCCCTCGTTTTTTATACTGATTGTACCAAAGGACACCATTAGATTAAAACAAAACAAAACAAAACAAAAACAAAAACAAACCAAATACAACCCATTAATGTCATTGTTCAAAAAGAAATCTATAGTTGTCCCCATGTTAAAAGGTACACATCCAGTAGAATTTTTAAAAATACATAATTTTTAATTTTTCACAATATTATTATAAATGAAATATAAGTGATCTGACATTTTTGTGTTTCTCAATGCAGTTGTTGTTTTTTTCATTGTAATGAGTAAACCATAGGATCATTGGATTTTAGAGTTTGAAGAGTCCTTAGAGGTTATTTAAGTGAAACCCCTTATATTAAAGATGAGGAACTTGAGACACAGAGAGATGAAGTAACTTTGACAAGATAACAGGGTTCTAAGGTAACAGATACAAGATTCGCATCCATATTTTCTTGCTCTTGTGTTATTTTCATTGTATAATGCTGCTTTGTAAATTGCATCACAGAAACCATATTACAATAAGCCTGGATTTAGTTCAAAACAAAGAATGGCTCCTTTAACATTAAAAAAAGAACCTTCACATTCATGTGGCACTTGGCAGCTGCAGAGTTTGTCATTATTCAGTTGTTTCAGCCATGTCCAACTCTGGGTTTTCTTGGCAAGGATACTGGAGTGGGTTGACATTTCCTTTTCCAGCTCATTTTATGGATGAGAAAACTGAGGCAAACAGGGTTAAGTGACGTGCCCAGGGTCACACAAATAGGAAATGTCTGAGGCCAGATTTGAACTCAGGAATGTTAGTCTTCCTGACTCCAGGCCCAGCCCTCTATCTACTGTGCTCAGTAAGTCCCCATTATACATAGATATAGATAAGAAAATACATATGAAAATATAGAGATGAATAGATATAATGTTTTATATATATATATATATGTAAATATATTACTTATTTGGTCTCTGTGTAGATTCCAAACCATTCCCCCATTATCTCTGTCCAGTGACCCTTCTCTTATCTGATTAAATTTCCAGAACCTGCTTTTGAACTTAATGAAAATAGCAGGCATCTCTTTTTATAATCAATTTTTCCCCACTTTCTTGCCATTTGGTTCCCTATCCTGTACTACTTGGTTCATTAAGTGTACAGTGATTAATTAATCAGTGAGTGTTGTTGATGGTGACACTGTTCCAAAACCAATGTTTCTTTAGAGTTTCTCTTTGATTTCCAAATTAGTTTCTTATAGCCATTTAACTTTACTTTGTTATCTCATTTCCTCCTATATGCATAACTCTCATAGTATCTTTGGTAGTGAAAGAACAAAGGTGTGTTCCTGAGGATCTATGGGTGTGAGGTTGACTATTTGTTTGCCTCTAAACTTAGTAGAATAAAGATTTCCATCAGCCCAGAATTTTCATCTTTCCCTCAAATGAGCTATTAACTTCTTTGGCATGCCTGAAGTATAAATAGAGGTAGAATGATGTAGTAGAAAGAGGATTGGTTTTGAATAGGAAGACTTGACTCAAACAATATCTTAAAGCAAGTCATATTTCCTCATCTATAAAGTGAGGGATCAGACTAGATGACCTTTAAGTCTCCTTCCATCTCTGAAATTCCATGATTCCATAAAGCAATTAGAAACAACCCTTTCTTCCTCAGAAATCAGCCTCCTATCCTCAATATGCTATAACAATTAATATTTATTAACCACCTATTGTGGCCAGAGCACTATACTTTGAGATACTTAGGAAAGTGTCCATGAGTATAGCATCTCTTACCATCTGTGCAGCCCTGCCTCAACTAAGTGCACCTCTCTCCAAGCTGTTTTAATATGGGACCATGTCTTCTCTTGGCGCTTGAGCCATTCCTGGGATAGGCAGGCACAATAACAATTGGCGCTCCATGCCTATCCTGCTCAAAGTCAATTGAATTTCAATTTCCTTCAATGAGGAAAGCCAGGAGGAACCAATTATCACTACTTTAACATTGTGCAATTTTACCTCAGGCACCACTTAAGATCCAAATGAAAACATTTCAATTTCTACTTATTACCTTCCTCCCAATAAAACACTATTTTCCCCTGGATTCTGAAAATCATGCCATATCAAGGGAAGTCTATATTAAATACATTTTACCATCTTGGTCATGTTAATAGATATTAAAAGGGGAAAAGACACATTGGGACCAATATTTCTTGATGCAATGTGGTGTACTGTTTATTTTGCCAAGTCTTTTATATGGTATTGCACTGAGTTCTACTTGTCACGACTTATTCAGGAATGAAGTCAGTATGGTTCACTTTCTGTTTGGGACCTCAATTCCCAATCTGGAAGAAATCTCATTGCCATGCTGAGCTAGCATACATCTGCCGCAACCACGGGATTTCTGGGAGGCAATTGGCACAGCTTGCATATTTCCACTGCTAAGCTGGGCTTTTGGAGGGAGTGTGAAGGCTGTTCCCCTAGTAGCCATTCAGGGCCTATGGACTGTGAATGCCAAAGCCACCTAACAAGCTGTGAAAATCTCAGCCACCTGAGGAGCTGTGAAACTCTGTGCCAGCTCAAGAGATGCAAGAAAGGGGGGAGCCTCCCAAGAAACCAGGCAAATATACCAGCCCTTCAGTCAGCTGAGAAACTGTGTGCTATGCACCAAAGAAGAAAATCTGTGGGGATAATGTGGGAAAATAAACTGGTGATCATGCTAAAAAGAAAGCACCATACAACAGAGGGGATATTAACTGTTCTGTGGCATCATATTAATGCTAACTTTAAAGAGTATTAATTGAACAAGGTGACTTACACAAACAAACAAACATACAGAAAAAAAAACAACCAAAAACATAGTGAGGGGCTAATAATCGAAGCAATTTTGAGACATACACTGGAGTCAGTGGCTCAGCATGTGAAGAACCTATAAAGGGAACTAAACTCTAGGGTAGCCTACACTGAAAGGGAATGTGCTGTGTTGTTTTCCCAGTCTGTACTCCTGTTACAGCTATATCCAGGAGTTTTTAAGGGTCATTACTTCTCCTCATGCACTGTAAATGAGACACAAATGTGGAGAGGACTTCATCTGGCATGATGCCTTTCCCCCCAAAGCTGTCTAAATAAATTGTTTTTTGCTCATAATGGTTGGGCTTCAAATTGCCATACAGATGCACTTTCATCACTTTCCCCCTAAAATTATAGGATCTCTGTGTTGAAAGGGATTTCCAAGGTCATCTAGTGCAACACATTACTGTAGCAGCCACCCTTTGTGCAACCTTCAAGGCACATGTTCATCCAACTTCCACTGGAAGACCAGAAAATATGGGGAAAGTATACTTTTTCTCAAGGCAGCCACTATTGACTTAGCCTTAAATGAATGGAAGTTTGGTTTAGTTTGTAAGTTTGTTTGTTTGATCTTTATTTACATTGAGTTTTTCACTTATATCTATTTCTCTTTTCATTAGTCTAAATGTTGCCTTCTACAACCAGAATAAGTCTACTTTCTTTTCCAAATGATGGCCCTTTAAATATTTGAAGACAGTTACTCCATATTCCTTTTTTTTTCTTAGAGATAACACCCTGCTTTCTTCAACTTCTCCTTATATGGTATGATTATAGGTTTCTTTGCCATATTGATTAACTTCTCATGACAACAGTATTTCCTACCTCCTGCCACATAGGTTGGGCTAGGTATTTCTAAAACCCGACCACACAAAAGCTAGGCTAGGTTTTTTTTTTTTCCCTTAAAACAAACAAAAAAACATCAAATCCCCCCTTGGAGTCTTAATTGGCTTAGAAGGGTACATCTCAGACTACTTATGTAGCTTCCTGGTCTCCTGATTACAAAAATGGTAATAGTAATGAAGAGTAATGAAGCTGTTCCCTCAGGCTTCTAACATTGACCATCACAAACAACATGGTGGCATGAAAACTGCTCAATTGAATCAAGGCTATATCCTTGTTGACTATCCTTTCCCAGGGACCCAATGAGTACACATTTATGTTGAGAATTAAAATCCCCTCTTAACAAATGTTTGGCTACTATAATAAAAACTCTTAGGAAACTTCTAAAAGGTCAATTTCCTTTTCACAGTGAACAATGGGTTTCAGTCAGTGAAAATAGAAGCTTGCTTCTTACCAAGTAATCATCATCATCACCACAATAATAATAATAAATCATTGTCACAACAAAAACATCTACATGGTACTTGAAGGCTTAGAAAATTAAATAGTATCTCATTTTATTCTCACAACAACTCTAGGAAGTATTATAATTTTCTCTGCTTTACAGATGAAGAAACTGAGACAGACAGACATTAAGTGACTTTCCTAGGTAAGTGTATGAGGCTATATTTTAACTTAGATCAGATTGATTCCAAGGTCAGTGCTTTATCCAATGTGCCATGCAATCTGTCTATAATAGCATAAGGAACTGGATGAATCTTCTCCAATTGGGAGAAATTTTTGCTTACAGATATATTTGGTCTTTACTATTTTCCCCTTGTTATGACTGTACATTCTCTTCTTAGTGGAAATACTGGCAGGCTGTCAGATTGATGTTCTAATTCTGTTCATTTCTTAGAGACAGAACTATGGAATAGGTCAAAAGTTACTGTCTTTATTTCTGGCAACTTGTTAAATTTCTAATTAAAAAATTGTTTCTCCCCTAAATTAGATACTCTGTGTGTGTGTGTGTGTGTGTGTGTGTGTGTGTGTGAGAGAGAGAGAGAGAGAGAGAGAGAGAGAGAGAGAGAGAGAGAGAGAGTTGTATTTATATTAGGTAAAATTCATATAAATTTGAACAATGTTGTTTCTTTCTTTTTTTTTTTTTTTAGTGAGGCAATTGGGGTGAAGTGACTTGCCCAGGGTCACACAGCTAGTAAGTGTTAAGTGTCTGAAGCCGGATTTGAACTCAGATACTCTTGACTCCAGGGCCGGTGCTCTATCTACTGTGCCACCTAGCTGCCCCCGACAATGTTGTTTCGATGCAAGCTATAGATTGATTCTACATGAAATTAGTTATTGTTATTGATAATTGTAGCAGTGACCATCACAGAAAATACTAAAGAAAGAATGAATATGAGAATGTTGTAAGCAGTTGCAATAGATATGCCATCGTTGGCCAACCACAATAATTCAACATTTAAATCTTCAGCTGTTTATTTTGCAACATATTAAATGCATTTTCCTGTCTGATAACTTTTTGAAATATACAGTTCACATATGATTTACCACTGATTTAATTCTATTTGTGTTGGAGAAGAGAAAAAGAGGAGACAAGAATAGGTTGATCGGAGCATAGATTTAGAAGAGAGCTTAAAAGTCATATAACAAAGTGGTCTCCAAAGGCTATGACCTAACCCTAAAGAGTGTGTACTTATCCAACAGAAGCATGGGAAGATAGGTCTCATTTCTCTGAAATAACCAATTATGGGACACATCTCTAATACAACCATACTCTTCAAATCCCTTTAGCTCCTATCGTTTCACTTTATTCTACTGTGTACATTTTGACTTCACACTTCTGAGCCAAGCTGAGCTCTGGGCCAGTAAAAAACTAATTATTCAAGCAACCCACAGTGAAACCTGGGCACCCACAGCAAGTCCTCTTAATTCTACTCTCTTTCCTCTTCTAATTATGTTTTATTTATACTGTATAAAGCTTATTGCATATATTCGTTTCCATGTTGTCTACTCTTTTAATTTGTAAGGTCTTTGAAGGCAAGAACTGTTTTGCCTATTTTTTAGGGGTAGTGGGGTGGGCAATGAGAGTTAAGTGACTTGCCCAGGGTCACACACAGCTAGTAAGTGTGAAGTGTCTGAGGCAGATTTGAACTCAAGTCCTCCTGAATCCAGGGCCAGTGCTTTATGCCCTGTGCCACCTAGCTGTCCCCTGTTTTGTCTCATTTTGTATCCCCAATACTTAGCTCAGTGCCTGGCATATAGTAGGCAATTAAAATAAATGTTTGTTGATTGATTGATCAAAGGTTTTATTGGGAAAAAAAATCCTTCCCATCACATTCACATCTTATAGCTGTATCCAGGTACCCTACCTCTCTACCCCATCCCACAAGAGGGTGCTCCTGAACCCAGGGCAGTGATTAGTGAGTTATATTCCTATTTCCTCCCTTTCTCTTTGTGGGTAGGATAGGATAGTACAGAATTAGTTGGCATTGTTAGTGATCTTCATGACAGATTCCATTACATTCTCTGCTCTACCTCCAACCCACCCCTCTTCCAAACTTCCCTCTTATTGTTATTATTACCATCCTTCTAGTCAGTCAAAATCAACAACCTCAATTTCATCTTTTACTTTTCATACTCAACTCCCATAAAAAATCTGTTGCAAAATCTTGTCATTACTACCTCCATGATGTTTCCCACATCCATCTGCTTCTCTTTCCTCTTACACAAACTATACTAGTTTAGATCTTCATTATTTCTTACCTGGACTATTATAATAACCTCTGTATTGGTCACTGCCTAAGTATCTCTTCTCTCTGAACCATCTTCCTCATAGCTATCAAAGAGATCTACCTAAATGTGACTTTGTCACTCCTCTATTCATTAAATTCCAGTGGCTCTCTATTGACTCTAGGATCAATTCTTATTTCATCTTTGGTTTCTTTTTTCAAATTTTGATTTTTATTTATATGTTATGCATTTTATTTGTATGATAGCATATTTAGAAAGAAGCAAATATTAACATAGTAAGGATATATACTCAGATTTTTTTTTTACGAATCAATGTTCATAATAAAAAAAAATTACAGACCACTCATCTAATGCAATATCTTTATTTTGGAAATGAGAAAACTCAATCCCATGGACTTGGTTAAGGGATTTGTTGCAAGTATAAGTTTCAAAATAAGGGAACTGGATTTTGAAATGAGACTAGAATAGAATGTTTATAAGAACATAAATTTAGAGCTGGAAAGAGCCTTTAAAATCATAGTATAGGGGCAGCTAGGTGACGCAGTGGATAGAGCACCAGTCCTGGATTCAGGACGACCTGAGTACAAATGTGGCCTCAGACACTTAACACTTACTAGCTTTGTGACCCTGGGCAAGTCACTTAACCCTCATTGCCCTGCCAAAAAAAAAAAATCATATTATACAGGGTTCTCCCAAATTAGAGCTGTGTCCTGACCCCAAAAGGGATATGATTAACCAAATGATACATGAGAAAATGGATAATATCTCATCTTTTCTTCAGCAAGCAATCATGGGACTCATGGGAGTACTCATGGACAGTTTGTATCTGTTTTTGGTTGTCCTACCATATGTTTATAAAAAACTTTTTTTTCAAAATTTTTCAATGGTTTTTTTTCTTTTTTCCATTTATTTAGAATTTTATTTTTCCCAAATTACATTTAAAAACAATCATTAATGTTGATTTTTAAAACTTTGTGTTCAGGGTCAGCTAGGTGGCACAGTGGATAGAGCACTGGCCCTGGATTCAGAAGGACCTGAGTTCAAATCCGGCCTCATACACTTGACACTTACTAGCTGTGTGACCCTGGGCAAGTCACTTAGCCCCAATTGTCCAGCAAAAAAAAACAAAAACAAAAACAAAAAACCCTTTGTGTTCAAATTGTCTTCCTCCCTCCCTCACCATTCCTCCTTAAGAACACAAACAGTTCAATATAAGTTATATATGTGTTGTCATGCAAAACACTTCCACATTAATCAGGTTGTTAAAGAAAACAGACAAAAAAAAACTTTAGAAAAAGGAACTAAAAAATTATGAATCAATCTGTATTCAGATACCATCAGTTCTTTCTCTGGAGATGGGTTGTAATTTTCATAAATCCTTCAGAGTTGTCTCGGATCATTATATTGCTGAAAATAGCTAAGTCATTTACAGCTGATCATCTTACAATAATGCTGTTACTTTGTATACAGTACAACCATTTTTTATCAGCTCATGCAGGTCTTTCTAGGTTTTTCTGAGAGTATCCTGCTCATCATTTCTTATAACACAATAGTGTTCCATTATAATCTCATCCCAAAATTTGTTCCGCCTTTCCACGATTGGTGGGCATCTCCTCAATTTTGAATTCATAGTTCCAAATTGCTCTACAGAATGTTTGAATCAATTTACAACTTCACCAAGAGTGCATTAATGTCTCATTTTCCCCATTTTCCCTACAACATTTGTCATTTTCATCTGCTGTCCTATTATCCAAGCCAATAGGTATGAGGAAATACCCCAGAATTGTTTTTACCTGTATCTCTCCAATCAATAATGAGTTATAGCATTTTTTCATATGGCTAAAGGTAGCTTTGATTATTTCACTTGAGAATTTTGTATCTTTTGATCATCTACCAATTTCTTATTTCAAGAAATTTGACTCAATTCTCTATGTGTTTGAGGAACAAGGCCTGTCAGATTAACTTGTTTGAATTTTTTTTCACAGTTACTATTGCTAACTGTATTTTCCTCCATCCTATTCCCTCCTCATGTCATTTACTCTATTTTCTATCTTTTTTTACCCTGTCCCTCCTCAAAAGTGTCACTTCTGACTCCCTTCCTACTTTCCTGCAGGGTAAAGTAAGATACTTTACCCAATTTAATGTATATGTTATTTCCTCCTCAGGCCAAAGACCTGCCAGATGCCCCCAGCTTCACTACAGAGATGTATGCAAGCGAGACTTGAGGGCTCTGGGAATAGACACAGGCAGCTGGGAAGAGATGGCCAAGGACTGTGCCCGATGGAGGTCAGTACTCAGGAGCAGCTTGCGCACAGCTGAGATGGGCCTTCAAGCTCGGGAGATGCAGGAACTGATGGGCAAGAGAAAGCGAATTTTTCTGACGTCCTCATTGCAGCAGGAGCTGCGGCTCCCGTATCAGACTGCACAGCCACACTGTGGCCTGTGGCTCTTCAAGGTGCTGATCCATGGTCATCCTCAACTGGTGGAAGCCTACTACTAAGCCAATTTTGATAAGAGTAAGGTTCATTCACTCCCCAGCACCTCCCCCATCTTCCCCTGCACTCCATAAGCTTTTTCTTTCTTTTCTGTGAGATACTTTATCCCATTGCAACTCTCCCTTTTCTTTTTCTCTCAGTGCATTCCTTTCACCCCTTAGTTTTATTGTTTTAAAAATATCATCCCTTCATATTCAACTCACACCTGCATCCTCCGTCTAAATATACTCCATTCAGTTGCCCTAATAATGAGAAAGTCCTTATGAGTTACAAGTATCATCTTCCCATGTAGGAATGTAAACAGTTTAACCTTTTGATATCCCTTACGATTTCTTTTTCCTGTTTACCTTTTTATGCTTCTCTAGGGACTTGTATTTGAAAGCCAAATTTTCTATTCAGCTCAGGTCTTTTCATTAAGAATGTCTGAAAGTGCTCTCTTTCTTTGAATTCCCATTTCCCCCCCAAAGATTATACTCAGTTTTGGTGGGCAGGCGATTCTTGGTTGTAATCCCAGTTCCTTTGCCCTCTAGAATATCATATTCCAAGCCCTCTGATCCTTTAATTAAGAAGCTGCTAAATCTTGTGTTATCTTCACTGTGGCCCCAAAATACTTGAATTGTTTCTTACTGTCTGCTTGCAATATTTTCTCCTTGACCTAAGACCTCTGGAATTTGGCTGGAAGTTTTCATTTTAGGATCCCTCTTAGGAGGTGATTGGTGGATTATTTCAATTTCTATTTTACCTTCTGGTTCTAGAATATCAGGGCAAATTTCCGTGATAATTTCATGGAAGACAATGTCTAGGCTCTTTTTTTGATCATGCCTTTCAGGTAGTCCAGTGATTTTCAAATTATCTCTCCTCGATCTATTTTTCAAGTCAGTTGTCTTTCCAAGGAGATATTTCACATTGTTTTCTATTTTTTCATTCTTTTGGTTTTGCTTTATTGTTTTGATTTCTCATAAAGTCATTAGTCTCCTTTTTCTCAATCCTAACTTTTAAAGAGTTATTTTCTTCAGAAAGCTTTTGTACCTCCTTTTCCATTTGTCCAATTCAGCTTTTTAAGGCATTCTTTTCCTCATTGGCTTTCTGTAACACTTTTACCATTTAGCTCAGTCTGTTTTTTAAGGTGTTATTTTCTTCAGTAATTTTTTGTCTCCTTTATCAAGTTGTTGACTTTTTTTCTTATGATTTTCTTGCATCATTCTCATTTCTTTTCCCATTTTTTCTTCTACCTCTCTTACTTTATTTTGAAAGTTCTTTTTGAGTGTTTCAATGACCTGAGACCAATTAATATTTCTCTTGGAAGCTTTGGATGTAGGACTAGGATGTAGGACTTTGTTATCTTCTTCTGACCTTCTAAATTGTCTTTGAATGGAAAATGCTTTTACCCTATCATTTTGTGGGTTCTGCTGCTCCAAGAATTGTCTTATGGCATTATTTGAAGGTATTTGGAGGGCTTTTGGGGAGAGCTTAGGCAAGTTGCTTCCTTTCCTCTGCCATTTTGGCTCTTCCTATGAAAAGCCTTTCTTTCCATTGGCTAGATAGCCATAACTGTTGGTGGTGGCTTCAAAAAGGATTGAGTCATCATTTCCTTTGCCTGTGCCTCAACAACATCTGAGAGAGGAAAGTAACTCTTTTACTCATGGTTTCTGATGACACCCATGTTGTTTAGGGAAAAGTCTGTGGTATCTCTCCCCTCCCCCTTCCCATATAGCCCCAGATGAATATCTTGAGTCCCTGACCTTTTCATTTGTTCTTTTATTGTCTTGGATCATAGTGTTGAATCTTCATTCTGGGGCAGAAATATAAACCACAGGAATCCAGGAGTTGAAGAACTCAGGCAGAATGTTACAACCCTGACACCCTGAGAGCAAGTCTGGGATTCCAGCTCAGAAGGAATTGGCAGTGTTGTTACCTTCAGATAGTGGGACCAATGTTATGTAGGTTGAACTGTGAGTTTAATTTTCCCCCTCCTTGTAGCATGCTCCCCAGTGACTGAGTTTGTGGCAGGGGGATTATACCTCTGAGGTGAGATGAAAAATGTGTATGATTTTTCTTTCTATACCTCTGTAGTAATGATCCCTTAGTAAAAGTGAACTAATGGTAAGTGATTGAATGAAACTTGGGTGTTACTAGTCAATGAGTCCTGAAATAGAAGGAACATAGTTAATTAGGGCTTTTGCTGATGGCATATGTAAGAGAAATCCCATGTCTGTTATGGTACTTAGGAATAAGAGGGGAGATTTTCCCCCCAAATGTTTGGGAGAAAAATAAACTGTGTTATTTTTAAAGAAGCTACCAAAACCATACAAATATTTCTGCATCTTCTTTATTAACTTCTTCTAGTATGCGGATCTGGGATTGGTCTAAAAGTGGGAAGAGAGGCTCCCTACCAAATCTTCGTGGTTTTTCGGCCCTATACAACAAGAAATAATTTTTTAAAAGCTGATAAGCATTTATTAAGCACCAACTATTTATCAAGTACTCTGATAAAAGTTGGGGATATGAGAGGCAAAAACAATCCCTGCCCCCTCGTGGCTTATGTGGCTTATGTTCTTTAATATCTAGGAATTTTAGCTATGGGCAAGGAGAATTGGGTGTCCCCAGTTCTCTCTATTTATAAACCAAAGGGATATATGAGGTACTTGGAGAGGACTACCCCTCTGCTGTGAGGGCTTGCTGAACCCTCTTCAGGAGGGCTGCTAATCCACCTTTGGTATCTACTTCTCAACTAATTCTCACCTGTGTCTCTGAGAAACTATAGCATGCATAGTAGCCACACCCTTTAAAACCATCTCAGCAGATGGACCAAACCAGTTTGAGGGTAATCAACAGGCCTCAAACCTTTAGGTCAATTAGGGTGATGTCTACCTAAAGCACGTGAAGATTTCCTTCAGCAGAATGCGCATATGAGAACAACTGTTTCCAACATTCATGAAGGCAGCTGAAGCAGAGTACTGTGGAGGGCCTAGAGCTTGGTCAGACATCAAAAGACCTCAAGTTCTTCCACTGTATTATGCCATTGCTGGTCATCTTGACTTTTGTCCTTTAACTAGATTTCAGTGACTCAGGAGGACAAAGTGAGGCTGATGACTTTGTGCAACTCTGCTTCACTTAAACACAATTCATGTGCAAATCATCACCTGTGATGTCATTGTCCTTTTCAAAAATGAAAAACAAACAGCATCAGGTCAAATAAATTAAATTGCAAACTCAGACATGTATTAGTGTAAATAGGTCTGGATTTACACCCAGGTCTTCTAATTCCACATCCATCATCTTTTTGCTAT
Organism: Dromiciops gliroides; assembly: GCF_019393635.1. Classification (NCBI taxonomy): domain Eukaryota; kingdom Metazoa; phylum Chordata; class Mammalia; order Microbiotheria; family Microbiotheriidae; genus Dromiciops; species Dromiciops gliroides. The sequence continues at coordinate 563,311,166 of NC_057861.1, read as the reverse complement.
ACTAAGAAGATGGTATCATCTTTTATTTATGCCATTTTAGGGCAAGGGAATACAACAGGACCAAGAAAGTGCCAGAAAATAACGAAAAGAAATCCAAATATCTAAGAAAGTAATGAAGAAAGAATATAGTGCTGGAAATATGAGTGACATGAAATGAGGCATAACAGATAAAAGAGCAGAGAGTTCTTTTTTGGTAACTACAAGAGAACACTTTTTGATGAACAAATAGGATCATGTAAGTTGGGCACAGATAGACACAGCAGCCCAAACTAGCAAGACCTAATTCTTAATAGTACGATGGCTTGCTTCCTAGCGGTGAAAGAAAGTTTTCCTCAATCCTTTCTGACATTACTCCCTTGGCCACATGAGAAAAATGTCCTATTTTGTGCCTATGGAGGAGTCAGGAAAAAAAACCTGAATACCATATGGAATTATCACTGAATAGAACTCAGAAAGATGTGTGGCTTTGGAGAAGAAACAACAGAACAGGATATTTGAATTGCCGTAAAAACAATCTTTCTTATCTCACTTATCTGGATAGGCCATAAAATCTAGTGGAAAAAGCACTGGGTTTGGAGTCAGAGAACTGGGTTTTAAATCCTGTTTCTTTCAGCACTTCCTGTAAAATTCCTGATTCATTGACTTCAGGCCAATAAAACAGGGAATTCAGACCAGATGACTGCCAAGGTGCCTTTCAAATCTAAATCTATGATCTTTCAGAGGTTCTATGGTTAGGGTCACATGCTAGCACTGGACCACCTTCTACAGCATAAGGATTAAATACCACTTTTTTCATTAAAAACACACACACAGAATAGGATTCTGAACTCTCCATTTAAAGATAAATCCAAACAGATTACAACTTACATTAAAAAGAAATAAAATTGAGAGAGCAAGTGAAAAATCAGAATAACACAGCAATCTCGAAGGTAATCGAGGCTCTGTATGTTTGCCAGCTGCACCAGGTTTTAATTTTCCAGATTTTTAATTTTCATTTATTTGAACTGTAAATTTGCAGATTAAGCTTCATGGATGACTCCAGCATGATCTCCAAGGAGATCAGAATATATGCTTTCACAATGAAGTGTGGGTGTTGGGAACTGGGGAGATAGGGAGATGAGGGAGAGTGGAGACCACTTTGGAACTATAAGCCTATGAACTATGTCAGCTTCCAAACCTGTGTACCCAGCATTTCCTGCTGAGTATGATAAATGGGCCACCAGTGAACCCAGCCTCCTTGCTAAGGATATGTTTATGTGAATGAGCACGGGAGGCTTCTTTAGCATAATGACTCCACTGAGAAAGAGAGGCACATAACTGCTGCCATCGCCCAGAATGTGTTGTTGATAAGTCTGAAAATAAAAAAGAAACAGTTTCCACTGGGGCCTGTAATGTTCCTTCCCCACCTCCACTTGGTAGGGGCTTGAAAGTCATGAACAATTTAAACAGCTCAGGCTAGTGTGGCAGTTCCAGCATGTGGGTTGTCAAGTTAATTTATGGCTGTGTATAATTGGGTGGTTGCTTTTCCTCTAGAAAGATGAAACAGCTGAGCCAAGAAAGATGGGTATCTTGCCATTTCTAATATAGAGATAAAGATCTTATTTTTAGTGTGGAAAAAAAGGAAAGAACACCAGCGAGAATAGAATGGGCTTTTGCAGAGCACAAAGGGTTCTATAAGGTACAAAAGAATCCAGAAAGAATCCTAGGGATACAGAAATTTAATTATTGTTAACTCTTAAAATGGATGATTCTTCTATTATGTCAACATGTTGTCCCATCAACATGTTTCCATTGGACTTCCATCAAGATGACTTAGGTGGATTTCTTTCAACAACAAAAATTACTATAATATATTTTTACTAGTCAAAGAAAGGAAGTATTTTTTTTAAAACCTCTTTTGAAAAATGCTTGTCTAACCCCAATCCCAAAACCCATTGGTATGGGATTCTCTCTTGCATCTATGTGAAAGGTAGGGTGGAGGTGGTGAGAGAGGAAAAGAGGGAAGAGGGCAGAGAGGAAAGGGGGAAAGAGAAAGACAGTGAGAGACTCCAATCTCTCCTTCCATTTTGTTTTCTCCAGTTACTTTGGGCACTTTGGGCTTCCAGCTTTAAGAGAGAAGATCCATGAGGTCAACCTCATTGCTGAAGGAAAAGTCTCCAGGAAGATATGAAAAGAGAATTCTATTCAATGCAATGATGCATTAGTCATTCCAAAGTACCAGGAATAAAACATGTTTTCCACTTCTTGACAGAGAGGTGACAGGCTAGAAGTGTAAGACAAGTATTTTCTTTTCTATTTTTTTTTCATTTTTTCTTTTTTTTTGCAGGGCAATGAGGGTTAAGTGACTTGCCCAGGGCCACACAGCTAGTAAGTGTCAAGTGTCTGAGGTCAGGTTTGAACTCAGGTCCTCCTAAATCCAGGGTCAGTGCTCTATCTACTGTGCCACCTAGCTGCCCCTAAGACATGCATTTTCATGCATAGATTTCATGAATTAGAGCACCTAATTCTGCTTCAAATCCCACTTCTCTAATTTACTGCCTGGTTCACAATGTGCAATTCACTTTAATTTTTCAATATCCTCATATATAAAATGAAAGAATCAGAATAGATGATTTCTTCTATCTCTTCATCTCTAAATCCTATGATCCTATTTGAATTGCCTACATTACTGGATAGTTGTGAAGATCAGATGAGATAAGTGGTTGATAAAACATAAAGTTGTCTATAAATGTCAATTAGTATTACATTCTAATTTTGACTAAGTATAATTCTAGTCTTAATATAATTAATTAAATTATTTTGCTGCAATTTGAATAATAAAGATAAATGTTGTTTGCTTTAATGGCTTATTTTTCTTCTTCAATTGACAATAGATTTTAATTTATCTAAGTTGTAGAATAACATCTTTACTGAAAGGCATGTTTGATTCTAAGGCCTTATATTGAAGCATAATGAATCCATGCACATAATATAAATGTATTTATGTATATGAGTATATTTGTATGAAAAAGGTTTTTATGTATAAAAAACATACGTAAATATTCTTTGAATATTAAAAGTTTTGAGTATTTCACTGGATGAAAAATGCTATTTATTCTAATGAAATGTGTCTATCACATCATGGGCACTTAATTAATGCTAGCTGACTGATTAATTGGTATGGAATTTAAATTTTGATTCTTTGTACAATTATATCAAATGAACAAGACATAAAATCCATACCAAAAAATTTACTTTGGTCCTAAATATAGTAAAAATTATTGAAAACATTTCCTTTGCTATATAACCAAAATTTCCATTTAATACTAATTTGCTACTGACTCAAGCTATTATGATACACAGAAAAGCAGGAATATGCGTGCATAAGAGTAGAGTTAAAATACTTCTTTTTTTCAGACAGCTAAATTAAATAAGGACACTTAATTTTTTTTTTTTTTTGGTGAGGCAATTGGGGTTGTTAAGTGACTTGCCCAGGGTCACACAGCTAGTAAGTGTTAAGTGTCTGAGGCCAGATTTGAATGCAGGTCCTCCTGAATCCAGGGCTGGTGCTCTATCCACTGTGCCACCTAGCTGCCCCCATAAGGACACTTTTTGATTGAATTGAGAGATGGGGTCATCTGTAAACCACTTGCATAAAAGAAAGAAGCTCTCTTAGAACTGGAGGAAGAGAGTCTGAATATAGGATCATGTTATGGGAGAAATAGATGGGAGTTTGGGATATGGGTTCTTAGGTATTGTTCTTTAAAGAATTATACCCTCTTGCATACAAAAACAAGAGAGAAATCCTTGGACTTCTTCTTATGGGGAGAAGGCATGGCACAGAGGTGTGGTTCTGAGATACCTATCTCCTCAAGCAGGAGACAGGGAAATCCTTTTATAGAGGCCCATGGTGATCCATTGATGTGATCCATTGACTGTGGAAAGTTCCCTTATTGGGGAGGACCATCCACCACTGGTGGTGGCTTGGTGGAGTTGAGTGAGGGGTGGATGCAGATCTCTCAAGCCATCTCTCTCCTCATGCCACAAAGGCAGCAGCCACACCTAATCTTATCTCCTCAGGGGTGGGGGAGACTGGAATGAAGGGTGGTGGTCCTAGAGTTAACTCAGTCTGGATCCTGTGCAGCTTATATCTTTAGGTGTGTCTGTCCTTTGGTTTAATTTCTCAAGCAGAAGGTTATTTTGATTTACCCCACAAAACCTCTGGCAAGGGCCATTCAAATGAGATACCAAGGCCCATAACAATTTAAAGAAGCACTGTCTAGACTGTCTTCTCTTCCCTATTTCAAACAGTGAATCAGTTAAACTACCCTCCCTTCCCTTCTTTTTCCCTCCTCTCTCTTTCTCTTCCCTTCCTTTCTTTTCCTTTTTGCTTGTGTGAAAATGTATAAAATCATTTTGATGAGAAATTCGGCATAATATGAAAACATGAATCAACATTCATACACTTGCTTTGATTTTTAGAAATAACCCCTTTAGATTCTTCTATGTCATCTTTGATATTTATCCAGTTATTTAAAGAAAATTTTTGGCATTTTATTGCTATTACATGAGACTTGTAAGTAATTTAGGAAGCATTGTCACTATCACATTCATCCAAATTATCTAATAAACATTAAATTTCCCTCTAATTATGCACAACTTTATTTAGGTCAATATGCTTTAGCAATTATCTTCACATATATCTCTTGATTCTAGTTAATTTAGTCTCATTAAATAAGATGTTTTACTATTTTTGCTATAGATTTTTAAAATATTTTTTTCTTTGTTTCTTGGCATTATATTGGTGTTTTTGTATCTTAAATCTTATAGCCTTCCTGAATTCATTATTTCAATTTTGTTGTCTTTGTCATTCTTGAGACTGATGGATGTTCTAGGCATGTATATGTGAGAAAATAATGGGATTTGGCAGATGCCCAGGGGTCCCACCTGTGGATTGATTTGGAATTGATTGAATTGGGTGAGACTGACTGAGAAACTACTTAAGGTTGATTAAATTGAGACCATACCTGGCTGGCCCTGAGTTGGGTGTTGTTCTAAAAGGCTGTGAACTATAACATCAACAGGAAACCACTCTCAACCAATCAACTCGAAGGACCTTCCCTTCTGGGGGAGGGGGACAGGAAGTAGGAGGTGAGGCTTGCTCCCTGGGTCTGGCTTTTTCATTCCAAGACTTCAGTTGGTGGCAGAGAGAGAGAGAGAGGAAAGGAGATAGGCTTTTCTTGCTTTACTTTCTGTACTCCATGTATTCTCTTTACTCTTTAATAAATCCTTAATGCCCCAAATTGATCCTGACATTTCTAGCTTATAAGTAAAATGTAGCTAGTTCTCCCCCTACACTGGGGGTAGAAACAATGCAACTACACATTAGATTTTAAATGCCACATATAGAGGGCAGTTCTGAAAAGTTCTTTTTTTTTTCCCCAACAGACTTCAAACAATATGAGTTAGCAGTGTTAAGTGGCAGTCAAAAAATATTCATCCAATGTGTGTTGTGTCAAAAGGACCAAAGATTCACAGAAAAACAAAGTCTGTTTGTCCTCTGCCTTTATGGGACCTCATCTAAAATACTGCATCCAGTGTTGGACATCATAGTCTCATTGAGAAGGACATTGATAAAATGAAGAATGAGAATTGGACAACTAGTCTAGAGAAGGATTGAGTCCACATTGTATGAGGATTAGCTGGAGGAAAAAGACATGTTTAGCCAAAAGAAACACCTCAGCCTGGTTTCACTTTCACTGAACAAGATGCCCCTCCCAGGATAAACTGCTCACTTTTAATCTCATCACCAAGGTGCTAGCTTGAACCTTAGATACCACCTCTCTCAGCCTCCTCTCTTTTCTGATCTGAAGTCTGAAATATAAAACTCCTCCCAAAGCTTTCTTTTATAAAAGAAATTGGACTTTCAACTCATTCCACTTTACATCAAGATGTACCTCTACCTGGTTTCAACTCCATGGAACAAGATACTACCAGTTGTCCATTCTCCCATCTCTTTCCAGCTTCCTTTTATGAGTTGTCTTCCCAAATTAGATTGTAAGCTCCTTGAGGGCAGGAATTGTCTTTCTTTTTCTTATCCCCAGTAGTTACAACTTTGCCTGATACATTGTAGGTACTTAATAAATGTTTTTGGAATTGAACCAAATTGAAAAGGCTCAGAGTGAACCTAATAGCTGCGTTTGAGTATTTGAAAGCTAGTAATGCAAGGGATTAGAATAGAAGCATAAGCAGTGAGTAGAAGTTACAAAGAGGTCAATTTAGGCTTGATATTGGGGGGGAAAACCTTCATAAAAATTAGCACTTTCAAAAAGTAGAATGCTCTACAAATTTTGTATATACTTTTTTTTTTAATGTACATGTTGTTTTACCTGATAAACTATAAATTCCTTGAGAGCAGTCTTTTATTTTGTGCCTAGACCAGTGACTATTTTTTTTTTTTGGTGAGGCAATTGGGGTTAAGTGGCTTGCCCAGGGTCACACAGCTAGTAAGTGTCAAGTGTCTGAGCCCGGATTTGAACTCAGGTCCTCCTGACTCCAGGGCCAGTGCTCTATCCACTACACCACCTAGCTGCCCCAACAGTGACTATTTTTTTAAAAAGTATTCATATAGGGGGCAGCTAGGTGGTGCAATGGATAGAGCATGGCCCTGGAGTCAGGAGGACCTGAATTCAAATCCAGGCTCAGACACTTGACACTTACTAGCTGTGTGACCCTGGGCAAGTCACTTAACCCTCATTGCCCTGAAAAAAAATTTAAGTGTTTATATAGTAAAAACTTCTTTATGTTCCAAGAATATTTTTTCTGTCTTTAAGAGTTTACAATTTTATAATTATGTCTCAAATCCTTGGATTTTGGATTTCTCCATACTAGAATATTATTAATTGCTTTCTCTTTACTGATAGTAGGATGACTATTGGCTATTCTGCATAATTTTCTCCAATTCAAATATAAAGAGTTCAAATGCTCTAATACAGATTCCAACTATTTATGTTTTAAATTTTGCTATGCTCTCTGAGAACTCAATTAATTTAATGTTTGAACTTTTCAGTCTTGCCTCTGAGTCCATCATTTTCTCATGTATTGTCGTTAATTGTTTTTGGAGTTCTGATATGACCAAGGTTTCTTCTTCTAATTTTATCCTTATTTTTCATTGATCTTTATTCAACTTCATTTATTCTGCTTTTTGAGTTTTCCATTGATGTGTTTAGCTCTTTGTATTGTTTTATATTTTGCAAGTGGATCCTTTATCTTTTCCTTCTCTTTTTTCTTTTAATATAGAGCCTTTCTTTAATGTTAATGAGTTTATTATTCAATTTATTTTATCATTGGAATTTACTCAATTAAGAGAACAGATGAATAAGCTTTCTTTTTCATTTTATGATGATCTTTGAAATGAAAAGTTGTTCTTTATCTTAACCCTTAGTTTTGTTTTTGAAAAACTGAATTTGAATTTCATTTAATTATTTTAATGAGTTTAATTATTCAATTTATCTTACCTTTTGGTATTTCCTCTATTACTTTCTTTGCAGATTCAGCATGTAATTATGAGTTTTATTCGTTCATTTGGCAGAGTGACATGGTGGATAGAGTACTGGACTTAGAGTTATATGATTAGGGTGGAAAATCTCTCAGAGAAGTACATAGCTAGGTCATCATGAGTAAATCACTTATCCTTAGAGATTTCATTTCTTCATTTGTATCATTGAGATAATAATACACATAGTATCTGTCTCCTTAAACAGAAATATTGACATATGAGTTGTTCTGTGTTTTCTTTTTTAAAAATTTCAATAATAAAAACCATTTCTGGGACCCAGAAGTGCTTTGTGCCTATTTCTTCTCTACTAAAAGATATACATATTCAATGATTAAATTAGATTAATCACAAGAAGCCAGGCCTATAGTAAGAGAGATTGTGTTCCTTTTCTCAAACTCTTCCTTAGGGGAAAAAACTACCTTGGAGAAGAAAATTATTAAAGACTTATTTTTACCTCAAATTTAGTATCTCTTCAAAGTTGGGTGGGTAAATCAGGTATGGACAGGAATTTATTCCCTACTGTTAAGGGCTAAAATTCTAGCCAGTCTGTCTAAAATATCTAATGAGTGGTCGCCAATAAATTATAAGCTTTAGCAAGAGTTAGGCTTTTAAGCATTTATTAAGGAAAACAAGGATTTGGTAAAGAGAGAGAGAAAGGCCTAGATTTCTATCTATTAAAGGGAGAGCACATTTTTAGCTCCCTTCTCCGCCAGCGTCCCCAGGAAAGAGCCCGAGACCGAGCGCCAGTCTCTTTCTTCCTCCTCCCACTAGCCCGCGTCACTTCCTGACTCCTAGTCTTGCCCTCAAAGACCTTCGCTTCATGGGCAGAACTCTTCTACAGTAAGTATCCAGCAGGTGGCGTCATTCTAATCGTTACAGTCCCCCCTGTTGTTCCTCAAGAAACAAAATGTTTCCTTGATGGAACAGTAAAAACAATATAATAACTATTGCTAACTAATAATATGTGAACAACAATATAGAAAAGGAAGAGAGGAAAGTTTTGTCCAGAGGGGCGATTTTTTTTTGTCTTCATGAACCGACGCTTTGACATTAGTCTTGCAAAGGGAGGGCCTCTGCAGAGAATACATGTTACAGATGGTGTATATTATAACAGAAAGAGAAAAAAACAACAAAAACAACAAATCAAAACTGTTCATTTAAAGTCTCTGAAAGTCTTTTCTCAGATGTCCTCTAGGTGTAGTCGTGGAATGGAAGTCTTTTCAGGGGTTGATGTGTGGATACTGGTAATCAGCCAGGAAAATTTCCTACAAAATTGAGCTTAACACAACTTTAAAATAGCTTTGTCAATAATCAAATCAAACAATGAAAGTTCTCAAAAACATGTCTAAGGGAATTCAGAATCTTAGTTGTTACACATGAAACATATAAGAAAACAAAAATTGAAACATTCTTTAAAATTATAATATTACTATAGTCCCCCCTTATGGAGGGTAATTGAGAAGACAATTGCTGCAATATTAATTAATAAAAATAATTTTTATCTTTGTTTTATCACTTTTTGCATCATCTGCCTAATTATCCTCATGCCATTATGAGAAATTAAAAAATCTAATATAATTGGTAACAGGTGTCAAGGCCAAATTCAACACTGTATTTATCATGACACCTGAGATAATTATGGGGGTTACCATAAAAGAACAGAGAAATGATGGGATATGAGCATTCCCACACTTGAGCAATATATACTGCCCATGCAGTATGCCAGGTTTAAAATAGGTGGATGGAATATATGTCCATGCCACCGAACATATTGGAGGAAACTGAGTCAGACTTAATCAGATCCATGGGATTAAGATGTCCATGGCATCAGGCATATAGGAGGGAGCATAGAAGCCAGGTGTAAAAGTGAGATGGGTGGGATGAACACTTCCAGCCATCTGTACAATATTGTGGGGAAAAATAAAATAAAATATTAAACCAAGAGAATCCAACCTCAACATTAGTCAAAAGCCGTTCCCTCGGCCATACCTTGACTTCATGCATGTCTCCCTTCATGTGACAGTTCAGTGTCTGCTCTTGCATGTATTCCTCTTGTGATTGGATGGCATCTTGGCCAACTGGCATCTGATAACTCAGAATAAAGGCAATTAATGTCTTAAATGATAAGTTCCCATAATCCAAGTCTCATATGGATTTAAAATTGAGGATAATAAATGATTGCAAAAAATGTCAATACATCTTGACTCAGAACACAATATATAATTACGCAACAATTTCAAATAATACCCGTTTTTTTTACTTAGTATACAATTACTTTTGTGAAAAATCAGAACATATTTAAATACAAGTTAAAGCACAACAGAATCTCAAAGAAAACTTTTTTTTTTGAAACAAGAAAACTTTTACAAACGTTCCCCTATTTTTTTTTTTTTTGGAATATGCTTATCAAAAATAATACTTCTAGAATCAATTTACACTTGCCTTGGCAACCAATTTGCCAAGGAAATGCTTTAAAGAGTTTGATCAAATAATCAGTTGAGAAAACGCCATCTGTTAAGGGCTAAAATTCTAGCTAGTCTGTCTAAAATATCTAATGAGTGGTCGCCAATAAATTATAAGCTTTAGCAAGAGTTAGGCTTTTAAGCATTTATTAAGGAAAACAAGAATTTGGTAAAGAAAGAGAGAAAGGCCTAGATTTCTATCTATTAAAGGGAGAGCACATTTTTAGCTCCCTTCTCCGCCAGCGTCCCCAGGAAAGAGCCCGAGACCGAGCGCCAGTCTCTTCCTTCCTCCTCCCACTAGCCCGCGTCACTTCCTGACTCCTGGTCTTGCCCTCAAAGACCTTCGCTTCATGGGCAGAACTCTTCTACAGTAAGTATCCAGCAGGTGGCGTCATTCTAATCGTTACACTACACATAAAAAAAAATAATACAAAGCACTCATAAGCACAAATTCACTTAAAAGAGGATTTATTAAATAAAATTATAGCTACTATATACTGTCCTGGGAGGTTGAGGCTTAGTCTCATCAGAATAGAAAGTAGTTTTCAAGACTGGTGAATCACTGTTACAGTTCACCTTAACTTTGTACAAAATTAAAACCAGCGCCAGAGGAACTGTATGAAAACCTGGCCTAACATGTCAAAAATCCTGAGTCCAGTAAAAAGCACATACCAAGCAGACCCAGAGACATTTAGGAATTTATGGACAACTTTCCTCTCAGAGGCATCCTTATCAGCAGAGGCTTCTCTTCCTAAGTCATTTGGCAGTTTATGGAGACACTCTTATCTGCGAAGATTCCCAAAGATATCCTGCCTCACATACTTTATTTCATTACTTGGGTTCAAGGAGTGAGCTGACTTTTATTGTGCAAATAGAATTAAGATCATTCTGTTGCAAACCAAGAGCAAGAAGTTAATCAATCCAGAAGTGATTAATATATCAACAAAGATATAAAACTTAATTGTCAATGATTGAGTTGAACTCCTTTTGGGAAGTACCTATGCATGCACATATCATGTTTTTGACAAGTTTTGCCACCATTAATAGTTACAAGGTTGCCCTGGACCTTGGACATACCCATCTAGATATAAATGTTTAGTCACCTATGTTCAGGAAAGGAATACAACACGAAAGAAACAGAAGCACAGACTCATATTTACCTAGTTGATTCCTCCTCTTCTATCTACTACATGGAATGAATCTCCATATAGTTATTGTGGGGAAAGAGCTACCATTCCCTGATCCTACTTCTACACCAAAAGGCTAAAGGAAATGCTACAACTTGGAAGAGGAAGAGAAGACAGTGACCAAGGATGGGATATTTATTTTAAAGATATATTGAATCATTGGATCTTTTTGCTAGGTAGCAGATAATCAGATTGTCTCATCATTTCAAAAGGTCAATCCATTTTCATCACTGATCCAGAAAACTTGATGGGACAGTCATGAAGTAAGTCACTCCCAAGGAACCCAAGGACTGAACCACCAAATATGAATGGCTGGAATCAGGCATGCAAAGTTTGTGAATGTTCAAGCATATTAGGGTTACATATTATGGATTTGAAATACCAATTTGCCATTTTCCTTTTACCTTCAAATTATCTTCTGTGTATATATGTATATGAAAGATAATATATATATTATTTATTCATATCTATATTTAAATTCATATGTATTATTGATGTATTATATATTTCATATGTATGAAAGAATATATTTGCATGTGTATTATATCTATGTATATACACACACGCCATTGTTTCTATGAATTATTTTATGTCATCACTTTAATATCTTGAAAGGTATATGACCTTTTTCTTTCTTCTGTTCCCCACCTGCAATACTACCACATGCCAAGCAATGAAGATGATGACCAGCCTGGCATATATGTATTCATCAGTTTTTTACTTGGCTTAGGTGGTATGTATGTGAAGCTATTTATAAGAAGAATTGGAGAGATAAGAAATTTGAGGCAATGAGGCTTATGAGGTTATTGATAGAGACTTAAAGTCCTCAATATTTTGCTACTGACTTGATTCCCTCTTCTGCTTCCCCATGATCTCCCTAGTTTCTCTCTGCCCAATTCCTAGTCCTAAGGAAGCATGTGAAGGCAGCTACAAGCCCTGTTCCCACTTCACTTTCCTTTTCTACACCAGTGGATGATAGATACACATCTACATTGATGGGATGGAGTGGAGGAAAGACAGAGAGAGAAGACAGTAGTGGTGATTGCAGTTATTGTCAGTGCTACAACACCTGCAAAAATATCTGACATTTTCTCTTTGTTAGCTCTTATGAGTCCTTTATCCTTCTTTAAACTGGATTATTTTTTGTAATTCAATATCTGTGATTTACTGTCCCATGATAATCTATTTTTTAATATTTTTATTTTAATTTTTAAAAATTTGAAACAAATGCAAAATGAGAAAAGAAAAAAAAGTTGCCATATGCATGGCAGAATATAGGAGAGGATTTAATATAAAACAATAAATTTCAATTTCAAGAAAACCTATATAATAAATATTACACACCATTTTCAAAGCTACCCAGGTTTTCCTTGCTTTCTTGTTGGTTTTCTTTTGTTCTTGGCTGTGTTCTTTTTACTTTGTTATTTTACTCTCTCCCAAGGCTGCAATCAAGTGTGGATATGTTGTTGTTGCTTGTCCTTCATTCTCAAAGAAGATCATATTAGGGTGATGTCATCCCTTGTGATGAATTGGATTTAAGAGAGGGAGGTGCTTTGCAAGATCACCAACCTCATTCTTCTTCAGAGCCATCTGGGTCCAGTGGCAAGATATACATCAGGACAACTGGAGTTGGCCCTGAATGTTTGAGGAAATTGGGGTTAAGTGACTTGCCAAGGGTCACACAGCTAGTAAGTGTCTGAGGAGAGATATGAACTCATGTCATCCTGACTCCAGGGCCAGTGCTTTATCTACTGTGCTACCTAGCTACCCCTTATACATAGATATCTATACCCATATACATATACATTCATACACATATATGTAAGACTTTATGCTTACTTCCACCTAGCATCTGTTTTTCTGAAGATGGATATCCTCTTCCTTCAAAAATCCAAGTCTTTCCATGCCTTTCCAAGTCAACTAGCTCATTATTTCCTACACCACAGCAATATTCCAACCCAATCATATCCTGTTTGAGGGATTGTCCATGAAGGTTTTTCCTCAATTTTCTGCATTCCTTCTATTCTTGGTTACATAGGTTTTATTTGATTTAAAATAATTGAAATTATCCATTTTACACTTTAACAATGCTCTCATAGTATAATATAGTTTAAGGCTTGATACTGCTAAAACTATTTCCTTTACATCTTTTTTTCCCTGTTTTCTTTGAAATTCCTGACTTTCTGTTCTTCCAAATGAACTTCATCATTTTTTTCTAACTCAATAAAATAATTTTTGATAATTTCATTGGGATGACATTTAATTCATAGATTAGTTCTGTAAAATTGTCATTTTAAAAATTATGCTGGCTTTACTTACCTAAGAACAATTAATATTACTTCAATTATTTGGATCTGAGTTTGTTTATATAAAAAGTGTCTTATCATTGAACAATTCCTGTGTTTGTTTTGGCAGATATACACAGGTATTTTGTATTGTCTAGGTATTTTAAATGGTCTAAACAATATTAAATACTATTGCTGACACATAATACAATTTCTCTATTTTTCTCTTTTGATTAAATCTATTTTAACTTTAACTTTGTCTTAAATCATGATTATGGGGGACAGCTAGGTGGTGCAGTGGATAAAGCACTGGCCCTGGATTCAGAAGGACCTGAGTTCAAATCCAGCCTCAGACACTTGACACTAGCTGTGTGACCTTGGGCAAGTCACTTAACCCTCATTGCTTCCCAAAACAAACAAACACGAAATCATGATTATTATCCCTGCTTTTTTTTAAAACATAAATTCTATTCCTGCCCTTACTTTATCTTTGTGTATATCTCTCATTTTTATAATGCTTTTTGAAAGCACTATATTGTTGAATTCAAATTTTTATTCTACTATCCACTTCTGTTTTATGGGTAAATTCATCTCATTCACATTGTAAGCTAAAATTAATTATGGTAGTGTATTTCCCTCCTTCCTATTTTTCCTCAATATCCTTCTCATGCTATTGATCCTATCTCTTCTCACTAGTCTGCTTTACTTCTATCCACTACCTTGTTATTCTATTCCTTACCCTTCCTTCCATTGTAAAAGTCCTTTCCTTGTTCTCTCGCCATTGCCTATCCCCTTTTAACCCATTCATCATGAGAGTTAGGTTCCATCACTACCCATCCTCCTTCCTATTAGCTTCTCCTGTATATTTTTTCCCTTTTGTGCATCATTTGTATGAAATTATTATTCCTTTATATCTCTCCCTACAGAGGGGTTTGGGTTTTTGTTTTTGTTTTTGTTTTTTTTAGGATCACAACTTCATATTCAGGTCAGTCAAAGCTTTTCTATCAAACTACCCAAATAATAATGACAGTCATAAAAGTATTGCTAAAATTTTCACATATAAGAAGTAAATACTTTGTACTTATTGAGTCACTAGTAATTATTCTTTAATGTTTACCTTATATTTTTCCTGGATGCTATATGTTCAATTTTCCCTTAAGTTCTGAGTTTTTTGTCTCTACTCCTGAAAGTCTTTCAATTCATTTAATGTCCATTTAATTTCATTCATTATTATGCTTAACTGTACTGGGTAAGTTACCATTGATCATAATCCCAGCTCATTTGCTCTATAGAACATAGTATTCCAAGACCTATGGTCATTCAATGTAGTAGCTTCTAGATCTCATGTAATCCTTATTGTAGCTGTATGATATTTATATTTTTAATGTATTTATATATTTAGAATTTTCCCCATTACATATAAAAAACAAATTTTTTCACAGTGATATTTTTAGAACTTTGTGTTCCAAATTTTCTTCCTCACTCCCCACCCCTCCCTAAGAAATAAAACAATTCAATATAAGTTATACATGTGCAATCATGTAAAATATCTCCACATTGGTATGGTTGTGAAAGAAAACAGATAAAACAACTTTAGAAAGAGGAACTAACAAAAAATTATACTTAATAGTATTCAGATACTATCAGTTCTTTTTCTGTAGATGATTTGCATTTTTCATAAGTCCTTCTGATAATATCCTGCTTGTCATTTCTTTCAGAGTTACTATTGCTAACTGTATTATCCTCCATCCTATTCCCTTCCCTTGATATTTACTCTTTTTTTCTTACTTCTTTTACCCTATCTCTCCTCAAAAGTGTTTGGTTTTTACTGCCCCCTCCCACAATCTGCCCTCCCTTTCTTCACCTTTCCCCTCTTATCCCCTTCCCCTCCCAGTTTCCTGCAAGGCACTTGTGTGTTATTCCCTCTTTGAGCCAATTCCAATGAGAGTAAGGCTCACTCACTCCCCCCATTCCTTCCCCATCTTCACCTCCACTCTGTAAGTTTTTTTCTTGTTTCATTTATGTGAGCTACTTTACCCCATTCCACCTCTCTCTTTCCCATTCTTCCAGTGCATTCCTCTTAGCCCTTAACTTTATTTTAAAGATGTCATCATGGGGAAGCTAGGTGACAGAGTGGAGAAAGCACCAGCCCTGGTGGCCTCAAGCCCAAATCCAGCTCCATACATAAGCCACCCCATCCTGCCTACCCCACACACAAAAAAGAAAGAATAAACTAGAAATCAAATGTTTTACAGATATCATCCCTTCATATTCAATTCATACCTGTGCCCTTTGTCTAAGTATATTCCTTTTGTCTACCATAATACTGAGAAAGTTCTTATGAGTTAGAAGTATCATCTTCCCATGTAGGAATGTAAATGGTTTAACCTTTTTAATATCCCTCATGATTTCTTTTTCCTGTTTATCTTTTTATGCTTCCCTGGGGTCTTATATTTGAAATTCAAATTTTCTATTCAGTTCAGGTCTTTTCATCAAAAATGCATGAAAATCCTCTTTTTTGTTAAAGTTCCATTTTTCCCCCCTGAAAGATTATACACAGTTTTGCTGGGTAGGTGATTCTTTGTTGTAATTCCAGTTCCTTTTCCTTCTGGAATATCATATTCCATGCTCTCTGATCCTTTCATGTAGAAGCTGCTAGATCTTGTGTTATCCTGCATGTGGCTGCACAGTACTTGAATTGTTTCTTTTTGGTAGCTTGCAGTATTTTCTCCTTTACCTGGGATTTCTGGAATTTGGCTATAATATTCCTGAAAGTTTTACTTTTGGTGATCAGTGAATTCTTTTAATTTCTATTTTACCTTCTGCTTCTAGAATATCAGGGCAATTTTCCCTGACAATTTCTTGGAAGATGATATCTATGATCTTATTTTGATCATGGTTTTCAGGTAGTCCAGTAATTTTCAAATGATTTCTTCTGGATCCATTTTCTAGGTAAGCTATTTTTCCAAGGAAATATTTCATATTGCCCTCTATTTTTTATTCACTTGGATTTGCTTTTTCGTGTCTTGATTTCTAATAATTAATTAGCTTTTATTTACTCTATCCTAATTCTTAAACAATTATTTTCTTCAGAGAGCTTTTGTACCTCCTTTCCCATTTGGCCATTTGGCCATTTTCCGTTTTTCATTTTCCATTTTCAAGCTGTTGACTTTTTTTCATGGCCTTCCTGTATCACTCTCATTTCTCTTTCTATTTTTTCTTCTATCTCTCTTACTTTATCTTCAAAGTCCTTTTTGAGCACCTGCATGGCCTGAGACCAATTCATACTTTTCTTGGAAGCTTTGGATGTAGGAGTTTTGATTTTGTTATCTTCTTCTGAGGGTGTATTTTGATCTACCTTGTCACCAAAGAAACTTTCTACGGTCAAGTGCTTTTTTTGCCTGCTCATCTTGCCCACCTATTTGTTGGACTTAACTCCTTAAAATGGAACACTGTTTCCAGGCCAGGACACACTGACCCAGGTGGTATGATTTAAGGAGAGGCTCCTTCTCAGCCTGCATGGCCTGTAAGTGTAATGATTGGAATTTCACCACCTACTGGAGACTTACTATAGGAAAGCTCCACCATGAGTAGAATGCCTCAGAGGGCAAGGCCATGTGGCTTTTCCTTGGTGTCAGGAAGTAACATTTGCGCATGGGTACTGTCCACCCAGGCTACCAGCCAATCAACTTGAGGAGCTTCCCACTTTCTGGGAGGGAACAGGAAGGAGGAAGGAGAGCCTGCATGGAGAGGTCTCTCTCTTTTGATTCCTGACTTTATGGTGGTGGTGGAGGTGGCGGCAGAGGACTTCACAGGAAAATTGAGGAAAGATTGGATTGCCATGCTGTTGGAATTCTGTTCTCAATCTTTCTCTTTCTACCTTTCAATAAAACCTTAAAAACCTAAACTCGTTTTATCAGTGATTTTAGTCAGTTTTCCCCCAAAACTGGGGGAATAGATTAGAACCCACATTTAGAATCTTAAATTACACCTAAGTAACCATGGCCTGCTTGCTCTTTAACCTGGAAGCAGAAATCTGATTGGTGTGCCTGTGCCCCTCCCCCACTAGGCCACTGTCACTCTAATCCACTTCCTGAGCAATACAGCAGCACTCTGCCTCTGCTCCAGTGCATACCCCTATAATTTCCCCCAACCAACTTTTGGACCCCCTTACCAGTTCATGAGCTGAGTTTCAGAAGTAGCCAGTGACTCTTATGATTCAGATACTCTAGAGGTGCAGACAGCCTGGGGTTGTATCTTTGTCCTGCACTGGAATCCTCTCTCACCCTGGTATAGCAGACCTTCACTTCTGCCCTTTTAAGCCATCTTTGATTGGACAATTATCTCACTCTGTTCTTTTGTGGGTTCTGCTGCTCCAAGAATTGTCTAATGGCATTTTTTTGAAGGTATGTGGACAGGTTGTGTTGGGAGCTCTGAAAGTTACAACCTTTCCTCTTTCATCTAGATTTTTTTTTCTTGTTGCTTCCAATATTTTCTCCTTAACTTAGGAGATCTGAAACTTGGCTATGATATTTCTGTAGTTTTTTGTCCTGGGATCTCTTTCAGGTGGTGGTCAGTGGATTTTTTTCTATTTCTACTTCACCTTCTTATTCTTAATTTTCCTTCATAATTTCTTGCAATATCGTATCAAGATTCTTACTTTTAATCATAATGTACAGTTAGTCCAATTATTCTTATATTATTTCTCCTCAATTTGTTCTCCAAATCAGTTGTTTTTCTGATGAGATGTTTCACTTTCTCTTCTATTTTTTTCATTATTTTGGTTTTGTTTTATGATTCCTTGACTTAGAACATCTTCTAAAGAATTAGAATTCTAGAATTCAGAATTCTAATTTTCTTTTTTTTCCCTTTTTTTGGGAGGGGGGCAATGAGGGTTAAGTGACTTGCTCAGGGTCACATAGTCAGTAAGTGTCAAGTGTCTGAGGCAGGATTTGAACTCAGGTCCTCCTGAATCCAGGGCCTGTGCTTTATCCACTGTGCCATCTAGCTGCCCTCACAAATTCTAATTATTTTCTTCCCTAAGTTTTTGGTTCTCTATTTCAAGTTGGTTGACTTTCTTTTCATAATTCTCTTAGATTGCACTCTTTTTTTCTTCTAATTTTCCCTCAGTCTCTCTTATTCCATTTTTAAAGTCCTTTTTAAGTTTTTCCAAGTACTCTTTTTGTGCTTGGGACCATTTGACATTTCTCATTGAAAAAGGATTAGCTTTTTTAGCTCCATTATCTTCCTTTGAATATGAACCTAGATCTTCTTTATCTCAATAGTAACTTTCTATGGTTGGGTTCTTTCTCCTTTCCTTCCACATTTCTATTTATTTATTTATTTATTTGTTTGTTTGTTTGTTTGTTTGTTTGTTTGTTTTGTTTTGTTTTTAGCAATTATTTTCTGAGGTCTGTCTTGGGCTCTCCTCTTTACTCCAAGCCATAGCTAGGCCCCTAGGTACACTGTCCCACACATGATCTTGCTCCTTACAGATCCTCCGGTGGCAGGAAACTACAGCTGTCCTCTGTGCCCTAGAACTGAAACCAGGAATTCTGCTCTCCTGTAGGTACCAGAGTCCCACAGGATCCCCATCTCTCACTACTGTTCTCATCAGATATGTTCAAGTTCCTTCTACCCACAGTCAGTCTAGGACATGTCTGGTCAGCAAAACTGTGCTTGGTGTCTTTCAGTAGTGCAATAGTGTCTTTCAATCTCATCCATAAGTCCCCCACACTGTCTGTGAGATGAAAGTTTCTAAGGCAGGCACTTCCTCTCAACCCAGCTGTCTCAAGGGTTATTGTTTTTTTATTTTGCAGATTTAGCCTGGAGGTGTTTGCACTTCACTCTGGTTTGACCCCTGGGAGGTTAGGTCTTTCCTGGGGTCTTCTCAAATTGTCTTAGGAGGATTTCTGCTTTACCAGGTGTTTGTTTCTACTGCTCCAAGGTGATGCTGTGTGTGTGAGAGTAGGAAATTTGGCGAGCTGAAAGGTTTCTGACCTACTCCACCATCTTCCCAGAATCCTCTTGTCTATAATAATCAATTTGTGATTTTTTTCATTCTTTTAGTATTTTACCTTATATGTGTGTTTGTTTGTTTTTAAATGATCTTCTATTGCTTTCATTGTTTTGCCTCCAGCATTGATTCCCTTGTTATATACTTGGTCTGATCAAGTATATCTTCCCAAATTAATATTGTTTAGTGTCAATTTTTTTTGTTCATGTGATATGCTAGGGACTGAGTTTTTGGAATTGAAATGTGATAATATTTCTGTTGCCATTTTGGGAGAAAAAACCTTATAGAGTTTCAAACTGTGAGGGCCAAAATTTGATATGCGGAGCATTATTTGGGTGACTTGCCTTAATATTAGGGTCCCAGAAATATGAAGGACCTTTTAGGTTCACCCTCCCCTCTGAACTGCCATTTTTAGATATTTCTCCCAGGCCAATAAGAAAGGAGCCTTTAAGCTTTAATTCTCAAAAGGATCAATTTTTATTACTTGGGAATTAATTAAACAACAAAGGTAAAACTAATAAAAATCAAAGATAAGGAAATAGGAAAATAGAAATACAGATAAATACTCTTAACTCTAAACTTAACCTATTCAATCCTCAGACCATTTCTAATTAAGCTAGTTCAAAGGAATTTAGGGTTTTCTGTAATTAACTCACCAACACCTGGCCAAAGAAAACAGCCTTCTGAGACAGAGCGAACACCACAAGGGCCAAAGAACAAGAGAGCATGTTATTGAAGATGCCTAGCATTCTGGAATCACCCTCCACCTCCCTTCATCAAGCGTTCAATCTTTCCTCCCCCAAAAGGGGAGGTCCTTCAAAAACTGCCTATGGAGAGTTCTCCTTCTGACCTCAGTAGCATACATAACTTCAGGGTGGGCCAGGTGTGGCCCCTCCCAAATGAGTCAGCTAAAAACGGCAATATTAATCTTTACCACAAATAATTTTTACCACATTACAAAACTTCTATTTTCCTTTTCCTCCTAAAATCTTTATTTATGAATGGTTTGGGAATAATGACTTTGTTGAATCTCATTGTCATATCAAATTTCACATTGAAATTGTTTTTGCTTCCACTGATTTTTGTTATTTTACAAGGTGTTATTGTTTGGAATTAGCCATCCTCCTCCTCCTCCTCCAATAATGTGTTTTATAAAGGTCAGACTCCTTACCTTATATTGTTTTTCACCATTATCTCTTTCTTCTTGACAAGATTGTATTCAAAGTGGTTTCTGGACTCTTTAGTTGTAAGTGGCTAAAATCCTAGCTAGTCTGCGTAAAATATCTAATGAGTGGTCGCCAATAAATTATAAGCTTTAGTAAGAGTTAGACTTTTAAGCATTTATTAAGGAGAATAAGAATTTGGTAAAGAGAGAGAGAAAGAGGCTTAGATTCAGCTGTCTATCTCAGGAAGCCTGCATTTCTGCTCCACTCTCCAGGAGAGTCCTGAAAGAACCCCTCCTTCATCCCACAAACCTACTGTGAAACTGGGAACATCCCATACACTCAAACACACAGCTCCAAGCTAATTGGCTGGTAGCTTTGATAGACAGTACTCACGAGCAAATGTCACTTCCTGATGCCAAGGAAAAGCCGCATGGCTTGCCCTCAGATGCCTTCTCCTCATGGTGGAGCTTTCCTACAGTAACTCTCCAGCAGGTGGCATCACTCCAAGAGTTACATAGTTTATGATGTGTGTATGTTTTAAGGTTAATATACTTTTTCAACTTCCATTTTTTTGTGTTAATATATTGCTTCAATTGGCCAAATTGAATCTGTAGAATTTTTTACAATATACTTTCATTATTATCCTTTCATTTAATTTGTTGTTGGTTTGGACATTTGTTGTATTTAGCTGCTGCTGTGACTACAGTAGATTCTTATATTACTCCCACATCAATAATTAATTATTTCTTGTCTGTGAAGAGAAGATAAATTTTATTTTTGTCATGTTCTTCAGAACTAATTGTGTTCAGTGCCTTCTCCTTGATGAAAGTGTTCATGATTTATAGACATGCATCTTTTATGTACTCTAGTGGTCTTCTGTGCATTTGCACCTGAATTATATTTTCCCATTATTTTCCCATTCTCCCCTAAGTCTTTCTTTTTATGGGAGTTATCAAGGAGAGCTTCACTATTCACTTCTTTTTTTTTTTTGTAGAAGATATTGGCTTATAAGTTGAAATTCTTATCATTGTTCTCTATTTGCATCAAATTGTCTTGAGCTCAGCAAGATGTAATGGCTATACATCATAAAATAATGATTCCTATTGCCTTGTCAAGAAAGTATGAGTCTTTCAGGGTTATACTAGATCATTGCCTTGCTGAAAATAACCACATGCTTCCCAGCAGATCATCCCCCACTATTGATGTTATTTTACATATATTTTGGAAAATAAAATTTTATTAAAAAAAAAGTATGTCATCCACTCTTTCAAGTTGTAGTTCCTTTATCTCATGTTGTTTACCTAAAGAATGCTAGGGCAACTAGGTGGTGCAGTGGATAGAGCATTGACCCTAGAGTCAGGAGGACTTAAGTTCAAACCTGGCCTCAGACACTTGACACTTAATAGCTGTGTGACCCTGGGCAAATCACTTAACCCCAATTGCATCAAGCCTTCTGATGTCATCACAGAAGATGAAAGAAAAACAACATTTTTTGGCATTTATTAGTATCTCCAATACTCAGTACAATGCCAAAAACTTAGTAGGTAAATTTTAAATGACTCTAAAGTTATAATATTTACAAAATATCTTTTGCCAAAGATAAGGAAATAGAAAATATATATGAAAAACTTGATAAGAACTGATATGTTAAATCAACATAATGTCTAATGCATGATACTTTCAAAGCAAGAGGGGTTATAAGAAAGCATGGTGGAAAAATATTGAAAAACATAATTCAGAAGAAAGAAATTACAGGTCAAAGGCCTGTATATGATATATAAACCTTATTCCCACACATCATAAATATTTTCTTCATAAAGAAAGTCCAAAGGTAAGGGAAGGGCTAAGCACTGATCAAAAAAATAAACTTAATTTTAATTTAAAATTACTTCCCTTCAGTCATTCCATAGTCCAGCCAAGTTGACCCTACTCTTCCATACACACAACCTATCTCCTGGCTATGTGACTTTGGAGCATCTAATTTATTTGCAGACTATCCCCCATCTCTGAAATTTTTTCCCTATACACATATATCTACATACACATATAAAACATGCTTATGGCTAAATTACACATGCATGATCCTTATGTAAAAATATGTGATGATGGTGATGGATTTATCTGTATAAACTTTAGAGAATATCTGTTCCACTTTTTATTTTGTATCTCTAGTACCTAGCATAATGTCCGTCCCTTTTAAAAAAATCTAAACCTGTAATTTTGCTGGCATAGGGAAAGTCATGTGAGGGAATTTCTTCTGTCAATGAAGATAAGCAACCTTTTTTCTGAAACTTATAGTCTAAACTTATTTCATGGTGCTCTGAGAGGTTAATTTGCCCAGAGTCAAGCAGTAAGTGTCAGAGGGAGGCCACATGGGTGATTCAGGTGATCCTATCTACTACACCAGGATGCCTCTCACCTAGCACATAGTGCTTTAGTAAACATTTATTAAATTAAATTAAGGAGACATGCACAATTAATATCCTTATAGAGTTTGCCTCTTAACACGATTGCCTGAAAGGTACAGAAAATACACCATATTTATTGTTTGTTGCCTTTAAAAGACATTTTAAAAAGCTCTTTCACTGTATAAAACAAAATGTTGCCATGAAAGTTTTTCTTCAAAAAAGTTTATTTGAAATATATCAAAATCATATAGGAATCCTTGCAATATAAGACAACATAGATAAATTTGTTTGATAATTCTCTGATTATCAATTTCAAGTAAGGAGTAATACAGGGGGAAGTATGCATCCAAAGGGTTTTGATAAAAGTCATGAAGAATGTCCTACACAGAGTAAAACCTGGACAGGGATTCACTGGAGATGGCAATGTTCTGATGATATATCTCTTTTTTTGGTGAGGCAATTGGGGTTAAGTGACTTGCCTAGGGTCACACAGCTAGTAATTGTTAAGTGTCTGAGGCCGGATTTGAACTCAGGTTCTCGTGAATCCAGGGCTGGTGCTCTATACACTGTACCACCTAGCTGCCCCTTGATATATCTTTTTGAGGATGATTATATGAGGAGAAAGTGAGGTTGGTGACCTTGCACAGCCCTCCCTCACTTAAATCCAATTCTGTGCAAGTCATGACATCAGGGTGATGTCATAGTCCTTTTTGAGGATGAAGGAAAAACAACAAAACTAGAACAGCAAATTCAATAGAAGGAAGAGTAGAGTGTGCTGGAAATTCTTTGGGGAGATTGAGCAATGTTTTTCATGATCCTGGGCTTTTTCCTGAAACTAAGGTCCTTATGGTTTGTCATCAGTATTCCTCTGATCATGCTGTGTGGCTGTATGTCATGGAACTCTGCATTCTCTGAAGAATTTTGGGAGGGTCACCCAAAAAAATGGTGCAAGTTGAGCAAGAAGCAGTTATATCACTAATGAAGAATCTGATAGAAATGGCCTATAAGATAAAATTGAAATGATGTGTGATTAAAAAAAAAAAGTTAGACTAGTCATGTAAAGAGACTGATGGAGAAGAGAATCATCACAAGTTAAGATGCATATAGATTATGACTCCATGTCTGGAGGGAGTGTGCATGTATATGAAATTATAGAAACAAAATGTTAAAGTAAATAACAATACATTAATCAACCTACACTTCTTTTACCCCTTATTCTTATTGTATGACCTAGCTACCTTATTTTTCAGGTCATGGACATCTTTGATGGTGTTTTTAGATGCCAATTCTACCATGTAAGTAATTGTTAGGAATATGCTGCAACCAACCCACCTTGTGATTTTCCTTTGCTAGACCTTTGAATCACCTATAATTCTAACTCTTCTCTAATGACAGCCTTGTAACACTACCAGGATACTGGTGATTTAAAAGATAGGCTTTTGTGGCAGTAAGCAGTCTGGGATCTTTGAAATCACTGCATGATTTCCCATATTTTACACAGCCTCATGATCATCTATTAAATGCTTAGTCCTACTTACTGTCCATCCTTCTGAAATGAATTGAAGCTTGTCCAGAATACTAGTGGTCTACTTCAAGGAACTTTCTGTCCAACAGCATGTCAATACCTGTGCAGTATATGTTTCTTGTCTGCTTTATTCTTCCAGTGTATATGGTTACATTAATCTTATTTGAATCACTCTGAGTTGCAGGGAGGAGGTTTTATAGCATTCCAGTGTTCTGCACAGTTCAAACATTGTAAAGTGAGGATCTGAGGATCAGAGCATTTGGAAAAAACTAATCACTGATAGGGAATCCTTCTATATAAACTCTGCATAGGACATCCTACATAACAAAAGAGGTCAGCTTCTCTTTGTTTTATATCTTATTTTATGTGGATTATGATTGTGTCCTTGAATAAAGCTTTCTGTTGTGAACTCAAATAGACTTGTTAAATAAAAATATACTAACAAAGGACAGCCTGGAAAAGACCTTTAGGTCACCTAGTTTAAGGACTGCATCATAGTGATTTGTCAGTAGCACATCAAGATTATTTGTAAGGGAAAAAAAGATATTTTAAAGGGGCTGGAAAAGTTGGTTCTCATACATAGATTAAACATACCACTCTTACCTATAATCGTATTTGCACCCTTTGCCTATGTCTATCATGTATATATATATATATATATATATATATATATATGTGTGTGTGTGTGTGTGTGTGTGTGTCTGTGTGTGTGTCTGTGTGTGTGTGTATATAGTATCAACTTACATATGATTTAATCTAGGCTCTGTACCAATTTATCATAAAGCTACAAGTAGAAATAGGTCCAAAGTAATGAGGTTTTACTATAGTTTCCATGAGAACATTTATTTTTCTCCATACTGTGAACCTGATCCACAGAAACCCATAAAAAGGATATAAAAAGAATATCCTGACTATTTCACCTTTCAAATTTTATGAGGAATTTCCCCTCAAATCATGCATACCTTCCTCCTTTATTCTTTCCTCAAATACTGATTTCTTTTAACTTTTTCCTCACAGCTCATTTTAGTTTGAATGGGAACTTTATTTCCCCTTAGTTATCCTTTAGAAAAAACTTAAATAAGCTTTATTGCTGCTTGGAGGAGGAGAAAAATCTTTAGTATGTAAGATGTAAAGCACAGGTTGCAGATGTACAATTAAAGACAGGTTTTGAACACAGGGGTGATTATTCAAGCTACATTTTTGAAGGCTCAAAAGATCTTTTCCCATGAATATTTAAATAATTTAACTCCATCTTTACCATTCCTGATACAACATATATATTGAAAGAATGATACATATCTAAATAAGACTTCTGCAACAAATGAAAGGATTATCATGGCAAATTTCAGTATAGATGAAATACCATGATTTATTTGTGAACATTGATATGACTTGTAAAATAAAATAAAATATTGGGCCAAGTTAAGCACATATTAATTCAATCACAACAAACTACTATCTGAAATATCCAGATACCTAAAGCAAGAATGACTTTGCAGGGCAGGAATTGAATTCTATGGACAATTTTCATAATCCTTTAGCTAACTTTGTAAATCATAGCTATTTTACTATCAGATACATTTGTACCAACTGAATTTATAAGCAAAGTAACTAATGTGTCACTGGTATTAATAATCAAGATTTTTCAAATTGATTACTAAAGGAGGAAGGCTATCTCTAAATTGAGAATTATTGCATTGTTCAGTCATTCCTATAGTCAGTTTGGGTAGAATGCAACATATGTACAGGGAAGCAGTGTGTGATAATGCTGGAAGGATAGCATAGGGTCAGTTTGTGATGGCCTGAGATGCTATGCTAAGAAATATTAATATTTTATATTGATAATAGGGGACATTTGAAAGTTCATGACCAGAGGAATTATATGATCAGATCTGTATATGAGATATGTTAAGAGTATGGAAGAGAGGTTGGAGTGAGGATAGAAAGGAGATGGGAAGATCAGGTGAGGCTAAATCAATTTTCTAAGCAGGAGGTAAATAATAGTCAATACTAGGGTAGTAGCAGTAGGAAAAGAAAGGACAGGGTACATTTTAGAATCATTTTAGAAGCAGAATAGCATTTGATAACTGACTAGACGTGGGAGATAAGAGAGAAGGAAACGTCCAAGATGATACTAAGGTTTGGTTGTTTTTTAACTTTTTTTGGTGAGGCAATTGGGGTTAAGTGACTTGCCCAGGGTCACACAGCTAGTAATTGTTAAGTGTCTGAGGTTAGATCCGAATTCGGGTCCTCCTGAATCCAGGGCCAGTGCTCTATCCACTGCGCCACCTAACTGCCCCGATACTAAGGTTTTAAACACAGGTGATTAGATGAATGATGATGACATGGATAGAAATACAAAAATCAGAATGAGGAATTCAGTTTTTAGAATAAGATATTACTTGTGTTATTCTACAGATAGGAAAGATACATATAAAGCATCAAATGTTAATGCAGGGAGGGATCAATTGAGTCAGTGTTTTAATTAACAAAAGGGTTTGATCTCTCTAACTCTATTAAGGTTGATCCTAGGCTTTTTTTTTTTTTTTTTTTTTGTCGTGAGAGGACCTAACCCTCAGATTTACCCTTCGAATTGATTTGGTCTGACTTGGTCTGACTCAACCGCAACATCAGAACATGAACACCATGTTGAGTATTCTTGGAGACACCCCAAGCAAAAACAACATCCCTTGTCCCCCTACAAATTGTTCCAGAACCAGATGTGTTTCTGATCATGGACATTTGTCTTGTTCCCCCCAGATTTACTTAATGAATGAGAAAGCATTTATTTTTGGTTGTTTTTTTCTTTTGGTGAGGCAATTGGGGTTAAGTGACTTGCCCAGGGTCACACAGCTAGTAAGTGTCAACTGTCTGAGGCCGGATTTGAACTCAGGTCCTCCTGACTCTAGGGCTGGTGCTCTATCCACTGTGCCATCTAGCTGTACCCCCCTCAGATTTACTTAAGGCTGTGTCTCTTAATAGGTGGGGTGGAGAAGCTGTTCTTCACAATTGGGGGTCAAAGGGAGGGAAGAAGGTGGAGCAAGGATCGACAGAAATGAAAGAAGGAACCTGGGCTTATTGACTTTCCAAAGGATCAGAGGCAAAACTCTTTTTTAATTTTTTTTTTCTAAATGAATCCACACATCAAAAGAAGAATAATATACCAGTGCCCTAAGGTTGTCCTTCAGAGTAAGGCTTAGGGTAAATCAGGGACTGGGTGGTGACAAAGTGACAGACCAATGACATGGACATAAGGAAAGCATAGGATCAAAGGGTAAGGATTACTGAATTCTGCAGGCTCAGGTGCTATTCTCCACTCATTTAGTAGCTCCAGATGGACCCTTTTGATCATAAGCTGATAATAGCCACACCTCCCCATCTTGCTGGATGAGCTGCAGCTGTTATTAAGGGCAGAGGTGGAGAAAATCTTGGCCTAAGCATTCATCCTTATTTCATTGTTGGATTTTTACTGGAGGGCTAAATTGTTCCTCTATTAGGAATTGATGATTCTACTCATTGAAGGGGAGAGGAAAATATTACAATATTCTATTTTCTCCTAGAATTCTTTCTTTAATGGAAAAACAGTATCAATTTCATTCTCCACTTTGGACAAGGCACGAAAGCTCTCACCTTAAAAAGGTACCTTCCTGAATATCAGATCCCTTCAGCAATTGTCACCTACATATATTTCTATCTCCAAGGAGGCCCATAAATCTCTAATTGGAGGTTTAAAAACCCTGTATTTCTCCTATTACTAACTACTCCCTGAACTTTCTGAATTAGAGTATGCAGATCTCTCAGCCTTTAAAGCTATTGTCATCCCCTCTTTGCCATACATAATAAATAAATTAGAGAATATTGGAGCCTTTAAATTAACAAAAGGTTAAATAAAATTTTATGATCTCCCTTGCTGATTTTCTGGCTAGCACCACATTTTGAGTAATACATCATTATATAAATAGCCCTCTGATGCATTATTGTAATATTATTATGGGAGAGTTGTTGCTTGGAGGCATCTACTTAAATAAGACTGCCAGGCCCCAAGAGCCTCAAAGCAGCCATATAAATTGCATGTTTTCCAGGGCTGCTCTACTAGAGGCCATGGTAGATGAAACAAAACAGGTGGCTTTAGGGATCCTTTTTCTATTGACTCACCAAGCCTGAGGCATCAAAAGCAAGTCCTTGGATTGTCAGGTTCTATCATTACTACTAGCCAATGTATTTTAATGTATGTAGCATGGTTAAAGTTCTTTCTGTGACTACTCATCAATGCTGGAGCTAGGGAATATAAAAAGGGAGAGGAAAAAGGAGAGATTCATTAGGGTTTTTTTAAGTCAAAGCATTTTTAATATTTAGAAATGAAATTCAAAATGAAAAGCAATAGATTCACTTTCCAACATGAAGGTTTCCTTTTCTCAGTAAAAATCTGAATCCATTCTGAGAAACTTAGTTTAAAGTTTTGGTTGCATTAGCACAGGCAAAATGAAATGTTGAGAAATGATCCAATGAATCCGTAAGTGTAGTCAGAAAGGACAATTCAGTAGAACCACCCCCTCTTTTTGCATATATTAACAAATTCTGTGGCTTCAGTTTCTTGTGTAATTGTTTCAATTTCCAACTTCTCTTTTGCTATATAGATTCATTCTGTGTAATAAATTTAGCCCCTACGTGAAGAGGTTTCAGCCAATTTTTTCCATCCTGCTCCATTCACCATAAAGTCTTCTCCATTGACTTATATGGAATAAATGTGCATATGGTAGTTTTCCTGCGTTCTCAAAAGTTATGTCAGTTCACACTGAGATGGAAATGCTTCAAGTATATGCATGCAATAGACATGTCTATTTTCTGAGACTAAAACTAACTACATTTGGAGAAGCCCTATCATCATGTAAAAACTGAGACCTCAATTGTGTTACAAAATTTAAAATTTTAATATGTCATCATCATGTTCTAAAGTCCTTGTTCTTTCTTTCTTTCTTTTTTTTTTTTTTTAGTGAGGCAATTGGGGTTAAGTGACTTGCCCAGGGTCACACAGCTACTAAGTGTTAAGTGTCTGAGGCCGGATTTGAACTCAGGTACTCCTGACTCCAGGGCCGGTGCTCTATCCACTGCGCCACCTAGCTGCCCCCCTTGTTCTTTCTTAAAGACCTAATAAAATTTCCTCAAATAGAAGTCTTAGTAAAAATAGGAAGAGTACTAATTCCCCAAAGAAGATTTTTTAAAAGTAGTACAATCAATACAGAATGTTCCTTGAGACCCCTACATCATTCTGGCTCCAAAGGTGACCCATTGCAACTTTCTATGCACTTACTGAAATGTTGGCTGAGCATGGAGGGGGGTGGTGGTGCAAGGTGCTATATTCTGGTTCTTATGGCATTCTGAGAGAGGAGAAGGTAGCTGTGCAAGGTAGGATTTGAGGTGAGTTTTGATGGAAGTCCAAGAAGCTGAGAGTCATAGGTGAGAAGAACATTCTAGCACAGAGATGGGAGACAGATTATGACTTTTGTAGTACAATGAATTGGCCACTATATCTGGAATGAATAAAGAAGAGTCATGAATAAAAGACTGGAAAGGTAGAAAGGGTCCATGTTATGGATATCTTTAAATGCCAAATAGAGGAATTGATATTTGATGCCAGAGGGAATATGGACCCACTGGATTTTACTTAGTGGGGATTTGACATAGTCAGACCTCCACATTATAGGAAAAAAAAAAAACAGTTGGCAATTTAGAGAATATAGTGAAGTGGGGGGGGGCGGAGATTAATTACAAAGATATTTCAG
Source organism: Dromiciops gliroides (assembly GCF_019393635.1). Classification (NCBI taxonomy): domain Eukaryota; kingdom Metazoa; phylum Chordata; class Mammalia; order Microbiotheria; family Microbiotheriidae; genus Dromiciops; species Dromiciops gliroides. The sequence continues at coordinate 563,280,797 of NC_057861.1, read as the reverse complement.
TAATCCAGCAGAAATCTGATATAGTGGTTGAGTGAATAGAGTGAAGGCAATATTTACAAAAAATAACTTTGTGAAGATAGAAATCATAATTTGGCAATGAGTAAGCTCTGTGGAGTGAGAGAGAAGAGTTAAAGCTGGCACCAATGTTCAGAGATGACTGAAGGATGGAGTTGCCCTCAACAGCTCAATAGAGTGGTAGGTTTGGGCAAAAACATGAGTTCTGATTTGGAAATAGTAAGTTTGAGTTTCCTAAAGTGATAGATAAATGATAGACAGACAAATAGAGAGAGAGAGGTAGAAATATACACACAATACATACATACACACATGCATGTATGTGTGCCTTTATATGTGCTATATGTATACACACATATATGCATGTGTTTTGTACATGTATACCTATGTGTGCAGATATATGTGCATGTGTGTGCATATGTGTATATATAAAACTAAAAAATGTTTGTAGCCATTTTTTAACCACTTTCTGCTGGTGAGAAAAGGGAACTCCAAAGAATTGAATATGGTATGTTGGAAAGAACACAGTACTTAGAGTCAGAGGGCCTGGGTTCAAACCTTACTTGTTTCTTTTTCTATAATAAATTGAATGTCACTTGACTTCTCTGTCCTCATCTATAAAATGAGAGTGGTGAATTAAATGGCCTCTAAATTTTGTTCCAACTCTAAATGTATAATTCTAAGTTAAATGCCTTGCCTTATACCACAAAAGGAGCACAATCTAGGAAGTCCTCAAAGATTCTGGTATATCATTTTAAAGATAACTATACATATTTAATGTGAACATGAATATCCTTTTCTAATATGGAGGTTGTATATCTCAAATGACATTCATGTGTTTCATACTGAAGTTCCCCAGGAGGATATGAAAAATAGTGAATGCTTTGTTTTCCTTTTATTTGGTGCAGAAGGCTTAGTGAAGACCTCAAAAAATTCTAAAGACAATGCATCTGCAGCATCAATCATAGTGCAAGGCAATTTGATTTCCAGATTAAGATCATTTAGAATTGTTCAGTTTGGCAGACAGTAAAAAGATTTTCAATGTTATACATCCAACCTACCCAACTTTTAGTACTGCTTTTGTTAACAACTCTACCAACAACAAAGCACTGATGAATTACAGGATCCAGCATGCCATTTTTATAGTACTGGTATCTTGTTTCACATTTAGAAATCAAGAGAAATGGGGTTGAGGGAGATTAAAATGGAGGGATGGCAAAGTAAGGGAAGGGTATGTTTAGAAGACTGTACTTATCACTTAGTGTGTTATATATGAGACTCAGTAATACTTTAAGTATTTGGGGGGAAAGAGCCTTCTTTTTCTAGGTCAAATTAGTATTATCCATGTCCTTCTCCCTTCTGCTCTGGCACTATTTTATTACTCATTATTATCACCATCTGGAGAGGTAAAAGAGAGGCCATCTCCCCAGAGGAAAGGAGGAATGGAAAAGTATTGAGCCCACGTTCAACTGATTTGATGAGGTAGCTAATTGATTAGAAAAGACTAAGGTTTTAGGAGTCAAATGCTCCTATGCTCCCCATCCCTTCTTCAAGAGATTCTAAGAATAGGGAAAATAATTGGACATAGAATTTGAATTTGCATAAGCTGAACTAAAAGATTTTTTTTACAGACAAGTTCAAAAAAATTTTTAAACTACATTTTAAATGTAAAGTTACTAAACAAATACTTTTCCTCTTTCTTTGCATTCTAAAAGCATCTAAGTGGGACATTCCCCCCCCCTTATACTTGTTTTAACTGTATCCAACATCATTAGCTAACTTTTTTTAAACATAACTTTTCTTTTTACAAATATCAACAGACATGAACATTTCAATATACAAAGAAAATAATTTTATATGAAACTATGAATCTTTCTAATGCACAGTTTTCAAATTCATATATTAAATTTAATATGGCAGCCACAAAGCTTCCTTCTTGACTATATCCTCTCTTCTGAACTTCCTTCTGGTCTCCTTTTCAATGATTCATTGATGATCTTTTCCCCCCACCTTTTCTTCATCACTACATTTACCCACCAATACCTACTCAGATCCCAGTAGAAGATCTCTATTACAACAAAAATATAATCAAAGAAAATAAATAAATACATGGCTAAATTGGAAAAGGTTTGGCTCATTCTTCATCTGTATTCTCTCATCTCTCTAACCAAGAGGCTGGAAGATAACAGGTTTCTGAAGACATGATTGGTCACTTCATTGCTCAAAGTTCTGAAATCTCTCAATTATTTTCTTTTATATGCTTGTGCCTATTTTGTAAATTGTTTTCCAGTTCCACTCACTTCACTATATATCAGTTTTTTCAACTCTTCTCAGTTTTCTCTAAATCTGTCATATCTAGCAGTTCTTTTATCACAACAATAGTTCTGTACATTCATATACCACAAGATGTCCAGCCATCCTCCAAATGATTGGTTTTGTTTCTACTTCTTTGGAGTAAAGAACCTGATAGTTCTTTGCTATGAATAAATATTGAGGAAAGTGATTTCTTTGGCATAAAGGGATTAACATCTCTTGGTGATATTAAATCTAAATAAAGAAGAGCAATTTAACTTGAGCACCAAGTTTGAAAGGGGTAATCTCTGGAGATTGGATGAAGGATCTTATAGTGGGGGCTTGGGTATAGCATATTAAGAACATTATATGTGATTAATGTTCAGTGTAATAGGTTATTAAATATAGTTGAACAGGCCAGCTACTAAGTATTTGTAACTTGAATATGTACTGAAGAAGATGAACAATATGCTGTGCCCAGAACTGAACAGGAAGATCAGTCTACAATATTTTTTTACAATTATTCAGTACTTTCTATGATCTCAACAACAAATTTCCATCATCTTAACACCAAATGGTGCCATATGGTTGTGAAGTTGAGAGTCAAGTCAAGTCAATAAGTGTTAAAAAAAAATTGTTTGGTGAAGAACTGTGAATGACAGCTATTCTCAGCAATACAATGATCCAAGATAATCCTAAAGGACTAATGATCAGACTCCACCTCCAAGGAAAGAATTGATATTGACTGAACATGGATTGAAACATGTTATTTTTCACTTTCATTCTTTCTTTTATTCTACTCCTTTTATACAAAATGACTAATATGAAGATGTTTTACATAATAAAACATATTCAACCTATATCTGATTGCTTACCACCTCAGGGAGGAGGGAAGAGAGAGAGGGTAGGAAGGATAGAATTTGTAACTCAAAACTTTAAATAAAAATGTTTATTTTAAAAGGATGAGATAAAGATAAAATAGATAACTATTTATAGAAAGTCTCAGCCATATGCCAGCCACTGTGCTAGACACTGGAGATAGAAAGAAAGGTAAAATAAAGAAAGGTTAACTACTCTTGTGGAGTAACAAAAAATACATATGACAGAAAAAGCAACTAAAAGAAACAATTGTGATTATAAGTAGGTTATAGCATATTATTAAGAGGCAGATAGCACAATGGATAGAGCATTGAACATTGAGTCATGAAGACCTGTTTGACCTTAGACACTTACCCTGGGCAAATCATTTAACAACTATTTGCATCAGTTTCTGAAATTGTAAAATAGTGTTAATAATAATACCTGCCTCTGGGGCAGCTAGGTGGTACAGTAGATAAAGCACCAGCCCTGGATTCAGGAGTACCTGACTTCAAATCCGGCCTCAGACACTTGACACTTACTAGCTGTGTGACCCTGGGCAAGTCACTTAACCCCCATTGCCCCACAAAAAAAAAAGATAATACCTGCCTCACAAATTTATTGTGAGGATTAAACTAAATAATATTTATAAAGTGCAGTACTGTGTCTGGAACATAGTAATTGCTTAATAAATATTTATGCCTATCCTGTCCCATGAATTACAGGAATAAAAATACATCAATGGAAAAGGAGAGAGGCCATTCATGTAGCAAGAGTGAGGAATAAAAAATGGACAGCTCAGGTACTACACTGGTTTCCAAACAATTAGAATCAAAGGTCTTCAATACATTGAATAGATGCTTTATGAAATATTCCTACATCCATAGGAATTATTAGGATGAGAATGTAGTATGATCTGCAATGGTGGAGGGATTAGCCATACCAATAAAGTCACAAATCCACTGAAGTATCAAAGAAGTGTTAGTATCTTAAGTTATGTATAATAGAGCCTAAAATAGAAAACATACATAAACAGTAAGTAGAAGATGACAATTAGACATTCAGTGTTCTACTACAGGCTGACACTTGCATGCTAGAACTATTTTGATTTTATTGGTGACTTCTCTGGAGATAAACTTTTTTATCTAAGTTCTATACAGAATGACTATTAATGCAATTCATGTTAATACCTTAGTCTCAAAACTCAATATGAGTGTAGCAATAAGGAGATGAGCATAATATTAAGAACAAATTCTAGACAGTTGTCAACAAAGGGTCATGATCTGAGTAGTCCCACCTTCTTAGATTCTTGTCATTGTATTCCTGTGTACTGTTTACTGGGCATGAGTTGTCATGTTTCTGTCTATCTGGAGGTGGCAAAGAGGACAAAATTACACTGTGCCTAATAGAGTGGAGTAGATGAGACCTCTCCATCCCTCAGGTTGAGAACTGATTTCATGCTTTAAATACCTTTTTCTGTTTGAAGACAGTCTACCTGGGAGGTAAGATGACAAGTTGACTTTATAAAATGTGTCCAGTGGATGCACCATATTAATTCCCACTGTATTTATCATTTACTGACTAACACATTCTGGGGTATAATCTACTGTAAATGATCAAGTCTTCTATCAATATAAGCTCTTGCAAACTCATTTTGGCCTCAAGATAAACCTTGACATTTCAAGGTTCTCAAACCCATGGTAAGCAATGTTTTAATGACTACTAAAATGTCTGAAGTCTGCCCAGCTTTTGAAAAATGCAGGTGTTTCCAGTCTCGAAATAGAAATGGTCCAGCTGTACCTGAGACACTTAGGGAATAGTTCCATATTTCTGCAAAAGTTTTGGCCCTAGCAAGGGAACATTGCATGCAGGGGATAATGGAGATCACACAATTTTGAGTTTGGTACTACCAAAGCAAAGGTAAGGCTCATTAAGGAAGTAAAATTATTAATAATAATAATAATAACAACAACAACAACAACAACAACAACAATAAATAGTTCATGACTCTTGCCTTAAGATTGCAGCATGTGGTTAGATAGCATGAAATGTCATTCTATGAAATCAAATACCAGGAGCTCCTAGAATATATAGAATTGTAGGAGAAAGAGTGACCCAGAAAAATAAACTGGCCAATTTCTCTATTGTTACTAATTGGCAGTGTGACCTAGAGAAAGTTTTGTAACTATTTTCGGCCTTATTTTCTTCATAAGCAAAGTAAGGGAGCTAGACTAAATGAACTATAAGGTCCTTGCATTTCTAACATTCTTTTATTTTCATTAAGACTCCATTTAAGTTGAATTCAGTCTAGATTCATGTGACTCTGTAATGAAACATATATATATATATATATATATATATATATATATATATATATATATTCTCTATCTTCTTCCACTTGACCCAATGGGAGCTTAGCGCCTTTCTCCTGGCCATTTACAATTCTAGAGGCTTATGATGTGAAGTTAAAAAGTCCCCTAACTAGTTGCTGAGCTAGAAGTAGGATCCTACAGTTCTTTTTGCACATTCACTTATTCACCAGCTCTAACAGTTTAGTAGCCAATCAGGGGACTCTCTATCATCTCTGTAAGCGCCTGAATCACACAAGGCCAGAAGTAGGCTATGCATATTTGACTAGTAGCAAAAAGAGAATATCTGAGAAATTTCGGTATCACCCCTTAGGAAGTATAGATATGAGGATGCTCCCAGATGTGTGTGTGTGTGTGTGTGTGTGTGTGTGTGTGTGTGTATATATATATATATATATATATATATATATATATATATATATATATATATATATATATATATATATATATATATATATATATATATATATGCCATTAAACCAGTTACCATCATCTATACCTTCATCAACTTGTCAGTTGGGGTGTTTAGAGAGGACTATCACCTCTGGGTTGAAGGCTTACTATACCTTTTTCAACCATCTTTAATGTCTACATCTCAACCAATGCTTACCTGTAGCTCAAAAAAAACAAAAACTGTAGCATGCATGGTGGTCACTCTCTATAAAAAAAAAAGCTAACATCTTGGCAGATGGGATAAACCAGGTTGAGTGTAACCAACAGGCCTCAGACCCATCTGAGAATGACAGTTGTCTATCTGAAATGTATGAAAACTTCCCTCTGTGCAATGGGCAGATGAAAACAATTTGTTGCAATGGCCATGAAGTCAGATGAATCAGGCACTGTGGTGTGCTTAGAACTTGGTCAGACAGTGAATATGTCAATGTCAACCCTGGCTATCACCAGTGGTCCTGACTTTTGTCTTGCCACTTGACTTCTATGACTCTGGAAGAGAGGGTAAGGCTGACTAATTTGTGCAATTCTGCTTCACTTAAATCCAATTCAAGAGCAAGTCAAGACATTACCCTGTGATGTCACTGGTACACTTTAAAAAAAATGAAGGATGAACAACAAATTCCTTTAGCCAAAAGCTTCTTAAACTGTGGGTTGCAACCCTATATGGGGTCACATAATTGAATGTGGGGGTCACAAATAATTTGGCAGTAAATAATAGATTTTTATACCTATTTTATATACCTATATACCTGGGGTCATGTAAAAGTTTCTTGGGCGAAAAGGAGTCACAAGTGGAAAAAATTTAAGAAACCCTACTTTAGCCTACTGAACTATAACCATAATTCTATTGGAAGAGGAGAAACTAATCTATAAGTAGGGTAAAGGCTTAAATTACAATTGTGTCTGTGGAAGGAACAGTGACTTAAGAATAACAAAATTAACAGTAACTAACATTTCTAAATGATTGACCTAGTGTTTTATAGGGGAAAGAGGAAGAATCATTCAATCAAAAAGCATTAATTACTTGCTATATGCCAGGACATTGCTAGGCATTGGGGGTACCGAAATCAAACATTTAAAAAAAAATCTTTTCTCAAGGAGCTTATATTCAAAGTGCACATACATATATGTGTTTTATATTATATACATATACTTACATACATATAATAAATATAAACATAACAAATAGAAAATAAATTCAATGCAGATAGATATATATGTATATACACATATGTACATACATATGTGTATATATTATATATATATATATTTATACACACACACATTGGTTAGAGAGGCAAGGGACTTGTAGTTGGGAGGATTAAAAAGGACTCCATGTAGAAGAAAAGGAGACAAGGTGCCTGAAGTAGGGAGAGTATGGGGTGGGAAGAGTGGATACTATAGAGAGAAGGGGAAAGAAAATGGAATTCCATCATTCACCAATTAAACATTTTTGTCCAATTTGGGATTTTGGGTAAGATGATCACTATCGAGAAACAATGGGTCCAAGGTGAATCTTGCCTACTCAACAAAAATTGAGGTGGCATGCTGTTTTTCAAGGGGATGATACCATATTTGCAAGAGTTGCCTATTATCCTGAAAGAGTTCATGCCCTTTACAATCAAGGATGAACTTAAATTGCTGAGAATCAAGCTCATTATCTGATTAAACTTGACAACACATCTGTGAAAGTGGCTAAGAAGCAAGAATAATTATTCCCATTTTATGAACAGCTGACCCTGAAAGATGGGGACAGGTTAATTCTATTGAGTCTATAACATTTTTTTTAACATGATGAGAATACTTTTCTCATCTAGGGTTGATAGGGTGTAAAGAACACCCCACAATCCCCATAAATCTGGGAGCATTTACTACTAACAAGATGCTTCAGATAGCTTCTCATTTTTTTCTTCAAAGATCTGCTTTTTCAATACTCTTCAAGTTATTCTGATGACAACCTCAAGACAGGTTTAATTAGGTCCTGATGTATCTGTCATACCTCTCCCACCATATGCCTAGCCAGAAGGCAGCAGAATTAGTATCAATGGTATTAGCAGTAACAACCAGAGGCTGGTAGGCTGAATTAGACAAAGGAGTGACAGGAAGCAAGATACATTTGAAATTATTGGGGCATAGTGAATATTAGAAACCCAAATCTTGGATCCTTAACACAAACTGATTATTATATGATGGTTTATAAAATACTTCCACATCACTAATCAAAACTTACTCCAATCCGAGTATTATCTTCATTTTACAGATGAAGAAATGGAGGCAAATAGAGATTAAGTGACTTGCCCAGGATTACACAGCTATAAAGTATTTCAGGCTGGATTTGAATTTGGGTTTTCCTGACTCTAGGTCCAAGGACTGGATTGGCAATGGACAGTAATTTTCATTTTGTTCTCTCTCTCTCTCTCTCTTTCTCCCCTTTCTCCTCTCTCTCAGCTACCTAGTGCCATGATATTTTTTGTACATATCATTCACACAGCTGCCAAAATATTCTTTATTTTGCACAGATATGACCTTCAGTAATTCCTTGTTGCCTATGAAATAAAATTACAGACTCCATAATCTGGCATTTAAGGCCTTCCACAATAGGGATCTTACCTACCTTTCCAACTTTATTTCACACAACTCCATCAGGAACTTTGTATTACAAGCAAATGATGATTAACTGCTCACTGTTCTCAGTGTCCATTTCCTCATCAATATATCATTATGCAGTCCATCCATTCAACAACTCAACTTGTTGAAATATTTTATTTTCAAGGTCATAATCAATTATAGCCTTTCCCCATGAAGACTTCCCTGATTTCCCACAGCTGAAAATGGTCTTTCCAATTTTTTTTGTAAATCCCCTATCTGAGGTTCCATCATAAGTTGCCTTGTAAGCATAATTTTTTAAGTGCATGACATATCTATCTTTCTCATTAGGCTGTCAATTTCTTGAGTTTATGAAGTAGGAGTTAGGTGGTACAGTGTCTGGCCCACAGTCAAGAAGATTTGAGTTCCAATCTAGCCCCAGGCACCTTCTAGTTCTATGACCCTGGGATAGTCACTTAAGCCCTTAATGCCTTAATTTCCTTGACTTGTAAAATGGGGATAATAATAGCAACTACTTCTTAGGGTTGTTGCCTGGATCAAATGAGACAATATTTGTAAAGTACTAAGCACTCTGTCAGGTGCATAGTAGGAACTTATTAAATGGTTGTTTCTTTCGTTCTTTGTTTTTCATCTTTGTATTACATATAAGTTGAAGGAAAGATGTGTATCTACACAGGTAGAAATAGTTCCTCATATCAATAAAATCATACATTTCCTCTATCCTCCACTCTCCCCTTAACCTTCTCTCCCTCCCAAGAAGAATCCCCATCATCATTCAGTTTCACTTAATACATTTTTTCCTTCTATATTTGTAGAAAATTTTGTAAGAAATCCTAGATTTCCTTAAAATTTTCAGTCTGTAGCAGAATCTGTTCATTATTTTATCTTGCTGTTATAATTTTTATTTTGTAATTTTATTATATATAATGTACATATATATATATAATTTTTTTGATTTAATTTTCTTCCTTCTTCTTTTTGATCAGCTTAGCTAAAGTTTATCAATTTTGCTAGCCTTTTCAAAAGACCAACTTTTAGTTTCATTAATTCTATAATCCTTTTCTTCCTCAATGGAATGATCTTATAAGTATTCTTTTCCCCATCTTACAGATGAAGAAACTAACCCACAAAAGTGAAGTGACTCTTTTAGCATCAGTCTAACAACCAGCCTCAATTTCAAAGGACTATGGATGAAATTAACCACCTAAAGCTAGTAAGTTTTGGAGTTGAGATATGAATTCACTTCCTATTCCATATATTCCACTAGACTGTGACATGAAAGAGAAATTCTCTAGTTATACTTCTTTGGGTTTTTTGTTTGTTTGTTTTATTTTTCCAAATGTATTTTCCCTGAACTCTAGATTTCTATTTCTAAGCAAGCTATACATAAAATCATAGGAAAATGACTGATTCTTTTGTTCTCTTCCCCAAGTCGCCCCAGTGAAGGAAAAATTAATATTTCTCCCTATAGGTACCACCTGATAGTTAGTATCTCTTGATTATAGATGATTCCCTTGATTCAGGGTGGGGGGAAATCTAAGTTTGTGGTGCCAACAAATATCTGAGAAATCAATGGCTGATATGCATGAATGAACAAATCAGGGCAGAAAACTGTCAAAAATGTCTTTTTAAACATCTTCAGATCACTACATTGGGAAAGTTAGAGACAGTGAAAAGGACACTAATATGTACAAACTACCTAGAATCTAAAAAAAAAAAAGGTGTCCTTATGTTAAAAAGAGTAAGAAATCAATTCTTATATTTTCTTTAATATTAGAAAAATAATATTGCCTTTAACTAAAGACCACCAATGTCATACTATGTGACCAAGTTTTGTGTTTTTTTTTTTTTAATGAACAAGCATTTGTTTTCTCTTCCTTCTACCTTTCCCACCGACCATTGAGGAAGGCATTGGGAAGAAAGTAAAATGAAAGACTTGTGACAATTATATATAGTCAAGCAAAACAAATCCCAGCACTGACCATGTCTAAAAATGTCTGTCAAATGGTAGGAAGTAGTTTCATCATCAGTCTTCTGAAACTGTGGTTGGTTATTGCATTAATTAGATTTGTAAAATCTTTCAATGTTTTTTTTTTTACAAAGTTGTTGTTATTGTATACATTGTTGTCTTGGGTGACAGCTCCTTTTAAAGCTTTTATCTGTGGAACACCTTGAAAGGCCCTAGAAATAAGTTGTTATCTAAATTTTTGTCACTGGAAGGCCACCCTAGGTAAGTTCAAAGAGGCTTGTCACACATTTCTACTTAGGTTTTCTTTCTTTCTTTCCTTTAATTTTTCCTACTTTAGGTTTTCTAAGGAGGTTTTACTGATACTAGCCACAGGGAAGCAAATAAAGATTGAAGGTAACCTATGAAAATGAAAAGTTGGAGATTTACAAGTAGTCTTAAAAGTTCATGCTAGGGGGCAGCTAGGTGGAACAGTGGATAAAACACTGGTCCTGGATTCAGGAAAACCTGAATTTAAATCCATCCTCAGACACTTGATACTTACTAGCTGTGCGACCTTCGGCAAGTCACTTAACCCTCATTGCCCCCCCCCAAAAAAAAAGTTCATGATATTAGGTGTCATTGGTCTTCATTAGAAAAGGAATAAAACAAGGTCTGGTTTTCCTTAAATCCTTCTCTATTTCATTGACTCTTGTTCTTGGGAGTCAGTTCTCTTGTGAAAGAATCATAGCATCTTATAATTAAAGAACTTTATACGCCATCTGGTCTAACTCATATCTGAACAAGAATCTTCTCAATTTAACCTAACTTGCTAAAAAAACAAAACAAAACAAAACAAAACAAAAACTCTGATGGGAGAGAGAATTAACTGGGGTATGGGAAATCTTCATGGAAGAGGTGTCAACATCCTTGAAGGAGGTCTACCTCTTAGAAATATAGAGGAGGAGGGAATATATTTCAAGTGGAAAGGATGAGTTGTGCCAAAATGTGGCTGAGATTGATTTCATATTAAATTCACTGGTTTGATTTGACTAGAATATAGAGTTTATGAATGGGAGTTGTATGAAATAAGGTTTGAAAGATAGGTGGGAACAGAACAAACAATCCTTCCACACCACAGCCATTCAAACACTTGAAGATAATAAATGGTTGTTTCTCTCCTTTGTTTCTCATCTTTACAACCTTTATAGTTGCAGGAAAGGTGTGTATTTACACTGGTAGAATTAGTGTATCATATCAGTAAAATCATACATTTACTCTATCCCCTTAACCTCTCTTCCCCCCAAAAAGAAGCAACTTCTTTATTAGCAACTTCTCGACATCACTAATTCTTTCCAACTCATTCTTTTTTAGCCATTTTTCAACTTGTCTAAATCCTTATAATGTATCAATCAGATTTCAACACAATATTCCAGGTATTATCTGATCATGGAATGAAGTTGTTGTTCAGTTATTCAATCATGCCTGACTCTTCATGACCCCATGGACCATAACATGTGAGGCCCTTCTATCTTCCACTGTTTCTCAAAGTCTTCCCAAGTTCATGTTCATTGTTTCCATGACACTATCTATCCACCGCTTCCTCTGCCATCCCCTTTTCCTTTTGCCTTCAATCTTTCCTACCACCAGGGTCTTTTCCAATGAGTCCCTAATCCTCTCCTAGATCACTGTCTTGTTGCGGCACAAGGATATAGATGAATGAAACTATGAACTATGGCATTCAGAGTTACTTAAGACAGATAGGTTATAGTTTAGAGTTCTGACAAAAGGTGATCCACTGAGAAGGAAATGGCAAACCACTCCAGTGTCTTTGCCAAGAAATCACAACAGAAAATATTAAAATGAGGGAGTGAAGATTGGACTGTTAACCATCTTGTTCTGAATATGGGGGCTCAGTGCTTCCTAAGCATTTAGTTTTGGTTGCCATTTTGCACTATTCAACCAAAATATCATTGAGAAAGAACTTGACTAAAGTTGAACATTTATTTAAGAAAAAATAAAGAAAAGAAAAGCCTAAAATTGCCAAAGTATAGCCCCAGACTAGCTCGAGTGGCATAAGTTAAAGTATTGTTTCTTTGCCTCAACTTGATCAAGGTTGACTATATAACCAAGCTAATCTGAAATATATTTGTATTAGGTCTAGAGGGATTTGCAGTAACTTCCAGAACATGCTTCCTAGTCTTATTTTCTTTTAATCTCTCCAGAGAAGGACACCAGTTTGTCCAATCTGTTTGGGAGCTACATTAATATTTCTACTCTAAATCTTTTAAGTCTTACTTTAGATGCTGGCCTCAGGCTGTGGAAGAAAATTCCTTTGTCTGGCTCCATTCCCTTGAGCTTCAAAATATTCTGACTTATTTTTAAGTTACCTCTCACCTTTCCTGAAAGTTTTTATGGTTCGGGCATCTGGAAACTTCTCCCCTGATTAGTTTTTTTTTCCCCCTTTCCAGTCCAGTTTAATAGAAACATATTTAAAAATTTCCTTTCCATTATTATTCTATTCAATTATTCTTTGTAACTATAATACTGATGGATTCTTTCATTAGATGAATCTAAGTTTCTTTGACTATGATCATAAGGTATTACCTGAGACTAGTTACACTAGCGGACGCCTGGGCTTAATTGCAAACTCAATCACTGCTGGAGTTTATTTACATTACACTAATTCCCTTGAATAGACAACTAAGCATTATCATCTCCTCCCAATTAAAAGTTCTTTCTGCTTTTTGCCTACATTCTTAACCCTCCCACCAAGTCCCTGTTTCCTGTTTTCAAGAATACCTTTAAAGGTTAGCTCACAGGCAAATAGACTTAACAGACAGAAGACTGTTTATTTTGATTCTGTCCATTTCCCGGCATTCCTTGTAACCCTTTGCTTAGGTACTTCCCCTCTCTTCCTTCTCTGAGAGTGTGATTTCCAAGAATCCTATCACTATGATTTAAAAGTAGAAAGCAATTCTTTATTAGTATTAGTAACAGGAATTAAAGGTGTATGAGGTGCTTGGGGAGGACTAGCACCTCTGCTGAGTCCTCTTCAGGGCTGCTCATCCACCTTTGGTATCCACCTATTACCCAACTCTCACCTTTGGCTACAAGAAGCTGTAGCATGCACATTAGCCACACCCCAGCAAAACCATCTAAACCAGGCTAATCCAGGTTGAAGGTAACTGATGGGCCACAGACACATTAGTGAGTTTGGGGGATATCTAGCCCAAGCATGTGAAGATTTCCTCTGGCAGAATGGCAAATGAGAGCCATTTGTTCCAATGAGCCACAAAAGTGGAGGAAGCAGGCCTTGTGGCACACTGAGAGTTTGGTCAGACATCAAAGATAGCATCCCAGGCTATCACCAATCATCTTGACTTTTTTGTCTTTCCCCTGGACTTAAATGACTCCGGAAGAGAGAATGTGGCTAACAACTTCATATAACTCTACCTCACTTAAAACCAATCCACACATGAATCAAGAACCAGTTGTCAGGTCTTCCTCCCCCTTCCCCTCCCCCGGCGGCGGGAGCCCCGGCCCAGCGCGGCCCGGCGCGGCCCGGCCATGCCTCCGCCCCACAAGCGGGCCCGGGAGCCGGCCGAGCTGGAGCAGCAGCGGCGCCAGGAGCAGAAGCGGCGCCGGCGGGACGCGCAGCAGCGGCAGCAGCTGCAGCACCTCGAGTTCTTGAAGATGAAACCAAGCCAGAAGACTGTATACCAGATGTACCGGGCAATGAACATGCCAGAGAATTTCTGGCTCATGCTCCAACTAAAGGACTTTGGATGCCCCTGGGAAAAGAAGTCAAGGTTATGCAATGCTGGCGCTGTAAGCGGTATGGACACAGAACAGGTGACAAAGAATGCCCATTCTTTATCAAAGGCAATCAGAAATTGGAACAGTTCAGAGTAGCACATGAAGATCCCATGTACGATATCATAAGGGAGAATAAGCGTCATGAAAAAGATGTGAGGATACAACAGTTAAAGAAGCTACTAGAGGATTCTACCTCAGATGAAGACAGCAGTACTTCCAGCTCCTCAGAATGTAAGGAGAAGCATAAGAGAAAGAAAAAGAAGGAGAAACATAAGAAGAGGAAAAGAGAGAAGAAAAAGAAGAAGAAGAAGAAGAAGAAGAAGAAGAAGAAGAAGAAGAAGAAGAAGAAGAAGCACAAATCTAAGTCGAATGAGAGTTCAGACTCTGACTAAAAAGTAGTTTTCTTTTAACCCACCTCATTGCTCTAGAGTCACGGTACCAAAGGGCCTCAGTTGGCAGAGAAAAAGGAACCAAGAAATGGGTGTACTTAGCGTTATTTCTATGCTATTTTGCTCTTGCTGCCAACAGTGATGAATTCAACACGATGTTGAGCTGTTTGTATGCCATACTGTGGGGTTCTCATTGTCGTCTTCCCTGATGACCATAGTTTGTGACAAATGTTTTGAAGAAAATCAAGCATGAGATAGGAAGACATTCTAGGCATTTCCAAAAGAGATTCCCCCATGGAAGCAGAGGGTTGGTGGGGCTGTGGACCGACTTAACTTTCTTGAAAAGTCTAGCTCTTCAGCAGTTGCAAGTGAGTGCTATCGGGCATTGAATAATAAAACTCAGTTATCTAAAAAAAAAAAAAAAAAGAACCAGTTGTCAGATTTTGAGATTGTATAATACAACTTTATCTTTTTTAAAAGCTAGGAAACTGAAGACATGAGAAGAAAAACAACTTGTCTAGTGACCTGTCCAGCTATTACGTAGAAGTTAAAATTTGAACTCAGAAACTCTGATTCCAAATTAACTGTGCTTTTTACTCTATCATGCTACCTTCTGATAATCATTTTCAGTGACCAAAACAAGAAAAGTTGTTCTCCAAATAATCAAAACCAACATGTTATACTTCATCAAGAAAAACATACATTTCTATGTTTGTTCAAGAAAAAAAAATCCACTGAACAAGTATAGGGTGGGGAAAATCTTTGATAGAAATTAATCAGAAAAAGGCTTGGAAGTTTTAATTTGCCTCAAGCTCCAAATGAGTCATTAGAATATTAAAAAAAAAACCACAATAAAATAAAAAGGAAATACCCCTTTGGGATGTACTAATAGAAATTCTGCATCCAAATCAAAGGAGGTAATAGTCCCACTATACTTTATGCATATCCAACATTTGGAATACTATTTTCAGTGTGGAGGAAGTGGTCACTAGCACTATAACTGACTCATTTGGGGCCTGAAGCAAGAATATAAAATAGCACAAAACATACATATATATATATATATATATATATATATATATATATATATATATATATATATATATATATATATATATATATATATATATACCCAGAGGCATTGGGTACTTGGGATAGATTGGTAAGTAAAAGAGGTTGATTAGAAAAGCCCCAGATTATATTGGAGAGTTTTTCTGAACAACCCCATGGCAGAGCATAAAGAATTTCCCCCAAAAGCCTAAAAACAGTGGAAATAATCTAAAACCATTAAATATTGGTTGTTGGATAGGGATAACTAGTGGATTAAGGATCAGCCATTATCCTGATAGCCTTTAAAAATTGGAAAGGCAAAAAGGTGTCCATCAATTAGATAAGGGCTGAACAAATTATAGTATATCAATATAATTAAAGACTATTTTGCTTTAAGAAATGATAAAAAGAATGGCTTCAGAAAACCTGAGAAGACTAATTCAAAATGACATGTTTTTAACAAAGATGAAGAACTTTTGAGTCAATACCACAATTGCAGTCACTACCACCAGCAATGATTTCAGAAGGCCAATGATAGATACATGCATACACACATATATACACACACATATATATACATATACATAATTTCATATTAGTATATTATATATTACCACCGACACTGACACACCCATTAGATATGTTTTGCCAGCAAGGAAATACATGAGCACATTGCAAGAAAATATAAAAAAATCAGCAGGTTTGAACCTACCCTTCACATTTATTCCACATGTGGACAGCCTTCATGAGCAATCTCTATACTTGATCACTTTTCCCTTTGTTGATAATTCTAATTTTGCCTTCTGACTTACTATTGAAAGGTCATTCCCTATAGTTACAGGAATATAGACAGAAAGAGTATGAGAAAGTAGCTTGAATTTGAGGCAGTCATCCTGGTCTAACTTTAACCTATTGGTAAAAGTGTGTAGTGTATAGTCCAGAGAGGTGCCACATACCTCTTCTGAAATTTATATTGTTAGAAAGTTTCCTAGGTCACAGAAAGTTTGAGTAAATTGTTACCAGGGTGTCACAGCTATTATATGTCAGAAGTGTAATTTGAACCCAGGTCTTCTTGGCTTTGAGGAAGATTCTCTATTACATAAACAGCCTTATGCATATACACACATTTGTACATATACACAAATGCTCATGCATCCATGAATACAAACATATGCATACACATGTACATACACATATGTAATGATTTATGCAAACACATGTATGCATATAAATGTGGTTACACATGTGTATTGTGTGTGTGTGTTCACCTTGTGTATGCACTTGTGTATATAGATGTATTTTCTGTGCTCCTTAGCTTTGTACAACCAGATAAGTGAATCCTTGTTTTGTGGTTCTTTTGGGCTCTGTATTCCAATATGGTCACCAGCAGTCAAGTGAATTGTCAGAAGAGTCTAACCAGGATGGCCACCTGTGTGAAACTATGTCATGAGAACAATGATTGAGGAGAAATAAAATATATTTAGCCTTGGCTGGAGGTGGAGGGAGAGCAGGATCAAAGTATGAAAGACGACTGTTGTATTTCCTTAGCTGAGGACTTGGATGGGATATATGTACCAGGGCAGCTTCTCTCTAAGTCACATCTTATGTAACATTAATCTGACATGCCTCCACAGAGATTTAAGGAAAAAGTTTGCTGTTGTCTTAAACTCCTTTTATAGCTCAAGTGTTTTCCTCTGCACTAAGCTATTTACACTAAAGAGAAAACTAAAGTGCACTAAACAGCAGATAACCATTATGTAAGCAAGCTAGGAATAGGAACCAGACAAAATACACCCAGTCATCAGGACAAACAATCCGATAATGACAACAATTAAGGGAAGTAAATAAAAGGTTTGTTGTCTATAAAAGCTGGGCAAACAGTTCCTCTGGCCTGGTAGCAGCAGTTCTGTCAAACAAAGAGGATCCTTGTGAAGTAAATTAATAAATACATTTCTTTTTATGTGGTGCCTAAGGCTCTACAGGATTAATCTCTAGTATAGTTGAAATGTTTTGCCAAATCCCAGAAATGTGTCCCCTAAGCCCCAAATAGAGGCACCCAATCTATTTTAAGGGGAAATGTTCTAAACAATGTTCCTTATTAATACCCTATTCATTTTAATTTATTTTTCCATACTTATACCAAAAAAATCACACTAACTCAAATGGCAACATGCTCAATAAAGTATGGTAAATTATGAAAGCTACTGGGCTGCAGTTCTATAAATGGACTGAAAGGGCTTTATTCTTGCAGAGAGAAGAGACTTTCTAAAAGAACAACTGCATTCCTTGTCATGTGTGGGATGATTTCAGGAGTGTTCAGCAGCCAATATTGGTCTCTTCTTACCCTATGAAAACTAAAATTCCTTTGGGGAAAGTCTCATTTTACATTTGGGGATGAGGAAACTGAGGGTTGGAGAACTTAATTACTTAGAGAAAGCTGTAAGAAGGCATTTGGCATTGGAAAGGCAGGAAAAGGAGTACTATAAGAGAGTGGAACACTGAAGACAAACTTCACCTACATCATCATTTTGATCAGAGCTAGTCCTAATGCTTCCCCTACACTATGATGCCTTTTAGTCCATCACTGTTCTAGTGTAACAACTTGAACAGGGTTTCAGTGCTTTATTTGGAATAAGTGACATTTATTAAAAGATCTGACTTACCAGAATAGAAGTATCATAAACTATAGCTTGAACATCATATTTATAAGCTTAAAACCTTTTTGGAAAAATGACAAAAAGCCATTACTGGCTCAGGCAAGATCCCTACCTCTACACATTTAGAAAGCAAGCTTCTTACGATCTCTCATACAGCCTCATCCCTATACATATATATGTTCTGACCTTTCTTTCACTCCTAACCTATTGTTACCCTTCATGCCTATAACATGCACCTTTGAGCTTTTGCCTTAGAAAATACAATGAGTGCTCTGGGTAATCATTTTTCAAGGCCATTTCAAGTACTGGTAAAAGGAGTTGATGAAAACATTGGCTAATAAAATTCTTCTCTTTTGCTCTATGAAGCCTATCTGGAATTACAGTTATGTTCTAGTAGCCCATTAGATAATTCTTATTTTTATCTACAAAGGAACAATTTGATTCTTTTCAGGATTTTTTCACTACTGAATACTATTTTTTCACATATTTTAACATAGCTAAAATATATGAATTATTTTTTATCCCATTTAGGTACCATAAGACCTTAATCATGGGTAATATACAAAAATATTGGAGCTATGTAGGGACAAGAAAATAAGGAATATAAACTTTTGAAGCCACTTGATTAATTTTATGCATTTATAGTTTCTAGTAAAGAATAACAGAAAAGTTTTTGATATGTTGTGAATATATATGTGTAAACTTTTTATGAAATATAATAGTATCAATGGAAGTACCATTATAAGTAATGGAAGAAAAGAAGAGTAGAGTAATGGGGGAAAGATCAATCAACCAATAAAAACTTAAGTGTCTTTTATGTGCCAGGCACATAAATGGTGGGGATACAAAAAAAAAAAAAGGCAAAAAATCCTGGATCTTAATGAGCATAATGTATAATGGGGAAGGAAACATGCAAACAAATATATATATATATGTGTGTGTGTGTGTGTGTGTGTGTGTGTGTGTGTGTGTGTGTGTGTGTGTGTGTGTATTAAAATGCTATATGCTGAATGAAGAGGAAATAATTAACATAGGGAAGACACTAATATTTAAGAGAGTTTGAGAAAGTCTTTTTATAGAAGATGAAATTTTAGTTGAGACTTAAAGGAAGCCAGGAGAGGTAGTAGGCACAAATGAGCACAGGAGAAAGCTAGAAAAAATGCCTGGAGCTGAGAGTTTAAACTGTCTTATTTGTGGAACAGCACAAAGCCAGCGTCACCGGTATCAAAAAGTACATAGCAAGGAGTAAGGTGCAATGAGGCTAGAAATGTAGGAGGGAGTTGGGTTATGAAAATTTTTGAATGCCAAAATGAGTATTTTTTTTATTTGATCCTGAAGGTGATAGAGAGCCACTGGGGATTGAGTAGGGAGGTGAAATGGTCATACAAAGGAAAATCACTTTGTTGACTAAATAGAGGATGGATTGGAGTGGAAAGTGACTTGAGGCAGATGAAACCACCAGCAGGCTGTTACAATAGTCCAGGCATGAAGGGAAGTTAAGGCTTGTACTAAAATGGTGTCAGTATCATAGGAAAGAAGTGGGCATATTATAAGAAATGTTGCACAGGTGAAATCAGCAAGCCTTGGCAGCAGCTTGGTTATAGGATGGGGAGAGGGATGAGAGAGAACGAGTTGAAGACAACTTGTAGTTTGCAAAGCTGAGGGATTGAGAGAATGTTGTTGCCCTCTACAGAAATAGGGAAGATAGAACAGGGGAAAGGTTTAGGGGCAAAGTCTAAGGGTTCAAGGATTTCTTTTGATAGATGTTAGCTATAGGTTCTTGGGAAGTCATTTAACTCTATCATCCCAAGAAAACTTCTTAAAAATATGAGTTGTAGTTAAGTTACTGATCTTAATCAGAAGAGGCTATTTCCACACTGGACAGTCCCATAACAATAAAAATATCCATCTGAACCAAAATAATAACAAGAAAGTTGTCCCTTCTTTTTGCCCATTAAGAGATATTTTCATGTTTAAATTGTAGTGAAGGGGCATTATACAGCCTTAGCTATGTTTTCATTTTATCATTTTTATTTTAATGTAGTGAATTTTAAGAGAAATGAATTTGTGGTGGAACATTATCGTTCATATTTCTTTCATTCATTCATTCACTCATTCATTTATCCATTCAGCAAGCAGTCATTGTCTACCATGTGCAAGGCAATGGGGATGCAAAGACAAAAAATCAAAATGTCTCTGTCCTCAAAAAGCTTACATTCTCCTGGTGGTATGAGGAAACAATGGACATTAGAGGAATAAAACCAAAATATATACAAAGTAATTGGAAGCTAAAGGGAACTAGGAATTCCCAGTTTTCCCTCTCATTGCATTTCACCATAATAGGAACCTATTCTTCATCTTTACCCTTTACCTAGTCACCTAGGGACATTTTTTTTCTCTTTCCTCATTCCTTTGGCAGTTCAGTAACTGCTTTTTTTTTTATTTCATTGTTATTATTCCAATGGCCCTAATAACAACCAGATATTTATTGAGCACCAATAATTAGCAACTACTTCTAGAGCATTAGTTCTAATTAGTCCTAAAAATAAGGCTTAGGTTATTTTAAAAGAGAAAGTCAGCATTAATATTGATTACCATGCTAATTAGTCCTACAAGTAAAAGTAGACTATTTGATCTATTGCAATTAATACTCTGCTTACTGCAATTACATGAAGCTTCATTTTAGCATGATGTTAAGATCAAGAAGATTTCTAAGATTTGGAATTTTTTCTTTGTAATTCAATTCAATCTGGTTTAGACATATTAAAAAGGTTTGGGCTCTATTTGCTGGGTATATTGTTCAGATAGACTCTTTTTAGTGAATTGGTAAGTATTTGGAAGCAAGTATTTACGTCTTCATTAATCCAAAATCTTTACATACCCCCTCAGTTGAGGACCCCTTTCAGCCAAACAATTATTACATGATAATCATAATACCTAAATCCATCAGGCCATTATGTTCTTTTCCAGAATAAAATTGAACTAAGTGGAAATTATTTGTCTTCTGAGCTGAAGTGAGTCAAAGTGCTCTTCTAACCCCATTGTTGAAATGACGATGCACACATTAAACATTTTCCAACTGGTTTTATTGTTGTTCAATCCTTTCTTTCAGTTGAGTCTGAGTCCTTGTGATCCCCTTTGGGATTTCCTTGACAAAGATACTGGAGTGGTTTGCATTGCCTTCTCCAGATCATTTTGCACATGAAGAACTGAGGCAAACAGGGTTAAGTGACTTCAGAAAAACTCTGGGATACTTTTAGTTGGCATTAGCTTTAAAAGGATAACATGACTGATATCACATGCAGCATTCCAGAAGAGATTACGCAGGGTTATGCAGCTAGTAAGTGTCAGAGGTCACATTTGAACTCAGGGCTTGACTCCAGAACCAGTGTTTTTCTTCACTGTATCACCTTGCTGCCCTTTTCCAAATGATAGTCATAGGATAATTGATTAAGAGGAAAAAGGGAATTTAGAGGCCATAAAGTTTAATTCTCCCATTTTATAGGTGAGAAAATGAGACCCAGAAAGGTTAAGTGATTTAGTGTCATATAGTTTGCAAGTGTTTTGAATCCAGGTTTTTCCGACTCTCCACACAGTATTAAACCACAACTCCAAAAGGACCTTAGCATCATTCAGTCCAATCCCCATCATCTACAGATTTGGAAACTGAAATTTGGGTGACTTGGCAAATTTACACATGAATATAGCTGTCAGGGCTCCAATCCAGGTCCTGTACCCTATATACTAGCAATGTTTTCCATTGATACTTTTTGTTAACACCCACTTTTCTTGGCCTGCCCCAGTCAGGAATAATAAAGTAATTAGTGACTATGGACATAATTCAACTTGTTTAATATCTATGGTTCTCAATAAGTTTAATGGTCAATGCAAGCTTTTAAAAACTTTCACAACAAGACTCCAAGCTAGGTTTCCAGGTCTATTATACATTCCCTTTTAAATATTCAATCTTTGGTCCAGCCAAACTGGCCTTCTTGATGTTCCCTATATGCAAGATTCCATTTATGTGTTCCCTCTTCTTCATTTGTACATCTTAAAATCCTTAGTTTCAGGGCAGCTAGGTGGTGCAGTGGATAGAGCACCGGCCCTGGAGTCAGGAGGACCTGAGTTCAAATCCGGCCTCAGACACTTAACACTTACTAGCTGTGTGACCCTGGGCAAGTCACTTAACCCCAATTGCCTCACTTAAAAAAAAATCCCTAGTTTCCTTCGAAGCTCAAGCCAAGTGTCAGCTCCTACCAATACCTTTCTTGATTCTTCCCAGCTGTTATTGATTTCTCCCCTCCCAAATTACCTTTCATTTATTCTATTTGTACTTATTTGTAAACATGTCTCTCTCCAAATAGAGCATGGACTCCTCCATGACCAGAACCATTTCATTTTTGTATTTGTCTTCCCAGACCCCAGAACAATGTTGGTACATAAAAGGTATACAATAAATGCTAATTAACTGATTGACATTTATAACACAATATTTCTTTGAATAATCCCAATTGTTTTACTGCTGTCATCCTGGTTTTCATCATGGTTGACTTAGGGGTTATGGGACTTTGGGATACTTGGGAGGCACCATTCTTTTTGTTGTTGAACTGCCCTAAAAAATACTGTAGCCCATTTAGTGGTGCAAACCAAGTCACTATATCTGGATCAGGGTCTTTTTCATTCAAAGTGATAGCTGAGTAAGATTAATCCCTACTTTGTTATTCATGAGTTTACTCAAAGTTATTGGTTGATTGCAACTCTGGCTGTTGAGAGTGAGACACCTGGCTTTGTAATCTGTGAGGGCAGTTAAAATAATAAAGCTGATTGTTTGTACGTAAGTACAGAACTCAGACTCAGTCACAATTCCTTTTCCTTGAGACTATTTTACTTGGCTGACCCCTTGAATTCTCAAAGGTCCTACCAGCTCATCTTCAAAGGTTCAGAGTCAGAAAAACTCCAGGATACCTTTAGTCAGCATTAGTTTTAAAAGGATAACATAACTGACATTGCATGCAGCATTCAGCAGAGATCCCTGCTCCTCAAGAGCTCAGACATAACATCAGGATATGCTAAAGCTTGCTAGCATATAGTGGGTGTCACATACATAAATCACAAAATCTGGACAGTCAATGAAACAAAGTAAGGAACTCAACAAAGTCCCACCAATCACAGGGTTATGGATGAAAAGAGGCAAGGTTGTAGACACACAAAAGCCTGAACAACTGAGTCCACAGCTAGGTGGTGAAGTGAATAGAGTCTTGGTTTTGTAAGGAAGGTATAATTTCAAATCCTACTTCAGATACTTCCTAGCTGTGTGTCACTGGGCAAGTCACTTAATTGTTCTCAGTCCCAGTTAAACTCATCTTTAAAATGGTTATAATAATAGGATCTACCTTACAAGCTTATTGTGAGGATCAACTGAAATGACATATGTAAAGTGCTTCACAAACCTAGAGTATTATTATTATTATTATTATTATTATATCAACCATCCATAAACATAAGTCCAATATTTCCCATTAAATATCAACCATCCCTAATAAGAAACAATTTGGCTAGGGACAGCATGCTATAAGGGATAGAGAGTTAAACTAGGAAGCAAAATTCCTAGGTTTGACTCACAATAGTGATGTGATAACCTCTCCAAGCCTCAGGTTACCCATTTATAAAAATAGCTATAATAAAAGCATCTGAGTGCTGACACGTGTTGATTTTTTTGGTGAGGATCAAATGAGATTTTACATATAAATGCACACATATACACATGTATATGTACATATACATGTACATGTACTGTATAGTGTCTTGAACATCTTAAAACATTTTTATAAATGACAGCCATCACCATTATTAGATAAGTTTAACTCAATATTAGGAAAGAGTCTGACACTGGTAATATGATCCCCTTTCTTCTCTCCCCATTCCAAACTCTTTTACCAAACTGAAGGAAAGTATTATCTATAGTTAATGGAGTAACAGGTCTATATGGTTCTTTAGTTAAGATATTTAGGCTGGGGGCGGAGCCAAGATGGCGGAGAGGAAGCAGCAAGCTGCCTGAGCTCTCCTTCTGTTTCCTCAAAACGAACATTAAATCAAGCCTCTGGACGGATTCTGAAACCACAGAACCTGCAAAGAGACAGAGAGACACAGTCCTCCAACCAGAGACAATTTGAAGACTTCAGGAAAAGGTCGGTCTGACTCGGCAAAAGGGAGGCCCAGTGCAGGGCAGCAACCCAGCGCCGAGGGGGTTGGGGCAAGTAAGCAGGAGCTGCGGGCCACAGCCGAAAAACTGGGGCTCCTGGAACCTGGTTCAAAAATCTGGTGGCCAAGAAGGACAGTGGGAAAAACCTACCTGCACCGGCGCGAGGAGGGCCACGAACGGCTCAGGCGGGAACTTAGACGCCGGGGTCCGGCGCCTGGCTGGCCGAGCACAATCAGACAGGAAGTGCAGGGCGGGAAGATCTCCACACACCATAAAGGCCTCAGAGTAAAAGCCCGGTCACACAGCACCTATACACCTGCACAAGAAGCCCAAAAACAGGGACCCTGGTGCCCCCAGATCAGACCTCAACTTAACGAATAAATAAATAAGCTGCAATAATGAGTAAGAAGCAAAAAAGAGCCCTCTCCATTGAGAGCTTCTGTATCAATAGGGAAGAAGCCAACACAAACTCAGATGAGGACAATAGCCTCAAATTGGCTACATCTGAAGCCTCACAAGGTAGGTGAATTGTCGCAAGAACAAAAATGCTTCCTGGAAGAGCTCAAAAAGGATTTTAAAAATCAATTGCAAGAGGTAGAAGAAAAAATGGGGAGAGAAATGAAAAGCAAAACAAAAAAAATTATGAAAAAAGAATCAGCAGCTTGGAAAAGGAAGCTGGAAGAAAACAAAGCCTTAATAAATTCATTTGGCCAAATGGAAAAAACCTGCATAATCTCACTGAAGAAAAACAATACCTTAAAAAATTCACTTAGAGCCAAATGGAAAAAAGTGCATAATCTCACTGAAGAAAACAATTCCTTAAAATTAAAGTGGGACAGTTGAAGATAAGGAATCCATGAGACACCAGGGCATCAGTCAAGCAGAATAAAAAAAATGAAAAAATAGAAGAAAATGTGAAATACCTCATGGAAAGACAACTGATCTGGAAAACAGATCGAGGAGAGACAATTTGAGAATCATTGGAACTGCCTGAAAGCATGACCAGAAAAAGAATCTAGACACCATATTCCAGGAAATTTATACGGAGAACTGCCCTGATATCATAGAATCAGAGGAAAAATCATCATTGAAAGAATCCACCGATCACCTCCTGAAAGAGCCCCAAAAGGAAAACTCCAAGGAATATGTAGCCAAATTCCAGAATTATCAGGTGAAGGAGAAAATACTCCAAGCAGCCAGAAAGAAGCAATTTAAATATCATGGAGCCACAGTCAGGATTGCTCAGGACTTGGCAGCTTCAACATTAAAGGACCGCAAGGCTTGGGAATATGATTATTCCGGAAGGCAAAGGAGCTTGGATTGGCAGCTGAGAATCTATACCCAGGCAAAAATGTGCATTTTCTTTCAGGGAAAAAGATGGACATTTAAATGACATTGGGGACTTTTCAATCTTTCCTGGTGAAAAGACCAGAACTGAATAAAAAATTTGATCTCAACATACAAGACTCAAGAGAAGTTTAAAAAGGTAAACAGAGGGGAAAAAAAAAGTTACCCTATTAGGTTAAACTGTTTATATCCCTACATGGGAAGATAATACTCATAACTCTTAAGAATTGTAAATGTATTTGGGCAGAGAGAAGGACTTTATATAGAGGGTATAAATATAAATTGTCTTTGATGTGATGATACAAAAGAATTAAGGGGTAAAAAAAGGAGTCTGTGGGGAGGAGAGGAAAGGGGAGGTAGAATGGGATGAATTATATGAAGAGTTGGAAAAAAAACCTATTACAACAGAGGGAAAGAAAGGAGGGGGGAACATTGTTTCAACACTATTCTCATTAGATTTGACTCAAAGAGGGAATAACATATACGTTCATTGGGATAAAGAAACTTAACTCATTCTTTAGGGAAACAAAAGGGGAAGGGAAAGGGGGGGGGGACTGATAGAAGGGAGGACAAAAGCAAGGGAGAAAAGGGTAAAGAAAAGAGAGGGGGTGATAAAAAGGGAGGGCAGATCAGGGGAGGAGGGGTAAGAAGTAAAATGTCGGTGAGGAGGAATAGGGTGAAAGAAGGGGGGAAAAGTACAAAGGGGGTAAATAGAATGGAGGGGAATAGACAGTAATAATAACTGTGAATGTGAATGGATGAACTCTGCTATAAAACAGAAGCGAATTGCAGAGTGGATTAAAAACAGAAACCCTACAATATGCTGTTTACAAGAAACACATTTGAAGCAGAGATATACACAGAGTAAAGGCAAAAGGCTGGTTCAGAATATATTATGCTTCATAAAGTAAAAAAAAGGCAGGGGTAGCAATCCTTATCTCAGACAAAGCGAAGGCAAAAATAGATAAGGAAGGAAATTACATCTTGCAAAAGTTACTATAGATAATGAAGTAATATCAATATTAAATATGTATGCGCCAAGTGGTATAGCATCCAATTCTTAGAGAAGTTAAATGAGTTACAAGAGGAATTAGACAGTAATACTATACTAGTGGGGGATCTGAATCTCCCCCTCTAAGAATTAGATAAATCTAGCTGAAAAAATAAAAAGAGAAGTGAAAGAGGTGAATAGATTACTAGAAAAGTTAGACATGATAGATGTCTGGAGAAAACTGAATGGGATAGAAAGGAATATCTTTTTCTCAGCAGTACATGGCACATTTTCAAAAATTGACCATGTATTAGGGCACAAAAACATCATAGTCAAATGTAGAAAGGCAGAAATAGTAAATGCATCCTTCTCAGATCATGATGCAATAAAAATTACATGTAAGAAAGAGCCAGGGAAAAGTAGAATGGAAATCAATATTGGAAACTAAAGAATGAATGGGCCAAACAACAAATCATAGAAACAATCAATAACTATAGCCAAGAGAATGACAATAATGAGACAACATACCAAAATCTATGGGATGCAGCCAAAGCAGTGCTTAGGGGAAAATTTATAGCTCTAAATGCTTACATGAATAAAAAAGAGAAAGAGGAGATTAATGAATTGGGCATGCAACTTAAAAAGCTAGAAAAAGAACAAATTAGAAATCCCCAATTAGATACTAAACTAGAGATCCTGAAAATTAAAGGAGAAATTAATAAGTTTGAAAGCAAAAAAACTATAGAATTAATCAATAAAGCTAAGAGCTGGTTTTATGAAAAAAACCAATAAAATAGATAAAATATTGGTTAATTTGATTTTAAAAAGAAAGAAGAAAACCAAATTACCAGTATCAAAAATGAAAAGGGTGATGTTACCACCAATGACATGGAAATTAAAGCAATAATTAGGAATTCTTTTGCCCAACTGTATGCCAATAAATTTGACAATCTAAATGAAATGGATGAATATTTACAAAAATACAAACTGCCCAGGTTAACTGAAGAGGAAATAAAATCCTTAAATAAACCCATATTAGAAAAAGAAATTGAACAAGCCATTAATGAACTCCCTAAGAAAAAATCCCCAGGGCCAGATGGGTTTACAGGTGAATTTTACCAAACATTTAAAGAACAATTAATTCCAATATCATACAAATTATTTGGAAAAATAGGTGAAGAAGGAGTTCTACCAAATTCATTTTATGACACAAATATGGTGGTGATACCAAAACCAGGCAAAGCAAAAACAGAGAAAGAAAATTATAGACCAATTTCCCTAATGAATATCGATGCTAAAATCTTAAATAAGATATTAGCAAGGAGATTACAGCAAGTGATCACCAGGATAATACACTATGACCAGGTGGGATTTATACCAGGAATGCAGGGCTGGTTCAACATTAGGAAAACTATTAACATAATTAACCACATCAATAAGAAAACCAACCAAAATTATATGATTATCTCAATAGATGCAGAGAAAGCTTTTGACAAAATACAGCACCCATTCCTAATAAAAACACTAGAGAGTTTAGGAATAGGTGGAGTTTTCCTTAGAATAATAAACAGTATCTACCTAAAGCCATCAGCAAGTATTATATGCAATGGAGATAAATTAGAGGCCTTCCCAATAAGATCAGGGGTGAAACAGGGATGTCCATTACACCCTATTATTTAATATTGTCCTAGAAATGTTAGTTTTAGCAATCAGAGAAGAGAAAGGAATTAAAGGAATTAGAATAGGCAAGGAGGAAACAAAACTATCACTCTTTGCAGATGATATGATGGTATACTTAAAGAATCCTAGAGAATCAATTCAAAAATTACTTGAAACAATTAACAACTTTAGCAAAGTAGCAGGATATAAAATAAATCCACATAAATCATCGGCATTTCTATACATGACCAACAAAGTCCAGCAGCAACAGATAGAAGGAGAAATTCCATTTAAAGTAATGGTAGATAATATAAAATACTTGGGAGTCTACTTTCCAAGACAAGCCCAGGAACTCTATGAACACAACTACCAAACACTCTTCACACAAATCAAATCAGATCTAAATAATTGGAAAGATATCAATTGCTCATGGATAGGCAGAGCTAATATAGTAAAAATGACAATACTGCCTAAATTAATTTACTTATTCAGTGCCATACCAATCGGACTACCTAAAAATTATTTTATAAAGCTAGAAAAAATAATAACAAAATTCATCTGGAAAAACAAAAAATCAAGAATATGCAGGGAAATAATGAAAAAAAAATCACAGGAAGGTGAGTTAGAGGTACCAAACCTGGAGCTTTACTACAAAGCGGCAGTCATCAAAACTATCTGGTACTGGCTAAGAAATAGAGTGGTAGATCAATGGAATAGGCTAGGTACAGGAAACGTAGTAGTAAATGACACTAGTAATGTAGTGTTTGATAAACCCAAAGACTCCAGCTTCTGGGATAGGAACTCAGTATTTGACAAAAACTGCTGGGAAAACTGGAAGATAGTATGACAGAAATTAGGCATAGACCAACATCTGACACCTTAAACTAAAATAAGCTCAAAATGGATACATGATTTAGACATAAGAGGTGATACCATAGGTAAATTAGTAGAGAAAGGAATAGTCTATCTAGCAGATCTTTGGAAAGGAAAACTGTTTATGACCAAACAAGAGATAGAGTATATTATAAAATGCAAAATGGATGATTTTGATCACATTAAATTTAAAAAGTTTTGTACAAACAGAAGCAATGCATCCAAAATTAGAAGGGAGGCAGAAAGCTGGGAAACAATTTTGAGGCCAGTGCTTCTGATAAAGGCCTCATCTCTAAAATATATAGGGAACTAAATCAAATTTATAAGAATCCAAGTCATTCCCCAGTTGAGAAATGGTCAAAGGATATGAACAGGCATTTTTCTGATGAAGAAACCAAAGCTATCTATTCCCATATGAAAAAATGCTCTAAATCTCTAATGATTAGAGAGATGCAAATTAAAACAACTCTGAGGTACCACCTGACACCTATCAGATTGGCTAAAATGACAAAAAAGGAAAATAATAAATGTTGGAGAAGTTGTGGGAAAATTGGAACACTAATGCATTGTTGGTGGAGCTGTGAACTGATCCAACCATCCTGGAGAACAATTTGGAATTATGCCCAAAAGGCAATAAAGCTGTGCATACCTTTTGACCCAGCAATACCACTTTTGGGTCTTTTCCCAAAGAAATCATGGAAAGGGGAAAGGGACCCACATGTACAAAAATATTTATAGCTGCTCTTTATGTGGTGTCAAGGAATTGGAAGTTATGGGGATGCCCATCAATTGGGGAATGGCTGGACAAGTTGTGGTAATGAATACAATGGAATACTATTGTGCTGTAAGAAATGATGAGCAGGAGGAGTTCAGAGAAACCTGGAGGGTCTTGCATGGGCTGATGATGAGTGAGATGAGCAGAACCAGAAGAACATTGTACACAGTATCATCAACATTGAGTTTTGATCTACTGTGATGGACTATATTCTTCTCACCAATGCAATGGTACAGAAGAGTTCCAGGGAACTCATGATAGAAGAGGATCTCCAAATCCAGGAAAAAAAAACAAAACTGTGGAGTATAGATGCTGAATGAACCATACCATCTCTTTTGTTTTTGGTGCTGTTGTTCTTTCTATTTTGAGGTTTTTCATCATTGCTCTGATTTTTCTCTTATAACATGACTAATGCAGAAATATGATTAATGTTATTATGTGTGTATATATGTATATGTATATGTATATGTATATGTATATGTATATATATATATATATATATATATATATAAAACCTATATCAGATTACCTGATGTCTAGGGGAGGGAGGAGGGAGGGGAGGGAAGGAGAAAAATCTGAAATTGGAAAGCTTGTATAAACAAAAGTTGAGAACTATCTTTACATGTAACGGGAAAAAAAATAAAATACTTTATTAATTAAAAAAAAAAGAAAACCCTAACTTCAAGGGAACCAGGATTCTAGCTTTTTCCATGGGTGTGTGGAGAAGGGCGGGGAAGCAGAGCAAAATTGGGTATAGAATTGTGAGCTTCTTGAGATCAAGGACTGGGTTTTTTCTTTTTCTTTTCCTTTATTTTTCCATTTCTTTTTATCTCTAAATATTTAGCACAGTGCCTGGCATAAAATAAGAACTTAAGAAATGTTTTTTATTTGGGTTTGGGGGGGGGCAATGAGCATTAAGTGACTTGCCCAGGGTCACACAGCTAGTAAGTGTCAAGTGTCTGAGGCCAGATTTGAACTCAGGTCCTCCTGAATCCAGGGCCAGTGCTTTATCCACTGCGCTACCTAGATCCCCCTTTCACCTATTTTTCCAAATAGTTTGTATAGTATTGGAATTAATCATTCTTTAAATGTTTAGTGGAATACACTTGTAAACCCATCTGGTCCAGGAGAATTTTCTTAGAGAGATTGTTGATGACTTGTTCAGTTTCTTTTTCTAAAATGGGCCTATTTAAGGATTTTATTTCCTCTTCAGTTAACCTGAGCAATTTGTATTTTTGTAAATATTCATCCATTTCATTTAGATTGTCAAATTTATTAACATACAGTTGGATAAAATCGTTCCTAATTATTGCTTTAATTTCCACTTCATTGGTGGTGAAATCACCCCTTTCATTTTTGATACTGATAATTTGGTTTTCTTCTTTCTTTTTTTTAACCAAATGAACCAAAAGTTTATCTATTTTATAAGTTTTTTTTCATAAAACCAGCTCTAAGGTTTATTGATTAATTCTATAGTTTTCTTGCTTTCAATTTTATTAATTTCCCCTTTGATTTTCAGGATTTCAAATTTAGTATTTAATTGGGGATATTTAATTTGTTCTTTTTCTAGCTTTTTCAGTTGCATGCCCAATTCATTAATCTCCTCTTTCTCTTTTTTATTAATGTAAGCATTTAGAGATATAAAACCTCCCCTAAGCACTGCTTTGGCTATATCCCATAGGTTTTGGTATGTTGTCTCATTATTGATTGTTTCTATGATTTGTTGTTTGACCCACTCATTCTTTAGGATGAGATTGTTTAGTTTCCAATTAATTTTCAGTCTACCTTTCCATGGCTCTTTATTACATGTAATTTTTATTGCATCATGATGTGAGAAGGATTCATTTACTATTTCTGCCTTTCTACATTTGACTATGAGGTTTTTGTGCCTAATACATGGTCAGTTTTTGAGTATGTGCCATGTACTGCTGAGAAAAAGATATATTCCTTTCTGTCCCCATTCAGTTTACTCCAGATAGCTATCATATCTAACTTTTCTAATATTCTATTCACCTCTTTAACTTCTTTCTTATTTATTTTGTGGTTAGATTTATCTAATTCTGAGAGGGGAAGGTTTAGATCCCCACTAGTATACTTTTGCTGTCTATTTCCTCTTGTAACTCATTTAACTTCTTCCCTAAGAATTTGGATGCTATACCACTTGATACATACATGTTTAATATTGATATTACTTCATTATCTATCATACCTTTTAGCAAGATGTAGTTTCCTTTCTTATCTCTTCTAATTAGATCTATTTTTGCTTTTGCTTTGTCTGAGATAAGAATTGCTACCCCTCCTTTTTTGATGTCAGCTAAAGCATAGTATATTCTACTGCAACCTTTTACCCTTACTCTGTGTGTATCTCTTTGCTTCAAATGTGTTTCTTGTAAACAGCATGTTGTA
Source organism: Dromiciops gliroides (assembly GCF_019393635.1). NCBI lineage: Eukaryota > Metazoa > Chordata > Mammalia > Microbiotheria > Microbiotheriidae > Dromiciops > Dromiciops gliroides. The sequence goes on along the minus strand of NC_057861.1, from coordinate 563,248,090 downwards.
GGATTCTGATTTTTAGTCCACTCTGCTATAAGACCTCGGAAGAGTAGAAGCTAGAGGAGACATGAGTACAAGGGGAACAGAATCTAGGGAGTGGGAGATCCCAGAAGAAGAAATCTTAAAATAATAGGAGATTCCAAAAGAATAGATTCAAGAGGAAGGTGGATCCTAGGAGGAAAGGGATCTTGGGAGAGGTCTGGATGGGCTAATAGATTGTGATCTTTCAGGACCCACCCCTTTCTCCCCATCTATCAGCTGAGTAGTCCAGGGTAGATCTATCCATCCACCCATGGAAGAAAGCTCATCACCCCAGAGGTGGCCTCCTGGAGGACCAGGTTAAAAAGCCATCCAGGCTGCTGGAAAGAGGTTGTGGTTGCCCATGGCATTTATGGGGCATGTGACCCACCCGGCCTGGGGGAACCAGTCCAGAGCTCCACCCCTCAAGGAGGGGGCTGGTCTAGAACATGTGGGAGTATTTATATGGCAATGGAGGCTCCAGGAAAGGCTGCTGGGCAGCACTAACACCACGAAGCCCAAGACGGATGGTCATGGCCTGGAGCCTGCAGTAGGTGCTTAGAGATATCTCCTATGGGGACTTGGTGGGCATGGGCAAGGATGCTTTGGGCTGGTTGGATATGAAGGGAAGCTACTCTGGGAGCGCTTAGAGTCCCTAGAGATGGGGGGCAGGAGATGGGACTGTCTTGGGGAAAGTAAAGGACCTGGGAGAGGGGTTGGGAGCAAGGAGAAGGATGAAATGGTTTTTGGAATCACCATTCAGAGGCACTGTTGGATCCCACAAATGGAGAGAGGAAGGTCCAGAGAAGTTGTCATAGCCCTTGCCTATTCTCTGGGGGATTAGTTGGATGAGTGTCAGGGAGTGGCCAACCTTTGCTTCCTAGGACAGAGCAAGGAGGATGAAACTGCAGCAGGAAGGATTGAGATTAGAAGTCAGGGGAAACTTCCTAACTGTCAAAGGGTGTGAGCTTTAGGGAGCTGGTTGATTTGCTTCCTTGGGTGTCTGGAATGCTTTAGGGCCATCTTGTCCTGAAAGGTAGAATAATTGAGTTTATTTCTCCAGAACTTTGGAAGAAAGTAGGAGGGGGAGAGAGAGTAAGGTACTGGCACCTAAAATGTGACGAAATTTTCAACAATAAGATCATCGAATACTCTGTACCTGTTGTCTCCATGGCCCTAGGGGGGTGGAAGGGGCAAAGACCAATGGTTTGGGGTCTGCCAGTGGCTGACTGAGATCAGAGAGGGGAGAGATGTAACTTGTCTTCTGTTGTTTTTTCCTCTTTCTCTTTTTGCCACCCATCCTCCCCTGCCCCTGTCCACTCGCCCCTCAAAGCACTTAACCAATCAGGACAAGCAAGACAACTTAGGACAACAGGTGGCAGGATGGGGAAACTGAGGCTCGGAACCAAGGCTGGAAGCAGTTGGGCTCTGGGCAGGAAGAGAAGACCACAGACTTGCCCTAGCACCCTCTCTCCCCCTACCCTCCCCATCCCATCTTGGTCCTTGATGACCATCCCCTAAACTCCTCCCCTCCACCTCCTTCCCTTGTCAGGTAATTACAGAGCTCCCTAAGGGGACCCCTCCCAGCAGAAGGGAGAACTGAGCAGCAAGAGCCCCACTCCTCGTAAAACATGCTCCCGCAGCCGGCAACAGAAACCATTAAGATGGAACAGG